>NC_058082.1:195453316-196130682 GCF_014858855.1 Bufo gargarizans
TATCAAGGCACCTCAGTGAGAAGTCTGTGGGAAGGAAAAAGTGTGGCAGAAAATGCTGCACAACAAGAAGAGGTGACCGGACCCTGAGGAAGATTGTGGAGAAGGACCGATTCCAGACCTTGGGGGACCTGCGGAAGCAGTGGACTGAGTCTGGAGTAGAAACATCCAGAGCCCCTGTGTACAGGCGTGTGCAGGAAATGGGCTACAGGTGCCGCATTCCCCAGGTCAAGCCACTTTTGAACCAGAAACAGCGGCAGAAGCGCCTGACCTGGGCTACAGAGAAGCACCACTGGACTGTTGCATGTCATTCGGAAATCAAGGTGCCAGAGTCTGGAGGAAGACTGGGGAGAGGGAAATGCCAAAATGCCTGAAGTCCAGTGTCAAGTACCCACAGTCAGTGACGGTCTGGGGTGCCATGTCAGCTGCTGGTGTTGGTCCACTGTGTTTTATCAAGGGCAGGGTCAATGCTGCCGCTATCAGGAGATTTTGGAGCACTTCATGCTTCCATCTGCTGAAAAGCTTTATGGAGATGAAGATTTCATTTTTCAGCACGACCTGGCACCTGCTCACAGTGCCAAAACCACTGGTAAATGGTTTACTGACCATGGTATTACTGTGCTCAATTGGCCTGCCAACTCTCCTGACCTGAACCCCATAGAGAATCTGTGGGATATTGGGAAGAGAAAGTTGAGAGACGCAAGACCCAACACTCTGGATGAGCTTAAGGCCGCTATCGAAGCATCCTGGGCCTCCATAACACCTCAGCAGTGCCACAGGCTGATTGCCTCCATGCCACGCCGCATTGAAGCAGTCATTTCTGCAAAAGGATTCCCGACCAAGTATTGAGTGCATAACTGAACATAATTATTTGAAGGTTGACTTTTTTTGTATTAAAAACACTTTTCTTTTATTGGTCGGATGAAATATGCTAATTTTTTTAGATAGGAAATTTGGGTTTTCATGAGCTGTATGCCAAAATCATCAATATTAAAACAATAAAAGGCTTGAACTACTTCAGTTGGTGTGTAATGAATCTAAAATATATGAAAGTCTAATGTTTATCAGTACATTACAGAAAATAATGAACTTTATCACAATATGCTAATTTTTTTAGAAGGACCTGTATATAAAGAAGGACGTATGTAAGCGATCTTACATACATGGACCATGCCCTACATAACCTGCTACTTATTTCATAATGTCTGGACCCATGAAAGGGTTAGATCATGTGGTATTTTTATAGACCATGTTGTCACGGACACGGCGATACCTAATATGTATACTTTTTTTTTATTTATGTAAGTTTTACACAATGATTTAATTTTTGAAACAAAAAAAAATCATGTTTTAGTGTTTCCATAGTCTGAGAGCCATTGTTTTTTTTTCATTTTTTGGGTGATTAAGTTGGGTAATGTATGATTTTTGCGGGATGAGATGACTGGCGCTATTTTTGGGTGCATATGACTTTTTTATCGCTTGCTATTACACTTTTTGTGATGTAAGGTGACAAAAAAATGGTTTATTTAGCACAGTTTTTATTTTTTACGGTGTTCATCTGAGGGGTTAGGTCATGTGATATATTTATAGAGCCGGTCGATTCTGACGCGGCGATACCTAATATGTCTACTCTACCCCCCCCCCCCACTTATTTTTTAACAATTATTTTTTTTACTTTATTTGGGGAAAATTACGTTTTTGTTTATTTTTACTTGAAACTTTTAATTTTTGGGGGGAAACTTTTTTTTTTCACATTTTTTTTTCACATTTTTTTTTGTCCCACTTTGGGACTTCAACTTTTGGGGGTCTAATCCTTTACAATGCATTCCAATACTTCTGTATTGGAATGCATTGGCTGTATGAGTAATACTGTGTGTATTAGTCGTAGAGCTTCCGGCCTGTGAGATCCAGGGGGCTGGATCTCACAGGCACGTCACAGGAAGGCATCGCGCTGCCTTCCATGCCATCGGGTCCCCCCTACAGCCCCATGGGGACCCGATGGCATCACCGCCCGCCGCCGCACCATAAAACAGGACCCCTCAGTGCATTTAGCCAACGATTTGAGCAGGCACCTTGTTCCGATCACCGCCCGCCGGGCGGCGGTGATCGGAAATACACATGACATAGCGGTACGTCATGTGTCCTTAAGTACCGGGACAACATGCTGTACTGGTACGTCATGTGTCCTGAAGAGGTTAAAAAGCTGCAGGGCATTACTACTGTGAATGTGACACATCTCTGGACATAGAAAGACTAAGGAGTGGAATGCAGGAAATTCTCTCTAAAAATGCCTTGTGGTGAGTCTCACTCATTAATATTGCTAAGCGCGTTCTGAGGAGCAACCCAGGCGGCTCACATGGGCACCAGACATAGTGATCACATATTAAGAAATAGGCTCAGGTCCAATCACTTCCACTACTACCACACCTTGCCAGTCACATCCTTCATAGACCTCCTGCTCCCATCTGACTCGTCCTCACCTTCTCCTTCGACGTGCTCTGATGCCTGGCTGAGAGTCCAGAGGGGGTCTGTACGGGCGGGTGGGTTCCTTTTTTGCCCCCTCTGTATATGTGTGTGTGTGTGTATGTGTATATATATATATATATATATATATATATATATGTATGTGTGTATATGTATAATAAAAATCGGACTGCACTCCAGAGAGATCTTCAATGAGACGATGTGTTTTTATTCACCCATAAAGTGGCAAAGAGCGACGTTTCGGCTCATGTACAAGTTTGTCGGTGGAACGAGAAAATATGGAAACGTTCAAGGGGTGTGAATACTTTTTCCAGGCTCTTTATCATGTGTCTTTTTCTTGTAAATAAGCCTCTGCATTGCATCTTTACTTTATTCTCGACCTAGTTCACTAATGTGACACACAAGTCCACTCTTATCGGGGTTTGTATTGGCAAATAGGTACGTGGTGTAAACGTGGAGGCTGTCCTGCGAGTAGAGGAAGATGAAGTAAAGAGGAATACATCCCAGCACCAAGTAGAGGACGACTTGGGACTCAGTATGTTGATTGACTCTCAAAATAACCAGTACATTTTGACCAAACCCAGGGATTCTACCATACCTCGCGCTGACCACCATTTTATCAAGGTACCTTCTGCTTTATTTTCCACCCCAACCATGTGCTTACTATGTATCAGTCCTTTCTGTGTCTTCATTACTAGTTACAAAAAGAGTTTCTGTTTTTAGAAATCACAGGCCCCATTTAAACTGAAAACTCAACGATTCATCATTTTATTGTTATTCCCTTTATAAAAGGGTGAGGTGATCACCCCACGTTTCAGAGAAATCACCTCTCACCTCCACTCATTGTAGAAATGACTGGCTGTAATCCACAGATCAATATAAATTGCCATTGAAGCATTGACTAATGCACAACCTTTTATCTTTCAGGACATTGTGACCATAGTAATGGTGTCCCTGCCTTGTGGATGGGCATGTACGATGATCGGGCTACCAACAATGTTTGGCTATATCATCTGTGGCGTTCTTCTAGGGCCATCAGGATTAAACAGTATAAAGGTATATATTATTTGACTGCAAATTTGTTTAAAGGGGTTGTCTAAGATTTTGATATTGATAGGCCATCAATATCAGATTGATGGGGCTCCAAAACTCTGCACCATCACTAATCCGCTCTTTTCTTGTAGCTCCCGTGCCAGAAGTAAATAGCCCCTGCTATTGTTTATTGGACGGAGCTCATAAATGCAGCACTGCTCCCATTGAATTGTATAAGAGCAGAACTGCATTTATGAGCTCCAGCCAATACACAATAGTAGGAGCTGTGCAGTTCCAACATTGGAGCTACAAGGAAACAGCTAATCGCGGAGGTGTGGGGTTTCGGACCCCAGATTATCCGATATTGATGGCCTATCCTCAGGATAAGCCATCAATATCAGATAATCTGGGGATCCGCGGATCTGCAAAACACAGACACTAGCAATGTGCGTTCCGCATTTTGCGGACTGCACCTCGCCGGCACTAAATAGAAAATGCCTATTCTTGTCCGCAATTGCAGGCAAGAATAGGACATATTCTATTTTTTTCGGGATTGGAATTGCGGACCCAGAAGTGCGGGTCCGCATTTCCGGATCCGGGCAGCACATCGTGCGACCCTAAAGAAATGAATAGATCCGCATTTCCGTTCCGCAAAATGCGGAACGGAATTGCGGACGTGTGAATGGAGCCATAGTTTACACTGTGGCTCTGTATCTCGGAGGAGCCATCAGTTTATCTGATATGCTTACTTTAGTATATACATGTATTACCCATAACTGGAGCATTTTTTTCCCCTAAGAAACGTGCCTTGTGCTACTCCTGTTATTCTTCCTGGAAATGTTGTTTTTCCACTCTTCACGTTGTGAATAGGATGTGTCCCTGCATCAGGGAATTATAGACTTTCTCAGTTTCCTTTCACGTATGTTAAAGAAGTTTTCCAGGATTTTGATACCGATGACTTATCCTCAGGATATGTCACCAGTATCTGATTGGTGGGGGGTCCCAGGTGTCAGACCCCCACCGATCAGCTGTTTTGAGAGCGCAGCGGTGCTCCTGTGAGTGCCGCTGCCTTCTCCATGCTTACCAAGCATAGTAGCGTACATTGTATAGCAGTTGTCCATGGTATCGAAGCCCAGCTCTTCACTTCATCAGTATCAAAATCTTGGAAATCCCCTTTAATGAATACACATATACAGTGCTGCCCATAATTATTCATACCCCTGGCAAATTTTGACTTAAAGTTACTTTTATTCAACCAGCAAGTCATTTTCTGACGGCAAATGACATAGGTGTCTCCCAAAAGATAATAAGACGATGTACAAAAGGCATTATTGTGGAAAAAAAACATTTCTCAGCTTTTATTTACATTTGAGCAAAAAGTGTCCAGTCCAAAATTATTCATACCCTTCTCAATAATGAATAGAAAAGCCTTTATTGGCTATTACAGCAATCAAACGCTTCCTATAATTGCAGACCAGCTTTTTGCATGTCTCCACAGATATTTTTGCCCATTTATCTTTAGCAATGAGCTCCAAATCTTTCAGGTGGGAGGGTCGTCTTGCCATCACCCTGAACTTTAGCTCCCTCCACAGATTCAAGTCTGGACTCTGGCTGGGCCACTCCAAAACGTTAACGTTGTTGTCTGCTAACCATTTCTTCACCACTTTTGCTGTGTGTTTTGCTGTGTGTTTTGTGTCATTGTCATGCTGAAATGTCCACTGGTGGCCAAGGCCAAGTTTCTCTGCAGACTGCCTGATGTTATCCTTGAGAATCCTCATGTATTGCTCTTTTCTCGTACTTTTTTCCATTGGGGGACACAGACCATGGGTATAGCTTAGAGGTATTAGTAGGAGGGACACTATGCAAATGAAAGAGCTCCTCCTCCTCGGGCTATACCCCCCGACTCCTCCAGGAGGAACTCAGTCTTTGCTTAGTGTCTGGTGAAGGAGGTTGACACTCTCTGATTCTACTCCTTTTTGTTATTTTTATTCTAGATGGGGACACAGGTCGGCATGGCGCCTTCCTGGTCCCCTGTGGAGTGCCCGCCGCCGTCTTTGGGACGTTGCCTGGCTGCCTCCATTTCCCCCCAAGAAGATAAGTGGATCCGGGCTCGACCTGTTAGCTCCGGCATCCCACCAGCTGCTGGGACGCCTGCTGCCTACCCTCCTCCAGAGCACTGTTCTCCTGGATTGGAGTCAGAAGTCTGAAGAGGCGCATCCCTGCTGGTCTGGACATCGAGGGAGCATGCTGAGCAGATAAGTATTGCCCAGTCCCTCCCCCTCCCTCTGTGTCTGTTTGTCTGTGGCTACCTGGGTGAGCTTGAAGAAGGATCCTGATGGGGCACTTTCTTCATTTTGGCACTGGAGTACTAGCATCTCTTCCCCCTTAAACTGTGGGCTTCAGCGCTTCTCTCGTCGGGCCTTGGCTGCTGCGCTCTCTCAGCGCCCGCCGGCAGGCCGCTCCTCCATGGCCTCGTTAACCCCTGCTGCACCACGTGAGGGGAGTCATGGTGTTTGTTTAAATCGCGCGCGCGCTTATTTTCGTGCATATTTTCGCGCGTGCGCTTATTTTCGCGCATATTTTCGCGCGCGCGCTTATTTTCACGCATATTTTTCGCGCGCGCTTATTTTCGTGCGCGCTTGTTTCGCGCGCTTATTTTGCGCGCTTTTTTCACGCCATAATGACGCGTTCGGGGGGGCGGAGCCTCGGCATGCCGCTCTGACTCTCCTTACACCGGAGACTCTGTTTGCTCACGGCCGTGCAGCTCCTCATCACTCTACTCCGTTTTGTGCCAGGCAAGCTGGTAGCTCAGTGGTAATGCTGCTGCTGCCTCATGTCCAGGCTTTCTGAGTTCAAAGCCCCTTTCAGCCTTCAAAAATTGTTTACATTATTCTAGATGGGGACACAGGTCGGCATGGCGCCTTCCTGGTCCCCCGTGGAATGCCCGCCGCCGTCCTTGGACGCTGCCTGGCTGCCTCCATTGCCCCCCAAAGAAGACAAGTGGATCCGGGCTCGACCTGCAGCTCCGGTATCCCACCAGCTACTGGGTCTCCTGCTGCCACCCTCCACCAGAACACTGCACTCCTGGACAAGGAGTCAGAAGCCTGAAGAGGTGCATCCGTGCTGGTCCTGGAGTCGAGGGAGAAGATCTGCAGGAGCAGATAAGTATTACCTGCATCCCTGCCTTACCCCCCTCCTCCACCCCTCCTCCACGTCCCTGGGAGCCTGCGGTCCCCGCTTGGGCATCTGCCATGTCCAGCGCGGCCGCTAAATTGGTCTTAGTCGCCAAGGCAACCATGTCCTTTAATCCTGTGGCGCTAACGACTCCATCTCTCTCAGTGGTCCCCACAGTGGGTGACTGACTACGAAGAGGCAGCGTGAGCGGCAGCATCCCATCTCGGATGTCTCCGTCTCTCCACCCCCCTCACCTCGCCGGTGGCGCTTTCAGACTGCTCTTCCCCCTCCCTAGGGAGAGTAATCCGAAGGGGAATTATCCGGCTCGGACGAGCCAGGTCCTTTTTGGACTATAGGGCATTTTCAAATCCTGTGACGCCAACCACCTCTCTAAGTGGTTTTCCACAGAAGACGCCCGACTACTAACAGGGAGCGTGAGCAGCAGCATCCCTCCTCGGATGGCTCCGGCTCTCCCCCCCCCCCCTCCCCCCCTCGTCTAGAGGCGCGTTCGGGCGACTCTCCCCTCCCTTACGCTGGGTTTACACCTGAGTGTTTTACAGCGCGTTCCTACGCGCTGTAAAACGCATAACAGGCAAGAACCAATGATTCCCTATGGGAAGGGTTCACACCTGGGCGTTTTACAGCGCGTACGATCGCGCTGTAAAACGCCCGACGCTCAAACAAGTACAGGAGCTTTTTTTGGCGCGTTTGACGCGCGTTTGGGCCATAGACTCCTTGGACAACACTGCTGTCAATCACCCAAACGCGCGTCAAACGCGCGTTCACTATTAAAAAAAACGCGCATAAAACGCGCGACAAAAACGCGCGTTTGAGAAACGCCTAGGTGTGAACCCAGCGTTAGGGAGCGCAAGTCTGAAGGAGAATTTCCGGCTCTGATTAGGTCATGGAGCGGGACCCCTCGCCTAAGCTCTCCACCAGGGTGGCTGACTTAGTGGCGACTGTCCGAGACACCTTTATTCTCCAAGGGGATTCTCCTCCTTCCACTGGTCAGGAGTTCCCCCTTTTTCCGTCCAGGCAGTCGGAGACTACCATGTTCCCGGTCCATGAGGGATTTTTCCGCGGTCATGTCCAGGGCCTGGGGTAGTCTTAATAAGGTTCTCGACCACCCAGCGCATGAATATACTTTCCTTTCCCTGCTGACGGCGAGGAGAGGTGTCTCCTCCCCCTAAGGTGGATCCTCCGGTGGCCGGATTAGCCAATTATATGGCCCTTCCTGTCTTAGTCAGTTCCTCTTTCCAGGATGCTGTAGACAGACGCATAGACTCTCTTCCAGGTCCTTTTTTCGCTGGCAGCGCGTCCCTGTGACCTACCTTTCACTCAGCAGGGGTAGCCAGTGCTCTCTCGGTGTGGTTACAGCACCACCACCAGGAACTGGCGGTACGAGATGCGGCTACTAACACACTGGAGTTGGTTCTCCAGATGTCTCAGGCTTCTAAGATTCTTTGCGAAGCTTCTAGGGACATTGTTTCCCTCTTTGCCCGCAGGTTGGCCATCTCTGTCACTCAGCGCGAAGAGTGTGGGACTCTGACGCCTCCACCAAGCGTTCCCTTGCTAATCTCCCCTTTGGGGTTTCCAGACCTTATGGGGATCAGCTGGACGAGTTCATCTCTGCATGCCTTTTGCCGTTTCTCATCTGGTAGGCCGTCGCCTGCTTCCTCCGCCGGGGGTCTCAGGTCGCCCGCAAAGAGGCCTTCCTTTACACCAGCCTTCCCGGCACTAGAGGGCCCAGTCAGCCCGCCCTGCTGCTCCTAGGCCTATCACATGTCCCGATTGCGGAATCCCACCATCGATTCCTGCGCTTCGCCATTATGGGTCGACACTGTCAGTTTGTCGCCCTTCCTTCGGGTTGGCGACCACCCCGCGGGTCCTTGCCACGGTCCTGGACCGCTCATGGCGCTTCTTCGTACCAGGGGCATTCCTTTGCTGCCCTATCGGGACGATATCCGGATAGAGGCCCCCCTCTCTACCGCAGACCAAGGACAGCGTCCGGATCACTGTTCAGACTCTGGAACGGTTCGGCTGGCTGGTAACTTTCCCAAACTCCTGCCTCTTCCCGTCCCAGAGGCTCTCCTTCTGGAGGATGATTTTAGACACCTCGGCTGCCAAAGTATTCTGCCAGCCTTCAAGTCCTCCCAAATCCAGGGGGCAGTGTTGCATCTGCTGCGCTCCCCGTGCCTCTCCATTCGGGAATACTTGCAGGTAGGCCTTCCATATGCCCAGTTTCACACTCGCCTGGCGCAACAGGAGATCCTTTACCTTTCAGCTGGTTCGGGCAGCTCTCCCTTGGTGGCTGTTCCCGATGAACCTGAGGTCGGGGAGTTCCTTTCTCGCATTCTCCTGGACGATCGCCACCACCGATGCCAGCATCCTGGGTTGGGGGGGCGTTTTCCAGTCTCGCACGGTTCAAGGGATTTGGTCGGCGGCAGAGTCTCGCCTTCCAATCAACTTTCTGGAACTGAGGGTGATTTTTTCCGCTCTCTCTCTCCTATTGGACCTCTCTCCTTGCGGGCCTCCCAGTGCGGGTTCAAACGGGCCTATATCGACCATCAGGGCGGGACCCGCAGCCGGATGGTGATGCAGGAGGTGAAGAGAATTCTGACGTGGGCGGAGACGCACGTTCCGGTGTTGTCAGCAGTTTACATTCCAGGAGTGGACAACTGGACAGCGGACTTTCTAAGCCACAACAAGGTGGATCCAAGCGAGTGGTCTCTGCATCCAGAAGGGTTCGAAGAAATCTGCCACAGATGGGACCGTCCGGATGTGGACTTAATGGCGTCCGGGTTCAACAACAAGATCCCAGTGGTCCTGGCTCGCGCCCGAGATCCGAAGGCGTACGGATGGATGCGCAGGTGTCTCCGTGGCAGGACTTCAGCCTCCTCTGTTTTCCTCTCCTACCAAAGGGTCTACGCCAGTTCGAGGCGGAAGGGAATCCGACCGTTCTCATCACCCCAGAGTGGCCTCGCCGCGCGTGGTTTTTCGGACGTGGCTCGGTTGCTGGCGGACGCCCCATGGCCTCTTCCCGACAGACAGGACCTACTGTCTCAGGGCCCGTTCTTCCACCGGAATTTACGGTCTCTTCGTTTACCGGCGTGACTGTTGAAACCGCCATCCTGATGAAGATGGGGTTCTCGGATTCAGTGGTTAGGACCATGATCAGTCCGGGGAAGTCTTCTTCCTCCCGGATTTACTATCGTACCTGGATGGCCTTCCTGTCCTTTTGTGAGGATTCGGGGTTCCCTCCCCTTCGTTTTTCCATCTTGATGGTACTGTCTTTTCTTCAGTCTGGGCTTGTGCAGGGACTGTCGCTTAGTTCCCTGTAAGGTCAGGTTTCGGCGCGGGCCGTCAGAGGTCCCTTGCTCTTAAGGGTCCGGTGGTGACCTTTCTTCAGGGGGTGGCGCATTCGGTTCCCCGTATGTTCCCCCTTTGTCTCCTTGGGATCTCAATTTGGTTCTGCGCGCTCTGCAGTCGGCCCCCTTCGAGCCTTTGAGGAGGGTCTCTCTGACTGTTCTCATCTGGACTTCCTTGTGACCATAGCTTCTGATACAGCTACATAGCGTAGTGATTAAAGTTCTGGGCTATTATGCAGTGGCTGTGAGTTCACATCCCATCACGAGCTTTTAAGTCAGAATGGTGTTGAAGCTGGCCGCTCTTTCCTGTCAGGAGCCTTTCTGGTTTTCCACCAGGATTAAGTTGTGCTCCGTCCAGTCCCCTTCTTTTTGCCCAGGGTGGTCTCTCCCTTCCACCTTGATGAGGATCTTGTCCTGCCTTCCTTTTGTCCTTCTCCGGCTAACCCCAAGGAACGCACTCTGCATTCCCTGGATGTTGTACGGGTCCTGAAGGTGTATCTCGCGGCTACTGCTTCCGTCCGCCGTTCTTGGCGCTCTGGATCTGCTTGGCTATTTCCACGGCTTGTCGCGCTTGTGGTGGAGTTCCCCCGGCTAGGATTGCCGCTCACTCCACTAGGGCGGTGGGGGCTTCCTGGGCAAGACGCAATCATGCCTCTGCGTCTCAGCTGTGTACGGCGGCCACCTGGTCGTCCTTGCATACCTTTGCAAATTTTTGTCAGTTGCATTCACTGGCTTCGGCTGATGCGGCTTTGGCCGCAGGGATTTGCAGGCTGTGGTTCCTGTTTGACCGTTGGGCGTTCCTCCTGGCGGTGCTGATATTTTTTCCCACCCCATGGACTGCTTTTGGACGTCCCATGGTCTGTGTCCCCCAATGGAAAAAAGTACGAGAAAAGGAGATTTTTGTGAAACTCACCTGTAAAATCTTTTTCTCGTCTTTTCCATTGGGGGACACAGCTCCCACCCATTATTCCTGTTGCAGGAGGGGTCTTTAGTTCAGTTTTTCTGTTTCTGGTTGGACCTTATGGCTTGGTCTGATGGTTTCCATGATTTTTTCTTGCTCCTTCTCCTACTGCTTGCGCAACGCCTGAGTTCCTCCTGGTGGAGTCGGGGGGTATAGCCCGAGGAGGAGGAGCTCTTTCATTTGCATAGTGTCCCTCCTACTAATACCTCTAAGCTATACCCATGGTCTGTGTCCCCCAATGGAAAAGACGAGAAAAAGATTTTACAGGTGAGTTTCACAAAAATCTCCTTTTTTCATGGTGCCGTTTACTGTGATTAGGTTCTCTGGTCCATTGGCTGAATAACACCCCCAAAGCATTAGGGTCCCACCACCATGTTTGACAGTGGGGATGGTGTTTTTTGGTTGAAGGCTTCTCCTTTTTTACGCCAAATGAAGGAAACATCATTGTGACCAAACAATTCAATTTTTGTTTCATCTGACCATAACACAGAAGACCATAAGTCTTCCATACTATGTGCAGATGACAGCTGAGATAAGTGTGTCCCTGTGCTTCGGTACTCCCCTCCTACTCCCAAGCTGAAGTGTAGGAATGTGGACCAGACGCATGCTGCTGTGGGGAGGGGTGTCATTAGAAAACACTTCACCTGGTGTGTTTGGGGTGAGGCAGACAGACAGGTAAGAGCTTATCTCTGCTGTCATCTGCACATAATTTTACTGCTTCACAGTGCTACCACAGGCAGAGAAGGTGCCGGCAAAGGGCATCCTCACACATGCCGTCCTGCAGTGTCATCAGGAGCACGGATTCCATGTCCAGGAATCTGACAGCGGCCATTTTAACTCCTTCACTGATTGTCCCCTAGAAAATACACAAATAAAGGCGTTCAGGAGTTTTATTTTTTCCGGGAGAACCCCTTTAAGAATGCATACTAAACCAACAGTTCTTGTGCCGTAAGCTGTAACAAAATTGTGCCTGCTGGGTAATCTGCCTGCTCTAGGATATCCTTTCCATATAGAGTACACTGGTAAACTCAACCAAATATATTAAAATAATAATATAATAATAATTTGGAATAATAGTGTGTGGTAAAGCTGTGAACTCACATTTTCTTTTCTCTCATTAAGTCTATTGTCCAGGTGGAAACTCTAGGAGAGTTTGGAGTCTTCTTCACACTTTTTCTTGTTGGATTGGAATTTTCTCCAGAAAAATTGCAAAAGGTTGGTGTCTTCTTCTTATTGGATAATTAGAAAAAAATGGTAGTTACTGCAGGACTAAAATTATCTGTACGATTATTATTATTTGTTATTATTAAAGTGCCAAGGGGTATACATACATAATACAGACAATTGCACTAAGCATAAACAAGACGAGTTACAAACTGGTACAGAAGGAGAGAGGGCCCTTCCCATGAGGGCTTACAATCTACATGGTATAGGACAGTGATGGAGAACCTTTTACAGACTGAGTGCCCAAACTGCAACCCAAAACCCACTTATTTATCGCAAAGTGCCAACACGGCAATTTAACCTAAATACTACAGTCTGATACAGTATATCTTCCATGTACTTTATCCTTTAGCTATAATGACCTGCCTACATTCAATGTGCCGTTCATAGTGCGCCCTGCGCTGATGAATGGCAGGAAACATCTAAGGCATATTGGTACAACATAGACTTTTTCCAGGGTGCGGGTGCCCACAGAAAGGGCTCTGAGTGCCGCCTCTGGCACCTGTGCCATAGGTTCGCCACCACTGGTATAGGAGAAGGACACAGTAGGTGAGGGTGAATCTGGTCATGGTGGTACAGAGGCAGCATTGTCACTGGTTGTAGGCATGTCTGAAGAGGTGGGTTTTTTAGGTTTCTTTTGAAGGATTCCACTGTAGGTGAGAGTCTGATATGTTGGGGTAGCGAGTCCCAGAGTGTGGGGGATGCATGCGAGAAATCTTGGAGGCAATTGTGGGAAGAGGTGATAAGAGGAGAAGAGAGAAGGAGGTCTTGTGAGGATCGGAGATTGCGTGTGGGGATGTATCGGGAAAGTAGCTCAGAGATGTAGGGAGGGGACAGGTTGTGGGCGGCCTTGTATGTATTTGTTAGTATTTTGAACTGAATTCGCTGGGCAATGGGGAGCCATTGAAGGGATTGACAGAGGGGAGAGGCAGAGGAGTGAGGCTACTTTCACACTTGCGCTTGATCGGATCCGTTCTGAACGGATCCGATCATATTAATGCAGACGGAGGCTCCGTTCAGTACGGATCCGTCTGCATTAATAACTTAGAAAAATTTCGCAAGTGCGCAAGTAGCCTGAGCGGATCCGTTCAGACTTTCAATGTAAAGTCAATGGGGGACGGATCCGCTTGAAGATTGAGCCATATGGGCTCATCTTCAAGCGGATCCGTTCCCATTGACTTACATTGTAAGCGGGAACGCCGCCAGACTGATGCAGTCTGAGCGGATCCGCATCCATTCAGACTGCATCAGGGCTGGACGGAGGCGTTTGGGTCCGCTCGTGAGCTCCTTCAAACGGAGCTCACGAACGGACCCATGAACGTTAGTGTGAAAGTAGCCTAACAGGGTGAGAGGTGGATTAGTCGGGCAGCAGAGTGGAGGATAGATTGGAGGGGTGTGAGAGTTCTAGATGGAAGGCCACAGAGGAGAATGCTGCAGTAGTCTAGACGGGAGATGATGAGGGCATGTACAAGCATTTTTGCAGATTCAAAGTTGAGGAAAGCGTGGATGCGGGAGATGTTTTTGAGTTAGAGGCGGCAGGTGGTGTAAAGGGCTTGAATGTGTGGTCGGAAGGAGAGGGCAGAATCCAAGGTCAATCCGAGGCAGCAGACTTGGTTGACCGGGGAGAGTGTGCAGCCATTGATCGTGATAGATAGGTCTGTTGGGGGGGTTGAGCAAGATGGGGGAAAGATGATAAATTCTGTTTTATCCATGTTGCGTTTTAGAAAGCGAGATGAGACGGAGGAGGATATGGAAGATAGGCATTGTGGAATTCTGGATAGTAAGGTGGTGATGTCTGGACCAGAGAGGTAGATTTGTTTTTCGTCAGCATAAGAGTGATACTGAAAGCCATGGGACTCTATGAGATGTCCCAGGCCGAAAGTGTAGATAGAGAAAAGCAGGGGTCCTAGGACAGAGCCTTGCAGGACACCAACAGAGAGGGAATGAGACGACGAGGAGGTGGTGTGAGAGTGGGAGACGCTAAACGTCCTGTCTGTGAGGTATGATGTGATCCAGGAGAGGGCCAGGTCACTGATGCCAAGAGATGAGAGTGTTTGCAACAGAAGGGAGTGGTCGGCAGTGTCAAAGGCAGAGGACAGGTCAAGGAGGACAGAGTAATGTTTTTTGGTTTTGGCTGTTAATAGGTCATTGGTGACTTTGGTAAGGGCAGTGTCAATCGAGTGGTGGGGTCGGAAGCCAGATTGTAGCCGGTCAAAGAGGGAGCAGAAGGAGAGGTGAGAGGGCAGTTCAGAATGGACATGTTCAAGTAGCTTTGAGGCATACGGAAGAAGTGATATGGGGCGATAACTGGACAAAGAAGATGGGTCAAGTGAAGGCTTTTTGCGTATGGGTGTAATGGTAGCATGTTTAAAACCAGAGGGGAAGACACCAAAGGTTAGTGATAGATTGAAGAGATGAGTTAGGGCTAGGATAAACACTGTGGTGAGGTTAGGGATGAGGTGGGATGGGATTGGGTCAAGTGCACAGGTCGTGAGATGCGATATGGAGAGTAGAGTGGAGAGTTTTTCTTCTGTAATGGTAGAGAAGTGGGTTTTGGGAGAAGAGGACTGAGCAGTTGTGTAGTGGGTCTGTGGGGACTGTGTACTGAAGCTTTCTCTGATGTTGACTATCTTTTGTTTGAAGTATGCAGCAAGGTCCTCAGATGAGAGGAGAGTGTGGGGGCGCTGGGGGACTGAGAAGGGAGTTAAAAGTGTTAAAAAGTTGTTTAGGGCTGTGGGCCAGGGAAGATATGAGAGATAAGAAGTAGGCCTGTTTTGCATCAGCAAATGAGAATTTGAATTTGAGGAGGGATTGCTTGTATGCAGTGAATTAATCTTTAGAATGTGATTTCTCCCATCGCCGCTCAGCAGCCCTGGAAGTTTGTCTGAGTTTTTTGGTCAGGTTGGTGTGCCATAGTTGTCTGTTAATTTTTTGGCTTTTGTTGTGTGTGAGGGGGGCAACTGAGTCCAGAGCTGTACTTATTGTGGTGTTATATAGGGTGGTGGCAGTATCTGGGTCTCGGAGGGAACAAATAGTAGAGTGTGGCAGAAGAGAGTCAGAAAGCAAGTGAAAGCAGAGATGTTTGAGGTTCCTGCGGGGTGGGCTAGTGTGTGGACCGGGGGAGCAGCAGAAGAGACCAATGAAGAGAAGGTGAGTAAGTTGTGGTTGGATAGGGGGAAGAGGCGAATTAGAAAGGATAGATAGGGAGCAGAGACGGGTAAAGATAAGATCCAGATTGTGACCATCTCTGTGGGTGGGAGCGGAAGACCACTGTGAGAGGCCGAAGGAGGAAGAGAGTAATAGAAGTTCAGAGGCGGCTGAGTGGCAGGTGTCAATAGGGATGTTGAAGTCACCCATGATAATAGTGGCGATGTCAGCAGAAAGAAAGTGTAGGAGCCAGGCGTTAAAGTGGTCAAGAAAGATGGTGGCCGGGTGGGGGGCAGTGGAGTTGGGCTGTTGGAGCAGGTGTCTGATAGGAGAACACCAACTCTTCCACCATGTTTGCAGCTGGGGCGGGGGCGGGGGGGGGGGGGGGGGGGGGGGGACTGAAATGAAATCCACTATATGAGCGTGCAGCAGGGGAGGAGGTGTCAGAGGGTGTCAGCCATGTTTCTGTGAGACCCAGAAAGGAAAGTTTTTGAGATGAAAAGATCATAAATGTAGGACAGTTTGTTACAAACAGAGCAGGCATTCGATAATGCTTCTGCAAGAAGTAACCAAAGGAGCAGGGGTAATAGGTTTAATGGGTTGCAGAAATTTGTTGAAGGAGATTTGTAGTGGGACATGGAGGTGATAGTGGGGATTTGCTGAGGGGGGCCTGGATTTGGAGAGATATCACCAACAATAAGGAAAAGCAGGAGGTATCTGTGTGTGTGGGAAGGAAGTGTTTTACGTTGCCAAACAGGTTTGTGCAAGCGGTCAGATGAGAAGGTAAGATAGAGGGAGAGATGAATAGTTCCTTGCTGCGTGAACGGATGTGGGGGTATTTCAGGAGATTTTGGAAAAGTAGGGAGAGAAAGATAAAAGATTGAAGCATTGTTTGCATTAACTATGTATGTGAATACCTTTTTGTCCCCTTCTGGTTCAATTCTGGTATAATTCAGTATGTGCACTTAAAGGGTTGCACTTGAAAGATGTTGCATTTGGGAAGACCTAGGAACTTAGATTTATACCACTCGGTGTTCAGGGGAGGGGGCTATATTTGGCCTAATCAAGGGATAGACCCTTTGTTTCAGACCTGCTTGGCTCCATGCACTTTCCTATTACGTGTAACAACAGACCTCTTATGTTCAGCATGTGGTCCGTGGGACCCTTTAGGAAAGTGGACCCAGCATGAAAATGGCATCTACGGTCTCGCGTGGCCAGTCCCAAAGCTGAATTTACCGTAGCAGGAGTGATCTAATATTACATGTATGGCTGCTGCAAACTACATTTCATTACGGCCAAGAACACTTTGATCTTTCCTTATGTCTAGTGGCAGATTCCGGTACAATTTTGCATTTTTTTTCCCCGAATCCTACCATAGGATTTACTGAAAATGTGTACATTACTGCAATAGGTCATAATTAGTACACAATAGAATGAATGTAATCTGATTGCAGGACCAGACTACATAGGGGTTGTTTATAGGGTGTTACCATGAAGAAACATGGGTCTGCATAGGAGCTGTAACCCCAAGCGGTAGGACAAAAAAAATTGTTGTAAAGGCGAAAATAAATGTACTGTTTTCAGGGCTACTACTGTTGACTGTATTGTTGTATGATAGATTAAACATTATTTATTTTTACCCTATAGGTATGGAAAATTGCAGTGCAAGGACCATGTTTCATGACTGTTTTAATGATTGCATTTGGTTTACTGTGGGGGCATTTCCTGCAAATCAGACCTGCGCAGAGTGTCTTCATTTCAACATGCTTATCCTTGTCTAGCACCCCCTTGGTATCCAGGTTCCTTGTAGGCAGCTCTCGAGGAGATAAAGATGGTAACTAAACGAACTTTACTTTTGCCTTTTATAAACTACACACAACTATCAAATTCTTTTTTTTTTTTTTCCAGGAAACTGCTGGTTCTCTTAAAAGGATTCTGTCAGCAGTTTTGATACTACTGATAGCACTTGGTAGCTGCCAGGGAGAGCAGTACAAAAACATACCTTTTGTGGAGATTTTATCATCAAGAGTGGTGTGAATATGAACTTATGCCAGAACTTCACTGTGAATTGCTCTCTGCACTGATCCACGTCACAGTCGTCCCCCCCCCCCCCCCCCCCCCCCCCCTCTCAGTGACAGCTGTAGAATCCAACCACCTGTCACCCGGACTACAAGCTCAGAGAGCACTACACAGAAGCTTGTCCTCCAGGAATGGCTGCCAGCAACTTGTCCTAGAATATGAGTTGGACTGGTTACCTCCCTTTGCAGAGGAAGGTGATGGGCTGGGCCTCACTACACATTACACTGCTCTACATTAGATGGTAGTGATGTGATCCTGCCTACGATATGCCATCATGGCTGAGGAGCCTGACAGAAATGCTCACCAAGGTGTAGTATAGTGTGTAGTGAGGCCCTGGCCCCTCACCCCTCTAAGTAGATCTGAGGAAAAAAACGGAATCTGGCAGAATAAAACTTGATATTCTCACTACTCCAGCTATTAACGCCACAAATCTTTCTAGCCCCTACTTAGTGCTGTTGGCAGCTTAGCATGGTCAAAACTGCTGACAGATTTCCTTCAAATATTAGGAGTTATCTTTTATAAATGCCCATTATGTCCTGTCATTTAAAAGATTACATGCAGCCTAAAATCTCAGTTGGACACTGGTGGTTGATAGTCATCAACCAGACTAAATTGGTGCTTTGCTTACATGGAGAGACCTGCTCACTGACGGAGAGCAATCCAAACAACAACAAAAAGTTGTCATGATATCACCACAGCACTGAAATGAAGGGGCAGAAGCACTCAACTGAACACTGTCCCCCTACGTTTTGATCACCTCTTTGGCTGTTCTCATGGAGCAGAGGGTATAGCCGTACAGAAACTCTTATGAGTCTGTACGCCACTTACTCAGATCACCAAGAAGAGCAGTTCAGAACCCAACAGACATAGCGCTTCTGCCCATTAGGTTCTAAAAATTACATTTAGGGTATGCCCACGCAGGATGGAATTTCAGCGGATTTGTACAGGTGAAACCTGCAGTGAAATACAATAGCAGTCCAGTGGCTGCGATTTTACAAATCTCATCTGCATGCTGCATAGTTATTGACATGCGCTCTGATCACATATTACTTCTGGGTTTATTGCAGATATTTGCCATTGAAATAAAATCTATGATTACCTGTGGATCTGCAGCAAATTGTATAAAATCGCAGTATATTCACATTATCAATCTTTTGCTGCTCCACATGCCAAATACTTCCCTAGTCCCCCACTTGTGGCATGTTAATGTCTCATGCGTGGACACCTCTGTGCTGGAGCCTGGTGAACAGTAACTGGTGAAGACCAGGGAAGTTTCAGCACAGGAGCAGCAGGGGATTAGTAATGTGAGAATACTACTTATTTTAGTTTCGGTGACCAGCTGGTTAAATCCACACATTTGTGTTGCATATTTCCCTGCAAGTTCTTAGTTGGATTGGCCACAGAATTATCCATAGCAAGTCCAACCAGTGTGCAGGACCACCATCAGGGAAGTACTGGTGGTACTGCAGTCAGGTGCCCAGAGAATCCTTGGCCTCATTATTCACTTCACTTTTACTTTTTAGCTTTTCTTTTATGGTAAAATAAAGGCTAGAATGTTTAATTTATAACCTTCACTAAAGAACCTTTATTTGTCTCTCTTTGGAATTGAAGCCCAGACCTCCATATAACAAGCAACACTAGAACAGTATTGTTACAAAGAGGATTTTCTGTGCCTAAAAACCTCCTAGTAATAGTATTACCTTTTTCTTTCTCATTAGTATATTAAATAAATGTTATTACAGCTTTTAGGCACAAAAAATTCCATCCTTCTAGCAATGTGGTTCCATAGTGTAGCGGTAAACTTGATGCTGGTTATGCAGAAGGTCTAGGGTTCAATTCCTAATAGAGACCTGTAGAAAAGCTTTTTAGTAAAGGTTATGGCCTTTTTACGCAGGGTTAATGTTACTAAAAAAAAAAAAAAAACAACGCAGCAAAAAACATTACATTAAATACGTTTTTGTAACATAATTAATATTAAATATCACACAACATTTATTGTAGTGAACATGTCATTTATGGTGATTGGTAAACAGCATAAATAAAAGTGTCACCATTTTGTTCCCTTCATTAACCCATAATGCACTGCTTGTCCAAAAAATGTCGCCACCTGGATTTAACTAAGCAAATAGTTATGAGCCTCCTATTGGATAATTGCTGCATGGGCGATTTATCCTATAGCTGGCAATAAGTTATGTAATCCCAACTGGTACAATGAGTTGCTTCTCTTTTCTTAAACAACCATGTCGAAACACACATCTCGTGGTCGTGGAAAAGTCTGTTTGAGAAGGGTCAAATAATTGGTATGCATCAAGCAGAGAAATCATCTAAGGAGATTGCAGAAACTACTAAAATTGGGTTAAGAACTGTCCAACGCATTACTAAAAACTGGAAGGATAGTGGGGACCCATTGTATTCGAGGAAGAAATGTGGAGGGAAAAAATCCTGAATGACCGCGATCGGCGATCACTTAAATGTTTGGTGAAATCAAATCGAAGTAAAACAACAGTAGAACTCGGGGCTATGTTTAATAGTGAAAGTAAGAGCATTTCCACACGCACAATGCGAAGGGAACTCAGGGGATTGGGACTGAACAGCTGTGTAGCCGTAAGAAAACCACTAATCAGTGAGGCAAACCAGAAAAAAAGGCTTCAATTTGCTAGGCAGCATTAAGATTGGACTCTGGAGAAATGGAAGAAGGTGATGTGTCTGAGTCAAGATTTCCCCTGTTCCAGAGTGATGGGCGCATCAGGGTAAGAAGAGAGGCAGATGAAGTGATGCACCCATCATGCCTAGTGCCTACTGTACCAGCCTCTGGGGACAGTGCTGTGATCTGGGGTTGCTGCAGCTGGTCAGGTCTAGGTTCAGCAACAGTAATGGCTCCAAGAATGAGGTCAACTGACTACCTGAACATACTGAATGACCAGGTTATTCCATCAACGGATTTTTTATTCCCTGATGGCATGGGCATGTTCCTAGATGACAATGCCAGGATTCATCGGGCTTAAATTATGAAAGAGTGGTTCAGGGAGCTTGAGACATCATTTTCACACCTGGATTGGCCACCACAGAGTCCAGACCTTAACCTCATTGAGAATCTTTGGGATGTGCTGGAGAAGGCTTTGCGCAGCAGTCAGACTCTACCATCATCAATGCAACATCTTGGTGAAAAATTAATGCAACACTGGATAGAAATAAATCTTGTGACATTGCAGAAGCTTATCGAAACAATGCCACAGCGAATGTGTGCTGTAATCAAAGCTAAAGGCTTTTTTTTTGGTGGCGACTTATGTTTTGGACAGGCAGTGTAATAGTTGATATAAACTAAAATCTTACTTGTATGTATGGCAAAATAGCATGATGGCAAAATAAGTTATGGCTATGAATGTAAGAAGAGCCGGTGGGAGGTCCACATGGATTGCCTGTAAGGGGACTTACACTTTAAATACTGATAAGTATTGAAGGGCTTGGGCCATAATTTAAGAAAGTGAAGAAAGGAGCAAGTTACTTGTGTCATCAGGAATAATGTAATTAGTACAGCATGTGACTGCTGAGGCCTCAAATTGGCTGCAGTTGTCAAATGCCAGTATGGAGCATCACCTCTGTTAGCCTGTAAATAGAGGACTGCAGGGGGCTGCGGGAGCATCTGTACTTGATCGGCGAGGGGTTAAAGAGGTGAGTACTTTTTATTTTGTTGTATTAGCAAAGAGGTATCTCCCAAGAAAGAGAACCATCTTGCCAGCACAAGTGGCTCCATGTGAGTCAATTGATGAGGGTATATAGCTAAACCTGATATTGATCCATAGATGGCTGTTTCAGGGTGCTTGTCCCTCATCAGTACAGAGTAGGATTCTGGCTGACTATGCCTTGGAAGTTTCTTAAGCAGGGGGCTGAATCTTCTTAGAGACGAGTCCTTTAGACTTACCGGAAGTACTCCATGGTATGGAGACTTATTGGCAATGCACTATGGGAAATGGCTGTCTACAAATGGATTGCTGGCTTGGATATATTTCCTTGCCAAATCCTAAGGCTTGTTGGAAAGTCAGATCTTGACTCATAGGGAGCCACTTCCAATAGATGGTTCTCTTATTTTTTGGGAGATGCCTCTTTGCATGTTAATTTCCCATGGAGCATTGCCAATAAGTCTCCATACCATGGCGTACTTCCAGTAGGTCTCCAAACAGGACTGGTCTCTAAGCAGTTTCTGCACGCTGCCTAAGTTTACAGCTCCACTTTATGTTCTCCTTCTCAGACCCCTTTAATATGCGTTTCACATTTTAAATGTACAGTAAAGAGCCTGATATACATTTCTTCAAGTAATGTATGCAACATGGTTCATTTCTTAGCCTAATGGATTTATGTCAGATGACATGGGCATATAGAAGAGTGAAGAACTCCACTTCTACTTCTTCAGGCTCCATTGTGTCTTCTCTCATGACTGACGGGCCTAATGCTTTGCATTAGAATTTTATTCAAATAAAGTAAAGCAAATGGCAAATCTCAGAGGAGAAGAGCAATATTTCAGTTATGTCCTTAGGTTGTAATAACATTGCTTCCTATCCAGTATTAATAGGAACTGGATATTAAAGTGATTAATGGGTTCACAAATTAAATATTATTCAGCTGGATCATGCAGGTGCATTGGCCGCATGCATCTGAAACCACAACATAAATCCAACCCCAGACTTAAGACTCTGCTATATCTACCGGGCTTTTTCTAAAAATTGTGTGTATGGTGTATTTCTAGTAAATGGATTTTTGGGCGCTGAACATTAACCTGCGTTCTCCTTGTTTGTGCAGGAGACATTGATTATAGTAGTGTGCTGCTGGGTATGCTTGTGATGCAGGATGTCCAGCTTAGTCTTTTCATAGCTGCTATGCCGACTCTCATTCAAGCTGGAGGAAACACTTACTCCAGGTAATATTATAATTTCAGTGGCTGTCCAGGCCTCGTAGTATATAACCCTAACCTATCAATAGGAAAATCCTGGAAAACCCCTTTTAATCCCTAAATACATACACTCGCAGTGGAGGCCCTCAATACTAGGAAAAATGATAGGGTAAGAGCGAAATAAGTAGGTACCAAATTGCTTATCGGCATGTTAAGTCCCCACGTTTTGCACTGCTTTGTCAGGAGGCGATGGGGGTGGCACGGCCTATATGAAACAGGTGCAATAATAAATGCCCCATAGATGTCCATAGCCTTTACATTCTTTACGACTTGGACTACAAATGAAAGTAATAATGGTTCAATAAGCATTTCCATTTAGTGTATGACATGGTTCATTTAAACAGGACTTCGTTAATACATATTTTATTTAGGAGATATGCAATACTAGTGGGGTCTACTTTTAGGCAACCGAATCTTCAAATTGGGAAGCCCAGCACATACCTGTCCAGTAAGGCAGTAGTGGCGGATGCTCCAAACTGAGCCTTGTGACAGCAGTGTGAATAGTATAACATTGGGCAGGTCCCATTAAAATGGGTTTCCAAGACTTTTCTACTGATGACCTATCCTCTAGATAGGTGGGGTCTGACACTTTTTGATCACTTCTGATCAGCTGTTTGAGAAGGCAACGGTACTTGCAGTAGCGCCGTGGCCTTCTCCCCAAGCACAGCACCGTACATTGTATAGCGGCTGCGCTTGGTATCACAACTCAGCCCGCTGAGCCGTGCCTAAGCCATGTGACTGAGTGTGACATCACATGGCCTTGGCTAAGCTATGAGAAGGCCGCTTCCCTCTGAAATCCCTTTAATCCTGGACGAAAGCCATTTCACTCTACATTTCTGTATTGAGGTCTTTGGCTTTCACGTTTTCTGATTTCTGACATGCTAACAATTTGTAACCGGTTTTCCCTCTAGTGTTGTCTTGGAGATTTTCCGGATATTGGCGCTGATCGGCCAAATTGTCTTCTCTCTGGTTGCGGTCTTTCTCATCTGTCTTGTTATGAAGACCTATCTCATCGGGCCATATTATCGAAAACTACATAATGAAAGCAAAGGAAATAAAGAAATTCTAGTCATGGGAATCTCTGCTTTCGTTTTTCTTATGCTGACGGTAATATTTTATTAAGTGGCTTCATCGATTGTTAACTTGTGGAATAGATCAGTTATGTCCATTGGCAGCCTGGTGTGTATGCAGCATAATGATTTCTTTGTGTGAGCGGGATGAATACGTCTTCATATTTCAGAATGTATTAGTGATGGAAATTCTGTGTTGAAAGCTTCCCACGCTGTGACCTCCATTAGCGCAGTACGAGGGTAACGTGCGCACGCTACTTTACACTTCTTCCAGCTGCCGCTGAATAAATTACAGTGAACAGATCAGTTATTGTGTCTTGCAGCTCCCGCCAAAACTTTCCTGACTTCATTTTTACTATAGAACGTGGACTCTGCTCATAACTCTGTTGGCAGATGTACGTTTGCTTTGCGTGTGTAATTATATCCTGTACATTTTAATAAATGACATATTATGGTACGTATGACCTGTTCTAATGAAGGCTCTAAACAGTTAATTACTGTAGTGGATTTATGTTATTTTCCTGGCAGCTAACAGAACTACTGGATGTGTCCATGGAATTGGGCTGTTTCCTAGCTGGCGCTCTCATTTCTTCTCAAGGACACATGGTTACCGAGGAAATTATGTCGTGCATTGAGCCTATACGAGATTTCCTGGCTATTATTTTCTTTGCTTCTATAGGTAAGCATTGCCAAATTGAACTTAATTAAAGGATAACTGAGTTTTAGAGCTTCTCACAAATTAACTTCTGCTTTTGCTGAGGACAATGTGAGGATCTGTACCTCTATATTGACTTCTTGCTGCTCCTGCATCTGGCAGACCTCATCAATCCTGGGGGCATGTCCTAATACAGGCCGTCTACTAGTGCTATACTGCTTTAGGGTCCATTCACACGTCCGTAAGTGTTTGGCCTCATGCACACGGCCGCTGTTTTGGTCCATTTCGAGTCGCAGTTTTGGCGCCTCGGATGTGGACCCATTCACTTCAATGGGGCCGCAAAAGATGTGGACAGCACTCCGTGTGCTGTCCGCATCCATTGCTCCATTCCGTGGTCTGCAAAAAAATATAACCTGTCCTATTCTTGTTTGTGCTTTGCGGACAAGAATAGGCAGTTATATTAAAGGCTGTCCGTGCCGTTCAGCAAATTGCGGAATGCACACTGACGCCATCCATTTTTTGCAGATCCGCGATTTGCGGACCGCAAAACACACTGACAGATTTGCAAAACACTGACACCGGCCATGTGCACATGGCCGGCCCTATAATAGAAAATGCCTATTCTTGTCCGCTATTGCGGACAAGAATAGGACATGTTATATTTTTTTGCGGAGCCGCAGACCGGAAGTTCAGGGCCGTGGAACAGAAGTGCTGATGCGGACAGCACACTGTGTGCTTTCCGGATCTTTTTCGGCCCCATTGAAAATTAACGGGTCCGCACCCGTTACACATAATAGACTTCCTTTCCCATCCTTCTAAGTCAATCACCAGTGAGCCCTATGATGATTCTTGTCCTTATCCTCAGCACACATGGTGTATGAGAGACAGTTTATGCTCAACTCACATAGATCTAGGACTCAGAATACAAATTATCACGACAGCATAGAGAGAGGAAAATAATTTCAGGTCACAGAAGACAGTTTGAGGGAAAGATCCAGAACACATGGACACATTGATTACAGCAGAGTGAGCCAGTCCAGTGAGGGATGCTGACTAATAAACAAGATAAAGCCAACACATACAGAGGCAGTCAAGTACTTCATAAATGACTGGAGTAAGAAATGCAGTTACTATGTACTGGAGGGAAGATGTGGCTGCCATACACAGAAAGCAGCAGTCTGAGATGCTGAGTATTCTGCAGTGTTAAAGCTTTGAGCTCTGGGTGGGGAAGGGGCCTCTGCACTGAGCTGAGAAGCACACTGCGCTCTGGAGCTAGCCAGTGAAGAAAGATGCACCCACTTCCTTCAGTCCCTCGGTGCTGCTAAGGATGGGATTTACCTAGTTAGGCTACTTTCACATTAGCGTTTTCAATTCCGCTATTGAGATCCGCCCCAGGATCTCAATAGCGGAAGAAAACGCTTCAGTTTTGTCCCCATTTATTGTCAATGGGGACAAAACTAAACGGAATGCACCAAAATGCATTCCGTATTGTTTGGTTGCGCTCCCATCGCAGACAGAATAACACTGCTTGTTTTTCTGTCCCCGATGTGCGGAGCAAGACGGATCCGTCCTGACACATAATGTAAGTCAATGGGGACTGATCTGTTTTCTCTGACACAATAAAAAACGGATCCGTCCCCCATTGACTTTCAGTGGTGTTCATGATGGATCCGTCATAGCTATAGAAGACATAATACAACCGGATCCGTTCATGAAGGATGCATGCGGTTGTATTATTGTAATGCAAGTGTTTTTGCAGATCCATGACGGATCTGCAAAAATTGCTAGTGTGTAAGTAGCCTGTGAGTTGGCAGCAAAACTGCTAGAAGTAAGACCCCTAGTAGCAGAGATTTTGGAAGCGTTTTTAGGATGGAAAACATGACCATTTTTTATACAAGTGATTTTGCAGATTTGTTCAGGTTCACCTAAAGTTATCTTGGAGAAGAGGTTGTTTGAAATGTTAGTGCCCATTTAAGGCAGAAGAAGTGCTTACCTCTGTGGCAAAGGCAGATATTAAATCATCATGGCGTACTTGTCTGACCTTTTTTGCTCTAAATATCAGACGATTTTACTTGTCTTTATATTCGCCCTAGGAAAGCTTTGTTCATGGTATGGGAATATGCGTGCTATGGGGGGGATTTATCAAAAGCGGTGTAAATGAAAACGGGCTTAGTTGCCCATAGCAACCAATCAGATTCCACCTTTCATTTTTCACAGCTCCTTTGGAAAATGAAAGGTGGAAAACTAAGCCAGTTTTTCTTTACACCAGTTTTGACAAATCTCCCCCTGTGTCTTTAAAACCAGTTCTTGGGGTATAAACGGAGACTGTCACTGAAAATGAAAACATGTACAATACCGTGAGACAAGTGATGGCTATGGCTAGGAGATATAATGGCTCCAGGCGCCTCCACTGTTGGGTAGAAGTTTGGGGCCACGGTAGGGGGAGAGTTGCAGTTCCTTTACAGGAGTTGGTTGTGAGTGCAGAAGCAATGAACTCCACTCCTTTATAGGGATCAGCAAGGATTGCATCTTCCCTGATCAGCATCTGGATCCAATCGTAAATCATTAAAGCGATCCGAATGATACATGAACTTACCATTAAAATATATATAGTATGTCAGGAACAGGTGGTCGCTGTAGCCTGCCCTGTTCATCGAAAATCAGCACAACCAGTCACGTGGGGAGTAAAAGGTGCACCTAGCTACAAGGTCCAGGTCCAATGGACTTCTTTACATTAAAAGCAGAATCTGTATGTTTTACGGGTGGGTTTTATTGCAGATTTTGTTTTGGTGCTGCATGCATTCAAGAGAAATCCAAAGTGAAACTCCGCAGCTGTGGATTTCTCATTCTCACTGCAGGTTTTTTTTGCTGCATAGTGTGGATGAGTTTTAAATCTGCAGCGTATCCTTCGCATGTAGGCATACTCTAAATTGGAAATTTCATTTGTTCATGTTTATTTTTATATTTATTTTTTTTTTCTTTTTTTTTTACAGGACTTCATGTATTTCCATCATTTGTCATTTATGAGCTCACCATTCTTCTATCCTTGACATTGACATTGGTGATAATGAAGGTAAGATTTACCCTATGTGTGAGAGCCAGTTGTTTAGGGTGAGTTTACACAGGGATTTTCCTGTGCAGAAAAAAGCCGCTTCAAAATTCAGTCTGGATTTCGACGTGATTTTTTTTGATCCTACCCATTTAAGTAGGATTTGGCAATCTGCACTAAGAATGAACGTCCACTATGTGAAAAACTGTCATATTTCCACTGCATGAAGAACTATCCCCCACTCAGGACCCCCTCTGTGATAACTGCTCTGTTTGCTCAGCTAATTTTAGAAATCCCATAGCAGTGAATGGAGACCAAGCTGTGTACGCAGCTTGCACTCTATTCACTTCAGGGCTCATTCTTGAGATAGAGGTGGCAGGGGGACCTATCGATGTGCCATAAATGTCCCAGATGGGGAATACCCCTTTATAACGCAAGATTATCAGATTATGTCAACCATATACAGTAAAATTCCTTTAAGCTGGCAATAGTGGGACCAGAAGAGAATTATGGAGAGTCATAGAAGATTACTGAATTTAAAGCTCTCTGAAGCCTACTCATTTTCCTGATTGATCATACTTTTATAGCTTATGCTAAGGAATGGCCATTGCATCTTTTAATCTAAAATTCTCTGATGCTTAATATGACAATTTGTAAATATGAGGGAAATATTGGGAGTCATTTACTAAGACCAATGTTTTGGACACAGGTCTTAATAAAGCCCTGCACTGGCAGTGGATTCGCCAAAGTAATGACAGTGACAAAAGAGGGCAGTGTATTTACTAATGATTTGAGATGGAAACACACTTTAACTTGTATGACACAACAACTACAAATAAGGGTCCATTCACACGTACGCAAAATGGGTCCGCATCCGTTCCGCAATTTTGCGGAACAGGTGCGGACCCATTCATTTGTAATGGGGCCGGAATGTGCTGTCCGTATCCGCATTTGCGGATCCACACTTCTGTTCCACCAAAAAATAGAACATGTCCTATTGTCTGCAATTGCGGACAAGAAAAGGCATTTTCTATGAGAGTGCTGGCGATGTGCGGTCCGCAAAATGCGGAACACATACGGATGTGTGAATGGACCCTTAGGCTGGGTTCTCATCACATTTTATGGCAACGTTTGACCTATGCGTTAGGAAACAAAAAGGAAACAAAAACGCAGCACACCACGTTCTTGTATCCTGCAGAGTCTGGTAAAAAAAGACTCTATGGTGAACGGATGCCACTTTATGGCATCAGTCTGAGGCATCCGTTTAACGGATATCGGCAATCTCAAGGTTTCAAACAAAGTTGTTTACCACTAATTTCGAAAAAGTGCCAACAATTTTGTCTGGGCCATTTTTGGAATTTTGCGTGAAATTATATCATTTTTGGCTTTTTTCTCATTTTTATTTTTTTTGTGTTGTTCCAATACACACAAAGGAAATAAATATGTGTCTACCAAATTTATAATTACAATAATTTTCTGGGAGAAATACTTCCTTTTCTGGAAAAATTTCAGGGGTGCCAACACGATCGCCCATGACTGTATATGTTTTTTGTATACGTTTAAACGGATTGGAAAAACACGATGTGAACCGAGCCTAAAATAGGTGGATTGCAGCATATTTTTCTATAGTAAATTCAAATTTTTGCTCATTTTTCGGATCACAGTGGTTAAGCTGAAAATGAAACTTTGTACTACTTTGGAAATTCAGCTTGTCCCCCGAGTCTTGGCAGCAGAGGTCAACCTCCCTCACAAAGTTTCACTTGCCTCATTGCTGCTTATTCTGAGATGCCCTCCCAGTTCTCTAGTAAGCCTCAGCCAAAGCCGCCTGCGCTAGGCCAGACCACTTTCTACTTGTGAGATGAATCACTGATGCAACCAACAGAGGAGATTATTTCACTTGCAGACTCTCAAGTGGCTCAGCAAATCTCCTCTTGTGAGTGTGAGCAGAGCTAGAGCACTCCTGCTCAGCCACTACACAGTAGACGTAGCCTTCTCCTTCCAGCTCCGTCCATAGTTATGTCTCTGGTAGGGCTGAAACGATTACTCAAGTTAATCGATTATCTCGACACGAAAAAATATCCTTGATGCAAATTTTTTGCATTGATGATTTGTTTGTGCCATATGACCATGGAGTGTGCGTGAAGAGCTTGCTATTACTCATGCTCCGTGGTCACCCACCTGCCCACACAGCGCTGAACTGGATCCAGACATACACACATCGTCAGGACACAGTGCACGTAACCGCACACTATGACCTGATGATGTGTGACGTCAGGTCCCAGTGCAGCGCGTGAAGAACAGGATGGAAGATCTGTGGAGTGTCGGCAAACTAACTATTTTGGTTCACTGGCGCTGCAGCTGGGAACTGATGGCTAGGAGGGGAAGTGGGGGAACCGATGGCAGTGGGGGCAGCTGGTGGCACTGGAGGAGGAGCTGGTAGCATTGGAGGGGGAGCTGGTGGCACTAGGAGGCGGAGCAACTGATAACATGGGGAAGCTGGTGGCAGTGGACGGGGAACTGGTGGCAATGGGGGGGGGGACTGGTAGCATTGGAGGAGGAACATGATGGCAGGGGAGCTGATGAGTTTTTATAGAAAACATTCTTTTAATTCGCTTTTTTTTATTAGCGTACTTGATTAATCATTGAATTAATTGGTAGAATACTTGATTACTAAAATAACCGATAGCTGAAGTCCTAGTCTCTAGTGCCGGCAGCTGCAAACTGCTGATCAGTGGGGGTGCCGGATGTCAGACCCCCACCAATCTGATATTGATGATCTACCTGGAGGAAAAGTTATCAGTTTCTAAAAGCTCTTTAAAATCGACTGGTTCCTGCTCTAAGGCTGACCATGCATATAAGAGGTATGGCTGCCAAACTGGCCAATGATGATATGTGTATGGGGGCCTCTCAACTCTCCCCTATGGATGTTATGGGATATGAGGATTAGGCAGTTGTATTTCAAATGCCCTTCCATTTGTACTTGGGGAGACAAACTGATGTAAAAGCAGTCTGGCAGTAACTTCCACCCTCTTCTTAATGAGAGCACTTGTATGCCCGGCAGACTGATAGCTGACTGCAAATGAATGTTCATCTAACAGATATCCAGGAACGTTTGTTCCTGATAATCTGCCCGATTATCGAGCAGTGTAAATCCACCCTACACATAGGATAAGATCATTCCTGCCAAGCTGCCCGTGTAAATGTTTTGTCGATGAACGGGTGAAATGCTCGTTCATCAGGTGATCCTGTCGACCCTATTGTTTCTTGGCAGCAGAGCATGCAGTCTAAACAGCGATCTGCTTCCCGGAAACAATGATTCTGTATGGGGACAGGCGATCGCAATAGCTATCCCTCATACTGTGAAGGAGATTGCTGCATGTAAATACTCTCTGAACGAGCAGCTGACTGTCGGGAAGGAACGCTTCCTTTTCAACAATCGGCTGTACATTGGAGCATCTAAACCCGCTTTAGGCTACATGCACACGACAAATTTATGAATTTGGCAGTTATTTGTAGACCCACCCTTCTGAGAACACCCACAGGATGGTTGGCCCCCAGCTAAAATAATGTCCTTCATAGTGTAGGATTTTTTTTAATTTATTTTATTTTTATGCTGCCCCCAGCTTTAATAGTGCCCCCATGTAGGCCCCCAGCTAAAATAATGTCCCCCATAGTGTGTTTTTTTTTTTTTTTTTTTTTTTTTACCAACCCTAATGTAGGCCCCCATCTTAAATAATGTCCCCCATAGTGTAGGAATTATTTTTTTAATATCCCCAGCTTTAATAATGCCCCCAATGTAGGGCCCCATCTTAAATAATTTCCCCCATGGTTTAAATAATGCCCCCATAATGGCCCACCACAGTTTTTTTGTTGTTGATTTTACAAAAAAAAGAAGAAAAAAACTCGCCTTATCTACTTGCTCGCGCTTCCGCAGTCTCTTCTCTCTTCACTGAACAGAACCTGCCAAAGGACCTGCGATGTGCGCGATGACGTCACTGAGCGCTCACACGTAGTTACATGTAGCAGCAGGTCCTGCTCAATGAAGAGAGAAGAGACTGCCGCAGCGTGAGCAAGTGGATGAGGTTTTGTTTTATTTTTTAACCCCTAAAAGGCCATATAGATAAAGTGTACCCGTTTTTAACAGCCGTTAAGACGGGTGCACTCCTGTCAATCAGCCATTGAAAACGGTCCCATTGATTTCAATGGGGTCCGTCTGGCCGTGGAAACGGTCCTATTTTTGGACGGATGCTATTCACTGGCTGTTAAAAGAACGGCCAGTGAATAGTCCCATAGACTTTTATTGGTGCTAAAAATGATCGTGTGACAACCGCTACTTAGACGGCAGTCACACAGCCATTATTTACTGTCGTGTGCATGAGGCCTTAAGGTCTACTGGTAAATCACAATTTTCTAATTGGTCTCTCCTGCTTTTTAAGGGGAGTCACCAGGAAATCCACTGTTAAGCATGCCCAATACTTTGTAGGGCTGTCTCGGCTGAATGTAATGTCTTTCACTTAGCGATCTGTTGCTTTATTCTGGCTCCTCTGCCAGTCCCTCCCTCTTCTTTATTGACAGTGCCAGGCAGGATGACTATGCAGAAACCTAGTCCTGTCAATTAAGGAGAGTGAGGGCTTGGCAGAGAATGCAAAATTATTAAGGATGACTCGAGAGTGGATTGGGCATGTCCTCGGTGCAACTAACTAGTGCTGAGCAAATCGAGCTTCGGATCAGAGGTCCACAGTTGATTCGGGCAAACGCTTGGGTTTTAAAGTTGACTCTTTTATTCACACATCTGGGGGTCCTTGGATAAAGTTGTGCTAAATGGGACCGATATTTTTTATGAATCAGTAAACTCTGTACATTGTACAGCGGCTGTGCTTGGTATCGCAACTCCGCCTCATTGAAGTGAAAGTGGCTGAGCACAATACCAAGGACAGCTGCTATACAATGCACGGCACTCACAGGAGCGTCAGGACCTTCTCAAACAGTGGGGGCCCTCAGTGTTGGTAGTAAAATCCTAGAAAACCCCTTTAATGAGAAGCACCCTGTCATGGGAGGTGGCATAATATGGCTGATCCCACAGATCAATAGATTATATTCAACTACACAGCAAATCAACATAATAGTGTACCTGGAAAATATCACTTGTTTGCATAATGTAATGGCCGTATATGTTTTTTTTCCTTTTTAGTTTGTTTTGGCAGTGCTTGTACTGTCTTTGATTCTACCAAAAAGCAGTCAGTACATTAAGTGGATCGTGTCTGCAGGGCTGGCTCAAGTCAGTGAGTTCTCATTTGTTTTAGGCAGCAGAGCCCGCCGGTCGGGGATCATTTCACGAGAGGTGAGTCTTGAATATGTGGAGATTATAGTAATGTCAAAGGTTTATTTGTATAGCAAATTAACAGAATTCTGTCAATCTGAGTGCCAGCTTAGGATGTGGGTGCCCACGTTAATATTTAAGGGTGCGCAGATCAAATATACCAAATGCTTAACATACTGTGCTGTGGGAGGGGGGGGGGGGGGTCGGAGGAGTTGAGATTTAAAAACGGCAATGCACAGTCTCAGTTAGGCTTAGAGTATTCCTTTAAAGGGAACCTGTCACCTCTAGTATGCTACCCTCATTGAGCATTTCTAAATGTACATTGTGTTACCCTAAACATAGAAATTACACTTTTAATTTCATTTGCAGACGAATTCAATAAGTATTATGCATTTTTGTACTTCCCGCCTTTTATGCAAATTAACATGAGTCATATCTTACTTGTGTGACCAGAGAAGAGTCATATTTTCAAGCTCTGACTCATCTCAGGTTAATTTGCATATGTATCAAATAGTTTTTTTTTTACACAATAAAAGCACACAGAGCTATGGGGACTGGGTATTTCAGATGTGCTAGCGGCCATCTAGCAACCCATGTCCTCAGCTCTATACCCCAAATCCAGGTGACAGGTTCCCTTTAACCTCCCCAGGACCGCCTAACGCACGGATACGTCCTGGAGGCGGTCGATTCATTCCTCCTGGACGCATCCGTGCGTCATCTCGCGAGAGGCGAGATTTCCTTTGAACGCGCGCACACAGGCGCGCGCGTTCACAGGATCAGAAGGTAAGAGACTGGATCTACAGCCTGCCAGCGGCGATCGTTCACTGGCAGGCTGTAGATGCGATTTTTTTTTTTTTAACCCCTAACAGGTATATTAGACGCTGTTTTGATAACAGCGTCTAATATACCTGCTACCTGGTCCTCTGGTGGTCCCTTTTGCTTGGATCGACCACCAGAGGACACAGGTAGCTCTGTAAAGTAGCACCAAACACCACTACACTACACTACACCCCCCCCCCTGTCACTTATTAACCCCTTATGAACCCCTGATCACCCCATATAGACTCCCTGATCACCCCCCTGTCATTGATCACCCCCCTGTAAGGCTCCTTTCAGATGTCCGTATGTGTTTTACGGATCCACGCATCCATGGATCGGATCCGCAAAACACATACGGACGTCTGAATGGAGCCTTACAGGGGGGTGATCAATGACAGGGTGGTGATCACCCCATATAGACTCCCTGATCACCCCCCTGTCATTGATCACCCCCCTGTAAGGCTCCATTCAGACATTTTTTTGGCACAAGTTAGCGGAAATTGATTATTTATTTATTTTTGTTGTTTTTTGTTTTTTCTTACAAAGTCTCATATTCCACTAACTTGTGTCAAAAAATAAAATCTCACATGAACTCACCATACCCCTCACGGAATCCAAATGCGTAAACATTTTTTAGACATTTATATTCCAGACTTCTTCTCACGCTTTAGGGCCCCTAAAAAGCCAGGGCAGTATAAATACCCCACATGTGACACCATTTCGGAAAGAAGACACCCCAAGGTATTTCGTGATGGGCATAGTGAGTTCATGGACGTTTTTATTTTTTGTCACAAGTTAGTGGAATATGAGACTTTGTAAGGAAAAAAAAAGAAAATTCATCATTTTCCGCTAACTTGTGACAAAAAATAAAAAGTTCTATGAACTCACAAAGTTCTATGAACTCACTATGCCCATCAGCGAATACCTTAGGGTGTCTACTTTCCGAAATGGGGTCATTTGTGGGGGTTTTCTACTGTCTGGGCATTGTAGAACCTCAGGAAACATGACAGGTGCTCAGAAAGTCAGAGCTGCTTCAAAAAGCGGAAATTCACATTTTTGTACCATAGTTTTTAAACGCTATAACTTTTACCCAAACCATTTTTTTTTACCCAAACATTTGTTTTTTTTTATCAAAGACATGTAGAACAATAAATTTAGCGAAAAATTTATATATAGATGTCGTTTTTTTGGAAAAATTTTACAACCGAAAGTGAAAAATGTCATTTTTTTGCCAAAATTTTGTTAAATTTCGATTTAATAACAAAAAAAGTAAAAATGTCAGCAGCAATGAAATACCACCAAATGAAAGCTCTATTAGTGAGAAGAAAAGGAGGTAAAATTTATTTGGGTGGTAAGTTGTATGACCGAGCAATAAACGGTGAAAGTAGTGTAGTGCAGAAGTGTAAAAAGTGGTCTGTCATTAAGGGTGTTTAAGCTAGGGGAGCTGAGGTGGTTAAATGGAGTCTGTTAACAGAAAATTTACTTTTCACTTAGCACAATGCCTGGTTGGGCTGCCAACCTATGTTATACTTTTAGATGCTGGAACTGATCCTGCAGTCTTGAGAAAATAATTTTTAAATCCATATGCAAATTAGATCTGAAGTGCACCAAGGGCCAGGCATAGTAATGTTAAGGAAGGGCAGGAGCTAAGGTGCATTAAATGGCTTGGGCCCTCCATTGGGGCACTTGAGAGCTAATTTGCATATGGATAAAAAGGTGATTTGCAGAATTGGTTCTGGCAGCTAACTTTATGGATAAAACATGGGGAGCCAGTACTACAAAGCATTGTGCACATTTTAACCCCTTAAAGAGGATCTTTCATCAGTTTAGCCCTAGTTTAATTATGGTCTTACCTTATAGGGCGGCCCCAACTGATGCCATGGACATTATAATTTTTTTTTCTTTCGTCCGCTGTTGGCCCCGTTGATTTTAGCGCCTTATAATGAACTGACTCGGTTATACTATGCGGAGACTTGCAGTTTAGCTGGGAGCGGTTCACTTCTCCCAGGCTGTGAGCGCATCCAATCAGAGCGCACTGTTTTTAGCCAGGGAGAATGCGCTCCTCCCTGACTAAGTGCGGGGCGCTCTGATTGGATGCGCTCACAGCTAGAGAGAAGAGAACCAATCCCAGCTAAACTACGAGTTTCCGCCTGGTATAACAGAGTCGGGTCATTATAATATAAGGCACCGAAATCAACGGGGCCAACAGCGGACGAACGAGAAGTTCCATGGCATCAGTGGGGGCCGCCCTATAAGGTAAGACCTTAATTAGACTATGGCTAAACTGATGAAAGGTCCTCTTTAAGCACCACACCATTCATGTATGTCAAAAGTGTGGAGGTTTAAAAATGGTGCCTGCTCACAAGTGCTGGGGGCGCCATAGCTGCTGGGCTTCTGCTGTTTTAAACAGCAAAGACCCAGGACTAATGTCTGCGATCAGGGATAATTCCAGTCGCAAAATGTAATTTAACCCCTGAGATGCCATGGTCAGTTTGTGATGATGGCATCTGAGGCAGCATTCCCCAGAAGCGCTGCACTCAAAGGGCCCAAACGTCTTCCCCGCACTGAAATTGGGCAAGCTGTTTCTTCAGGCCTGGGCTACACTGGGACTTTTTTTTAGCGTGACTGATTGATTTGAACTATTGAATGACCGCTGCACAAGATTATAGTCGACTGAGTGCATTCATTTGGACTGCAGCTGTAGTTCGAGTTAAAATCAATCAGTGGCGCTACAAAAGGTCGCAGTGTAGCCCTAGTCTCATGGTAATAGCCTGCGTCTCTCTGAAGAAACTCAGCCTTTTACCACTGTAGTTGTTATTGAGGCCTGCAGGTGGAAGGGTTCCCATAAGCACATAGCGAATCTACCATACATTGCAATTAGAGATGAGCGAATTTCATATTTTGAAATTCGTTCACGCTTCGTTTACTAGTAAAAGGTGAATTGTGTTATGGATTCCGTTACCACGGACCATAACGCAATTATATGACGGAATGCCTTTAGAGGCATTCCGTTATTCATTCCGTCATAATAGAAGTCTATAGGCTGAAAAACAGATCGGTTCTGTTTCCGTTATGCAGGGGAGTCCTCTCCTGCAAAACGAAAACAGGACGGATCCATTTTAGAGGCATTCCGGAAAAGTGACGGAGCCTTTAGAGGCATTCCGTTATGCATTCCGTCATAGAATTGCGTTATGGTCCGTGGTAACGGAATCCATAAAGCAATTCACCTTTTACCAGTAAACGAAGCGTGAATGAATTTCATAACCTGAAATTCGTTCATCTCTAATTGCAGTGATAATTATTTGCAGTGTAAGGCAGACGCAATCTAAAGAGTGCATGTTCAGGTCCCTCTGCTCAAAATACGAAAAAAATACAAAAGTTTTTGAAAATATTAAAAAATTCTAATTGCCAACATCAAATACTGATGTAAAATATTGACCATAATATGTAAGTGTGAAAGTTATCGGAAATGTGTTTTCCTAGGAATGCTCCTTCCCGATTACTGCCCTGTGTTATGGTGCCTCTGATCACCAGATGAAAGCATCATTGATGTGGTGATCAAAATCATGGTTCTCGGCAGCAGATAGTCTTGTCTTCTGTTCAGAAACAATGGATGTGTATGGGGATGAGTGATCACATACCCATACAGAGGAGCAATTGCTGCTTGTAAGTGCAGCTCTCACCACCTGTAATAAGTAAGCAATTATCGGGAATGAATGGTTTATTCCTGATAATTGCTTCATGTGTCGGCCCATGTCAAGAACAGTATATCAAGGTAGTTCAAATCAAATTTTCAGAATATAGGTATCAAACTGTATAGGTATCATACGGGTAGAGTACATGACCCATGCTTCAAATTACAGTAACTCTGTTTTAGACACTTTCTATTTCCACCTTAAAAAAGATGCAAAAAAAAAAGGGGCATGTTTAAGAGGAGTCATAAGCTACAGTGACTGTATGAAAGAAATCACAATTTTTTGGACTATTTACTGGTGTACGTGTACGACAACCATGAAGTGTCTTAAAGAAAAGTGCCAAGTGGGTTGTGCTTCATGTATCATGCAGCACATATGAAAAATTTGGCAGGTATTCCTGTTCCCTAAGATAAATAAAGGTGGTTTTAAGGTGGAATGTCCCTTTCTGAACTCGCATACTTCTGTGACACTGGGCACTTATTGAGCCTTTAGTAAATAATCGAATGTGAGGAACGTTTTCTAACATGTTAAGGTGTTGAAGATTTGCTTATTTGAATAAACTTTCATGTGCTTACAGGTCTACCTCCTTATCCTCAGTGTGACAACCCTAAGCCTTCTCCTAGCACCTGCCCTGTGGAGAGTAGCTATTACCAAATGTGTTCCAAGACCAGATAAACGGCTGAACACTTGATCTCCTCCAGACTATGAACATCACCAGTGTTTCTTACACCATGTATGCACAGAAAACTATGTAGCCCTTTGCTACAAGGACGCTTTTAGAAGGTAAAGCTGGTTTGGGTCATGCTTTGGTATTACTGGACTCCTCACCATCTTGGTCATGGTCCATCATACCTAATCTTTACAGCAACGTCCTGGAGATAGCCTTGAATATTTCTCCTCTATGTGCCTTTTAATCTAAATCTTGTTTTATTTTTAAGCATCATATTGAAGTATTTTTATTGCACTACTTTGTGCTGTTTGCTAGGATTGTTGGATCAAGGTGCAGGTAGATGGAAAATCTCCATAACAGAATGGCTTATGGTAGAGGCCTGCAGCAACTCATGCGTCATTGCACTTGTACTGAAAGTTAAGCTTCTGGTCAAAGTATTGTTAAGACTCATATTACTTCTCTATTTCAGTAAGACACTGTCCTCTGCAATAATCTAATGCCAACACGTTTGCAGGTTCTACTGTATCAAGGAAATCTTTTTATGAAGGAGGGGCTGTATACTGGCTCTATCCCTGACTGTTGTTTTTGTATGAACTTTTTGTTTTCCTTTTGTGTAAAATGTTAAGGACATTATGGAGGAGTTTTATCAAAGCTTGTTCAAAGGTAGCAACCAAAATCCACCTTTAATTTTCCAGAGATCCTTTGGAAAATGAAAGACTACATCTGATTGGTAGCTATGGGCAACTAAGTCAGTTTTCCTTTGCAGCAGTTTTGATAAATCTTCCCCATTACGTCTTCAGGGAAGGTTCAAGAATGGCTTTATTTAATCGAAGATGGGTACGACATATTCCAGATATTTGAGCACACAACACTAATAATTGCAGGAATGGAATGTGTTTTTTTTTTTTTTTAAACCTTTTATGTGGAAATTACCAGACACCAGAAAGAAAAAGAATTTGTTCTGGCTCATTTATTCTTTCATAAACAGTTACATCGACAATGATTTCTCCAACCTGAGGGGAGTTGTTTAAGGGGTTTTCTCAGAGTACAACATTAATGACATATCTTCAGGATTAATCAATATCAGATGGGTGAGGGTCCAAGTCAGCTGTGTGAAAGGGACACATGGCTAGCATGAGCGCTGCAGCCTTTTCACAAGCACAGCGCTGTCCATTGTATAGCGCAGGGCTGGCCGACCTGGGGCTCTCCAGCTGTTGTAAAACTACAATTCCCACCATGCCCTGCTGTAGACTGATAGCTGTAGGCAGTCTGGGCATGTTGGGAGTTGTAGTTTTGCAACAGCTGGAGAGCTGCCGATTGGCGAGCCCTGGTATAGTGGCTGTGCTTGGTATTGCAGCCCAGGCCCATTCACTTCAATGAGACTGAGCTGCACATAGGTCATGCGACTGATGAACATGATATCACTGGTGTAGAAAGAGGCTGCAAAGCTCATCAGAGTGCTGTGGCTTCTTCAAACAGTGGGACTCCCACGATCAAATATGGATGACCTATCCTGAGGATAGGTTGTCAGTATTTTACTCCCAGAAAACCCGTTTAATAATGTAAAGCCTGAAAATCCAGATGTGACTACAGTTAAATAAGTGTCTGCTTTAGACCACCGACTAATGCCCTAGAAGAGTGGGTTTCCCTCTCTGGACCAGGACTTTTAACCAGAGCAGAGGGTGGCTACAAAGAGCATCACTACCTCTGGTGGACCCATCATCTCTGTGTTATACAGACCGCACATTGGTTTCATGCAATGCTTCCATTTCCTTGTGGTGGTGCTGCGGGAAACTGAACACTTAGTCTGGGTTCACACCTGAGCGTTTTACAGCGCGTTCCTACGCGCTGTAAAACGCTCAACAAGGAGAAACCAATGCTTCCCTATCAGCATGGTTCTCACCTGGGCGTTTTACAGCACGTACGACCGCGCTGTAAAACGCCCGACGCCCCAAGAAGTACATGAGCTGCTTTGGGGCGTCTTGTCGCGCGTTCCCGTACATAGACTTTCGGGAACGCGCGACAATGGGCGTTCGCTTGTCTCTGTATGCGCGATTGCAAACGCCGGTACAAACACGCATACAGAGCGCTCCATCGCGAACGCTCAGGTGTGAACCCAGCCTTAGACTTGGGCTCTCCCACAGAATACAGCTGATCGCTGGGGTCACATTAGTGGGACACCTGGTGATCATTTGTCTAGAGACTTTTCTAACAAAACACACTATAACCCTAGTGTCCTACTCCGTTGTGTCATACTGTTATATGGGAGTGGGCATATGGGGACTTGTTTGGCCGAATTACTGCATGCAGTAAGTAAAATGGGATCATCCTGGTTTACAAACACCCCATTCAAGATGGACATAGACATAGAGTAAGTGTTTGGATGACATATATTAGTCCTGACCATAGGCCAAACGTACATGTCATTTCATACAATATGTAAAAAAAAGGGTAGCACATGTAAAGACCAACTTGATCCTAAGTTACCATAATGGTTATGGACAGAGGAAATCGGCAGAATTAGGGGGTCAAAATATATTTTTGTTTGTTACAAAGATCTATCTTGATTGTTAGGGACTATACGGTACTGGCTTTCCTCCACATCACAGGAGAGCGCCAGGATAGCCAAACATCCCCCCCATATCTCAGCTGAAAAGTTGGGCTATAGTACTGTATACCGCTGTATTCAGCTTCCTTTAGCAGTCCCATACACCTTGAAAGGAGCAGGAGTGCACATGATCGACCGCCACTCCATTCAAACAGTGAACCTGGGATCTGTGGGGGCTCTAGTTGTCAGACCTCCACCAGACAGACACTTATAACATCTCTGGCAGGTTTTGAGAGGCACAAAGCTGTCCAGAATCCCATACAAACATGCATGCTCCCTTATCTCCCAGTGGAATAAGGGATTGGTCATGCTGAAATCTAGCACGTTGGGAGACTCTCGTGTTCTGGACTAATTCTATATTATTATTTTTTTCTAGATAATACTTCTTTATTTCCGTTTAGACCATGTACTGCTCTTGTTGCACATCTCTGTACCAGTCGTGTTACTGGTATTAACTAATTCCAGTTTCCCAGAGACCAAATGGTATAACAGAGTCTTAATAAGTTAGAGCTCTTATGAATGCTGCTATTCCAAATGAAAAGGAATCATATCCTGAAATAGATTACGGTTAGTTGGCGATAACTACAGGACCAAGTTTTTGTTGTCGTAAAGGAACGCTGTACATTCTTCTCCTTGTTTGCTGCCAATCTCACTTTTGCTATAAATTGTCCATGAATATTCAGAATTGGCACAAATGTACCTGTATATTTTTGTTCATTTACTTGGCTTAAAAGGGTTATTCCCATGCAAAAATACAATCGTGTCATCCTGAGCGCTGGGGATCTGACCTCTAGGACCCCATCTATCATGATAAAGAAGGGGCTAAAGTCTTGTTTGCTTATTCCCTGCACATTGGAGATCCCAGCAACCCAGTCTGCAGATATTGCAGATCGCCGCACAGTATGTTGGGATATTCCATAACATTTTGAGATGGGGATAAACTCTTTAAAACCTGTGAAGGATCAGCAATGGGTTAACCAGGGCCAGTGATCCTTCATCCTTAGCTTTAGGGGGATCCCTACAGTGAGATTCTTACCAAGCATTAAAGGGGTTGTCCAGGCTGTAGATATTCATGACCTATCCTTTGCATAGGCCATCAATATCAGATTGGTGGCATCCGACATCTGGAACCCCAACCGATCAGCTGTTCTCTGCAGTCACCAGCGCCAGAAATATGACAGTGGATGGAGACGGAAACACGCCGCCGTCTATTGTGTAGTAGTCATATTACTGCAGCTTGGCTCTCCTTCAGTATACTGATGACCTGTCCTACAGCTGACCAACCCAATCCTCTGAACCTGTGCTCAGTTAAAAAAAAAGCTCGCCTTTCTGCAGTCCCGCCATTCCCACACTGCGGCAGCTTTAGGTCCCCACTGGCCCGGATGTATCTTTGTCCCATGCCTTAGCGGTCAAATGTGCTAGAATGGCACGTAAGTAGCTTGTCACTAGCAGGAATGCCATTGATTGGTCAGAGAATTATGCCACTTCTGGTCTGGCAAGGACCAAAATCATCCAGGAACAGGGCTACAATGCGGAAATGATGCGACGGGCAGTTTTTTTTTTTTTTTTTTTTTTGTCTTTTTCTTAAGTTGGGCACGGGCTCCAAGGATTGGCTAGGCCGGACCATCCCTTGAAGTCCTGGCATTCACTAGAGATTTAGCATCCCTTGCTGTCGTGGAAATACCCCATGTAAATGAAATGGACAGTAATGTTGCTTTATCAGGGAATAATGTAAATGGTTGTATTACTTGAAGGTTAAAATAAAGAGAATGTAAAAAAGTTTTTTTGCTCTTCACGTTTATTTTTTATGTCTGATGGCTCTGCTGTGCCGTATTCCAACCTATAATGGTGAATACATATACTCAGTACTCATTCATTCTCATGTTCTCACCTTCTACTCTTTTTGGCTTGATGGAAGAGAAGGAGTCATGGAAATGTCCCTTTTGTGATCTTCATCATTAAAGGCCTCTCTTGCACCTGATCACTTATGCCGGATTTTACCATCTTTCCTTCACTGAATCAATATTGGTCTTTCTCACACGGTCATGTTTGCTACTCTACATGCACGATCCAGGCCAGACATATGATATTATATAGCACTACAATGTACAGTGATGAAGAACGGAGTATAGGTTTAAAGCAACATTATCATTTCTACCTGAAAGGGCCTAAAGACAACCTGTCAGTAGGTCATGAAGTTCTAATTGTGCGCATTATCACCTTACAATTGGCTCCCTGAACATTTAGGCCCCTTTAACACGGGCGAGTATTCCGCGAGGGTGCAATGCATGAGGTGAACGCATTGCACCCGCACTGAATCCTGACCCATTCATTTCTATGGGGCTGTGCACATGAGCGGTGATTTTCACGCATCACTTGTGCGTTGCGTGAAAATTGCAGCATGCTCCTCTTTGTGCGTTTTTCACGTAACACAGGCCCCATAGAAATGAAAGGGGTTGCGTGAAAATCGCAAGCAAGTGCGGATGCAGTGCGATTTTCACGCACGGTTGCTAGGTGACGATCGGGATGGGGACCCGGTCATTATTATTTCCCATTATAACAGTGATAGGCAAACTGCGGCTCTCCAGGTGTTGCAGAACTACAACTCCCAGCATGCAAAGACTGCCTACAGCTTTCAGCCTACAGCAGGGCATGGTGGGAGTTGTAGTTTTGCAACAGCTGGAGAGCCGCAGTTTGCCTATCACTGCCTTATAACATGGTTAGGACCTTTGATGACGTCACTGCGCTCATCACATGATCCATCACCATGGTGATGATCATGTGATGGACCATGTAATGAACGCAGTGACGTCATCAAAGGTCCTATTGCTCACAGATGAAGACAGAAGAGATGCCGGCTACGCGAACAAGTGGATTAAGGGGAGTTAAATTATTATTTTATTTTTTTAACCCCTCCAGCCCTATTGTACTATGCATTCTGTATTCGGAATGCTATTATTTTCCCTTATAACCATGTTATAAGGGGAAATAATACAATCTACACTACAACTAACCCAAACCTGAACTTCTGTGAAGAAGTTCATGTCTGGGTACCACAGTCGCTTTTTTTTATCACGCGCGTGCAAAACACATTGCACCCGCGCGATAAAAACTGAACATCGGAACGCAATCGCAGTCAAAACTGACTGCATTTGCGTACCTACTCGCGCGGGTTTGCCGCAATGCACCGGGACGCATCTGGACCTAATCCGGACACGCTCGTCTGCAAGGGGCCTTAGGAGTTGATTTTGATCCGACAACCTACCCCTTTGCCGAAACAAAGACCCCAGTATTTTCAGGGCACTAAATATGCAAAAACACAGTAGCTTGCTACGGGGGTGCAACAATTGCTACTCACTAGGAAAAAGTTCTGTCCCCAGTACTTCCCAATCATGGCTGGACAGTGTCGGAGTATCTGGCACAGTGTGTATACATGTCCTTGCCCTGCTACCCAGATCAGATCTTCTACTGAAGAAAAGCCACTGGGAACCAGGAGAATGTGGGTCTTACCTGTGTTCTCTGCTGCATCTGCTTACTCCGGTTCCCGATGACTTCTCTTCATTCCTCTGGTCCTGTACACACACTCTGACGTTGCCCAGCCATAAGTGGACAGAGTCAGAGCTAGGAATCAAACTCCACCCAATCTCGGCAATGGGGGGGATGTGGAAATCAAGTCAGGACCTGGTTAGAGATCCTCTTTAACCACATAGGACACACACATATTGCAAACTTTATACAATTGTTATAAGCCTATAAACCTCAGCAAAGAGGTGTGCAGGCGGCTCCCAACAGCTCCGTGTACTATATAAACGGGCATTCATCTCAATGACTGACAGGTACTATTAGATTTCCTGTGCAGCGGCCGGTTCGTTCCAAGCAGGGATGGACTTTGTGAAACAACTCCTTTAATTTTAGGGTCCAAATATTCCATTAAAACCCCTTCTCGTTCAATAATATTTTCTATACCTATCACAAATATGTATACATTCGCAATAAACTAAACACGTGCAGGCCCTGTAGAAGTAGCACTTACAGTGTCAGCTTCTTCTCTATTGCTCTCCCATCAGTACAGACAGAAAAACGCTAAATCTCATTTTAAAGTCTTAAAATCTCAGTTTTAGGCTACTTTCACACTAGCGTTGTTTTAATCCGGCGTTCAATTCCGACACTGGAACTGCCCACCGGATCCGGAAAAACGTGTGAAAACGGATTACATTTAAATCCTGATCAGGCTTTCGATCACAATGGAAAAATGCATTGGAAAAAACGGATCCGCCATTTATGGACTTTAACTTTTTTTTCACATTTTTCGGGTTTAACATGCAAAAGCCGGATCCGTTTTGACTGAACACACGGGGCCGGATCCGGCGTTAATGCAAGTCAATGGGAAAAAAGCCTGATCAGGCGTTCAGTCAAAGTGTTCAGGCTTTTTGGCCGGAGGTAAAAATACTGCATGCTACGTTTTTCTGAAAAGCCTGATCAGTCAAAAAGACTGAACAGAAGACATCCTGATGCATCCTGAAGGACTGACTCTCCATTCAGAATGCATTAGGATAAAACTGATCAGTTCTTTTCCGGATTTGAGCCCCTAGGACGGAACTCAGCGCCGGAAAAGAAAAACGCTAATGTGAAAGTACCCTAAGGGCTCATTCACACGGCCGTATGAACGGATCCGCACCCATTCAGCAATTTTGGGGAAGGTCTGCGGATCCATTCATTTCTATGCGCCCTCAAAAGATGCGGACAGCACATCATGTGCTGTCCGCATCCGTTATTCCGTACCGCAGCTCCACAGAAAAGAGAGATCATGTCCTATTCTTGTCCGCAATCGCAGACAAGAATAGGCATTTTCTATTAAGGTTGCGGCCATGTGCGGTCAGCAAATTGAGGAACGCACATGGCCGGTATCCGTGTTTTGCGGATCCGCAAAGCATTACGGCCGTCTGAATGGGCCCTAATAAGGAGACTAAGGTCTAATTTTAGGCTCAATGTGCCTTTAAATATGAACGTATAGATAGCGGCCTGACAAACGTACTAGATAAAAGCATTGACTATTTATGCTCCCACGCCCTTGTCATCTGCTGTAAAGCGATAAATATCGGTAACTGACCTATATTGCTCAGCATGTACATTTAATGCCTTTACACTCCACAGTTGTTAGCGGTAATATTTAAGATGATATGTTATCTACATTACCTCTGAAGCCGGCTGTTTATCTGGTCATGACTGTTCTGAAAAGTGAAAAATGCTGACCTGCAATATAAATATCTGGTACATCATTTTGTAGAGAGGTGACTGTATTATGTGTAGTTATATTCTCTGTGATATTACATCAGGCCTGATACTGTTAACAGGTCATATTCCGAATGTTTGACTAGGACAGGCTGCAGTATGAGGCACAGCCACCCATGGAAGGACTACTGTGTCTGTGTAAGCAGGGAAGGAGACCCCTTCATTTGGGCTGAATAGTGGGAGCTCTGAACACTGTCAAGATAGCAGAGATTTACAAATAATGGGGAAAAAAATAAGAGTGTTTATTGGAGAGATCCCTTTGAAAAAAGGAAATCTCGGAATAACAGGCAGGGCGCCAGAGGAAGGGACACAAGGAGATGAGGGGAAAAGGGGAGTGATGTGGGAGGTGGATAAAGCGGGAGGCTGCCAGTGGTGGCTCGGTGAGTAGACCAACTACTCCATAAAATGCAGAAACCAAAAAGGGATAAAGCCACTAAGGGGGCGCCACAGACTCCAATGGTCTCTGACTTAGGCCTCATGCACACGACCGTTGTGTGCATCCGTGGCCGTTGTGCCGTTTTCCGTTTTTTTTTCGCGGACCCATTGACTTTCAATGGGTCCGTGGAAAAATTGTAAAAAATGCACCGTTTGGCAGCCGCATCCGTGATCCGTGTTTCCTGGCCGTGAAAAAAATATGACCTGTCCTATTTTTTTCACGGCCAACGGTCCGTGAAAAAACACGGATGCACACAAGATTGTCATCCGCGTCCATGATCCGTGTCCGTTTTTTCCTATCATTTCAATGGCAAACTTGACTTAGATTTTTTTTTCATTTTTCATGTCCGTGGATCCTCCAAAAATCAAGGAAGACCCACGGACGAAAAAACGGTCACGGACCTACGGACCCTAAAAAAAATGGTCGTGTGCATGAGGCCTAAAGCACTAAAAATAATTAAAACTTACAATGGTTGCTGTAAAAGCTGTTTCAACAATATAATTCAGTGTTAAAAGAAATAAAATGACCCACTTCACTGGGGAGGAGGTGAAAGGGATAAAGCTCAAGACACCCGTTGACTCTGCCTCCCCCGCCAGGATCGCTTGTAGTGTGTTAGAAACAGAGTGGCAGCATGCATGCGCGACCACTGCTCGATTAAAATGGAAAAGGGTTGATCTGAGACTCCGATTCTTGTGATCAGTGCAGGTTCCAGAGATCAGACCCCCCAGTGATCAGACCCTTAACTATCCACAGTTATGATTCTGGGACAGCCCCTTTAAAGGGATTTTCTGAACTTTCAAAATTGTGTGCATATGGTTTACACGCAGTAAGGTTAGTCATGTCGTGTCTAGTTGAGATGGCTATGCTTCTACTGTTTAGCCCCTGCTATGCTGCACATGGTTATCTCCCTTCTCTCTCATATGTAAAGGACATCACCTACCTCTTGCGCCTTATCTCCACTGCTCTCCGGCTCTCTCGTCTTTCTAGGATTGTATTTAGCATGCTGGGTCGCAGAACACTTTGATCAGTAGTAAAGCTGTGTTGTATGTGAAGTCTCTGAGTAATTACATCAGCATCTTATGCCTTGTAAGAGGGGTATTCAGGCAGCAGTGAATAGAGGCAACCTCTGTTAGAGGAATAATGGAAACCAGTTTACATAGCAATTCCATCCACATCAAGCCCTAGCAGCATCAAAACAATGGTGCTATACAGAGCTGGGCAAGATGATGAAAATTAAAGGGCTTTGCCCATCTCGGACATTGATGGCATATCACTAGGATGTCAGATAGGTGTGGGTTCCACCATTGTGATCCACTCCTATCTCCTGAATGGGACCCCGAAGTGAAGGAGAGCACACTGCGTATGCACAGCATGCTTTTCTTTCGTTGCTATGGGAATTCTTACAACAGCTTGCATGTTTAGCTATTTTAGGAAGTCCCATAGCGGTGAATGGAGAGCGCACCACGCATGCATGGCCACCCCTCCATTCACTAATATGGGATTTCTGAAAATAGATGAGCGTGCTTGCTCAGCTTGTTTTGGAATTCCCGTAGCAATTAATGGAGTGTGGCCGTGCTTGTTGCTGGTACTGTATTATGCTTGAAAGTAGAACCCTGCACGACATCTGTATAAAATGAATATCCTTCATTGATCACATAAAAAAAATCCATAAGGTGCTAAATGTGTAGCTGTTAAACTTTACCATATGGACTTTTTAATTTGTTCAATAAATTATATTCATTTTATACAGATGTTGTGCTGGATTCTACTTTCAAGTATTTTAAGGTGTCCGGTGAGGTTTCCCCATGTACCGTTTGAACTTCCAGAAACCCGGGCCGTCAATGGAGGTGTGATGAGCTGAACGACATTTCCATACTCATTCGTTGGTACTGTATTAGGCTGCGGTTTTTCTGCACGAGAATTGGCGTGGAAAAGTGGCACGTAATCAACAGTGCGTGCAGATAGCAGAAAGCTAAAATTAGCTTCACCATAGTTATAAATGCGGATCCAAGACCTGCATTTAGAGAGTAGGAAGGGTCAAGTGAAAAAAGGTGTATATTTAGGACCATGTTGTTCTAAATTGTTTCCTAAGGAATACGAAGCAGTGTTTGTTTGTTTTTTACGAATTTAGAGGAATGTGTCACCAAATATTTTTTTTTGCCCTTGAAAAAAGGTACACACATATCCTCTTTTCGAATCTGTTTTTATTTTCTGATTGCAGATTTATTCTATTTCGGAACATTATTATGGGGCGGCCATCTTGCCTAAGCTGTTCTTAAAGGCTATGTACACCTTTTTAGGGCATTGTACTAATTTTGAGCCAAAAATCTTTTTTTCAATTGGTCTTTATTACAAATGTTGATCTGTTTTCCCTGCACAGCTTTGAGTTTATCTAGTAGCAGGATGAGAATTTTCTCTCCTGTCCGTCAGGCAGGGAGCTGAGGGGCTCTTTATCTCTAACCTTTATCAACACCCATCAAAGCTCAATCCTCCTCTTACTGATAAGAATCGTTAAGGCCTCTTTTACACGACCGTTTTTTTTCCGTTTTGCGGGCCGTTTTTTTGCGTTCCGTATACGGAACCATTTATTTCAATGGTTCCGCAAAAAAAACTGAATGTACTCCGTGTGCATTCCGTTTCCGTTTTTCCGTTCCGTTTAAAGTTAGAACATGTCCTATTATTGCCTTCAAATCACGTTCCGTGGCTCCATTCAAGTCAATGGGTCCACAAAAAAACGGAACACACACGGAAATGCATCCGTATGTCTTCCGTATCCGTTCCGTTTTTTGCTGAACCATCTATAGAAAATTTTATGCCCAGCCCAATTTTTTCTATGAAATTACTGTATACTGTATATGCCATACGGAAAAACGGAATGGAAACGGAAAAAAAAACCGGAACAACGGATTCGTTTATAACGGACCGCAAAACACTGAAAAAGCCATACGGTCGTGTGAAAGAGGCCTAATGCGGTTGAAAAAAGACATAAGTTCATCAAAATTCAACCAAGGGATGGGTGGGGACACGAATCCCAGAAGGAAAATAAGTGTTTATGTCCTAATAGTAATTTACAGATAAAGGTTATTAGATGACTGCCCAAAGTTAAAGTAACATTCACACAGCTAGACAGTTAACCCTTTGTGCCAGAATATGCCTCAATAATTTTAATAAAGACCAATTGAAAAAATGATTTTTAGCCGAAAATGAGTAAGGGCTCTTTCACACTTGCGTTGTTCTTTTCCGGCATAAAGTTCCGTCGTCGGGGCTCTATGCCTGAAGAATCCTGATCAGGATTATCCCCATGCATTCTGAATGGAGAGAAATCCGTTCAGGATGCATCAGGATGTCTTCAGTTCAGGACCGGAACGTTTTTTGGCTGGAGAAAATACCGCAGCATGCTGCGCTTTTTGCTCCAGCCAAAAATCCTGAACATTTGCCGCAAGGCTGGATCCGGAATTAATGCCCATTGAAAGGCATTAATCCGGATCCGGCCTTAAGCTAAACGTCGTTTCGGCGCATTACCGGATCCGACGTTTAGCTTTTTCTGAATGGTTACCATGGCTGCCAGGACGCTAAAGTCCTGTTTGCCATGGTAAAGTGTAGTGGGGAGCGGGGGAGCAGTATACCTACCGTCCGTGCGGCTCCCTGGGCGCTTCAGAGTGACGTCAGGGCGCCCCACGCGCATGGATGACGTGATCGCATGGCACGTCATCCATGCGCATGGGGCGATCTGACGTCATTCTGGAGCGCCCCGGGAGCCGCACGGACGGTAAGTATACTGCTCCCCCGCTCCCTACTACTACTATGGCAACCAGGACTTTAATAGCGTCCTGGCTGCCATAGTAACACTGAACGCATTTTGAAGACTGATCCGTCTTCAAATGCTTTCAGTTCACTTGCGTTTTTCCGGATCCGGCGTGTAATTCCGGCAAATGGAGTACACGCCGGATCCGGACAACGCAAGTGTGAAAGAGCCCTAAAATGCAATCATAAAAAAATGCCCTCAACGGTGTACATAGCCTTTAACAACATTTAGAAAGCATTAAGAAAATTGCTTTACGGCAGCCCCATGAGCCATAGACACAATGGTCAGGAGGTTACCTCATTGACTTCTATGGGAGAGTTTTCTAGGCATGCTCTGTAACCTGTGCAGAAGTAATGCTGTATTATCAGTAATGGAAGCGTTTTTGCTAAACCCTGCCGAATCCAGCAAAAACGCTGGTGTGAAAGTAGCCTAAGGCCTCGTTCACACGGGCGAGATTTCCGCGCGGGTGCAATGCGTGAGGTGAACGCATTGCACCCGCACTGAATCCGGACCCATTCATTTCTATGGGGCTGTGCACATGAGCAGTGATTTTCACGCATCACTTGTGAGTTGCGTGAAAATCGCAGCATGCTCTATTTTGTGTGTTTTTCACGCAACGCAGGCCCCATAAAAGTAAATGGGGCTGCGTGAAAATCGCAAGCAAGTGCGAATGCAGCGCAATCTTCACGCATGGTTGCTAGGAGATGATCGGGATGGGGACCTGATAATTATCATTTTCCCTTATAACATTGTTATAACGGAAAATAATAGCATTCTTAATACAGAATGCTTAGTAAAATAGCGCTGGAGGGGTTAAAAAAATAAATAAATAATTTAACTCACCTTAATCCACTTGTTTGCGCAGCCTGGCTTCTCTTCTTTGAGGAAAAGGACCTGTGGTGGTGTCACTGCGCTCATCACATGGTCCGTCACATGATCCATCACCATGGTGATGGATAATGTGATGAGCGCAGTGATGTCATCAAAGGTCCTTTACCCAGGTCCTGAAGAAAGAAGAGAAGCCGGGCTGTCAAACAAGTGGATTAAGGTGAGTTAAATTATAATTATATATTTTTTAACCCCTCCAGCGCTATTGTACTATGCATTCTGTATTCAGAATGCTATTATTTTCCCTTCTAACCATGTTATAAGGGAAACTATTTATATCTACACAACCTTGAACCCAAACCTGAACTTCAGTAAAGAAGTTCAGGTCTGGGTACCATATTCAGTTTTTTATCACGCGCGTGCAAAACACATTGCACCCGCGCGATAAAAACAACGGAACGCAATCGCAGTCAAAACTGACTGAAATTGCGTACCTACTCGCGTGGGTTTGCCGCAATGCACCCGGGACGCATCCTGAGCTAAAACGTGACGCCCGTGTGAAAGAGGCCTAAGGGTGCTGGCACACAGTGCAGTTCTGACATGCATTCAGGGTGCAGTTTTCAATTTAGCCAGTTTAGCAGCCTTGTTAACCCCTGGTGTTCTTGTTAGAATGATTTTAGGTAATTTCAGCTTGCTATAATAAAAAACTGCATCCTGAATGCATGTAAGAACTGCACTGTGTGCCAGCACCCTTAATACTCTCTCTCCTGTTATGATCCACACCTGATTTTGGCTTCAAAAACTGCACCAGAAAGACTGAACATGTGACAGCACCCTCAGTGGCTGAACTATTAGGTAACACTTAAAGGTGTTATCCAATGTCTAACGGGAATGAGCCTTCCTACCATTGTGGGTGATGCTAGGGAGGCTCGTCCCCATTGCAGCCTGCTATTGGCTGCTCCCCTCTTTTCCAGATGTTTTGATCCGCATGACTGGGAGATGCAGCGGCAGCTGTGCAGGGACCAGAAGCGGCGCGGGTGCCAGGGAGCGGAGTAAGTAGAATCTATATGAGGGGCGTGGGTATTGGCGGAAGTATTGGATAACCCCTTTAAATGACCATGTGCTTGAAACTGGATTAACCCCGTCCCGACATACAGTTAGGTCCATATATATTTGGACACTGACAATTTTTTTTTCCTGTTTACTAAAACATATTCAAGTTATAGTTATATAATGGACATAGACATAAAGTCCAGACTTTTAGCTTTAATTTGAGGGTATCCACATTAAAATTGGATGAAGGCACCCTGACCAAAAGTAATTGGACAATTGACTCAAAGGCTGTTTCATGAGTAGATGTGGGCAATTACTTCATTATTTCATTCTCAATTAAGCACATAAAAGGCCTGGAGTTGATTTGAGGTGTGGTGCTTGCATTTTGAAGATTTTGCTGAGAAGTAAACATGCGGTCAAAGGAGCCATGCAGGTGAAACAAGGCTTTCATCTTCATCTGTGAAAACAAAAACATCCGAGAAATTGCTACACTATTAGGAGTGGCAAAATCTACAGTTTGGTACATCCCGAGAAAGAAAGTAAGTACTTCATGCAAAAAGACCTGTACGCCCATGGAAGACAACAGTGGTGGATGATCACAGAATAATTACCATGGTGAAGAGAAAACCCTTCACACCAGCCAAATGCAGCCAAACTGATTGGTCGGCGTTTCATAAAGTTCAAGACTTCAGGCAGTCATTGCCAACAAAGGGTTTTCAACCAAGTATTAGAAATTAACATTTACAATTATTTAATTTGTCCAATTACTTTTAAACCCCTGAAATGAAGGAATTGAGTTTAAAAAAATGCTTTAGTTCCTCACATTTTTATGCAATCATTTTGTTCAACCAACTGAATTGAAGCTGAAAGTCTGAACTTCAACTGCATCTGAATTGTTTTGTTCAAAATCCATTGTGTTAATGTACAGAACAAAAATTTGAAAAATGTCTCTGTCCAAATATATATGGACCTAACTGTATGACGTAATAGTACATCATAGCGGGAAGTGACTTCCTGCAATTTGATGTACTACTACGTCATCCTGATCGGACAGGCACCAGAGCGGTGCCCACATGATTAGTGCGGGGGCTTGACAGTCACTGATAGCCGTGCCTCTGCTGTATCCGCTGGCATCTCTGTAAAAGCCGATGCTGGCGGATTAACCCTTTCTATGCCGCTGGTCAGTGCTGACCGTGGCATAGGACGTGTTTTGCAGCCAGTGAGTAATCCCATCTGGTCCCTGCTCTGTGGTGACGGGGACCCGATGAGTGAGGAGGCAGCCCGATGCCTTGCAGAGGCATTGGGACCTGCCATCCATGGAAGCCGAGGAGATTCAGCCTCAGGCTGGGTCTCCTAGGCAACTATTAGTGTATTACTCACAGATGTAATGCATTGCAGAGGGAATCAGACCCCCAAAAGTTGAAGTCCCAGAGTGGGACAGAAATATAGTAAAAAAAATAGCTTTTAATGATAAAAAATAAAGTTTTGAGTAAAAAACAAAACAAAAAACCCCGCCCCTTTCCCCTGATTTTATCATAAAAATTTGAGAGAAAAAGAAAAGACACACATGTTGGGTATCGCCGCGTACGTGACGACCGGCTATATAAATATATCACATAATCTACCCCCATGAGATAAACACCATAAAAATAAATAAATACAAAATGTGCCAAAAAAGCAATTTTTTGTCACCTTACACCACATAAAGTGCAATACCACGCGATCAAAAAGTCGTATGTACCCCAAAATAGTACCAGTCACCTCATCCCGCAAAAAGTGAGCCCCTACATAAGACAATCGCCCCAAATTTTTTTTAAATGTCTTTCGGAAAATGGAGACACAAAAACATAATTTTTTTCAAAAACAAAGTAGACAAATTTGATAACATCACGTCTGTAACAACCTGCCCTATAAAAATAGCACCTGATCTAACCTGTCAGATGAAAAATGTAAAAAAATAAAAACTGTGCCAGAACAGCCATTTTCTGGTTACCTTGCCTCACAAAAAGCGTAATACCAGGTGATCAAAAATCATATGTATCCCAAAATAGTATCAATAAAACTGTCACCTCATCCCGTAGTTTCCAAAATGGGGTCACTTTTTGGAAGTTTCTACTGTAGGGGTGCATTAGGGGGGCTTCAAATGGGACATGGTGTCTAAAAACCAGTCCAGCAAAATCTGCCTTCCAAAAACCATGTGGCGCTCCTTTCCTTCTGAGCCCTGCCGTGTGCCTGTACAGCAGTTTACCACCACATATGGGGTGTTTCTGTAAACTGCAGGGAAATGGTCATTTATGGGCGGTTTCTACTATGTAAGCCTCACAAAGTGAATTCATAAGGCCTCCTGCACATGAACGTATGTGTTCAGTTTCTCTATTGCAGACCGCATATGCGGATCCGCAATAAATGCACACCGTTCCGTGTGCATTCCGCATCACTGATGCAGACCCATTCCCTTGAATGGGTCCGCAAATCCGGAAATGCAGAATGGAAGGACGGAATGGAACCCTACGGAAGCACTACTGAGTGGTTCTGTGGGGTTCCGTTGTATACTTCCGTTCCGCAAAAAGATAGAGCAAGTTCTATCTTTTTGCGGACTGGGCGGATCACAAACCCATTCAATTTCTCCGTGCATTGGGGACTGAAAATTGCGGTACCCAATGCATGGAACAGAACACATACGTTCGTGTGAAGGAGGTCTAACTGAAATGGTCCTTAAAAAATGGGTTTTGGAAATTTTCTTTAAAATTTTAAGAATTGCTTCTAAAACGTCTTCTAACGTCCTAACAAAATAAAATGACATTTACAAAATGATGCCAACATAAAGTAGACATATGGGGAATGTTAAAGGGGTTGTCCAGGTTCAGAGCTGAACCCGGATATATCCTCATTTTCACCCCGGCAGCCCCCCTGACTTGAGCATTGGAGCAGTTCATGCTACGATGCTCTCCTTTGCCCTGTGCTAAATCATGCCGGGTAAAGGCATTTTTAGAAGTTCGGGTGACGTACTGGGGCTCTCAATGGGGCTGCCAGGAAGCCTGGTGATGTCACCGGCACTGATGGGTGGCTTTAGCACTGCCTTAGCCAGTAAAACGGCTAGAGTAGCGCTAAAGCCCACCCATCAGAGTCTGTGACTTCACCGAACACACTGACGGGCGGAAGCTTGTTATGATAAACAAAGGAGCCTGTGCCCTGCGCGATGTAGCGCAGGGAGGGGAGTGCATTGGAGTATGAGATGCTCTGATGCTATCCTCAGGGGGCTGCCTGGGTGAAAATAAGGGTATGTCCGGGTTCAGAGCTTTAAGTAATAAATATTTTATGAGTTATCACTTTTGTTTTAAAAGCAGAGAAATTGAAATTTTTAAAATTGTTTAAAGTTTTTGGTAATTTTTTTTATTTTTTTTCATAAATAAAGGTGAAATATATTGACCAAATTTACAACTGTAATGAAGTACAATGTGTCACTAGAAAACAATATCTGACTGGCTTAGATAAGTAATAGTGTTCCAAAGGTATTACCACGTTGAGTGACACACTGGGCAGGAGGGTGAGTACTGGCTTGGGGTTTAAAGTGTTAATACAAGTAAAATACTAGTATACTGTTTGCTGCTGCCTTGACTTTCAGCATTGCCTCATCAAACCCTTTCACATCTACAGGTCACACAGCAAGTATTTCTGTGATTCGGAACAGGAAGGGCAGGGAGGGGGGGAGACACTTAAATTGCAGGCAAGTTTCATGTTCAGTCAGTCATAGACGGCTAGAAAAATAAAGTTCTAGAAGGCAAAGGCGGCTGACATTGTATGTGACTGCTCACACGTTTGGATTTTCTTCTTGACACATGGCACTCACTGGGTACTCCGTGCCAGCGCTTACTGTGAACAGTCGGTTGTGTCGCTCTTAGGCCTCATGCACACGACCGTTCTGTTATTTGCGGTCTGCAAATTGCGGATCTGCAAACCCGGAAGCTGCGCGTGTGCATTCTGCAATTTGCTGAACGGAACGGGCGGCTCATTGTAGAAATGCCTATTCTTGTCTGCAAAACGGACAAGAATAGGACATGTTATTATTTTTTTTGCGGGGCCACGGAACGGAGCAACGGATGCGGACGGCACACGGAGTGCTGTCCACATCTTTTGCAGCCCCCTTGAAGTGAATGGGTCCGCACCCGAGCTGCAAAAACTGTGGCTTGGATGCGGATCAGAACAACGGTCGTGTGCATAAGGCCTTAAAGTAACATGTAAGATACACCTGCATGGAACTTGTATGCCCCATGATTGTATGGGTTTCCTCTGGGTACTTTTGTTTTCGCTCTCATACACTGACGGGGGTGTTGGGGGATGAGCAGGTAGATGGCAGCCACTGACTTCCCTGCTCCATGACGACTTGAATTTCCAAGCTGCGTTATGAGTCCCTTAACGGAGAAAAGTCCACAAACCAACTGAACCCACGGGTCCCTCTGACCACAGTCAGACTGTTTGTACTTCTTTGATCTCCTTTGAAGTCGGGCAGCCTGTGTATTGCACATCTTTTGGAGGAGTGGCATGGGGGAGACAGGAAGATTCGTAGATGCACAGGCTGTTGGACACTGGCAAAATGGGGCTCACTAATGGGGTATTGCAGTTTTTTTATTTATACGATAGGAAATCATGCAATTTTCTAATATACACATATTTAAACTTCTGCATACATACCTTTCTTATATCAGCCAGTTAACCCCTATATGCAGTAGAATGGTATAGCCCAGGTATCAGTACTGTGCAATGTATGCATGGCATCAGTGGTGTGACACTCTGATGCAGTGTTACATGACATATATGTGCTGGGGCAGCACAAAGGACACATTCATGTGATACGTAAATAGGACTAGTGGTGGAATCATGATGTTTATTGTGGTTATTACAGTAACTATATCACTGTGTATTTATATGGCCGCCTGTCTCTAGGTGGTTATATTTATTAATCAACTTTAGTGTAAAGAAAAAAAATGGAAGCAAACATACACAATACACAGAGATCAGCCTCTACATAGAGACTGACATCCCCGGTTCCTGCTGCAGGTAGTAATAGTATGAAACAACCACAGAACAAATCAGTGCATCCTACATGGTAGAACAGAAATGCAGGTGCACAGTCCCAGTTAAAGGGAAAGTCAGGCTAGCAGAATTCTTCAAACTAAGTGTGTATGATCTATATACAAACTAATATCTCATGTAATATGCAATCAGAGGTTCTTAGCAGATATGTTTTTTAACAAAAATTATCTGGGCCCATCCACCAACAGCAAAGTGATCTTGCTATGGATGGCTACCTAGTTGGGTGAGCAGGCAAGGACTTGTTGCCTCACTATTCCAGCAAACCTTCCATGAGCAGGAGGCGCATGGGCATATATACAGATACAATTAAAAAAGGGGATGGGATAATGATTGCATAGGTATTAGTTTGTATATAGATCAGGGATGGCCAACCAGTGGCTTTCCAGCTACAATTCCCACCCTGCCCTGATGTAGGCTGATAGCTGTAGGCAGTCTGGACACGCTGGGAGTTGTCGTTTTTCAACAACTGGAGAGCAGCACGTTGGTCATCCCTGATTCTGCAGACAAGAATCAGACTTTTCTACAGAAGTGAAAAAAAAGTGGCATGCGCTTGGCCAGGATCTGTGTTTTGCGGATCTGCAATTTGTGGACCGCAAAGCGCTTACGGCCGTGTGCCGTAACTGCTCTGTAATCACTTGTCGGTATCCGGGCAGATTTCTGACACAGTTCTGTAGCTTTTACAAACATGCATGTGTTTCCTGCCAAAACAACGTATCCAGCTGCAGAAGTCTGTACACGAATCTTGCAGTGTGTGAACACAACTTTAAACTTGGTGAGTGAAGAGCAGAGGGTACCGCTCCCAGGTAGCCGCAGTGAGCAGCCCTCACTGTATTTCCAGCCACTCAGGAGCAGCTGGACCTGAGCCAGGTAAATATTTCAGGCAGTTGATGACGTCACGTCCCCGTGCACGAGTTCCCATAAACACACCTCTTCCCCCTCGTTTGACGCTCAGGATAGCCAATCAGCGCTCAAGCAGTCGGAACTTGCCGTGACGTCACTCCCAGCCAGGATTCTACCCAAACAGAATGGAGAATGGCACACCGGAGCCGGCGCGGGGCGGAGTTACGTTGCCTGACGTAAAACCCCTTGCAGCCAATCACCGTGCAGGTCGGCCAGACGCCGCCAAGCTCGGTTTTTTGTTTGAGGTGACGGGAAGGGAGAATACAGCGAGAGCAGGAAGAGGAGACGGGTCTGGGACGGAGGCGGCGGTGCGCGGGCATACGAGGAGCTAACCACCGGGTCCGAGCAGCTGACAGCCGGGGCAGTGAGGGAGAGCGGCAGGGCGCGCAGATACCGCGTGCGGCTGCAGTGTGGACGGGGCCCGCGCCGGGCTGTTGTGAGAAGTAGGGCCAACCTCCTGCCGCTGAGGATGCTGCCTCCCCGCGCACTGGTCCTGCCCGCTCCCGCACCTCTCTTCCCGTGACTGCCTGCACTCCCGCAGGGCACAGGCCTAGGCCTCGTAGTCACGTTTGCGTGCTCGGCAGCTGCTGGCCCTTCTCCGCCTCCCCCACTCCCATGAACCGGGCTGCACCCCCTGCTGTATCAGAGCCCCTGTGGTGACGGAACTGGAGCGCTGCCGAGAGGTTGGTCTCCTGCATGAGGCCCTGAGCTCGGCACACGGTGAGCGGCGCTGGATGGACGCTAGTCCTGGCCCTGTCCCCTGGCGGGGCCCTTTGTTGACACGGGCCTGCACCCTGACATGTCGTGGCGCTGTGTGTGCAGGCAGAGGCCTACGCCGTGCCACCTCCGGGGGCTGTTCTGGAGCTTAGATAAAATGGCTGCCCGGGTCGTGTGGGTTCATGATGAGCAGCGGGCCTGGCTGCTGCGTGTACAGGGGTGAGGCCTGGGCCCCTACACTGCAGGGCCTGGGTGCACACCATGGCTCAGTTTCCTGTTGGCTTCACTACTTTGCCCTCCTCTTCCTCCTGTTTACTTTGAAGAGGAAGGTGTCCCTTGCTCCAGGAAAGTAAGGGTTATTTGAAGGGGGGTTGCAGAGTGCACCCCCATCCTTCTCCTCTGGGGTCCTTGGCTTACTGCAACACATGACTTTCCATTAGACCCCCAATCTCCCCGCTGGATTAGGATCCTTCTTTGAAAGAGCTTATTTTGGGGGGGACTGGAGCCGATGCAGGGTCCCTCGACCTGGAGTCACCTCAGCGCTTCGTAAATTATTATCTGTGCCCAGGCATGAGCGGTTTAATGTTGCCAGGGTGCCAGCTGGGCAATGAGAAGGAAGCTTTGCACATATTGTTTCCTATGTGGTCGGCAAGTGATCGGAAGGCCTCCCGTGCTCCCTCAGCGGGTGGCCAGCCCTGTCTTTATGGTGGTTCTGGCGCTGCGCTTACGTCATTTTGGATTGGATCTTGCATGTCTATTATATATGTGTGTAGTTCACTCCCTATATAGCGCTTCCTGTAGTCTGTGCATTGCTTTTTTTACTTTAGGCCTAACCGGAGACTCCTCCAGAAGAGTGACCTCACTGTAAACTGTTCCTGGGTCCATGTCCCTCATCGGTACAGAACTGGATGAGGTTCTGTAGACCAGGGATGGACAACCTGCAGCCAAAGATGCCATTCTGTGAGGCCCCCGCAGAAGAGAATGTTGGGACCCTCGTATATCAGGAGAATGGGGGTCTGACCCCCTGTTGGCCACTCTAGAAAGGGTTCTATGAGTTAGAGGTGGGCATCTATGCTTGTGGCTCTCTCCATTGTAGTTGTGAAATGCTCAGCAGCTACCACTACATCTATAACCAATGATTGAGAGAGGCACATGCATGCCTGGTCCTCTACTCTCTGAAGGGCTCATTGGTGGAGAAGAGGACCCCCATCGTCCCAAAAGTTGGGTGTCCTAGAAGTGCAGCCTGCACTTATCAGACATTTGACATCTTTTTGATATGCCTTAAATGTCTCATATGATAGCCCTATAAGTTTTAGGCAGTGTGCCACATAGTAGGATTGTGAAGTTGCTTTGCTTGGAGTCACAATGGGACCTATTGTAACACAATGGTAAAAAAAAAAAAATCTGATTTTTTTTTTTGTTGCAAGCAACGTTGGCATCGGACCAATACAGATCCCAGTGCAAGTAGTTGCATGATGGCAAGTTGTGTTGGCGATTTTGCTGAGATTTGCGGCCCACAATATATGTTGCTGTATAGTCCCAGCCATGTTGTGGCCCTACAGTGTAGTTAAGTATGCCAGTGTGGCCCTTGGGCTAGAAAAGGTTGTGCATCCCTGCCTTAGGGCTCGTGCACCCGGCCGTTGCCCGGCTGTATTGCATCCCGCATTGCAGGTGTAATCTGGGAGATGCGAATCGGAAGCACTACGGAGTGAATGGGTTCGCGATCCGCAGGCGGCAGCTGTGCCTGGCCAGCGCACGGTCGTGTGCATGAGCCCTTAGACCAGGTCAGGGGGTTCCTGTACGCATTCTCAGTACTAAGGGGCATAAACCCTGAAGCAGCAGTTTACAGTTTGCAGAACCTCTGGTCTGACCTGAGCATTGCCTGAAAATAAGTCTCCATACACCCGGATTCTCTTCAGTGAGAAATGGTAATAAGTGAATCCATTTGTACAGATCATCCTCCTTGTGGCCAGCCCCTCGCTGATCAAAAGACTCCTCCGTCCCTCTTGATTGACAGGACCAGACATCCCACTGGGCCCTGTCAGTCCTGCTCAGGCATCATTGCTCTACTTAGCAGCACATTCGCAGGGGCTGCTGCCTGAGCAGTACAGATGTCTACTGTGCATGTGCTGCTGCACTTCTGGGTTTACCCAGAGGTGAGGGGCGCATGCACAGTTTGCATCAGCGTTCCACAGGTAGCAGCAGCTGAGCCTCTGCTTTTGCGTGCAGATGTCTGATCCTGTCAAGGAGGTTTATTTTTTTTATTTTTTTTTTAGAAAATTTAACTCACACCAGATTCTACACAAACTTGCTCATCTCAAGAAATAATACCAACCCTTCCCCAAACTTATATGTGGCATAGTTTACATTAAAATGTCTGGGGTGTGTATGTGGTCAGGCAGTGTGTTGCTCGCCTTTGCACTTTTTTCATCTTTGTCTTAACGTGTACTTCAAGTAATCTAAAGGGCTCCTTAGTCTCTCTTCCTTCCCCATTTGGTATTGCAGCACGGTGACCTTCCTGCCACTACTTGAATGTCTCCTTCCATCCCCGGGGCCTATGAGCCTAAGAATTCTTGCAGCCAGTTTATTTTTTTCTCTCTCCGTAGATTTCTTGCATTATTAGCTGCCTGGCTCCCCGAATCTTAGACTTTCTTGCTGTACAGAGACTTCTGCACACACTGTAGGAGCCTGTTTTTTTTTTTTACTTGTGACACACAGCTTGGACTCGGCACCAGAGTCCTGTACCACCTAAATGTTACAGCTCCCGTCACTTTGGTGTCATGGGTTCTTTGTATTTATAATGGGCATTTGTACGTCTTGTGCCTCTCAAGAATCCCTTAGGGCTCCTGCATACGACCATATCGTTTTGCGGTCTGTCATTACTTTTTATTTTCTGAATCTTACAAATGAGCAGGTCCTTGTGGCAGTAGCGCCAGCACCGTGGCCTTCTCGCTGTTTACCGCAGGCCCAGTGATCGCACGACTAATAACACTTGCCTGGGCGGGGCTAAGCTCCATTCAAGTGAACAGAGTTTAGCCCCGCCCAGGATAGTGATACTAGTCGTGAAGTCACTGGGCCTGAGGGAAACTGAGAGAAGGCCGAGGCGCTGCTGTGTAATCATACAGCTGATTGGCAGGGGTCCCAGGTGTCGGACCCCCTCTGATCAGATGCTGATCTATTCAGACAGTATCCGTATTCTGTAGATCCACAATTTGCAGTCCACTAAATACATAGGCCTATGTGCATAAGTCAATTGTGGCTGGAGCTTTCTACAGTAGATTTGCCTTGAGATGTTAGATGAGGATTTTTATACAGGTTCTGCTGCAATCCTTTCACATGGCATCTAAGAAATGCCAGGCTTTGGTGTGTTGGAGAAAGCCCACATAAACATAGGGCGAACGGACAGCATGCTAGCTAAGGTCTCATGCACATGATCATATTCTTTTGACCGCATTTCATCTGTGTTTTCTTGCAGATCAGAACAGAGCCATTAGTAGTATTGTATATTACTAGCTGCAGTTGGTTTTGCCACAATTTATGCCAACTGAATGCATTTTAAGACTGATCAGGATCCTGATCCATCCTACAAATGCATTGCAAGAACGGATCAGTCTGTCTGTTTGTAATATGGGCAAACGGATCAGTTTCAATTTTTTTTTCCCACATTTTTACCGGTCTGCGCATGCGCAGCAGACCGAAAGGACGGATCCGGTATTTTGAATGCCGGATCCGGCACTAATACATTCCTATGGGGAAAAATGCTGGATCTGGCATTCAGGCAAGTGTTCAGTTTTTTTGGCCAGAGATAAAACCGCAGCATGCTACGGTTTTATCTCCTTCCTGAAAAGTCAAAAAGAATGAACTGAAGGCATCCTGATGCATCCTGAACGGATTGCTCTCCATTCAGAATGCATGGGGATAAAACTGATCAGTTCTTTTCCGGTATAGAACCCTAGGACGGAACTCTGCCGGAAAAGAAAAACGCTACTAGTGTTAAAGTACCCTTAAGTCTGTCAGAGGAAGCGATCGGCTGCATAACTGGAGGTACCAGTAACAGAAGTTTTTATTTTATGGCCAGAAGTACAAAAAATAGGTGTTTGCGCTATGCCAGGATTTAGCTGAGCGGAGGGGGCTCCTGCTTCACTGAAAGCTCTCCTGTAGCAACATGCTGCTCTTCAGAGCTTTCAAGTGAGCGGAGCAGGCTCGGAAAGGGGCCCAATCCGCTCGGCTAACTGTTCCTGACGTTTGTTTTAGTGACTACATGCCTTTCCCATGTAATAATTTTGAGACCTCTTTTGATATAACTCAGTTGTCATTCCTCTATTATTCATACCAAAGTTTGACTGAATTGCTGGAAGTCTGCAGTAAAAGTCCAGCTGAGTGCTACTAGTTGAGTTTGTCTATGCCCAGTCTGACGCTGGCAGTGCTATGCAGGGACACGCTCTCAACTGGTACAGTAATACCCAGCTGGACCATTAACCGCTTAGTGACCAGCCTGATTTGGGCATTACTGACAGTGTTTCTCCCCCACCCCCATCATCACGTTCCAAAAGCTATAACTTTTAGCTTTTTCCGTCTATAAAGCTTTGAGGGCTTGTTTTTTTGTGGGACAAGTTGTAGGTTTTATGTTCTAAATTTCACGTTCATTTTTCCGGTATAAGGCCTCTTTCACACTTGCGTTGTCCGGATCCGGAAAAACGCAAGTGTACTGAAGGCATTTGAAGACGGATCCGTCTTCAAAATGCTTTCAGTGTTACGATGGCACCCAGGACGCTATCAAAGTCCTGGTTGCCATAGTAGGAGCGGTATACTTACCATCCGTGCGGCTCCCGGGGCGCTCCAGAATGACGTCAGAGCGCCCCATGCGCATGGATGACGTGCCATGCGATCACGTCATCCATGCGCCTGGGGCGCCCTGTCGTCACTCTGGAGCGCCCCGGGAGCCGCACGGATGGTAAGTATGCTGCTCCCCCGCTCCCCGCTACACTTTACCATGGCTGCTGGGACTTTAGCGTCCCGGCAGCCATGGTAACAACTCTAAAAAAGCTAAACGTTGTATCCGGCAATGCGCCGAAACGACGTTTAGCTTAAGGCCGTATCCGGATCAATGCCTTTCAATGGGCATTCATTCCGGATCCGGCCTTGCGGCAAGTCTTCAGTTTTTTTGGCCGGAGCAAAAAGCGCAGCATGCTGCGCTATTTTCTCCGGCCAAAAAACGTTCCGTTCCGGAACTAAAGACATCCTGATGCATCCTGAACGGATTTCGCTCCATTCAGAATGCATTAGGATAATCCTGATCAGGATTCTTCCGGCATAGAGCCCCGACGACGGAACTCTATGCCGGAAGACTATAACGCAGGTGTGAAAGAGCCCTAAATGACACATCTTTATTCTCTGGATCAGTACAGTTACAGCGATGCCAAATGCCTATATATTATTATTTTTATTTTTTTTCTGTTTTACTACTGTTCAATAAAACCCACTTTTCCTTTTTGTTAAAAGAAAAGAAAAAAGTTTTCATTGCCACATCCTAAGACCCATAACTTTATTTTTCTTTCTATGGAGTTGTGTGAGGGCTTGATTTTTGTGGGCCGACTTGTAGTTTTCATTGGTATCATTTTGGAGTAAATGATGATTTTTGATCGCTTTTTTTATTTATTTATTTATTTATTTTTTCTCTTCCAGTGGCAACTAGAACAAGTATAAATGAGCAATTGTAATTTTTTTTTTTTTTTCTGCGTTGACTGAAAGGGATAATGTACATGATATTTATGTAGTGTGTGTCGTAATGGACGCAGAAATGCCAAACATATGGGTGAGATTTTTATTTTATTTTTTCCATATTTTTTTTTTTTCTTTAACCACTTAATAGACCCACAAGGACTAAAACAGTAAACTTTCTGATTGATTTTAAAATGCAATGCACTATCCCTATAGAGTTCTTTACTCTGGCACAGCCTGCTGGAAACTACACAAGGCTGGTTTGGGGCCTACATCAGACCCCAGCTAGTCTTCACACACGTCGGCACTCCGCGATTGCATTTGTGGGGTGCAGATGTGAGACAGAGGTCAGCACTGTACATGCGGCAGGCATCATTGCCTGTGGCATGTAAAGTGTTAAACAGCCCGGACCCCTGCCGGACCAGGCTGTTAGAGCAGGAGCGCAGCTCTCATGTGAGAGTCGGGCCCCCACTCCCAGCTGCACAGGGGACCTGTGCAGCGCTTAGACTGGGCTGCCATAAAAAGTTACCACGCTCCATAACGCAATTCTATGACTAAATACCTTTAGAGGCATTCCGTTATTCAGTGCGTCATGATAGAAGTCTATGGCCTGCATAAGGGATCTGTCCTGTTTTCGAGTCCTCTCCTGCATAACGGAAACGGGGAGGATTCGTTTTGCAGCCCATAGACTTCTATTATGACGGAATGCCTCTAAAGGCATTCCGTTATGCATTTCATCATAGAATTGTGTTATGGTCCGTGGTAACGGAATCCAAAACGCAATTCAGTTTATACCAGTAAATGAAGCGTAAACTAATTTCATAAGCGGAAATTCACTCATCTCTACTATTTCTGTTCATTCCATTTCTTTTTCTCTTGTTTGCAGAAGATTCATCTGGGTGGCAGTCCTGCTCTCAATTCTTGCATATTTGGTATCATGGCAAAAGATGTAAGTATCATAACATTATTAGCATGTCAGAAATTCTTAAAAATGTGGAACAAATAAAGTGTTATTGGATGAATAAGAATCACTTCAAAAGGAGTGCAACCCAGTTTAGCGCTGGGCAATATGGCTTTAAAATTTAAAATCTGTTATTTTTCCCCCAAACTTAAAGGGAACCTGACATCGGGATTTTGTGTATAGAGCTGAGGACATGGGTTGCTAGATGGCCGCTAGCACATCCGCAATACCCAGTCCCCCTAGCTCTGTGTGCTATTATTGTGTTAAAACAAAGATTTGATACATATTATTTATTATTAAAGCGCCATGAGAGGTGGATTAGTTGGGCAGCAGAGTGGAGGATAGATTGGAGGGGTGCGAGAGAGCGCTAGATGGAAGGCCACAGAGTAGAGTGTTGCAGTAGTCTAGGTGGGAGATGATGAGGGCATGTACAAGCATTTTCGCTGATTCAAAGTTAAGGAAAGCGCAGGTGCGGGAGATGTTTTTGAGTTGAGGTGGCAGGTGGTGGAAAGGGCTTGGATGTGTGGTCGGAAGGAGAGGGTGGAATCCAAGGTCACTCCAAGGCAGCGGACTTGGTTGACCGGGGAGAGTGTGCAGCCATTGATCGTGATAGATAGGTCTGTTGAGGGGGTTGAGCAAGATGGGGGAAAGATGATGAATTCTGTTTTATCCATGTCGAGTTTTAGAAAGTGAGAGGAGAAGGATGATATAGCAGATAGACATTGTGGGATTCTGGATAGTAAGGTGGTGATGTCTGGACCAGAGAGGTAGATTTGTGTGTCGTCAGCATAAGAGTAATACTGAAAGCCATGGAACTCTGAGATGTCCCAGGCCAAAAATGTAGATGGAGAAGAGCAGGGGTCCTAGGACAGAGCCTTGCGTTACACAAACAGAGAGGGAATGAGACGAGGAGGTGGTGGGAGACGCTAAACATCTGGTCTGTGAGGTATGATGTGATGCCAATAGATGAGTTTACAACAGAAGGGAGTGGTCAACAGTGTCAAAGGCAGAGGACAGGTCAAGGAGAAGCAGGACAGAGTAATGTTTTCTGGTTTTGGCTGTTAGTAGGTCATTGGTGACATTGGTAAGGGGAGTCTCAGTGGTGGGGTCGGAAGCCATATTGTAGCTAGTCAAAGAGGGAGGAGAGGTGAGAGGACAGTTCGGAATGGACATGTTGTTCAAGTAGCTTTGAGGCATACGGAAGAATCAATATGGGGCGACAACTGGACAAAGCAGATGGGTCAAGTGAAAGCTTTTTGATGCAAATTAACCTGAGAGGAGTCCTGTCCCTGACTCGTCTCAGGGACAGGACTCCTCTCAGGTTAATTTGCATATGTATCAAATAGTTTTTTTACAAAATAAAAGCACACAGATCTATGGGGACTGGGTATTGCGGATGTGCTAGCAGCCATCTAGCAACCCATGTCCTCAGCTCTATACACAAAATCCCGGTGACAGGTTCAGTTTAATGACTTTTCTCAAATGTAATGTATTTTTTTATGCTAGACGAGCAGTAATAGAATTGTTGGGTTCCTGAGTAAAATTTTTAAAGCATGTTTTATTCCTGCTAGAAGTTATGAATGAATTGCCATGGGTCTGAAATAAAGTTACATCTGTTACCAGTAGATGAGAGAAATTTGCAGATTTGAGGACCCTTTTTTTTTATTTTATTTTTTTTCCCTGCTTTCCATGGATCTACCCCATCGTATGCATGGGGTGAATCTGAAGTAAAGCTGCATGTAACCTGTGTATTTTGCCATCTTTAGGTAGTGGAGAATATCTGCAGCATGTGCCCATCTGTATTGTAGAGATGTTGCAGATTTCACTTGTTAATGAAAACCTCCACTGTATAGGTTAAATTTAGGGCTTGAAAGCACCAACATGTCCTGAAATCTACACAGCCGTGACTGGCTGAATGAGGTGCCTTAAGCCTCATGCACACAAATGTATTTTCTTTCCGTGTCCGTTCTTTTTTATTTTTATTTATTTGCCGACCGTATGCAGAGCCATTCATTTCAATGTGTCGTTCCCCCACCCCAAAAAAAACACAAAAAAACTAAAGTTACTCCGTATGCATTCCGTTTCCATAAGTCCGTATTTCTGTTCCGCCCAAAAAAACACGTCCTATTATTGTCAATTATGGACAAGGATAGGACTGTTATATTAGTGGCCAGCTGTTCCGTTCCGCATAATACGAAATGCACACGGACGTCATCCGTATTTTTTGCTGACTGCAAAATTCATACGGTTGTGTGCATGAGACCTTAGATAGAGCTGTCCAGTATTCTGCTGCGTACTGACGAGGGGCAGAACCCTGAAACTGAAGTCTACAGATGGGCTCTGGCTTGGCCAACATGAGCTAATAAGAACCAGTGCCCTGTGGAGTTTACTAATTGTGCGAATGTCTCTTCACGTGCTTTGTAGTATCTTTGAAATTGAGTGAAGCCCTTAAGGACCAAGCAAAAGTTCTATTTTTCCCTTCTTGCTAGAGTTGAGGGAAGCGAGCTTTGGATGCTTAATCTGAAATCGATTCATTCAAAACTTTGGAATAATACTGTACGGAGATCTGTCTCCGTACAGAATTAGAATGTATGGGCTCCGATGAGCTGAAGTGAGTTATTCACGAAGTCGCGGGTGACTTTGTTGAATAACTTCGGTAGTTGATTTTTAAAGTGGGAAAATTGCGCAATTACACATCTGGGCATTCAGTTTACAGTGTTCACAGTGCTGTGTATGGTTATGATAGTAAATTTATGTTATTTTAAAAATGAAGGCAATACTTTGTGGCGCCAAAGTCTGTCTCCGATAAGTTTAATTTTTCTGCCAGCAGAGCTGTCGAAAGGCTTGTTTTTTGTGGGACAAGTTGTACTTTTCAGTGGAATTAATGGTTTATATATTTACTTGAAACTTGTGGGGGTAGGAATGAGAAAAGAAATGCTATTCCGCCTGTTTGCTTGGGTTTCATTTTTAAGCATTCACGGTGCAATAAAAACAACCATGGCGATACCAAATTATTATTATTATTTTAACCCCGTACATTTACAGGGGAATGAGGGGTTTTAACTATAAGGAGACTAAGGGCTAATAACGGGGGCCATCAGTGACACAAATTGCAGGCATTTAACCCTATAGATGCCAGGGTCAAATGTGACCAACATCTAAATGCAGAAAAAAAACTGAAGTGCGTGGTTCCGCATCAGGAACGGTTCCCCCATGTGGCAATCTGAGGAGCCGTTCCTTCGCCCTGAAGAGACCCGTGTATCAGTGCTTTAGTTCCTATGGAGGCCTACATAGTTCATAAGCAGAAATTCGCTCATCTCTAGTTTTCATGTTTAACATTGTTCTAAAAAGTGTTCAGCTGATTGTCTGCTCACTTGTACTATTCACAGCAATACTTCTGAAACTGCAGTAGACAATACTTCTGTATTCCCGTGAATTTAAATTTTGGCAGGAGCTGTAACAGGGGAGGCCTTCAGAAGGTGCCATACCTACCTGTCAGTACTGTGCAATTGGGTCACGAGGTTGTCAATAGAGGGAGCGTATTTCTGTCCCCCCTAACTGCTCAGATACCGTGGCCACTATCGACTGAAGCATCTGATTGGTTAAACGGCCTGGATCTGAGTTATGTCTGATCCCAGCTGCTGTGTGACTAGGTGTTAACTGCGTAAGGCCCCTTTCACACGAGCGAGTTTTCCGCGCAGGTGTGATGAGTGGCATGAACGCATAGCACCCGCACTGAATCCTGACCCAATTATTTCAATGGGTCTGTGTACATGAGTGTTTTTTGCACACAGCAGTTCTGCGTTGCGTGAAAAATGCAGCATGTTCTATATTCTGTGTTTTTCACGCAGCGCTGGCCCCATAAATGTGAATGAGGCTTCAGTGAAAAACGCATTGCATCCGGAAACAAGTGTGGAAAATGCATCAAAACGCATTGCACCCACGTGGAAAAAACTGAAAGCAATTGCAGACCAAACTGACGGAACTTGCTTGCAAAATGGCGTGAGTTTCAGGACCTAATCCATCACGCTTGTGTGAAAGGGGCCTAACAGCCGGCACCCACCATGCATAGAGCAGGCTCGCTTGTGAACCCACTCTGTTCATTCCTTAGCAACAAGTGATGAACATGTATGGTCCCTAAAAGGTTAACTTAGCCTAATTTAGTTGTACGCAGTTCATATATGCAATTTTATCTTCAGGTATTTTGCTGTTTTCTTCTATATTGTTTAGAATTTGGTTATAGATTAGGATTTCTTCCAGGGATAGTTTAATTGAAGAGGAAGCTGCTCTAGCGGTCAGCTGTTATAGCCGCACTGGTCTGGTGAATAGGCAACTATGACAGTCATCACTGGCAGACTTGACTATTTCCAGCAGCTCCCTGCGCAGGCGTCCGTGTGCCACCCCTAAACCTAAAAATAAATGACAAATTAAATAAACTTTGCCACATGATTTTCTGTATGTCCCTAAAACAGTCTGAGTATGTGCATGGCGGATTTTTGAAAATCCACCTATAAGGGTACTTTCACACTTGCGGCAGAGTATCTGGTAGGCAGTTCTGTCGCCGGGACTGCCTGCCGGATCCGGCAATCCGGACGCAAACTAATGCATTGAAATACCAGATCAGTCTCTCCAGTGTCATCCAGAAAAAAAACTGATCCGGTATTAATTTTTTTTGCATTATTAAAGGTCTGCGCAGACCGCAAACCTGGATCCATTCTGCCGGAGGAGCTGGGGGCCGGCAATAGAGGCAGGGCGGTGCAGTCACTGTACTATAGCCCCGGTATACTAATATAATATGTCTTATTCAATTAATAGTTATTAAATATGCCCCTTTATTCCTAATAGTACCTTAAATCCTAAGCGCTTCAGTACATTGCCGGGCGGCAGCGTAACTCCCTGATGTCACGTGCCTGCGCCACCTACTTTATGAATGAAGCAGGCAAGTGAGTGACGCGCCGGCCTGCCTGCCGGCATTGTACTGAAGCGGTTAGGATTTAAGGTACTATTCGGAATAAAGGGGCATATTTAATAACTATTAATTGAATAAGACATATTATATTAGTATACTGGAGCGGCGGGGGATCTGTGGATGGCACAGTTATGGGCTTGGAGGGTCTGTGGATGACACATGTATAATAGTGCCATCCACAGATCCCCCCCCCCCCCCCCCCATAACAGTGTCCGTCATCCACAGATCCCCCCCCCCCCCATAACAGTGTCCGTCATCCACAGATCCCCCCCCCCCCCCATAACAGTGTCCGTCATCCACAGATCCCCCCCCCATAACAGTGTCCGTCATCCACAGATCCCCCCCCCATAACAGTGTCCGTCATCCACAGATCCCCCCCCCCCATAACAGTGTCCGTCATCCACAGATCCCCCCCCCCATAACAGTGTCCGTCATCCACAGATCCCCCCCCCCATAACAGTGTCCGTCATCCACAGATCCCCCCCCCATAACAGTGTCCGTCATCCACAGATCCCCCCCCCCCCTATAACAGTGTCCGTCATCCACAGATCCCCCCCCCCCATAACAGTGTCCGTCATCCACAGATCCCCCCCCCCCATAACAGTGTCCGTCATCCACAGATCCCCCCCCCCATAACAGTGTCCGTCATCCACAGATCCCCCCCCCATAACAGTGTCCGTCATCCACAGATCCCCCCCCCCATAACAGTGTCCGTCATCCACAGATCCCCCCCCCATAACAGTGTCCGTCATCCACAGATCCCCCCCCCCATAACAGTGTCCGTCATCCACAGATCCCCCCCCCATAACAGTGTCCGTCATCCACAGATCCCCCCCCCCATAACAGTGTCCGTCATCCACAGATCCCCCCCCCCATAACAGTGTCCGTCATCCACAGATCCCCCCCCATAACAGTGTCCGTCATCCACAGATCCCCCCCCCATAACAGTGTCCGTCATCCACAGATCCCCCCCCCCCATAACAGTGTCCGTCATCCACAGATCCCCCCCCCCCATAACAGTGTCCGTCATCCACAGATCCCCCCCCCATAACAGTGTCCGTCATCCACAGATCCCCCCCCCATAACAGTGTCCGTCATCCACAGATCCCCCCCATAACAGTGTCCGTCATCCACAGATCCCCCCCATAACAGTGTCCGTCATCCACAGATCCCCCCCATAACAGTGTCCGTCATCCACAGATCCCCCCCATAACAGTGTCCGTCATCCACAGATCCCCCCATAACAGTGTCCGTCATCCACAGATCCCCCCCCATAACAGTGTCCGTCATCCACAGATCCCCCCCCCATAACAGTGTCCGTCATCCACAGATCCCCCCCCATAACAGTGTCCGTCATCCACAGATCCCCCCCCCCATAACAGTGTCCGTCATCCACAGATCCCCCCCCCCATAACAGTGTCCGTCATCCACAGATCCCCCCCATAACAGTGTCCGTCATCCACAGATCCCCCCCCCATAACAGTGTCCGTCATCCACAGATCCCCCCCCCATAACAGTGTCCGTCATCCACAGATCCCCCCCCCATAACAGTGTCCGTCATCCACAGATCCCCCCCCCCCATAACAGTGTCCGTCATCCACAGATCCCCCCCCCCATAACAGTGTCCGTCATCCACAGATCCCCCCCCCCCCCCATAACAGTGTCCGTCATCCACAGATCCCCCCCCCCCCCATAACAGTGTCCGTCATCCACAGATCCCCCCCCCCCCCCATAACAGTGTCCGTCATCCACAGATCCCCCCCCCCCCATAACAGTGTCCGTCATCCACAGATCCCCCCCCCCCATAACAGTGTCCGTCATCCACAGATCCCCCCCCCATAACAGTGTCCGTCATCCACAGATCCCCCCCCCCATAACAGTGTCCGTCATCCACAGATCCCCCCCCCATAACAGTGTCCGTCATCCACAGATCCCCCCCCCCCCCATAACAGTGTCCGTCATCCACAGATCCCCCCCCCCATAACAGTGTCCGTCATCCACAGATCCCCCCCCCATAACAGTGTCCGTCATCCACAGATCCCCCCCCCCATAACAGTGTCTGTCATCCACAGATCCCCCCCATAACACTGCCCTATAGAAATGCCTATTCTTGTCCGCAGCTGTGGACAAGAATAGGACATGTTCTATCTTTTGCGTAGCTGCGGACCGCATAGTGTGCTCTCCACTTCACATCCGGGCCCATAGAGAATGAATGGGTCTGCACCCGTTCCTAAAAATTGCGGAGCGGTTGCGGACATGTGAATAGGGCCTTAGAATGTATTGGCTCCGATGAGCCCAAGTTATTGCTTTGTGAAGTCTTGCGAGACTTCGCATAATAACGTCATACATTTTTACTGTAAAAAGAACATTTCCCGAACTCGGGTTTGGTTCCAAATGGTACCTTGGGTTTGGTTCCAAATGATAACCAGTCAGAGCCCTGCGATTTCACTGTGGGGGCTCAGATTGGAAGGCAGAGGGAGCCGCATCCCTCTGCCTTGCCTCACAGGTGCTGCAATCCGTGTGGATCGCTGCATCTGACGGGTTAAATGATGGGATTGCTGTTCCCCCTTCACTGGTGCCTGCTGTATGGTACAGCTGGCACCTGCCGCATATGGAGCAGGTTTACTGCAGCAGCCTGCTCCATACATTCCATTACATCACGTGGTTGAAGGGGTTAAATAAAAAAGTAACAGACCAGCTCTTAATCTCTGAGGTAATCTGAGTCTCGGATGCCACTCACTATTCTGTCTTTGTCTCCAAATCCACATGTTGCAGCCAGTCTCCTGAGTTCTGTCTACATTCTCCCCAACCTCCTGATTCTTCTGAGAAGGACCTCTCTCCACAGGCTCATTCTTGTTGAGGTCACAATGCTTATCAAATGGCTGCAATATGTCTGCCAGTTAAAGTTATTTCACTGCCTTTTCCCCCAATTAACTAATAAAAGAGCTTCTCATCGCTGTCGACCACTGTGAGATCCCCACAGGGTAAACTCTTCCTTCCTTTTTACTGTAACCAAACCAGCTGCCACCTGTTCAACCAACCTACAAGTCTCAGAACAGGTAGAATGCATCTGCAAGTAGAGAGACCCCCTAGGGGCCACCCACAGCGTATGACACTGCTACATGCACTGCCAAATGCAAGGTAGACATCAGGTAGTTGAAGAAGCGGTGCAGCCACCCCTTGGATGGCGCAATCGGAGCCTGGGAACCTGGTGGATCCAAGGATAAAAAAAAAATGAGCAGCGCTCCTTGTACAGTATGTGTTCTGTTTGTTCCCCAGCCAATGTGAATATTTTTTAAATCTGAGGGTCACACACAAAGTCCCTTTTACATGGGCCGATGAACAGGAAGGTGAGAATTAACCCTTAATTCCTGATTGCCTTGATTGCTTGCTGAGCTTACATAAGGCTGTTGCCCCCCCCCCCCCCCCCCCCCTCTGTATTGGGACGAACAGTTGTTACTGCAGTTTTGTCCCCATAAAGATTCATTGTTGCAGTTAATTCATTTACACAGGGTGACACGCTGCCTGCAAACAGTGATTGTGTGCTGAAAAATGTAATCGTCCATCGAATAGGCATTTGCCCCTTTGTCGGATGATTGGCTGCATAAGTTTGCTTGTTGCCAGTAATTGCCCCAGTCCTCGGCTCATGAGCCTTTAATGCTTTTTGCAATTTATATACAGCTTGGTTTTGGATGCTATGAGTGATTCTGCTGTTTACATTGTCTGCCAAATGTGACCAGTTTGGTGGAACTTGCCAGTTGCCAACCATTGGGCTCCTTTTTTTGTTGGGAGAGAAGCCACCACCAGAGGTGTGATGAAATGTCCTGCTGCCCTCTCCCCATTTAAAACACATGCAAGCATGCATGTATATGAGAGGCCTAAGAGATGGCTGATTGCTATCTACAATGTATGGCTAGATTTAGAAATGTCATTAAAGGGGTTAGCTGATTAGCCGACCCCCTTTTCATAGGCTATTTTAGGGCCCAAGTTCCCTTTACATGGGACAACAGAGCAGCAGATTGTCGGGAAGGAAGCTGCACACTGGTGGAGACATTTGGATGCAGCGATCTCCTCCAGAGTGAGGTGGTGATCGCTCACGCTCATACTGAATCATTGTCAGCAGCAGATCGTGTTTACACAGTTTGATCTGCTGCTGGCAATTTTTTTTTATTTTGTGTGTGTGTGCACAAGTGACCAGATTACCCGACGAACGAGCGAAATGCTCATTCATTGGGGATAATATGGTCATTTGTGCAAACACAGAAATTGCCATTTGCCGGCAGCAGAGCGTGCTGTGTAAACATGCGGTACATTTATACTGCCAGACAATCACTAATGAGTGTTCATAGGATTATCAGCCCGTATAAAGGGCCCTTAAGGCTACAGCGACATGTGCTGTGCGACACATAGGGTACAACTACACTTGCACAAAAGTTGCACAACAATTTTTATATTTAGTCTATGGCAGTGATGGCTAACCTTGCCACTCCAGCTGTGTTAAAACTACAACTCCCAAGATGCCCCGCTTGCTTGGCTGCTCTCAGAACTCTATAGAAATAAATGGAGCATGCTGGGAGTCGTAGTTTCACCACAGCTGGAGTGCCAAGGTTAGCCATCACTGGTCTATGGTGTCGCACTGCAACATGCTGTGACAGTCGCAGAAAAATTCATCTTGAATTGATTTTTTGTGAATGTTGTATTGCAGCATGTCGCTGTGTAACACCATAGACCAGGGATGGGCAAACTGCGGCTCTCCAGCTGTTGTAAAACTCCAAATCCCATCAGGTCCTGCTGTGGGCATACTGGGAGTTGTAGTTTTACAACAGCTGGAGAGCCCCAGTTTGCCCATCCCTGCCTTAGACTATCATTATAAAATTTCTCCCAACACACGTCTTTGTGTAGCCCTAGCCTAACGGCTAGCTAGAAGAGCTCCAGTCATTATATAGGTGGCCCATTGATTGTAGTGATTGAGTATTATGAAGCATATTTGACTATTCTGAGCAGCATGAAGACTGTGGTGCTGGTGGAAGCCTATTAGTCAGCTTCAGACTTTGTAAACAAGATGCTTCATAAATGTTTGTGAGAGGAAAATGCCTTGTATTTATCCCGTGTGGCAGATTTATCATCTCATATTAATGTTTTTTTATTTTTAGGCTGGATTAATTGAAGCAAATGGAGAACTGAAAGTTTTTGTAGATCAAAATCTTAGTCCAGGAAAAGGTAAGATAGTAAAGGTTTTGGGAGCATTTCTCATCAGAACTTGTTCTTTTTATTTTGGAAACCTACCTGTTTATAAGGGGGAAAAAGGTTTCAAGTGAATTGTGAAATTTCCTTGTGAAAGTGGCTCCATTGTGATGTTCACAGTTGACTTGTGCCCTATGGCTGTTAGGTAGTCAGTAAGAGGACCTGTCGCTGCTCCTGACATGTATAGCTTCATGCATTCCTCAAGTAATAATAATTCTGGAGCATCTATTCTTATGTCTCTATGTTGTGCCATTCCTTTATTATTTGCTCTAGAAGTTATGACTGCATTGCTAGCAGTCTGCAGTAAGGGTACAGAGGGGGCACAGACTCGCTCTATCCAATCAGTGCTGCCATTTATAGATAGAACCGAAAAAAAGAGGAAAAAAGGCCTCCCTATAATACCGTAAATGAGGGCAAACAGAGAACCAATCGTATAAACCTAAAAATGTTGCTAGAAAAACAACCATAGAATGCCCAATAAAAATATAAATAATAATAATTTATATTTCTATTGGGCATTCTATGGTTGTTGTTCTGCCATTTATAGAGCATGCAGGTACCCCCCCCCCCCCCCCCCACTGGTTACCTCCCATCTGTACCCTTACTGAAGGCTAATAGCAATTAATTTATAACTTCTAGTGCAAATAATAGAGGAACGGTACAACATAGAAATAGATGTTCCAGAATTATTGCATGGGGGAATACATGTAGCTACTAAAACAGGCATGTAAGGAGAGGTGACGGGTCCTCTTTAAGGGGTTGTCTCACTTCAGCAAGTGACATTTGTAATGTAAAGAAAGTGAATACAAGTTATGACCACCCTTTAATCCATCAGTGTTGGTCTTGCTTGCACACTTTAGGAAAAAATGCTGCCCTCTGGTGACCTGTACTATGACAGCACACATAGGCTGGTGCGTTTTTTTTATTTTTTATAATGTGCAAGCATAGTCACCGCTGATGGATTACAGGGTGGTTGTAACCATGGAGTCGAGCAGTGTATAATGTGATGGAAAACTGAATCCAGGAGGCAATATGGGTAACGACTAGGGATGTCCCGATACAATTTTTTAACACCAAATACAAGTACCGATACTTTTATTTATGTACTCGCCAATACCAATTATGGTGTGGTAATGTTTTTACAGCAAAATTTAATTTTGTTATAGGGGTATAGAATACAAGTACTCTTGCAAATGTCCGGTATCTGTCCCAACATCGATACTGGTATCGGGACATCCCTAGTAATGACAATACATTAGTAAGTGGCTTGTATTTATTACGTAAAGTTATTTGCTGAAGGGACACAACCCCTTTAATGACCTCCTCAGAGAACATGCAGATATGAAAATATATACATGGGACCTGATTTATCAAGCCTTCACACCAGAATTTTGGCTTCAAAGTCCCAAAAAAGGGCTTTTGCGACTTTTTGCACTTGCTCAAAACTTAGCATTTTTCCACCACTCACTGCAGTTATGAAAAGTGTGCGTTAGCGATGTTAATGGGCTTCACTCCAGATTTATCACTAGGGCTTTGTCACAAGTAGCTTTTCTAGACAGTTGTAAGGTTTAAACGGGTTTTCCACCATTTTAATAGTGATGGACCTAGCCTCTGGATAGGGGATAGTATCTGATCGATGGTGGTCTGACACTGGGGCCTCTGCCGATCAGCTGTTTGAGAAGGCAGTGGCGCTCACAGTAGTGTTGTGGACTTCTTGTAGCTTTCTCTAGGCCAGGGATAACGCGTTCATCGGTCACATGGCCTAGGAGCCAGAGGATAGATCATTGGTAAATGTTGGCGAACCCTTTTTAAGGATATCTTAATGTCTCATTTGATAAATGTGGCATAAAGTACACCAACACAGACTGAAGCAAAACTGACTTCAAATATTCTACTCTAGAGGTAGGTGAAGGGACGGATGGTGCTTCATTCCTGCAGTTGAGACCAAACCTTGAGTGGAGTCCGGCTGTGGTTATGGTTGGACGTTGGTAACGGACTCGACTCAAGTTTAGTAGTGCTAGTTTCTGATAGATATATAGATATATAAAATCACGTTTTGGTTTCTACACATGGTAAGGCAGCTGCCATTCTAACATGAAGTGAGCATCCTGTCACCTCCAGGTGGAGCTAATATTGGGCCACACAAACACTGCAGGATCCTGTCACGGACTGACAGCTACTGCTGTAGTGGTCAGAGAGCATGCTGATCTGAAACATTTAGCCCCTTAGATGCTGTGTATTCTGTGTACTGGAATCCGCTTCTAATGTTAATGGCCCCTTTCACACGGGCATTTTTGATGCACTCCCATTGACTATAATGGGCGTATTTGGAAGCAAATATGCACAAAACTAGGACATGCTGTGTACCTCAAGTTCTGGCAGAAATTATACGCCATGTTTAATAGCTCTATTATACGCCATGTTTAATAGCTCTATTCATTAACATCAGCAGCGGGTTCCAGTACACAGAATACTCGCTCACATATGGATCCAGTGAATAGGACTATTAACATGGGTTATAACTTCCATCAGTATTTAAATGGGCAGCATGTTTTTTTGTGTGCATATTTGCTTCCAAGACCAGATTGTAGTCTATGGGAGTGCATCAAAATGAAGGAAGGAATATGCACATAAATCCAGGTAAATTACTGACCCCATATTGATGTTAATGATATATATCGTACAGAATGAGCATTTTGGAGCTAGAATCCGGTCCGATTTCAACATGCTTGTGTACTGTCCCTTCTAGACAAGTGTTAGGTTTAAATTATTTTATTTTTTTGACATTTTAATACAGACTTATCCTGTGTATAGGTAATCATTATATGATCGGTAGGGGTCTGACACCCGTGCCTCCGCCAATCAGCTGTTCAAGAAGGCAGCGGTGCTTGCAGTAGAGCTTTGGCCTTCTCATAGCTTTCCCTAGGCCAGTGATGACAGTCATCATACTAATACTGTGTTGAACCCCCTTTTGCCTTCAGAACTGCCTTAATTCTATGTGGAATTGATTCAACAAGGTGCTGATAGCATTCTTTAGAAATGTTTGCCCATATTGATAGGATAGCATCTTGCAGTTGGAGATTTGAGGGATGCACATCCAGGGCACAAAGCTCCCGTTCCACCACATCCCAAAGATGCTCTATTGGGTTGAGATCTGGTGACTGTGGGGGCTATTTTAGTACAGTGAACTCATTGTCATGTTCAAGAAACCATTTTTCCCATATCATCACCATGACGGCCACAAGGAGATTGACCCATGACCTCTGTGGGGGCAGGAAACAGAGAAGAGGTTAAATTGCCCCCTCCCACCACCGCGCCACAGTGTTCCTGTCCCCACTGTGGCCAGGGTCAGAGAAGAGTCTCCCTGCTGCGGCAGGGAGATGAAGATAGGATTTTGTTTTATTATTTTTTCTTTGTCTCCAGGGGCCTCCTGGGTTACCTGAGGCTCGTCGGAGCTCCCCCAGTCCGCCGGCGGCCGCGTGCTCATGCTGGGCTGGGGGGTATCGGGAGGACTCGCTCCGGCTGGTCTGGAGCCTGCTCCCGGGCCGCAATCTTCCTCCTCCCCTGTGGGTCGGGCTGGTAGCGGCCGGCGTGTGCGCACGCCGACGTCGGTGACGTCACTTCTGGGTTCGGCCGCAACCCGGAAGTAAAGCGCAGGAGCAGAGCAGTTTGAATAAAAGGCGGGAGCTGCCATAGGACGCTGATCTGAGGTCTGAGTACTGCAGCTGCATTTTACTTTACAGAAATGTCAGGTCCTGAGGTACAAACTGTTATGGAGCTGGATGCTCCCCCTCTGCCTCCTGTAAGTATCCCTCTGGGGGTCCACTTGTCTTATGGCACGATATTCTTTTTTTTGCTAAAGCCTTATTTCTGATACCGCTATTTCCATATCTGTTTCAGGCTAAAGAGGCGCAAAAAAAGTTTAAAAAACCTCCTCGCTGCATCTCTTGTGCAAGGAAACTGCCTGACGAATATGGAAAGAAGCTTTGTAAAGCATGTATTTCTGATGTAATCCAGCAGGAACAATCGTCCCTTATGGAAAATATCAGATCGGTGGTTCAGGAAGAAATTCGGGCCGCTAGAGTTGCTCCGTCTGATCCCCAGGACGAGCCTTCTCGCAAGCGTCCGCGTTCCAGGATTATTTCCTCCGGATCAGAGGATGCAGGCGATAAAGCTTCTACTTCCACGAAGTGGGAGGATGATCCATCTCTCTCTGAGGGGGAAATATACGAAAATAATAGGAAGTTTTATTTTTCCTCGGAGGAGATGAATGACTTGCTAAAGGCAGTCAGAGCGACAATGGGGATTGAAGAGACCCCTAGGTCAGTTTCCATTCAGGACGAAATGTTTGGGGGACTCAAGGTGAAAAAATCCAGGGTCTTCCCCATAAACGAACACATTAGACAAATGATTCTGGAGGAATGGTCAGAACCAGAAAAACGATTGGGGATTTCCAAAGAGTTTAAAAATCGATTATTATTCGACCCCTCTCAGTCTAAGCTGTTTGACGGGACCCCTAAAGTTGACGTGCAGGTGGCAAAGGTTAACAAAAAAACTGCCCTGCCGTTTGAGGATGCTGCCCAATTGAAGGACGCCATGGAGCGGAAGGCAGATGCCCTTTTAAGGAAAGCTTGGGAGGCCTCCATGTTTAACATCAAGACCAACATTGCGGCAACGTCGGTAGCCAGGTCTATGTACCTATGGTTAGGGGAACTTGAGAACCACCTAAGCAGGAAGACCTCCAGGGAAGAAATCCTGCAGTCCATACCGCTACTTAAATCAGCTACAGGGTTCCTGGCAGATGTATCTGCTGAATCTATCAGATTCTGTGCTAGGGAGGCAGGGCTTTCCAATGCGGCTCGTCGGACTTTGTGGATGAAGTCCTGGTCGGGCGATAGAATCTCTAAACTAAAGTTGATATCTATCCCCTTTTCAGGAGAATATGTATTCGGGCCGGTCCTAGACGAGATACTTGAGAAGGCGGCCGACAAGAAAAAGGGATTCCCAGAGGAAAGGTCCTTTAGGAAAAACCAGTCCTTTCGGTCCTACGGCGGACAGAACAAGTCTGTTAGAGGGAAAGGCAAGTCAGGCCGCTGGTCTTATCCCAAAGGGGGTAGAGGAAAGGGCTTCCTTCTCAAGCCCCAATCCAAATCCGAGGACAAACAATGACGCCGTTGTAGGGGGGAGACTGAAGGATTTCCTGGGTCCATGGTCATTAACATCAAGAAATCCCTGGGCCCTGGACATCATTCAGCAAGGTTACAGGATCGAGTTCACCTCTCTCCCCCCTGCAAGATTCGTCATCACGAAGTTGCCTACCAGACTCTCCAACCTAAATATCTTTCAAGGAGTCCAGGACTTGGTGAAGAAGGGTGCTGTAATCCCGGTCCCCGCATCTCAGAGGGGTCAAGGGTACTATTCAACCCTATTCTTAGTAAGGAAAAAGGAAGGAGACTTCCGGACCATCATAAACTTAAAACGACTGAACAAGTTTATTCTTTACAGGAAGGTAAAGATGGAGTCTCTCAAATCCTTAGTACCGTTGATAAAGCTAGGGGCATTTATGTGCTTGATCGACCTGAAAGACGCCTATCTGCACGTCCCCATTCACCCAGATCACCAGAGGTTTCTAAGATTTGCTATCCTAGACCCTTCCAATCGGATTCGTCATTTCCAGTTTATAGCACTGCCCTTCGGGATTTCAGCCGCTCCAAGGCTCTTCACCAAACTTGTGGTAGAGATGATAGCCCCTCTCAGACAGGAGGGATTAAATATAGTGCCATATCTGGACGATTTCCTAGTCATAGCGGACTCAAAAGATCTCCTGCTGTCGGACCTGGAAGTATTTCTGTCCCGCCTATCTCAACTAGGTTGGATAGTGAACGAACCCAAGTCAATGTTGGTTCCATCCCAGAAGGTGAGATTTCTGGGAGTTACTCTAGACTCCGTAACTCAGTCAACCTTTCTTCCACAGAGCAAAATCCAGTCCCTGATAAACAAGGTGAGGCACTTCCATCGCGGGAAAAAATGCTCAGTGAGGGAAGCAATGAGCCTAATCGGCCTCCTAACCTCCTGTATACCCTCTGTCGAGTGGGCACAGGCTCACTGCCGTGTGATTCAGACCTGGCTATTGTCCCACTGGAACAAGAAGAAGGGTTCTCTGGACTCCAAGCTCCCAATCCCAGGATTAGTAAAGAGGTCCCTCTCATGGTGGACGAAGGAGAGGCATCTGTCCCAGGGAGTCCCATGGATCAGATCACCGTCAATTACCATCTTCACGGACGCCAGCCAATCCGGGTGGGGAGCAAAAATCGACAAAGCCTATTTCCAGGGAACGTGGAAGCGTCTGATATCTGCTCAGTCTTCAAATTTCAGGGAGCTGTATGCAGTAAGAGAAGCCCTTCTCGCCGCCAAGCAATTGATAAGAAATCAGCACGTGAAAGTCCTATTGGACAACGTGACTGTGGTCTCCTACCTAAAACACCAAGGGGGTACTCGATCAAGGAGACTCCAGAGTATCTCAGAGGAGATCTTCTTCTCCTTTGCAGAAAAGGAACTAAAGTCCATCTCAGCAATGCACCTGAAGGGATCCCTGAATCTAGAAGCGGACTTTTTGAGCAGACAGGTGGTAGATCATACAGAGTGGGCACTGAACCCAGAGGTCTTCAATATGCTAACCCAAAAATGGGGGCTTCCTACAATAGACCTGTTCGCATCAAGGAGAAATACGAAAGTGCAAACATTTTGCTCCCTAAATGCCGGGGACCATCCCTGGAGAGTAGACACCTTCTCCCTAAAATGGTGCTGGGATCTAGGGTACGCATTCCCTCCATTGCCGCTCATCCCGAGGGTCATTCAGAAGATTCAGGAGGGGAGAACCACGGTAATATTGATCGCTCCGTTCTGGCCCAAGAGAAGTTGGTTCGCCCCTCTATTAAAGCTAGCAATAGACGAACCAGTGAGACTCCCACTCAGGGGGGACATCCTATACCAGGGTCCTTTGCTACATCCTCATCCGGAGTTCCTGAAGCTCACGGCTTGGATCCTGAGGTCTCCCTCTTAAGGTCTCAGGGCCTGTCAGACCAGGTTATAGCCACCCTGAGATGTTCTAGGAAAAGTCACTTCCGCGATATACCTGAAGATCTGGAAGAGATTCTGCTCATGGTCGGGCGAGGAGAATCCAAATTCTGTGGGGCCCAGTATCCAGAAAATTCTGGAATTTCTACAAAGGGGCCTGGACATGGGCCTCTCTCCATCCACCTTAAAGGTTCAAATTTCGGCATTGAGCGCCTTCTTTGATTCCGACCTGGCAGACCATAGATGGATCAAACGATTCATTAGAGCTGCACGTAGACTGAGACCCACGCTTAGGTCCCGCAGCCCAACCTGGGACTTAAACTTAGTTCTCAACAATCTTATGTGTTCCCCATTTGAGCCATTGGAGGATTGTTCAATTAAGTTGCTTTCATTCAAAACTGCCTTTCTTATAGCAATTACCTCTGCCAAGAGACTGGGAGAGATTCAGGCTCTCTCCATTAGGGAACCATACCTTACCATCACTGAGGATAAGATTGTGCTTAAACTAGACCCAGGTTTCCTGCCAAAGGTGGCCTCAGACCGCAACAGAGGCCAGGAGATCCTACTTCCATCCTTCAAGGATCAGGAGGAAGAGAAATTTCATTTCCTTGATGTTAGGCGTACAGTCATTAGATACTTGGAAGCCACTAGGGACTTCATGAAGTCTGACAGTCTGCTTGTCCAATTTGCTGGAAGGAATAAGGGATCCAGGGCCTCAAAATCCTCCATTGCAAGATGGATTAAGGACACTATTACCTTATGTTATAAGAATCAGAATCTGGATCCTCCTTCCAATATTAGAGCTCACTCTACCAGAGCTGTATCCACTACCTTTGCTGAAAGAGCAGGGGCCTCCCTGGATGATATATGCAGGGCCGCCTCCTGGTCTAGTATTCACACATTTGTGAAACATTACCGTTTGGACTTGTCTGGAACCTCTGGCCTCTCCTTTGGTCAGAAGGTTCTCCAAGCGGTTGCCCCCACCCATAAAAAATAATTTTATAACTCTCCTTGTGGCCGTCATGGTGATGATATGGGAAAACCGGAATTAGACTTACCGGTAATTCAGTTTCCATGAAATCACCATGACGGCCCATACATTCCCTCCCCTTCTTTTGTTGAAATTTTGTTTTTCACTGGTATTTTTCTGGTATGGTGTAATACTGGGAAATACTAGGACACTTCTGGCACTTGATATCTTTGGAACACTGAGGTGCGGTGGTGGGAGGGGGCAATTTAACCTCTTCTTTTTTTGCAGAATGTATATGAAACCTTCATTTTAATGGGTCCGCAAAAAATATTTTGTTACTCCTTGTGCATTCCGTTTCTGTATTTCCGTTCCGCAAAAAAATAGAACATGTCCAATTGTCCGCTTTACGGACAAGGATAGTACTGTTCTTTCAGGGGCCAGCTGTTCCGTTCCGCAAAATACAGAATGTGCACAGACGTCTTCTGTATTTTCCAGTTCATCCCTCATGATGGCACAACAGGAGGTTGTTCCCCTTTGACCCTCTTGGGACAGGAAACAGGTTGCTGCTGAGGCCCCCGTTCAGTTCAATGTCTCCACTGCTACACAATGATCTCCGGTTGTTTAAAAGGTGCTAGCACCAAGATCGCATTGTAGCCCCAGCCATAAACTGGATCTGGTCATCAGCACCATCTTTCCCATCAATGCGACTGAACTTCATTGAGAGGTGGTGTGGCTCCTCAGACACCATATTCAGCTATGCATTGTGGTTTGTGTCATAACTGTGAAGAACCTTTAAAGTAATGATGACATTTTACCAAGTGCCAGCAGCCTGCCCCACTAACCTAAGGATTTATACATATTTGCTCCGGTCTTCTGTGCTGCCTGCATGGTCACATGATCCACTGCAGCCAATGACTGGCTTCAGCAGTGATGTGACTACTACGTTTCCACTGAAGCCAGTCATTGGCTGCAGTGGATCATGTGACCATGATGCGTCAGATGTCAACACTGCGGGGACTGGAATTAACATGGAAGTTGTTGCGTGTGACTAGTGGCAGGGAGCAGATATGTATGAATCCTTAGCTTAGTGGGGCAAGCTGCTGGCACTTGGTAAAATGTCATTATTATCAGATAGCCCCTTTTTAAGGCTCTTCAGTTTGAGAGAAACCATAATGCTTAGCTGAACATGGTGTCTGGGCTTCACAGACTTTCAATGTTCATCAGTCTCTGCCAAGGTATCTGTTGTGCTGATGACGGGATCCAGTTTATGGCTGGGGCTCCAAAATCCAACTACATACACTTTGTGCCCTGATGAGAGAAGTCTGGTCACAGCCATAATCTCTTAGATGATCTTTCTCGCAGATGATTTCACCTAGATATGATCTGTCATCAGTTTCGTGTCTCTGGCCAGCTAATATGCCTTAATGCTGCAAATTATTTTACTAATGTGGGAGTAGACAGAAAAAAGGTTGAAAATACAATTTTTCTTTTACATGATCAGTAGAAGGGCAAACACAAGTCAACTATTTTTTGCAGATTCCCCATCACCCACTTTTCTATGCACAGTATTGTGCAATTCTCGGCCACGCAACGTTTGTGAGAAGTAGGCCTTGCGGAGCCATCCACAGCAATTTGAGAAATTTGTAGAAATAGTCTTATCAAGCAGCTTTCAAAGTAAAAATAAAAGCTGTAAAAAAAAAGCAATAACAATGGGTTTTATTACAGAATAGATGTGGAAGAAAGTCATACTGCTGTATTGTAAGTGATAGCTAGCAATGATAAATCTGTCCACTCAGTGGCGCTGTCTGCCGTTACATGCTTGTCAGTTTTATGGGATTAGTAACTTACATTATGGTTGAATCTGTGATGTAACTATTAAAGAGAGAATTTAGGCCTTATACACATGGCTGTATCCAATTTTCAGGCTGCAAATAACTGTTCCTTGACCGTTCCTTGGCATTGCATTTATGTGCATTAGTTTTTCTCACTCCCATTAATAAAGAGCACTGTTCTATTCTGCCAAAATCAAACCAGACTAGGGACCTGCAGGGTGTGTTAATGGATCGTAGGGACGCGCAAACTTGGGTTTTACAGGTTTAAGTTCGGGGTCCGGGTTTTACTACAGTTCTGTGATGGATTCTGTTACCACGGGCCATAATAGAATTCTATGACAGAATGCCTTTTAAGAGGCATTCTGTCATAATAGAAGTCTATGCACCGTATAACAGATCCGTCTAATTTCCATTATGCAGGCGTCTACTAAAGTTAAAAAAAAATAATCATAATGTGTGTATGTACAGGTCCTTCTAAAAAAATTAGCATATTGTGATAAAGTTCATTATTTTCTGTAATGTACTGATAAACATTAGACTTTCATATATTTTAGATTCATTACACACCAACTGAAGTAGTTCAAGCCTTTTATTGTTTTAATATTGATGATTTTGGCATACAGCTCATGAAAACCCAAATTTCCTATCTCAAAAAATTAGCATATTTCATCCGACCAATAAAAGAAAAGTGTTTTTAATACAAAAAAAGTCAACCTTTAAATAATTATGTTCAGTTATGCACTCAATACTTGGTCGGGAATCCTTTTGCAGAAATGACTGCTTCAATGCGGCGTGGCATGGAGGCAATCTGCCTGTGGCACTGCTGAGGTGTTATGGAGGCCCAGGATGCTTCGATAGCGGCCTTAAGCTCATCCAGAGTGTTGGGTCTTGCGTCTCTCAACTTTCTCTTCCCAATATCCCACAGATTCTCTATGGGGTTCAGGTCAGGAGAGTTGGCAGGCCAATTGAGCACAGTAATACCATGGTCAGTAAACCATTTACCAGTGGTTTTGGCACTGTGAGCAGGTGCCAGGTCGTGCTGAAAAATGAAATCTTCATCTCCATAAAGCTTTTCAGCAGATGGAAGCATGAAGTGCTCCAAAATCTCCTGATAGCTAGCTGCATTGACCCTGCCCTTGATAAAACACAGTGGACCAACACCAGCAGCTGACATGGCACCCCAGACCATCACTGACTGTGGGTACTTGACACTGGACTTCAGGCATTTTGGAATTTCCCTCTCCCCAGTCTTCCTCCAGACTCTGGCACCTTGATTTCCGAATGACATGCAACAGTCCAGTGCTGCTTCTCTGTAGCCCAGGTCAGGCGCTTCTGCCGCTGTTTCTGGTTCAAAAGTGGCTTGACCTGGGGAATGCGGCACCTGTAGCCCATTTCCTGCACACGCCTGTACACGGTGGCTCTGGATGTTTCTACTCCAGACTCAGTCCACTGCTTCCGCAGGTCCCCCAAGGTCTGGAATCGGTCCTTCTCCACAATCTTCCTCAGGGTCTGGTCACCTCTTCTCGTTGTGCAGCGTTTTCTGCCACACTTTTTCCTTCCCACAGACTTCCCACTGAGGTGCCTTGATACAGCACTCTGGGAACAGCCTATTCGTTCAGAAATTTCTTTCTGCGTCTTACCCTCTTGCTTGAGGGTGTCAATGATGGCCTTCTGGACAGCTGTCAGGTCGGCAGTCTTACCCATGATTGCGGTTTTGAGTAATGAACCAGGCTGGGAGTTTTTAAAAGCCTCAGGAATCTTTTGCAGGTGTTTAGAGTTAATTAGTTGATTCAGATGATTAGGTTAATAGCTCGTTTAGAGAACCTTTTCATGATATGCTAATTTTTAGAGATAGGAATTTTGGGTTTTCACGAGCTGTATGCCAAAATCATCAATATTAAAACAATAAAAGGCTTGAACTACTTCAGTTGGTGTTTAATGAATCTAAAATATATGAAAGTCTAATGTTTATCAGTACATTACAGAAAATAATGAACTTTATCACAATATGCTAATTTTTTGAGAAGGACCTGTATATTCTAATTATATACACACATGCCCACACCAACCAAGTGTGTTGCCACTCACCCCATTCACATGAGCAAATACATAATATAATGACCAACGCAAAGTTCCTCCAAAATAAACTACCGTAATTAAATATAAAAAAACTGTCGCTTAAAAAAAAAAGCAATAAAATATTAGCGTTTTCCCAGCTAGTAAGGTAAAGTGCTTACTGGTTACTGCAGGGCGCCTGCACTCATTATAACCAGTGAGCTCCGTCCTCTGCAGTGAAGGAAAGTGCTGATTTATGACTAGGAAGCAGTATGGAAGGAAATGTTGCCACTTAAATGTTTTTTCCGGTAAAAAAATGTCCTGCATCATGGCCCCTGAAGATTCATATTTACCTGCTCTGTCTCCTTCAAATGTTGGCTGGCCGTGGGCTTGGTCACACTACTCATACTACTACTCCTACTACTACTACTCATACTACTACTCATACTCATACTACTACTACTTCTACTACTCATACTACTACTACTACTCATACTACTACTACTGCTCCTCATACTACTACTGCTCCTCATACTACTACTCATACTACTACTGCTCCTCATACTACTACTGCTCCTCATACTACTACTACTCATAAATTCCAGCAGATGACTGACTTTAGTGGTGACATGCTGCTTGTGGCCACATCACCGCTGGAGAGGTGCATATTACTATGTCCACAGCCAACAGTGAGGAGACCGGAAGATAGACAGTGGGGGTAGCGCCGAAGACGAGAGCAGCAGGGAGTAAGCATTAGGCCTCATGCACACAACCCTTGTTGTGGTCCACATCCGAGTCGCAGTTTTTGCAGCTTAGATGCGGACCCATTCACTTCAATGGGGCCGCAAAAGATGCGGCCAACACTCCGTGTGCTGTCCGCATCTGTTGCTCCGTTTCGTGGCCACGCAAAAAAAGTCCTATTGTCCGTTTTGCTGACCGGAATAGGCATTTCTGCAATGGGCCGCCTGTTCCATTCTGCAAATTGCGGAAGGCACACGGGCAGCTTCTGTGTTTTGCGGACTGCAAAAACTGGCAGTCATGTGCATGAGGCCTTAATCTAGTGCTTCAGGGCTCTGCTGTGGGCACTTGTTAAAAAATAAAATCATTTTTACCAGGAAATTTCTTTGAGCCCATATTACACTGCACCATATTTGGCCAATTACTGGGAACAAGTGTTAATAGGAACAGGTGACATGATCTTTCCTGCAGAACATTAAATCATTGCTTCAGGTCGTGCGAAACAATGAATCTGGATGAAGACAAGCAGTAGCTGTCACTAGTCCCCATACAGTGGAAATGATCACTTCAGGTAAATCAGAGATGGAGAATCTTTTGGCGGCAGAGGGACATTTGGATATTTGTAACATCGTTCGTGGGCCATACAAAATTCTCAACTTTTAAAAATTTGGCTGTATTTGGTCAAACATAATTGACTTAGGGGTAAGTTACAGAAATTGTGCTTCAATAAAAAAAAAAAAATCCAGAGCACTGAATTCTTAAAGCACAAAATGGCACCTGCACGTTCACTCAAACGTAACCATCGAGTTCAATAAAACTTGGTATACACATCCCTTGCTACCTGGAAAAAAAATCTTCTGGGGGTCACACTTTCTAGGGCGTACCATAAGATATTCCCCAAAAATGACCTGTATTAGCCAATACAAGCCTGCAAGTCTTTCTCTTCATATCCTAACTGCCATACACACGGTCACATGTCCCTTATCAGCCAATAGAAGCTCGCAGGCCCTTAGTCTCCACATACACACAGTTTTACTCCAGGTTTCCATAAGTAATTTTTCTTCACTGCTGTAGGTCAGCTTTAGGCTAGGACTGCACGATGACAATAAGTCGCACGACACATAGGGCACAACTGCACTGCTACATGTGTCGCGTGACAATTTTTATAATAGTCTATGGTGTTGCACTGTGACATGTGACATGCTGCGACTACAACGCAACAGTTATAGAGAAATCCATCTTGGGTAGATTTTTTTTGCAACTGTCGTGTCGCAGTATGTCACATGTTGCAGTGCGACACCATAGCCTGTCATTGTCTCAACAATTTTTAGAATGTTGCGAAACACATTGCGTTGTGCAGCCCTAGCATAAAGGGGGCAGGCTGCTGTAGAGCTCACTGTTAAAGGGGCTGGCACTGGAAGTCACTGTTAAGGGGGCAGGGGCCACTATTAAAGGGGCAACTGCTTTGTAGGTCACTGTTAAGGCAGCAGGGTACTGTGAAGTCACTGTTAAGGGTGCTGGGTGCTGTGGAGGTCACTGTCAAGGGGGTGGGCCCCTGAGGTGGTCACTTTCAAGGGAGTGGGGTGCTGTGAAACTCGCTGTTAAAGGGGCAGCCTGCTGTGAAGGTCAAAGTTTAGGGAATGGGCTGCTGTGGAGGTCCCATTTTTAAGGAGGCTGGGCAGTGTGGAGGGGTGGGGGACTGGAGTTCACTGTTATAGGGGATACAGTCTATCTTTTAACGAGACACACATCTATTAAATGAAATGGATGAAATATACCCGTGCGAAGCTGGCTCCTTCTGCTAGTATTATATATAGTGCAGGCCCCATTTTGACCAAATAGAGCAGTCTTATTTTGAACTTGATATAAAACATTCAGTTCTTTGTATCTTTATTTGGTATTAATGGCAGCCAGCTCATCCAGAAGGGTCCAGAGAGGAGTTCACCCAGCTTTCACACTCCCTGCCACTGTCCTAGCCTCTGCCTTCGCAGCTGTCCCTGCCTCTCAGTTCAGATTACATCAGACCCTCTCCAGCCTCCATTAGCCTCATATCAACCCCCATCAGACCCCCACAGCCTGCACCATCTTTAGATCGGACTCTGAATCAGACCTCAGATCAGACATTTAAAATACCGTATTTATCGGCGTATAACACGCACCTTCATTTTAAGAGGGAAATTTCCGGAAAAAAAATTAAATTTCAAATAAAGCCTCTGATCTGCCCCCTCTGGTAATGCAAAGCACCCCCCCCCCCCTCCCTCCCCAGTATTAATCATTGGTGGCAGTGGCCACAGGCTCCCCCCCCATCATTGGTGGCAGTTAGCAGTTCCGATCGGAGCCCCAGCAGTGTAATGCTGGGGCTCCGATCGGTTACCATGGCAGCCAGGAGTCACGCTACTGAAGTCCTGGCTGCCATGGTATGTTAGTGAGCAGAGAGCAGCGCATTATACTCACGTGCGCTGTGGCCGCCGGTCGCTCCTTCTCATAGGTCTGTGCGGCGCATTGCTAATGCTGTAAGCATTAGCAATCCGCCGCACAGACAGAAGGAGCGGCGACCGGCGGCCACAGCGCATGTGAGTATAATGCGCTGCTCTCTGCTCACTAACATACCATGGCAGCCAGGACTTCAGTAGCGTGACTCCTGGCTGCCATGGTAACCGATCGGAGCAGTTCACATGGCAGGTTTTCCCTCAGAATTTCGGAGCGAAGTTGAAATTTTGCCGAAAACTCACCAGCGGCTGCGTCCTTTCTCCTTCCCACTAATTTTGATTGTGGAGCCGTAGCTTAAAGCCGTGGCCGCCCTGAGAAGGAACATGTGCCATTCATTGGTGGCGCAGTGGCCACAGTCCCTCCCCTCCTACTCTGTCCTCATTGGTGTTCAGCGGCAGCCGCGCACAGTGGGGAGGGAGGGACTCCTTCCTCCTCCCTCCGCTGTGCCGGCCGGCTCAGTCCTGCCTCTCTGGCCTCCTAATCGGCGTATAACACGCATACATCATTTGCCCCCTATTTTCAGGGGGGAAAAGTGCATGTTATACGCCGATAAATACGGTAAATAAACTTGCCTCTCCAGCTCCGGACGATGCTGCCGGTTGGCAGATTCACTCGCCCTCCCTGATCATTTTCCCGCTGCGCTGTACTGTGACCTGACAGCGCACAGTCTCAGTTCATAGTGCGTGGCTATGTGCACTACATCCTGATGTTGTATGTGTCAGGACACATAGCAGGGCCCGGAAGGTGAGTGAGGTGAGACCAAGGAACGGTACCAAAGCCCACTTCGGATTCCTATTTAATTATTATTTTTTTTTTTTTTAAAGATGCAGATCGGTAAATTACCACGGAATTCCTAAGTCTCGCGCAACTTCGGACGAGGCAAAGTTTTTCTACACGGAGCCAATACATTTTAATGCTGTACGGTAACAGCATAAACAACAAAGTTTTTGAATAAATCGACTTTGGATCTATGATCCGAAGCTTGGTTTGCTCTAGCCTAATTATCATATTGATGACAATTCTTAGCATTAGGCCTCATGCACATGACCGTTGTGTGTTTTGCGGTCCCCAAACCGTGTGTCTGCAAAACACGGAAGGCGTCCGTGTACATTCCGCACTTTGCAGAACGGCACGGACAGCCTTTAATATAACTGACTATTCTTGTCTGCAAAGTGCGGACAAGAATAGGACAGGTTATTTTATTTTTTTTGCAGACCACGGAACGGAGCAATGGAGGTGGACAGCACTCAGAGTGCTGTCCATCTTTTGCGGCCCCATTGAAGTGAATGGGTCTGCATCCGAGACGCCAAAACTGTGGCTTGGATGCGGACCAAAACAACGACCGTGTGCATGAGGCCCTAGAGTTGTCAAGATATCAAAATTTTGATTTGGGTTTAACGCCAAAAATAAGTGTTGTGATACTTGATACCATTCGATACCACACAAGTCACAAAAAATACCTACACGTTAACCTCATTGCCAGCTCAATACGAATATGGCGATACCAAACTTGTCGTTTATTTTTTATTACTTAAAAAAATGTAAAACTTTTGGGCAAAAAAAGCTGTTTTCTGATGGCAATAAGTCTTTTATTTTCGGTCTACAGAGCTTTTTTTTTTTTTTTTTACAAACTAGTTTTTATTGGTACCATTTTTGGTGTACGTACAACTTTTTGATCACTCACTTTTCCTGTGTGAGTGCATAGAGATGGCTGTTCTCCACTTAGTAGGAGCGTGCACCTGACTCCTAAGCATAGAACAGGGATTTAAATGAATAAATTACTTGTTATCCTGAATTTATATATTTTTAGATTCTATATAATGACTTGTTTAGTAACTCTTTGCATTCCCAATGTAATTATAGAGCATCTACTCTTATGTCCCTGTTGTACCATTCCTGTTATTCTTTTGAAAAGTGTATGTATGAATTGCCTGCAGTTTGCAATAAAGGTCCAACAGGGTGTTACCATTGGAGGCTGCTGTTTGCACTGATTGGATAGTGTCAGACTGCAGGGACACTCCCCCAGCTGGTAACAGTCACACATTTACTACTGACTGCTGGCGATTTCAATCCTAAACGTTTAGTGGGAATAATAGAGGGATGGAAAACAGTTACTAGGGATGAGCGAATCGACTTAGGATGAAACATCCGAATAGGGCTGAAACGATTCTTCGAATAATTTGATTAAATCGAGTCAAAAAAATCCTCAATGCAGTTTCCCTGCATCGAGGAATCGTTTACATCACGTGATCACGGAGCGGGAGTGAAATTAACAGTCTCACTCACCGCTTCCGTGTCCTCCGGAGTTCAAAGAGATGGCACCGCCCTACAGGCAGGACTTTGCGTAATGCGCAGTTGCGCACATACGTCGTCAGCACGCTGGCGAACGATGTGTCTGTGACATCACATAAGGTCCCAGTGCATGCTGGGATGAAGACGGTCTCCATGTGTCTGCGGCTGCGCCCTCCTCACTAGTGCCAGTGCCATTAGGTAATTTAAGTTAACAGCACTAGAGGCACGCCAGGGGAGGGGGGAATCGGGGGCACTCGCTGTATATTGATAGGCAGATGGAGAGTGGTTAATGGAGGCACCACCTTGGCATGTATAAAGTTATTGGTTTAGAGAGGGGTTAATGAAGGCACCTCCAAGGTGCTTTCATTAACCCCTACAAACCAATAACTTTATACATGCCCATTGCCAAGGTGCTTCCAATAACCCCTCCAAAGTAAACCAATAACTATATACAGCCAAGCCAACATGTGTGTGTAATTATTTGCTATACCATACCACCACTGTAAGAAATAAAAATATTGTTTTTATAAAGAAAAACGTAATTACGTACGTTATTTTAAGGTTTTTCTTATTAGATTACTCGATGAATCGAGAAATATAATTGATAGAATACTCGATTACTAAAATATTTGTTTACTGCAGCCCTACATCCGAAGTCGATTTTTATAAAACTTCGTTCTAATACTGTACGGAGCCGGAGCTTCACATAGTATTAAGAATGTATTGGCTCCGATGAGCCGAAGTTATTGCTTTGCGAAGTTACACGGGACTTGCAATAACTTAATAAGTTAATTTGTACTGTAAAAAAACAATTTCCCGAACTCTGGTTCCGTTCCAAAGGGCACCTTGGAACCGAACCAGAGATGGGGAAATGTTTTTTTTTTTTTTACAGTACAAATAAATTTCCGAAGTTATTAACCGAAGTCTCGTGAGACTTCACAAAGCAATAACTTTGGCTCATCAGAGCCAATACATTAGGGATGAGTGAATAGACTTTGACGAAACATCAGACGTCGATTCACATAAAAGTTCGTTCTAATACTGTACGGAGCAGGCGCTCCGTACAGTATTAGAACAAAGTTTTATGTGAATCGACGTCTGATGTTTCGTCAAAGTCTATTCACTCATCCTTAATAGTTAAATGAGCAGATGCTACAGAATTATTGGATGGGTAATGAATCTCCTCTTGAAATTTTGGAAATGTAGTGACGGTATATACAGGTCCTTCTCAAAAAATTAGCATATTGTGATAAAGTTCATTATTTTCTGTAATGTACTGATAAACATTAGACTTTCATATATTTTTGATTCATTACACACCAACTGAAGTAGTTCAAGCCTTTTTATTGTTTTAATATTGATGATTTTGGCATACAGCTCATGAAAACCCCAAATTCCTATCTCAAAAAATTAGCATATCATGAAAAGGTTCTCTAAACGAGCCATTAACCTAATCATCTGAATCAACTAATTAACTCTAAACACCTGCAAAAGATTCCTGAGGCTTTTAAAAACTCACAGCCTGGTTCATTACTCAAAACCGCAATCATGGGTAAGACTGCCGACCTGACTGCTGTCCAGAAGGCCATCATTGACACCCTCAAGCAGGAGGGTAAGACACAGAAAGAAATTTCTGAACGGATAGGCTGTTCCCAGAGTGCTGTATCAAGGCACCTCAGTGGGAAGTCTGTGGGAAGGAAAAAGTGTGGCAGAAAACGCTGCACAACGAGAAGAGGTGACCAGACCCTGAGGAAGATTGTGGAGAAGGACCGATTCCAGACCTTGGGGGACCTGCGGAAGCAGTGGGCTGAGTCTGAAGTAGAAACATCCAGAGCCACCGTGTGCAGGCGTGTGCAGGAAATGGGCTACAGGTGCCGCATTCCCCAGGTCAAGCCACTTTTGAACCAGAAACAGCGGCAGAAGCGCCTGACCTGGGCTACAGAGAAGCAGCACTGGACTGTTGCATGTCATTCAGAAATCAAGGTGCCAGAGTCTGGGGAAAGACTGGGGAGAGGGAAATGCCAAAATGCCTGAAGTCCAGTGTCAAGTACCCACAGTCAGTGATGGTCTGTGTTTTATCAAGGGCAGGGTCAATGCAGCTAGCTATCAGGAGATTTTTGGAGCACTTCATGCTTCCATCTGCTGAAAAGCTTTATGGAGATGAAGATTTCATTTTTCAACACGACCTGGCACCTGCTCACAGTGCCAAAACCACTGGTAAATGGTTTACTGACCATGGTATTACTGTGCTCAATTGGCCTGCCAACTCTCCTGACCTGAACCCCATAGAGAATCTGTGGGATATTGGGAAGAGAAAGTTGAGAGACACAAGACCCAACACCCTGGATGAGCTTAAGGCCGATATCGAAGCATCCTGGGCCTCCATAACACCTCAGCAGTGCCACAGGCTGATTGCCTCCATGCCACGCCGCATTGAAGCAGTCATTTCTGCAAAAGGATTCCCGACCAAGTATTGAGTGCATAACTGAACATAATTATTTGAAGGTTGACTTTTTTTGTATTAAAAACACTTTTCTTTTATTGGTCGGATGAAATATGCTAATTTTTTGAGATAGGAAATTTGGGTTTTCATGAGCTGTATGCCAAAATCATCAATATTAAAACAATAAAAGGCTTGAACTACTTCAGTTGGTGTGTAATGAATCTAAAATATATGAAAGTCTAATGTTTATCAGTACATTACAGAAAATAATGAACTTTATCACAATATGCTAATTTTTTGAGAAGGACCTGTATATCTCTCTCTCTCTCTCTATCTCTCTCTCTCTCTCTATCTCTCTCTATCTCTCTCTATCTCTCTCTATCTCTCTCTATCTCTCTCTATCTCTCTCTCTATCTCTATCTCTCTCTATCTCTCTCTATCTCTCTCTATCTCTCTCTATCTCTCTCTATCTCTCTCTATCTCTCTCTCTCTCTCTATCTCTCTCTATCTCTCTCTATCTCTCTCTATCTCTCTCTATCTCTCTCTATCTCTCTCTATCTCTCTCTATCTCTCTCTATCTCTCTCTATCTCTCTATCTCTCTCTATCTCTCTATCTCTCTCTATCTCTCTATCTCTCTCTATCTCTCTCTCTCTCTCTATCTCTCTCTCTCTCTCTATCTCTCTCTCTCTCTATCTCTCTCTCTCTCTATCTCTCTCTCTCTATCTCTCTCTCTCTATCTCTCTCTCTCTCTCTCTATATCTCTCTCTCTCTCTATATCTCTCTCTCTCTCTCTTATCTCTCTCTCTCTCTCTATCTCTCTCTCCTCTCTATCTCTCCTCTCTCTCTATCTCTCTCTCTCTCTCTATCTCTCTCTCTCTCTATCTCTCTCTCTCTATCTCTCTCTCTTCTCATCTCTCTCTCTCTCTCTCTATATCTCTCTCCTCTCTCTATATCTCTCTCTCTCTCTCTATATCTCTCTCTCTCTCTCTATATCTCTCTCTCTCTCTCTATATCTCTCTCTCTCTCTCTATATCTCTCTCTTCTCTATATCTCTCTCTCTATCTCTCTCTATATCTCTCTCTCTCTCTATATCTCTCTCTCTCTCTATATCTCTCTCTCTCTCTATATCTCTCTCTCTCTATATCTCTCTCTCTCTCTCTCTCTCTCTCTCTCTCTCTCTCTCTCTATCTCTCTCTCTCTCTATATCTCTCTCTCTCTCTATATCTCTCTCTCTCTCTCTCTCTATATCTCTCTAATCATATATATATTTTTTACTTTGCAAGTTCAATACGAGGAACTTACAGCATGTGGCAGTGAGTTCCCTTTCTGACCTCTGATATAATGTATAATGCTGTGAGCCTGAGAGTCCTGGAATCTATTGAATTACACTGGCAGCATTATGTCAGTGTAATTCAGTTGATACCAGGGCTCTAAGGGTTACATAGCATTATAAATCAGTATAAGGCCCCTTTCACATGAGCGAGTTTTCCGCGCGGGTGCAATGCGTGTTGCGAAAGCATTGCGCCTGCATCGAATCCGGACCCATTCATTTCAATGGGGCTGTGTACATATGCGACTGCATTGGTTTTCTATGCATCACTTGTGCATTGCGTGAAAATCGCAGCATGTTCTATATACTGTTTGTTTATTTTTTCTTCACGCAATGCTGGCCCCATAGAAGAGAATGGAGCTGCGTGAAAATCGCATTGTATCTGCAAGTAAGTGTGGATGCGATGCGTTTTTCACTGATGGTTGCTAAGACATGTTTGTAAACCTTCAGTTTTTTTTATCATGCACGTGAAAAACGGAGCGTGGTCACAGGCAAAACTGAATGACTGCCTGCGAAATCGCGCATTTTTAACTGAACAGATTTGCAATGCATCCGGACACGCTCGTCTGCAAGGGGCCTTATGCTGTGCAAGTATCAGAAGGAGACCACTCACTGACGCATGCTGCAAGTTTCTCACAATGAACACGCTAGTCTTTGTCTGGCCTCTGTTCACATTTGGCAGACTTGTTTCTGCACCAGTACAATCCATTCCACAGTGCCTGAATTCCTGCAAGCCCCATTTAGATGAACGAACAGATGTGCAGCAAATAATTCCCCCTTTAGGAAGCGATCATTTGTAATGACGCACCCTGTTCTGTATATATTTCTAGATTAATAGGTGCTTTTGTATGAAATGTTTGCTTTACTTTTGCTCCTAATTGATGCAAATTCCTGCTGAAATGAGTTGCTGTATCTTTGGTAATTTGCAGGTGTAGTGTCGCTGTTGGCTGTTCATCCATCCTCCGTCGGAAAACAGCTATTGCCCAAAACTTTTGGACAGTCCAATGTTAATATTTCTCAGCAAGTGGTAAGCAATTTCTCCTTTGTGTTAATATTTACTGTTAGACGTGGCATATTTGTTGTCATGTACTGTATTACACTTGCCTCTGGTATCTCCAGGTCCATAGAAATGTGCCCTATCTAATGTATAGCGAGCTGCTTGCATCTGGTTATGTGCTGCTAACATTGAGCGAGGTCACCTGGACTTAAGACAGATAATAATAAAAAAAAATCCCCTCTCAGCAACTAATAGGGTCAAGGTAAGTAGTGCTTAAAATAACTCCCGATATTATCTTCAGTTCCATATTAACCTTGCTCTTGATTATTCTCTGAGGGACTTTAAATTCTGACTTTAGGCCATCTAAAGTCTGTAGTATATGTAAATCTGCACATAAAATCTTGGCACCCGTTCAAAGTTCAAGGGGTATTCCGGTAATAACAAGTTATCCCTTATCCACAGGATGGGGTATAACTATTGGATTGGTGGAGGTCCTACTGCTGGGACCCTACCAATTGCAAAAACAGGAGCCCTAATGGAGCCGCTGGTTGGAAATGCACCATCCATTTCAGGGAGGCTCCACAGGGAACTGGGCCCCCCTTTTTCTTGATCAAGCGGTAGGACTCCACTAATCTGATAGTTTACCCCCTAACTTGTAGTAACTGGAATATCGCTTTTAAGGCTTTTTCACTCTGCGATCAACTGGCAGTTTATTCACGAGATTAAAGCGAAATCTAGGCAAAACACTGAGGTTTTTGCTAACTTAATGAAAATTGTGACACTGCCCTAATCATTGAAATAAAATTTCTATTAAAGTGCAGAGTGTGAGACTCGCCAGGGTCGATGGCCCTCCCCACACTCCAGCTCTGGAGACTTGCATGTGATGAAATGTCACAGCTGCCATACAGTACAAACCATGCAATGTGACCTCAACCGTATACAAGCTTTGACACGGTCTGTATCTGATCATGTGTTCACAGCGCTGGGCAAGCCGACATGTGCCCACGGGCAGAGTGGTCACATGGATGTCACCATGTTGTTACTAGTGTTTTTATACAAGTTGCTTACCAGTACATGGAAGGGAATGTTTCACCAGGCAAGATACCTATAGCATTAGATATAAGTACTATAAGCTCCTGTAGATGCTCATATACACTGTTGTGTATGAAAATCATAGTAAATAAGATACTTCCCTTGGAACAGTGCATCCTTAGTAATAAATGCTGCGCCAAATGAGCAAAGATGAGGATGAGGCATCATTTTTTTTTTCCCATCAGTTTTAGATGGTCTGAATGTGCTTTGGTACGATAGTGATGTGTTCCTTAGGCTATCAGTGTTAGATTGGCAAGGTCCTGACTCGATACCCAACACTTGGAAAAAAGGAGGAAGGACAGCACACCTAGTTTAGTGAGCAATAGGTGCACGTCTCCAGGGGAGTGGTAAGCTTCCCCACATTGATCAAATGATCCGTAAAAATGGATGCAGACAGCACATCCTCAAGTGAAGATTTATTCATATCTGGAATAAATCTTCACTTGAGGATGTGCTGTCTCCATCCATTTTTACGTATCATCTGATCAATACCCAGCGCATCAGCTGTTTGAAGGATCCCGTCATTCCAACTCCGTACTTCTAGTAGCACCTGTCCTTGGTAATGTAGCTGCAATGCAAAGCACTTATAAAACTGAATTGTTCTGAAGTATGGCACATGTAAACAATGAGGATGCCCCATCAAACAGCTGATCAAGTCCCTCACAGATCCATATTAATGGCTATCCGTTTAAAAAAGCTGAGTAACCGCTTTTAAAGGGAACCTGTCAACGGGATTTTGTGTATAGCGCTGCGGACATGGGTTGCTAGATGGCCACTAGAACATCCGCGATACCCAGTCCCCATAGCTCTGTGTGCTTTTATTGTGTAAAAAAATGTATTTGATACATATGCAAATTAACCTGAGATGAGTACTGTCCCTGATCGTCTCAAGTACAGGACTCATCTCAGGTTCAGGTGGTAGAGAGAGAATGTCCTTCCTGCTTTTGTGAACTTGAGTGGCTACATGGAACAATAGATGCACTGGTCAATGTAAACCTTTATACAATGTGTTTTCATGGCCTACTGACCCATAAAGAGCTTGTGTTCCAGGACTTTACTTGCATAAATGACTTATCCATTTGGAGGGTTTGTGTGCAGTACATGGACGTTTTGTGTGTTGTGGAGTCTATATGCCAGGCATGGCCAACCTGAGGCTCTCCAGCTGTTGCAAAACTACAAGTCCCAGCATGCTTAGACTGCCTAAAGCTATCAGCCTGCAGCAGGGCATGGTGGGAGTTGTAGTTTTACAACAGCTGGAGAGCCGCAGGTTGGCCATGCCTGCTATATGCTATTAGAACATCAATCGGCATTAGATCTGGTGTTTTCCTATAAACATGTGGATGAACCCTTGCCTCTTCTGAACATGTAACAGAATTTTCCATGCTTTTTTTCTTTCAATCACAGGTCATTACCACACCACAAAGACAGTCTGCACCAAGTACGATTTTATTAGGAAGTCCACATACTCCCAACACGCACTTTGTTTCACAGAACCAAGTTACAGACACTTCTCCATGGTCTGCTGGGTAAGATGCATGCTTTTGGTGTATTCCAGTAAATTTTCCTTTTGTAGCAAAGGAAAGTACATACCAGGAAACAAAATGAAGCATTTAATTTTTTTCTTGTGCATTGCTGTCAAGCCTAATATTTTAGGTGAAGATTGATTAGTATAATAATTCCCAGACAGTGCTGTGTTCTTTAGGACTTTTGACTGTTCTGTTACCATCTGCATTTTCTTACCAGAAGTCTACATTTTATCAATGGGGCCATCTTATGGCTGCCTCAGCAACAGTACCCTTCCCTCTGCAGGCTGTCTTCTGCCGTCACATTAAAACTTCACACTGATCTCATGTTTTTAGGGGAACCCTGCTGTCACCTGTTGTGGGAGACAGAGATTAGAGAAACTATTTCTATCCATTCTTGCTTCCCTTAGATAAGTAGAGGATGCATCTCTACTGTCTGACTCAATATTTCAAACTAGTAGGAGAGAATAGGTGTTGATAAAACATAACCTAATTGATATGGTTTAAAATATAAGCCCAGATATTGGAAAGCAATATACGTAGTGAGTGAGTGTTAGACTACCAGTTCATGGACTAGTTAAGTTCTTATGCTGCTATACAGCCTGCTGCATATATTGAGTGCTAAGGGTACTAGTTTGGTTAGTCTCACCTAAGTGTACAACTGAATGACACCCTACAGCAGTTAGGAATGGATTGTTAGGAGCGGATGCTGTATGTCCTATATCGTCCTGAAGCTAACTCTGAGCTGGATACGAGCAGATCACCCGTATTTTTCGCCCCGCAAGACTCATTTTTCTCCCCAAAAGTGGGTTAAAAATGCCCCAGCGTCTTATTGGGTGAAAACTGAGTGCTTTCATTATGGTAGCACTCATTAGTACTGCAGGACCAGGAAGCAGTGAAGGCTCTGTACTCGCCATTTCCTGGTCCTCGGCTGTGCTGTGGTGCCCCAGTTCACAGCACAGCCGACAGCAGGAGGAAGACAGGGCGGTGAGGAGTGGCTGCATCCAGGAACAGGAGAGCAAAGTATTTTATTTTATCTGGCATGAGGCAATGGGGGCTGATAATGGGGGGCTGATGAGCGGCATAAGGGCTGATAATGGGGGGGCTGATGAGCGGCATAAGGGCTGATAATGGGGGGCTGATTAGCGGCATAAGGGCTGATAATGGGAGGCTGATGAGCGGCATAAGGGCTGATAATGGGGGGCTGATGAGCGGCATAAGGGCTGATAATGGGGGGCTGATGAGCGGCATAAGGGCTGATAATGGGGGGCTGATGAGCGGCATAAGGGCTGATAATGGGGGGGCTGATGAGCGGCATAAGGGCTGATAATGGAGGGCTGATGAGCGGCATAAGGGCTGATAATGGGGGGCTGATGAGCGGCATAAGGGCTGATAATGGGGGGCTGATGAGCGGCATAAGGGCTGATAATGGGGGGCTGATGAGCGGCATAAGGGCTGATAATGGGGGGCTGATGAGCGGCATAAGGGCTGATGATGGGGGGCTGATGAGCGGCATAAGGGCTGATGATGGGGGGCTGATGAGCGGCATCAGGGCTGATGATGGGGGGCTGATGAGCGGCATCAGGGCTGATGATGGGGGGCTGATGAGCGGCATCAGGGCTGATGATGGGGGGCTGATGAGCGGCATCAGGGCTGATGATGGGGGGCTGATGAGCGGCATAAGGGCTGATGATGGGGGGCTGATGAGCGGCATAAGGGCTGATGATGGGGGGGGCTGATGAGTGGCATAAGGGCTGATGATGGGGGGGCTGATGAGTGGCATAAGGGCTGATGATGGGGGGGCTGATGAGCGGCATAAGGGCTGATGATGGGGGGGGCTGATGAGTGGCATAAGGGCTGATGATGGGGGGGCTGATGAGTGGCATAAGGGCTGATGATGGGGGGGCTGATGAGTGGCATAAGGGCTGATGATGGGGGGGCTGATGAGCGGCATAAGGGCTGATATGGAGGCTGATGAGGCATAGGGGCTGATATGGAGGCTGATGAGGCATAGGGGCTGATATGGGGGTCTGACCTGAGGTGTAATGAAAAATATATTTTACTTATTGTCCTCTTCTAAAAACCTAGGTGCGTCTTATGGGCCGGCGCGTCTTATATGGCGAACATATTTCTTCCAGAAGTGTATTTTAATTGCACACATTTTGTTATATATGTTTCCTTTGTGTGTGTTTTGGAACAACACAAACTGAGGGGAAATGAGACCAAAAATTATATAATCTCACGCAAAACTCCAAAAATGGGCCAGACAAATTTACTGGCACCCTCAACTTAATATTTGGTTGCTCAACCTTTGGAAGAAATAACTGAAATCAGTTGCTTCCTATAACCATCAACAAGTTTCTTACACCTCTCAACTGGAGTTTTGGATCACTCTCTTCTTTTGCAAATTGCTCCAGGTCTCATATTTAATGGGTGCCTTTTTTCCAACAGCATTTTTAAGATCTTTCTACAGGTGTTCAATAGAATTTAGATCCAGACTTATTGCTGGCCACATCAGAACTCCCCAGTTCTTTGTTCACATCAATTTCTGGGTGCTTCTTGTTTGGGGTCATTGTCCTTTCGTATAACCTAGGATGCTAACCCAGCTTTCTGTCACTGGGTCCTACATTGCGACCCGTAATCTTCAGATTTCATGATGCCTTGTACAGTCAAGGCACACGGTGCCAAAGGGAGCAGAGCAACCGCAAAACATTTTTTTAACCTCCACCATTTTTGATTGTAGGTACTGTTATTTCCTTTTGTGGGCCTCATTCCATTTTTATTGTTTGTTTATTTTTTTAAACCATAGAATGATGTGCTTTACCAAAAAGTTCCATCTTGGTCTCCTCTGTCTAAAAGACTTTTTTTTTTCCCCAGAAGGATTTTGGTTTACTCGTGTACATTTTGGCATTCTAGCTTTTTATGTCTGTCAACAGTGGGGTCTTTCTAATTTTCCTCCCATGACACCAGGCGGATGACCTGAGGCAGCAGTTCTGTGCGCTGCCTTTTTTTTTTTTTTAAATCATATTCTAGAGCAGTGTTTCCCAACCAGTGTGCCTCCAGCTGTTGCAAAACTACAACTCCCAGCATGCCCAGACATGCCTTTGGCTGTGCAGGCATGCTGGGAGTTGTAGTTTTGCAACAGCTGGAGGCACACTGGGAAACACTGTTCTAGAGGATGCTTTCTTGGAGGCGGTGAGCCATAATCTGATGACCTGATTTCCCCTCCCACCGCCTGGAGGCTGAACGGAGGCAAACTGATGCATTCTGAATGGATCCTTATCCATTCAGAATGCATTGGGGCTAAACTGATCCGTTTGGGGCCGCTTGTGAGAGCCTTGAAACGGATCTCACAGGCGGACCCTAAAACGCCAGTGTGAAAGTAGCCTAACCTATTCAGTAACTGGCAGTCTAACAAGTCACTATGCGTGTTAATTTTCAGTATCTGGGATTGTTTTAACGATATCGATAAAGTTTAATAAATTCTGTCCTGAGATAAGTAGCTCTAGACAGTTATCAGCCCCTTTACGCCTATGTTTATAGAAATGCTGTGCCCATTCACCACACCAAGATTAATCTGGAGCACGGGCCTTTAGTGATTGGGTACGGGCGTTCCTTTCAGCCATTTACTGGCCCATGTCAGCTGAGCGGATGTCCGCCTAAATTATTTTGTTAGTAGCGCATTGCTTTGTGTAAAGAAGGAATATGCTGATGACAAAATGCCACCTGTACGGGGGGATAAATGATCACGGTAACAATCATTTGTACCCCAGGCGTTAGTCAGTGTAACGATGAGAATTGAATTGGAAATTGTTGATCTACACTCCTAAAGGCCCCTTTCACATGAGCGAGTTTTCCGCGTGGGTGCAATGCGTGACGTGAACGCATAGCACCCGCACTGAATCCTGACCCATTCATTTCAATGGGTCTATGTACATGAGCGTTTTTTTCACGCATCAGTTCTGCGTTGCGTGAAAAAAAAAAAAAAACAGCATGTTCTATAGTCTGCGTTTTTAACGCAGCCCTGGCCCCATAGAAGTGAATGGGGGCTTCAGTGAAAAACGCATTGCATCCGGAAGCAAGTGCGGATGCAATGCGTTTTTCACTGATGGTTGCTAAGAGATGTTGTTTGTAAACCTTCCGTTTTTTATCACGCGCGTGAAAAATGCATCAAAACGCATTGCACTTGAAAAAAACTGAACGCAATCGCAGACAAAATTGACTGAACTTGCTTGCAAAATGGTGCGAGTTTCACTGAACGCATCCGGGCCTGATCCGTCATGCCTAATCTTTCTGGTAAAGTTCTTTCGAAGAAAGAGCTCTTGTCCAGACATTGGTTGAAATTTCCATCATGGCTGACATGTTGGACAAGAATAGCCTGCCATTGGTTGGATAAAACTAATTTGCTGTGAAAGTTCACCCGATTTTAATCTATCATTTTGATGGAAATCATCTATTTTGTAAAATTTTTAGGTGTGTGGCCACGGTTATATTCCCCACCCATCTCAGAAGTGATTGACAGGCTCCTGTGTACAAATGTATCCATGCCGTTCTTTCCGCCTGAGCACAGCAGACACATAACTTTGAGTTGTATATTTAGATAACTCATATCAGCGAGGCTGCACAATATTTCACTGCAAAGGATAAGATATAAGTTTTTAAAAACTACAGCACAGTAAATGAGTGACCGCTGACATCAGTGTGTCAGTCACTACTGTGGGACTGCTCCTGCTGCTATATAGCGTTCTGCCCAGTTATTGCATGTAGGGCTTGTTGGATATGACAGATCAGCTCTACATCCCACAGAAGCTCTGCCTGATGCCATATACTTTTTATTTTCTGTTTTTATATAGGAAAAGGAATAAAAAAGGAGAGAAAAATGGCAAGGGCTTACGTCACTTTTCTATGAAGGTTTGTGAAAAAGTACAGAAAAAGGGCACAACGTCTTATAATGAGGTGGCTGATGAACTGGTGGCAGAATTTAGTTCAGCAGATAATCACATATCGCCTAATGAATCGGTAAGTTGGCGGTTCAGCTGGAGCTTCTGCTTCAGCGCACACTTGCTGTATGGACAGTTATACATGTCAGTAGTGTACTGTTACTGTTGTGTATAATGACTTTTCAGCCGCCTTCCCAGTTTCTCGTGCACATGCTGCAGTTCCCCTTTAAGGCAGTGGTCCCCAACCTTTATATGCACCAAGGACCAGTTTCATGGAAGACAATTTTCCCAGGGACTGGGGTGAGCGGGGCTTTTTGAGGTTCAAAAACTTGGTGGGCTGGGCACCTGTGAAGAGAAGGATTAATAATCCACCATTTTGATATTGAAACACTTGATGTGCGATTTAATATAATACACCATTTTGAGGGTTAAACACACTTTGGGCTGGGCACCTGTGAAAAGAGGCAGAGAGATGACTAAGGCCAGCAGCAGCCATTTCAGTCAGATTAGATCCGAAACTGCAGACTGGCTGTAATCTGACTTAAATGGCTGCTGCTGGGGACCAACCCGTCTGTTAGTCTGCAGCAGGCAGCGGTAAGTGAAGCGCTCCTGGTGCAGATATGTAATTTGCTATTACTGTGGCGCAATCGTGTTTTCGGCGATGGGCCCGGCAGTTGGGGACCACTGCTTTAGAGGACTTGTCACTACTCCTGACATGTCTGTTTTACTAATTTATGCCCCATGCAATAACTATTCTAGAGCATCTTTTTCATATAACTTTTTCTGCAACTAGGTGTCACCAGTGTGGCCTGGCACATTCTGATGTTGTCCAATCTGTGCTGCTGGGGCCAGACTGTGTACTGACACACCTCCAGCTGGTAACACCCAGTTCCAAATGTATTAGGCTGGGTTCACACCTGAGCGTTTTACAGCGCGTTCCTACGCGCTGTAAAACGCTCAACAAGGAGAAACCAATGATTCCCTATGGGAATGGTTCACACTTGGGCGTTTTACAGCGCGTACGATCGCGCTGTAAAACGCCCGACGCTCCAAAAAGTACATGAGCGACTTTTGGGGCGTTTGTGGCCATAGGACACTGTAGTGAATCACACAAACGCGCGTCAAACGCGCGTTTACTATTACAAAAACGCGCATAAAAATGTGCGTCAAAAACGCGCGTAAAACGCGCGTTTGCGCAACGCTCAAGTGTGAACCCAGCCTTACTGAATTTCTAGTAGAAATAACCGAGGAACCTCACAACATGGGGTTTTATGAAAAGATTCTTCTGAAGGGTTATTACAGGGCAAGTAGTTGCAAATACACATCAGGAAAGGAGACAGGTCCTCTTTAAAGGGAACCTGTCACTTCCAAAAACCATCCCAAGCTGCCAGCAGTACTTGAGAGTAGCCAGCAGTGTTTCTGGCTATCGTTTTCTTCCTGAAGGCAGATGCTGCAAAAGCTCTGAAAACGTTCAGTTATCCCCTGCCGATGCGATTTTCTAGTCCTGCTTGAAGTCGAGGGGTCAGCAGCCGACTTGCTCAAAGTCAAGGTAACCACACACCCTTCCCTGGCCCTTCGCTGTGACTTGACAGCCGGCAGTTCGGCAAAGCAAGCCGAACTCTCTGCATAAGCGCTGTCAGTCACAGCAAAAGGGCAGGGAAGGGGTCGTGGTTACCTTGGCTTGGAGCAAGGTGGCTGCTGCCGGCAGGGGATAAAAGAGCATTTTCAGAGCTTTTGCCGCATCTGCCCTCAGGAAGAAAATGATGGTCAGAAACACTGCTGGCTACTCTAGTACTGCTGGCAGCTTGGGATGGTTTTTGGAAGTGACATGTTCCCTTTTTAAATGTAACTGTTCTCCAATCATAAGTTTATCATGTCTCCTCATATATTTTATTTTTAAAGGGGTTCTCCAGGAATTAAGAAAATGAAAATACTTAATATTACTTTGTTATAAATATATTCCCAAATACCTTTTATTAGTGATGATGGCTCATTTTGTCTAAGGAGCAATCATTAGTAGAAAAAAATTGCCCGCAGTCCTATTAGCACACACAAAACCTGTCCTAATCACACAGCAGGACAAGTTACTTCAGAACACTGAGCTAAAGAGCTGCCTTATCCTCCTCTTCTACTTGTCAGGGATTACGATTCTGAATACAGTTTATAAGGTCTTCAGCTGAATCTCTGTAGGAATAGAGTTCATGAGGAGACATTAAGTGCAGAGGACTGCTGGGACACACTGTGGTAATGGAGACTGCATACAAGTGCTGCTGCTCATTAGTCAGATCCCCCACCTCCTCTCTATACTTCATTCCTCGTCATGATCTCCATTCCTACAGAGATTCGGCTGAAAATCTTATTTGTGTTCAGGATCATAGCAGAGATTAGGATGGCAGCCATTTTATTTCCCCTGATTGCTTCCTAGACAGAACGATTACCATTATAAGTAATGAAAGGTATTTGGGAATATATTTATAATAAAGTAATTTAAGTATTTTTTCATTTTTTTTAATTACTCCCAAGTGTTTCAATGTTAAAGGGGTCATTCCTCAAAAAGCATGCAATGAATAGGGCATTTCAAATTACATAGTATTGCAATATATAGTTCATGCAATAAAAATATTGTAAGGTTTTTATGTTCATTTTTCTGTAGTAGGGCCCCCTGCTGTTTCTCGTCCACCTTCTCCTGCATTATTTGGTGGACCCACATGCCCTTTTTCCAGTGATGGTGAAGTGATCTTAGTCCAGTTGCCCAGACATCTTTAATTTGCTTGTCCCTACTTCTAAATTCATATAAAGACATGGCCGTGTTTCTGTAGACAGTGGCGAAGGAAATTGGGTGACATCACATACCATAGTGCTGTAGTGGAATCTGTGCGCAGCTGGGAGATGTAGGTGCTTTTCTTGTAGCAAGCTGCTGCCAACTCACTTTTTTGGTATTGATACAGTTGATACTTCAGGTATATATATATTTTTTCTTAAGAAATTAATGGGATAACACCTTTTAACTGGTTCAGGACTGGGTTAATTTTGGTCTTCAAACCATTAGTTTAACTGCTATAACTTTATTCGGCTAGCAATGTGCTTTTTTGAGCATTTTTGTCAGGAATATAATTTTTATGCTCAAACTTTTTTTTCTAGGTTTTTGCAGTGCCTTCACGTGCAGCCGATTTTTGTTGCACAAAATATCAGCATATATTGGTTCAATTCACTTGAATGGCACTTGAAGAAATCCATGTGCTTGCAGCCAAAACCAAACCCATTCTGGTAAATGGAACTAGTTTTCAGTCTCAAATTTCTGCAACTAATTCTGCCGCGTTTGAAGGCATCCATAGGCTTATAAATTGGAAAAATAATTTTAAAAAAATCCTTTTTTTTATATTTAGTTTTTTTGCTTTTATTATTTTAACATTTTAGCTACTGGTATTTTTTTTAATGTTAATATAATCTAAAATAAACACATTTATCATGACTGACAGCTCACTCCACTTTCACATATGGATAAAGTCAGTTTTAGCCAAGTCAGATTTATGATCGTCCCTTTAAGACTGTAATAAATGTGGTTTGACAGTAGCAGTTTGTCCGTCAGTAAGCAGCTTTACAAAAGTCGCACATCTTTACGAAAAAGTGGCATGTTTTTATGAAAGTCGCATGTTCTATTAAAAAGTCTCTAAGATGAGCATGGTCCTCACTGGAGTGAAATTGCGACTTTTTAAATAGTCCCAAAAGTAAATCTGTCTAGAGATTCATTTAAATAACTCCCACTTTCAGAAAACTGGCGAGCATAGTGCAGAGCAGAAAAAAGTCGCAAATTTGTGCGCAGTTTTAGCGTTTGGGACTTTTTGGGGGGACTTTTTCACTCCATTATTCTGACCTGAGCTAATGATAAATCTGGCCCATTGGGCTTGGTTACTAACAAATGAGTCTATATTGGGAGTATTTCTGGCACAGAAGAACCATTGCACCGCAATCTTCTTTTTCCTGCTCACACCAGGTCTAAAAAAAAAAGTGGGCGGTGAAAGGGAACGGGCCAGCAGGCCCATCTCATTCATGATTTTCTACGCCCGTTTTAGGCATAGAAAATGGTCTATATCTATTCCAGCTCCCTGGATCCACCAAAGTCATGTAGAAGCCAGCACCTCTACATAACTCCAGCGGATTCACCACCAGCACAGGGCCTTGAAGAGGACCTTTCACCAGGATACATGTATTGAAATAGTTATTACCTTACAGTGCGGCCTCCAGTGATGTCTTTCCGCTTTTTATTTTTTATAAAGGACCTCCCCTTTTGTCCGCTGTGGTCCCCGTTTGTTTTGGTGCCTCTTATGCCAATGAGGCGATTCGGTTCAACTAGGCGTGGACTTAAATTGGCCTGGGCGCGGTTATCTTCTCCCTTGCTGCGACCGCTTCCAATCAGAGCGCCCCTGCTCTTGGCCAGGGAGAAGGAGCTCAAATTCTTGCGAGATTAGCGTGCACTTAAGCTTTTACACATCCCCAGCCATCTTGGAGTCCCTGGCGCAGAGCATCACAGCGGTATAGTCAGCAGCATCCGTCGGGAACTCCAAGATGGTGCATGGCTCATTAGCATATGAGGCGCCAAAACAAACTAGGACCACAGCGGATCAAGGAAAAAAATAAATTATAAAAAAAGCGAAAAATCACTGGGGGCCGCACTGTAAGGTAATATAACTGTTTCAATACATGTATCCTGGTGAAAGGTCCTCTTTAAGACTGGCGTCTAGAACGCTGGTTTTAATAAATGACCCCCATTATTTGTTTGTCATTGTATACTGTTATTTTTTATATTTTTCGTCCACTGGTAATCTGGGCTTGGCTAGTCGCATGACCGTTCACTGGGGTAACTTTTTTGGGTTAAGTTATCTTTGGTATAGCTTTTTCGGTTTTATGTCTTTGGTCTTTTATAATTTCAATGTCAGAAACGACCATTGGGGACTTGAGGCTCATGCACACAACCATGTTTTTTGTCCACATCCCATCCGCTGTTTTTGCGGTTCAGATGCAGACTCATTTACTTCAATCTCTGTTCTGAAGCACCTAAAAAATAGAACGTGTCCTATACTTGTCCATTTTCCGAACAAGGATAGGACTTTTCTATAGATGAGGGGATGTTCCGCATATGGCTGTTATCTGTGTTTTGCATATCTGTATTTTGTGGACTGTAAAAACTATGGTTGTGTGCATGAGCCCTTAAGGGTACTTTCACACTTGCGTTAAACTTTTCCGGTATGGAGTTCCGTCCTAGGGGCTCAATACCGGTAAAGAACTGATCAGTTTTATCCTAATGCGTTCTGAATGGAGAGCAATCCGTTCAGTATGCATCAGGATGTCTTCAGTTCAGTCACTGTACGGTGTTTGGACGGAGAAAATGACGGAAAGCAGGATCCGGCATTATTTTACCTTGAAATGCATTAATGCGGATCCAGTTTTGTGGATGACAACCGGAGAGACAGATTTGGTATAGCAATACATTTGTGAGACGGATGCATACATATTCCAGCGACGGAACTGCCTGCCGGAATCCAGCAACACAAGTGTGAAAGTACCCTAATATATATTTTTGGGTATAATTATTTGCACTATACTTTTCCACTATAACTGCAGACATGCATGCTTGGCTAAGCATGTATGTGGCAGTCGGGGAAGAGAGCGGTTACGCCAACATATAGAACGTGAAATACAAATTGGATTAACGAGGACCTGTCAGCATATTAAAAAAGTGATCCATTTACATGGGCTATATGATGGTATTTATTTCATCTGCCTGCACCTGCTCATCCTTCAGACATGTCTAGTTGTCTACCTAAACTAGTGGCATCGCTGTGCAAATTTGATGTGGTTGGCTACAAGCAGACATTTCTTCCCTGATTGGACTCTGTCCAGTCATGGTGGGCAGCAGCAGAGCGGTCTGCTGAGCAGATGTCTGGGTTGAAGTTAGTATACAGCATGGTTGTGATATTGGCTATATGGTTTGAGGGGCTCCCTCTAACCTCCTAAACGCTCCAATCCCTATTCAATGGCCTTGACCAGTGTTATCTCTGATTCCATCCATGACAGCAGAAACGCAGGTCTCTGTCGGTGCTGGGTTCCTGCTGTGATCGTTCAGGCACTGCTCCTGTACCAGCATGATCATCATGACTACCTGGATGTCAGAGGCTTAAAGGGAACATGGTGTCTGAGCTCAAGGCGGCGTATTAAAGAGCAGGAGGATTCCAGTAGATTGATATATAGTTTTATGGAAAACGTTTCAGTACACCCGGTCCTGTCCGCGATTGACAGCTCTCTGTATGCACAGTCATAGAGGGAAGGCTGTCGATCACTGATAGGACCGCCTCCTTCACCTCAAAGCCCAGAATGAGCAGGAAATAAAATGAATGAAACATGTATACTGAATCTTTTCCCATAAATCTAGGTCAATCTGCTCAACTCCTCCTGCTCTATACCAGTATACCATGCTGCCTACAGCTTACATTGTGTTTTCATGGTTCTCTTTGGAGGGAATCTGTCACCACGATCTTGGACGATGATCTGCAGTACAACATTAGTTCTAAATATGGCTGCACGATATATCGAAAAAATTATCTAATCGCGATTATCGCCAAATGCGCTATGGCGATTTGGTCGACCCGAAAATGCCGCGATTATATATGAAGGGGCCCCGCATACATAACTGGCTTTTTGTGTAAAGTATTTTACTACTGTGTGAAACAAGCTCTCTGACTCCTATTGATAAAATAGCCAGCCTCTGTACTCACTATTACGATGAATGCACTGCAGCGAACGGCAGTGAGCAGGCCGGCCGGCGCGTGACTGATGTCACATAGTAACGCTCCTGCTTCCTGAAGTGGGAGGAGTGTTACCAAGTGACGTCAGTCACGCACCGGCCACCTCGCTCCCGCTCGCTGCAGTGCATTCATAGTACTGTGACAGTGAGTACAGATACAGACTACAGAGGCTGGCCATTATATCAATAGGAGAGAGCTTGTTTCACACAGTAGTAAAATACTTCACACACAAAGCCAGTTATGGTTATTGCAGTTTAGGACACATAGGGCAATGAGGGAGACCAGCATAAGATGCTATATGTGTGTCTTATGCTGGCCCCTATGTGTCATAGCGCACAATCCCTATAACAGTGCCATCCACAAGTCCCCCATAAGTGTCCCCCACAGGTTCCCCCCCATAACAGCATCCCCCACAGGTTCTCCCCCCCCCCCCCCCCCCCATAACAGCGTCCCCCACTGGTTTCCCCCCCCCCCCCCCCCCAATAACAGCGTCCCCCCCCCCAGCCGCGTCAGCGGCTCATATGGGAAAATCCAAGCAAATAGACCTCTAGCACAATTCCCTTAAAATATCGCATATTATCGCAATTTTTAGGGCCCTAATCGCAATCGCACAAAATTCCCATATTGTCCAGCCCTAGTTCTAAATCCAAATCACTATTTCATTTTCCTACTGCCCACTGTCCGTGCTCAGACAATTTTTTTTTTTTATGAAGTAAAATGTTTTTATTTTTTAGCCCAAGATATGTAAAATGCAAGGGTTTCCATTCCTTTTAATGCAAATCTATCCACGGCATACAGTTGCATCATGATGGCATAACCTGTTATAACCATATTAACTCTTTTCTGTTAGGTTGCTACTGGTAACTGCCAACTCAGTGTACATAACATGTATTCTGTGGATCACATGGCTGTTATTTTCTATTCTTCCCTTTCAGGGTCATGTGAGGGCAGGTTGTGTAAGCAGATGGAAACATATCGGCTAGGCTTTGGGTTCCTCTGTAAAAAATAAAAATTTGAACGCAGATAAAATTACTTTATTATTTTTTATTTTATTTTTTATAAAGTATGTTAAAATGAATGGTTACTCAGTGAAGCGGAGGATTCACTGCACTTTTGAAACCACCTCTCCAAATGTGTGCTATTGCAGAGGCTTGTTAAGGGGATGCCAGGAGCTGATGTACCACAGCAACAGATGGGAGGTGTAGTGACCTAATATGCATGGGAAAAAGTCATATATACAAGTTAACATGGTTGGCTGCAAATATTTGGTTCAGTCTATGCTTAGCAGGTAATTCAGCACAGACAGTATAGTGATATAACGATTTCTGTGTATTAGACATACAGTCAGTGTAATATTGCATTCAGTTTTCAGGGAGGACCCTCTTCTGTGTTCCCATGGTCCTTCTGCTGGCACAGTCCAACTCCTTGATTTATGAAGCATTGCCCATTTCCTGTTCTGCCCTTGCAGGAAGTGAAGGTTTTTCTCTGACCACTGGTGTACAGCAGTTGTATGTTGAGCCACGAGCTTCTACAAATTATGGGTTCCTGGTTTTGCTGCCCTCTAGTGGACATATGTAGAATGTGTATAATGTTAATCCTTCAACAAGCACTGCAGCATTTTTTGGACATATACGTGGCCTCATTTATCAAAACCGTCAGTAAAACTGTTTGTCAGAGCTTGGCTTTCATTTTTTAAAGGGCTCTAAAAATGAAGATTTATTTCCATGTAGACAGGGAGTCGGTCTCCCCTGTGTGGCTGACTTCCTGTGATAGAGCTCCGTCAGCATCTGTCAGATCCCTCTGGGCAGCTCTTAGACATCTCACCAAACTCAGGCCTCTTCATCTGTACTTCCTCACATACATCGAGCTTCTGCCTTAGGCTACTTTCACACTAGCGTTCAGAGCGGATCCGCTCATATAATGCAGACGGTGGCTCCGTTCAGAACGGATCCGTCTGCATTATATTGTATAAAATTTTCTAAGTGTGAAAGTAGCCTGAGCGGATCCGTCCAGACTTTTACATTGAAAGTCAATGGTGGACGGATCAGTTTGAAGATTGAGCCATAGTGTCATCTTCAAACGGATCCGTCCCCATTGACTTACATTGTAAGTCTGGACGGATCCGCACGGCCAGGCGGACACCCGAACGCTGCAAGCAGCGTTCAGGTGTCCGCCAGCGGAGCGGAGGCTGAACGCCGCCAGACTGATGCATTCTGAGCGGATCCGCGTCCACTCAGAATGCATTAGGGCTGGACGGAAGCGTTCGGGTCCGCTTGTGAGCCCCTTCAAACAGAGCTCACAAGCGGACGGCCGAACGCTAGTGTGAATGTAGCCTTACACAAGAGACCGAAAGTGCAGTAACTTAGTAGCGCCCCTAAATTTCCTTGACTGAGTGACTGTCTATCTGTAGGTGTTGTGTGCAAAATCTGCAATGTATTTCTATGAGATGCTGCTTCACTCTGCTGCTCTTCTGTCGCCTCCTTGTTAGATATGAAATGAATCAAGTACAAATGGGTAGCTGCAGCCACATCTTGTAGGAATGCATTGAACTTTCTGCACACAGCATTCAAAACGCAAGCATTGTGAGTTGAAAGTTGTATAACCGACATCAACCCAGGCTTCGTGCTGCTCTTACCTGCCTCCTGCTTGTGACTACTGATGGGTCTCTCAGGGAGACAGAGGGGAGCAGGGTGAGGCAACATCTCATAAGTGACAGTAGTCTGTCATCTGCAGCACTTAGGATGCAGGGTAAATGGAGTGCGATGAGACTTCACACACAACTCATTGCACTCATTAGTTGCTATGATGCAGTTAGTTCTGGTCAAATGAGCGTCCAGGAGATGCAGCTAACGCTGGGGCTGTTTTTCCCAGACAACCATACAAGATAGCTGTCAATCACTGATATTAGACAAACGGGCCATCTGGAACTCAGAAAATGCAGAGATATAAATGTATAAATTACAAGTTTTACGGAATCTCTTTCCATCAAACGATATATCTCCTCCTGCTCCATAACATGCAGCCTGCGGATTGCCCTACACTTCGTGGTGCCAGATCCTCTTTAGGTCTCACATATAGTTCTCCAACAGTTTAGAATATTTTCTGTGCTGTACCTTATTTTCATAAGGAATTTGTTGTTGGAGTTGGGTGACCAAATTTAATATGAGAAATTTGTAACGTTGTAAATGTTCTCTATTACAGCAGGCCTATGACCAGAAGAACATCAGACGTCGTGTTTATGATGCCTTAAATGTACTTATGGCTATGAACATTATTTCTAAAGAAAAAAAGGAAATAAAGTGGATTGGTCTACCAACAAACTCTGCTCAGGAATGTCAAAATTTAGAGGTACATTTTGTCTGAAGTGTAAGTTGTCATTTTAGAAGACTAGCTCTGATATCTATGCTCTTTGGTTATGATGGTGCCTCCTCCAGAGCCAAGCAAGCAGTGTACAGATTCCTAAACTTTCTAGGAGCTTAGTGCTCCACTTTATGAAGAGCAGATCAGGACCAAAGGGGCACATTACTAATACAGAATACTTGACAGATACCGCACCACCGCTCAGTTTTCCCAGCTGCAGCAGTGACCTCATGTGAACAATACATGACTACTGCTGGCAATCTCTGGCATCTTCAGTGCATCACATGCTGGATTTTGGCTGTAGTGGTCGGGTGTTTTTTTTTGCATTTACCTGCAGCAATCTCCTTCACTGTCTGAGGACAAGGGATCACTAATGCCATCGCTTGTCCTTATACAAAATCATTATTTGCCAGCAGCAGAATGTGATTACATGGTTTTTGTGACCACATGAACGATGGATTACCCGAACAATCGCCTTCTGATAATCGCTATTGAGCGTTCCTAGGAATGCTTGTTAGCGTTTACCTGGCTGATCCTCGGCCAGTGTAATACAGCCCTTACACTTTGTTGGTACTCTAAATGCTGCTGAATTTTCATCCTAGTGTTGTGCTGTGGAGAGTCTGCAGTATTCATGCCATGTGTCGCCATACTCAACAGGAGTTTATTAAATGGCAGATGTGCCACTTAGTATGTTTGACTGCCATATTGGCTGCTGAAAGCCTCCTATTTTTGCAGGCCAACTTTTAGTTTTAATCGGTACATAAAACGTATTCTTATATTTTTTTAATATAATGTAGTTCGAGGTACAGGATAAAAAAAAGCTATAATTGTATAGTTTTAGGTTGTTATGGATGCAGCAGTACAAAGCATGTGAAGCTTTATTCTCCCCACACTTTAAGGGGGAACACAGGACAATCATTTGATCACTTACATGATATCACTACTCGCATAGCACAGTGTATTATGACTGCCAGCATTATGCTGACATGCAACCTTTTAAGCCTGGTCAGTGGTACCTTCCTCCAACAGCTGCCATCCTAAATTGGGGGGATGGGTGTTGCATGGACTCCACAACAGCGCAGCCCCCATCTTTTCAACACTCACTGATGAGATCGGAGCTGTGTTGCTCAATGCTGTGCTCAATGCTGCTCAGATTTGACTGACCAATCACAGCGATCTAAAGGCGGGGACCATGCTGATCCCTGCCTGGACAGCTAAACTGTCCGTGACACCTGTTTAGATGCCAGTGTTGCTGAAAGTACATTTGCGGTGATGCTTTTATCTCATGATGTACTGTGTATGTCATGATACGGTAACTAGCAACCCATTATGACATACACAGTACGTCATTGGTCATTAAGGAGTTAAAAAAAACATCTGCCCCCTGTTAAACAAGATTAAAAAATGAACCAGGACAAATATGTAGACCTTTTTTTAGCCTCTAACCTCTGGAACAAAAAAATTATGAGCAGTGTGCTCTTGAAAGTGGTTTTCAGAACTTGGACCTTTTGTGACATCTGCATATATGATGGATGCTAGACTGGTGCGGAGAATACACAAAATGTTGGCTTTGTCTATCTCGGGGACAGAAATAAATGTCTTAGTAATTTGGATTTTTTCCCCCTCAGGTTGAAAGACAAAGACGTCTTGAAAGAATAAAACAAAAACAGTCCCAGCTACAGGAACTTATACTACAGGTAATCTCAGCATGCACAGTGACCTGCTTGTAATTTTTTACATAATTGAGTTGTCCATAAATTACTGAGTTGCACAACTTTTTATGTAGATTTTGAATGTGACCCTGGGACATTGTAGAATGTCATTTGGGAGCAAAATTTTCCTTTACATTTATGGGGACTGAGAATTGGTGAACATATCCATAAATGGCATAACCAATGTACTGATTTAGTGGATGCACGTGTTCTGTTTTGTGTTTCAGCAAATTGCCTTCAAAAACCTAGTTCAAAGAAATCGTCAGGCAGAGCAGCAAGCAAATCGATCTCCTCCTGCCAATTCAGTCATACATTTACCTTTCATCATAGTGAACACCAGCAAGAAAACTGTGATCGATTGTAGCATTTCTAATGACAAGTAAGTAAATAGAAACTTCAAATTTTTAACCCTTTCTCAGCCTTGTGTATACTGATTTTAACCCCTTATGGACCCGTGACGTTCATGTACTTAATGGTGATCGGGAAGGTGCAGGAGCTGCGCCCGCCAGATCAGCGGCAGGGGTCCGGCACTCACTGATAGCCGGACCCCTGCTGCATGCGCCGGCATCAGTGAAATCACCGATGCTGGCACATTAACCCTTGATGTGACGCGATCAGAGCTGACCAACACATGCAAGGTCGGGCGGGGATCGGAGCTGCCATCGGGTCCCCGTGCTGCTGTGACGGGGACCCGATAGCAGGAGAGGCAGCCTGACGCCTTCCTTAGGCATCGGGGCTGCCTTCTGGGGGAGAGCCTGTGAGATCCAGCCCCTTGGATCTCACAGGCAGGAAGCTGTATGTGTAATACACACTGTATTACACTTTACAGCCAATGCATTACAATACAGAAGTATTGGAATGCATAGTAAAGGGGATCAGACCACCCAAAAGTGGGAGAAGAAGTAGTAGTAGATATATTGGGAATCGCCATGTCCGTATCGCCCGGCTCTATAAACATATCACATGACCTAACCCCTCAGATGAACACCGTCAAAAAAATAAAATAAAAACTGTGCTAAATAAACCATTTGTCACCTTATATCACTAAAAGTGCAATACCAAGCGATCAAAAAAGGTGTATGCCCACAAAATGGTGCCAATCTAACCGTCGCCTCATCCCGCAAAAAAAAATATTAGCTGCTACCTAAGACAATCTTATAAAAAAAAACTAAAACATGATTTATTTATTTTTTTTAAAAATGCTTTAAATGTAAAAAAAAAAATACATATTTGGTATCGCCACGTCCGTAAGAACCTGCTCGATAAAAATACCACATGACCTAATCCCTCAGGTGAACACCGTCGAAAAAATAAATTATAAAAACTGTGCTAAAAAACAAACATTTTTTTTGGTCACCTTAAATCACTAAAAGTGCAACACCAAGCGTTCAAAAAGGCATATGCCCCCCAAAGTAGTACCAATCTAACAGTCACCTCATCCTGCAAAAAATGGGACATGGTGTCAAAAAAAAAACAGTCCAGGAAACTACAGAATCAGGGCCATAAATAATGAGTGTTTGGCTGTTAACCCTTGCTTTGTAACTGGAAAAAAGATATTAAAGGGACTCTGTCACCAGTTTCTAACCCCCCCCCCCCCCCCCTTTTAAAACTATTGTTCTCTCCATGGTGCCCTTGTCATTACAAAGCTGTTGTTATAAGATAAATCCGCCGTGTAGTTTTGATAAAAATCGCTTTTATCTAACCTGTCAATCTTCTGGATAAGGTGCCCAGGGCGTTTCTGAAGGTCTGAATCTGCCGCTCGCCGCCGTTGGTGCCCAGCTCCTCCCATGATCCTTTCAGCGCCACCTGGATGTAATGAAATCCGCCTCCGACTCTCCTCAGTGCCCCCTCCTCCTTTTCAAAGATCCCGCGCGTGCGCACAGGCCTGTGCCTGATGCGCCCGTGCAGACTTTTAGATTCTGCCTCGTTGAGCGAAGCGCGTTCGCATGTTCGCGCATGCGCACTTCGCTCAACGAGGCAGAATCTAAAAGTCCGCACGGGCGCATCAGGCACAGGCCTGTGCGCACGCACGGGATCTTTGAAAAGGAGGAGGGGGCACTGAGGAGAGCCAGAGGCGGATTTCATTACATCCAGGTGGCGCTGAAAGGATCATGGGAGGAGCTGGGCACCAACGGCGGCGGCAGATTCAGACCTTCAGAAACGCCCTGGGCACCTTATGCAGAAGATTGACAGGTTAGATAAAAGCGATTTTTATCAAAACTAGATGGCGGATTTATCTTATAACAGCTTTGTAATGACAAGGGCACCATGGAGAGAACAATAGTTTTAAAAGGGGGGGTTAGAAACTGGTGACAGTCCCTTTTAAAATGAAAAATCTGCCAAAAAAGTGAAATTTTGAAATTGTATCTCTATTTTCCATTAATTCTTGTGGAACACCTAAAGGGTTTAACAACGTTTGTAAAATCAGTTTTGAATACCTTGAGGGGTGTAGTTTCTAAAATGGGGTCATTTTTGGGTGGTTTCCATTATGGTAAGCTTCACAAAGTGACTTCAGACCTTAACTGATCCTTTAAAAAGTGGATTTTTGAAGTTTTCTGGAAAATTAAGATTTGCTTCTAAGCCTTCGAACGTCCCCCCAAAAAAAGAAAATGTCATTTACAAAATTATCTAAACATTAAGTAGACATATGGGGAATGTAAAGTAATAACTATTTTTGGAGGTATTGCCATCTATGATAAAAGAGAAATTTAAATTTGCTAATATTTTTCCAAATTGTTTGTAAATTTGGTATTTGTTTATAAATTAAAAATGAAATATTTTGACTCAATTTTACCACTGTCATGAAGTACATACAATATGTGACGAGAAAACAGTCTCAGAATGGCCTGGATAAGTAAAAGCGTTTTAAAGTTATCGCCACAAATTGACGCGCCAGATTTGCAAAAAATAGCCGGGTCCTTAAGGCTCCATTCACACGTCCGTGGTGTGTTGCGGACCCGCAAATTGCGGATCCACAACACACCCGCCCGGCACCCCTATAGAAATGCCTATTCTTGTCCGCAGCTGCGGACAAGAATAGGACATGTTCTATCTTTTGCGGAGCTGCGGACCGAAGATCGTGGCCGCGCTCTGCAATTGCGGATGCAGACAGCACACTAATTGCGGAACGGATGCGGACTCATTTTGCGGACGTGTGAATGGAGCCTAAGGTGAAATATGGCAGGGTCCTTAAGGGGTTAAAGGAAGCCTAAACCTAAAAATGGTTAACATAAAATCAAGTCTCTTCACACTCCTAAAGGCTAGATATCTGGCAGATAACCATGGGCCACTCCAGTATCTTATTTCTGATAGTTTGTTTTGGCTGATGTGCCAGGAAAGGTCAGAGTAAGAGGCACAAACCTTTTCTTACCGGCTTTTACCAAACCTCCTCCTATACTTTTCCATACTACTTTATTATATGCAGTTTATTTTTTTTTAGCAAACTTCTTTCTCTGTGCTTTATCAAAACTGGTGTAAAGGAAAACTGACTGACTTGCCCAGAGCAACCAATCGGATTCCACCTTTCATTCTTCAGAGCTACTTTGGAAAATAAGATGGAATCTGGTTGCTATGGGCAACTAAACGAGTTTTCCTTTACACCAGCGTTGATCTCCACCCATGTGACTGTTTAAGGGGTTCCTACAACCTTTGTTTTAGACCAGGGTATACAGCCTAATGCCTGAGGAACCCTTGCAGACCACCATGCCCTTATTTATTTATTTTTTCTTCTGGGCAGCATTTGAATACTGACGTACAGTGTATGGGTCATCTCTTAAAGGGGTTGTTTCATCTCAGACATTGGGGGCACCTCTGGGACCTGCACCTATCTTTAGCACGTACCTCAAAATGAAGGGCGTACCGTGTGCAGAGGCCGCCCTCCCTCCATTCATTCCTATGGGAGCACACTCTGATGTTTCCAGACTTCTCATTTAAATGAAGAGAGCGCATAACGCAAGCGTGGCCACCGCTCCATTCACTTCTATGGGCCTGATGGAAGTACTCAGCTATTTTTGGCAGTCCCATAGAAGTGAATGGAGGACAACTGCGCATGCGTGGTGTGTTCTAAAGATAGGTGGGACCCGCACTTATCAGACATTGGGGCATATCCTTGTGATATTCCCCAAATGTCTGATTATACAGCCTCTTAAAATTCTTGAGTGCAAATGAGGATTCCCATTCTCTAAATGAGTTCCCGATCTTGAAATGGAATTGGCACCTCCCTTAAACTTTATTGCAGCCCTTGGAATTGATTCAATTTGACTGTATGGCCCTTAGACCAGAATAGGTTGTGCACCCCTGTGTTAGACTGAATACTACCTACCCACCTTTCAGAAGAGGGAGTCTGAGGTAATTTCTAAATATTTAGAGAGACACTTACCCCTCTACGCTTAGACTGTGAGAATGGGGTTTTAGGAGTATGTGGCTGTCGGCTCTTAAGGGACCATATACAGGAGTATGCGACCGTTCATATCATAAGTGATAACCAGCATGGGTTTACCAAGGACAGAAGTTGTCAGACAAACCAGATTTTTTTTTTTTTTTTTTTTTTTTTTTTGAGGCGAGTAGAAGCCTGGACAGATGGGCGGCTGTGGATATAGTGGTTAGATTTTGCAGATGTTTATAGGCTTAGAAAGTATAGTTTGTAATTGTATTGAAAACTGGCTGACAGACTGTGACCAGAGTTGTGGTCAATGATTCCTATTCTGAATCGTCCCAGGTGATAAGTGGTGTACCCCAAGGTTCAGTACTGGGTCCCCTACTAAATATATAGAGGATGGAATTGATAACACCATTTCTATTTTTACAGATGACCCCCAAGCTATGTAGTACTGCAGTCTGTGGAAGATGTTCATAAACTACAAGCTGACTTGAACACTGAGTGTTTGGGCATCAACTTGGCAAATGAGGTTCAATGTGGAGAAATTTAAAATTGTGCATCTGGGTAGTAATAATCTGGGAGAGTCACTTGTAGAGAAGGATTTAGGTGTACCTGTAGATCATAGATTGAATAACAGCATACAATGTCTGTCAATCAGCTGCTTCTAAGGCCACCAGGATATTGTCATGCATTAAACGAGGCATGGACTTGCGGGGCAGGGATGTAATATCACAATATTACAAAGCTTTGGTGCGACCTCATCTGGAATATGCACATCTGTTCTGGGCACTAGTTTATAAAAAGGATGCCCTGGAGCTGGAAAAAGTACAAAGAGCGACTCACCTGATAAGGTGCATGGAGGGTATTAGTTCTAAGGAGAGATTGAAAAAAAATTAATTTGGGGTGAGATTAAAATTACATTTATTTAGTCTTAAGAAGGTGTCATGCTTAAACTATACAAATGGATAAATCGCCTGTACAATAAATATGGTGAAAAGCTGTTCCATGTATAATCCCCCTCAAGAGGGCACAGTCTCATCTGGAGAAGAAAAAGTTTAACCTCTGTATGTGACAAGACTATTGTGCTAATACTTCCATCTCTTGTGACAAGCCTACAACTATAAATATTCCTGACAAGCAAAATATCTTGTGTTTGCATATATCTGTGGCCCTGATTTATCAATCCTTCACTCCTACATTTTGGCTTCAAAGTCACAAAATGAGGCTTTTGTGACCTTTTCGAGCTTCCTTTCAAAAAAATGTTGCAACCTTTTGCACTTTTACACCACTCCAGTTTTTAGATGGGGTTGATAAAGTGGGTGTAGTAGTTATGTTAATGAGCTTTACTCCAGATTTATCCCTCAGACTCTGTCACAATCTCACTCTATCTAGTAGGAAGGTAGAGTAGGAAAACTGGAATAGCTTTCTTTTCTAGACAAGTGTTAGGTTTAAGGGTGACACAAATTTATCAAACAGCATGTGACATTTGATAAATGTGGCATAGCACACAGCAGAACTGGCCAGATATTCCCCTCATGATAAATTCCACCATATGTATGTGTTCATGCTTGTACTTGGTTGCAAATCCTTTGCAGTCAATTACAGCCTGAAGTCCTGAACGCATAGACATCACCAGGCGCTGGGTTTCATCCCTGGTGATGCTCTGCCAGGCCTCTACTGCAACGGTCTTCAGTTCCTGCTTGTTCTTGGGGCATTTTCCCTCGTTTTGTTTTCAGCAAGTGAAATGCATGCTCAATCGGATTCAGGTCAGATGATTGACTTGGCCATTGCATAACATTCCACTTCTTTCCCTTAAAAAAAAACTTTGGTTGCTTTTGCAGTATGCTTTGGATCATTGTTCATCTGCACTGTGAAGCGCTGTCCAATGAGTTCTAAAGCATTTGGCTGAATATGAGCAGATAATATTGCCCGGAACACTTCAGAATTCATCCTGCTGCTTTTGTCAGCAGTCACATCATCAATAAATACAAGAGAACCAGTTCCATTGGCAGCCATACATGCCCACGCCATGACACTACCACCACCATGCTTCACTGATGAGGTGGCATGCTTAGGATCATGAGCAGTTCCTTTCCTTCTCCATACTCTTCTCTTCCCATCACTCTGGTACAAGTTGATCTTTGTCTCATCTGTCCATACGATGCTGTTCCAGAACTGTGAAGGCTTTTTTAGATGTCGTTTGGCAAACTCTAATCTGGCCTTCCTGTCTTTGAGGCTCACCAATGGTTTACATCTTGTGGTGAACCCTCTGTATTCACTCTGGTGAAGTCTTCTCTTGATTGTTGACTTTGACACAGCTACACCTACCTCCTGGAGAGTGTTCTTTATCTGGCCATCTATTATGAAGGGTGTTTTCTTCACCAGGGAAATAATTCTTCGGTAATCCACCACAGTTGTTTTCCGTGGTCTTCCGGGTATTTTGGTGTTGCTGAGCTCACCGGTGCAATCCTTCTTTTTAAGAATGTTCCAAACAGCTGTTTTGGCCACCCTAATGTTTTTGCTAGCGCTCTGATGGTTTTTTTTTTTTTTTTTTTTCTCAGCCTAATGATGGCTTGCTTCACTGATAGTGACAGCTCTTTGGATCTCATCTTAAGAGTTCGATAGCAACAGATTCTAAATGCAAATAGCACACTTGAAATGAACTCTGGACCTTTATCTACTCATTGTAGTTGGGATAATGAGGGAATACCACACACCTGGCCATGGAACAGCTGAGAAGCCAATTGTCCCATTACTTTTGGTCCCTTAACAAGTGGGAGGCACATATGCAAACTGTTGTAATTCCTACACCGTTCACCTGATTTGGATGTAAATACCCTCAAATTAAAGCTGACCGTCTGCAGTTACAGCACATCTTGTTCGTTTCATTTCAAAACCATTGTGGTGTTTTATAGAGCCAAAAATGTTACAATTGTGTTGCTGTCCCAATATTTATGGACTTGACTGTATTTGGCTGTACTGCAATTTTCTTTACTTTAAAAATAAAATAAATACTGTGCTTTAACTTTAATGTTTCTATAAGCACATAGGGTGTCATATACAATGTCCTCTATAACTGGTGAAAAATCCAGACCAGAAATCTGTACAGGTAGCATACCGTATTAATCCCTTCAAGTTTCTGAGAGCCAGTATGTTTGACAATGAGTAACAGTGTCTGTATTGTATGTGGGCTCTTTCTGGTATTGAGTTTCAGCCATGTTGAAAAGTTGCAATACTGTACACAGCACATGCAGATTGTGGTCAAATTTTTATCTATTGGGTACAGATCAGACCAGATTCTACTACCTAATGGATAGTTAAATAACTTGGGCAACCAATGGATGCTGTAAAGTTCATCTGGGGGCTGAAATGGCTCAATCCCCTCAGGTTTCAATAGAAATGAGTAAAACTGGCAATCTAAGGGGTAAAATCATGTCCGGAAAGTAGAGACAGGATTTTTCACAGGATGTTTTATTCTACATCTGGAGCAACTTAAACTCTGTACTATGGCTGCAGCTAACTATTATTTGAATAATCGATTAGTTGATGATTTCATCGACTTAATCGGGAAAAAACACCAAAATGACAAAGGGGTTTATATGATTTTACTTGAAAAATTATGTTCAAAGGCCATATTAAAACAAATTTATGGATGATACTGTGATAGGAGGGATCTGTGGATGACGCTGTTATGGGGGGGAGGGGGTGCGGAATCTGTTGATGATGCTGTTATGGGGGGGGATCTGTGGATGGTGCAGTTATGGGGGGGGGGGGGGATCTTTGGATGACACTGTTATGGGAAGGGGGACCACAGATCACTCACGTGATGCGCCTGCTCCGCCCACTTTATGAATGGAGCATCACGTGAGTAAGTGACGTTACGCAGCTGCCCGCTCTGCTTGTTACTGGAGCTTTATTGTAAGGTAATAAAGATACGCTGATTTAAAGTTAAAGTAAACCGCCTGTATAGCAACGAATCGGCCGATTATTCGATAACTGTATTCGTCGACAACTAATCCTGTTATCTAATATTATCGATAACTTTGATTAATCGTTGCAGCCCTACTCTGTACGCTATAATTCAGCATCATTGTCAATTTGCTTCCATACAGCTCTTTTAATGCTTTATCTTTTGTTTCAGGTTTGAATATCTTTTTAATTTTGACAACACATTTGAAATACATGATGATATCGAAGTACTGAAAAGAATGGGAATGGCATGTGGGTTGGAATCTGGTAGCTGTTCAGCAGAAGATCTAAAAACTGCAAGAAGCTTAGTACCAAAGGCTCTAGAACCATATGTTACAGGTAATTAAACAGAGGCAGACTGGGACGTTAAAGTAGACCTATGTTGTAGATGGGTTCAAACTGAAAGTGAGACAACAGTAGTAGGAGGGCGAGCAATACCGTAGTGCAGCACAAAATAGTGCCGCTCCTGCTGCAGTATTTAACTTCATTGCAGTCCTGAGGCCTTGTGCCTGTAGCTACCAGCCAAGTGCATACATATTTGATGCTCCTAGCATTAGTTGATGCTGAGGGCATCAGGTTATGTGCCTGGCCAGTGGCATGAGGGCTTGAGTGGGCCCCTGTGCATTTGCCCACCAGGAGATTTCTCTGTAGGATCTGGCCATTCTGCCCCTGTAAGTGGCTACTGTCGCTGATGGAGAGGTTAATACTGTGCTTGTCCTAGCAACTTGTTTGCTGCTTGAAAACAGACCTTTCTATATAGTCACTATGCTTTAGCTTACCATTTTAAGGTATAAACCTAAAGAAAAAGGGGGTCAGTCAGCACATCCCAATGCGCAGGGGCACGTTGCTATGGCTGAGAACACTGTAAAACAAAACATGCAATGCAACAGCTCTCTGCAAACCAAATAAAGTACAAAAATGCATCATAATTGCTAATGCTTTACTTATAAATTAGAGATGCTTGGCAAATCATTTTGTACAAAATGATCTGAGCCAGTCTGCCGCACGTCAAGGCGATCTCTGTAAGACTGGTTCCTAACACTAAATCCTACCGGTTATGTGCCATGACGGCTACCATACAATTCAGGGAGTGTAGGTTCATTTGGTTTGCAGAGAGCTGTTGCATTGCATGTTTTTTGTTTTAAGGTATAAACATGTATTGCAGCTTAATACAGTGTGGTAAATAAACCGTGGGCTCACATCATATTTTTGCCATCCGTTTAACGTATGCAGATATGACCATTTCCAGGCTCACCTTCTGCCATCCAAGATGGCAAGACTACCCTATGCAGGAGGTGCACTTGCTAGTCCAAAATGCGTCCTGCTGCTCTCAGATTGACTAGCACTGCTCACACGAACAGTACTGGTCAATCTTAAAGGGCAACTGAATAAGCAAAAAGTTTTAGAACCTTCTGTGACAGTACCATAGAAGTTAATGGAGTTGTTGACATTTATGCGCATCAGCTCCACTGAAACGTGTAATTTGTGAACCCCAAGTATTGTTTAATAAAACAGTTTTTTTCCTTTTTAGAAATGGCTCAGGGATCCATCAGCAGTGTGTATGTGTCGTCTACGTCAGGTTCAGTGTCGAATGGCCGAAGGTTTTCTGCCAGGTAAGTAGTTTGCTTTTACAGAAGTTCTTCAGACCTTTGTTCAGTAGGAGATTCCAGTGTGCATATTTCTCCCCCTTACCATTGTCATATAGTTAGGGCTCTTTCACACTTGCGTTGTCCGGATCCGGCGTGTACTCCATTTGCCGGAATTACACGCCGGATCCGGAAAAACGCAAGTGAACTGAAAGCATTTGAAGACTGATCCTTCTTCAAAATGCGTTCAGTGTTACTATGGCACCCAGGACGCTATTAAAGTCCTGGTTGCCATAGTAGTAGTGGGGAGCTGTATACTTACAGTCCGCGCGGCTCCCGGGGTGCTCCAGAATGACGTCAGAGTGCCCCATGTGCATGGATGACATGCCATGCAATCACGTCATCCATGCGCATGGGCGCCTTGACGTCACTCTGGACGGTAAGTATACTGCTCCCCCGCTCCCCACTACACTTTACCATTTCTGCCGGGACTTTAGCGTCCCGGCAGCCATGGTAACCATTCAGAAAAAGCTAAACGTCGGATCCGGCAATGCGCCGAAACGACGTTTAGCTTAAGGCCGGATCCGGATCAATGCCTTTCAATGGGCATTAATTCCGGATCCGGCCTTGCGGCAAGCGTTCAGGATTTTTGGCCGGAGCAAAAAGCGCAGCATGCTGCGGTATTTTCTCCAGCCAAAAAACGTGCTGGTCCTGAACTGAAGACATCCTGAACGGATTTCTCTCCATTCAGAATGCATGGGGATAATCCTGATCAGGATTCTTCCAGCATAAAGCCCCGACGACGGAACTCTATGCCGGAAGAAAAGAATGCAGGTGTGAAAGAGCCCTAAGTTTTGTATATACACATTACAGCTGCAGATTTACACAGGATACAATGCTATGAGGAACTGCAACTTGTACATGTCAATGTCTGACTGTTGTGGAATGTGTTAAATGTTTTTGGTCCTTTTTATCGTCATCCTCGCTTGTATTCCAATGTTGTGTGCTGACAAACCAGCGGTAAAATGCATTGAAAGGACTCTCCTCTCCATGATGTGAGCACGGGAATGCAAGAGTATGAGGATAAAAATTGCATATACAATCTACTTGGAGGGGTGTTGGAGCTTAGATTGCCTTTAACATACAAAAAGTGAAACGCTCTTCCAAATATGACATTGTTTTATGCTGTCACTGACGGTAACAGGTGAACTTTAAGCAGTCCATTGTAGTCATTCTGTGCAAGAAAGATGCGTGTAGTAATATATTTTGTTTTGTAGTGACTTGACCACTGATGGGATGCTGGCAACTAGTTCCAACGGATCACAGTACAGCAGCTCCAGGGTGGAGACGCCCGTCTCTTATGTTGGAGAGGAGGAAGATGATGATGATGACGACTATGAGAATGATGATGATGACTGATGTGAAATGTATTCAGTAAAAAAAAGGACTATAAAGCTACAGGAACTTTGTTTTGTGTGTTTCTTTTCCTCTGTTTTAACATCACTTCTACGAAATAAAATTGCCAAGGCAATTCGTCGTAGCAAAGCAAAGGTTTTTCTAATCTAGGTGAGGCTACTTTCACACTAGCGTTCGGCTAGCGTTCGATCGGATCCGTTCTGAACGGATCCGATCATAATAATGCAGACGGAGGCTCCGTTCAGTACGGATCCGTCTGCATTATTTTAGCAAAAAAAAGCTAAGTGTGAAAATAGCCTAGTACGGATCCGTCCAGACTTTCAATGTAAAGTCAATGGGGGACGGATCCGCTTGAAGATTGAGCCACATTGTGGCATCTTCAAACGGATCCGTCCCCATTGACTTACATTGAAAGTCTGGACGGATCCGCACGGATCCGCACGCCTCCGAACGGCCAGGCGGACACCCGAACGCTGCAAGCAGCGTTCAGCTGTCCGCCTGTCCGTGCGGAGGCGAGCGGAGCGGAGGCTGAACGCCACCAGACTGATGCAGTCTGAGCGGATCCGCCTCCATTCAGACTGCATCAGGGCTGGACGGCTGCGTTCGGGTCCGCTCGTGAGCTCCTTCAAACGGAGCTCACGAACGGAAACCCGAACGCTAGTGTGAAAGTAGCCTAACTTGTTTTCCTATCTCCATTTTTGTGCAGTGGATGTTTGGTTACATTTATTATTCTAAATGTTTTTCCCTGCCCCAAAGTTTTTAATTTCTGATGTATTGTCCACCTTAAATACAAAATAAAACTTTATGCTGAAGTATAAAGAAATGAAACCACACTTTCAAATTGGCATTTTTCTCAGAATACTTCGATAATGTGGGGGGTAAAGTATGGTTTTATGAAATCATGCAGCGTCCAAAGGCACATTTTTCAATTTGCATATGAAACACTCATAATTTGACCTATAGCCATTTTTTATGCTTTCTATTGTAAAATATATGTTTTGGGGAAATTACATTTTCTGGCAAAGGATATTTCTGCAGTGCTGGTGCAGCTATGTGAAATGTCTTGAAGGTTGCTATATACAGTATATAATATAAATATTGCTTATAGTATAATTTGCCTGAATTCTTCCAGGTAAAACTTTGATTTTTTTTGTTATATATAGTTTACATAATTATCATTTGTGTTCTGAAGCAAATGTTTTGTATTTGTTTCCTAAACATGCATTGCATTGTAATCTATTATAATGTTGAAATTATAGAGTTTTAAGCTTTTTTTTTTTTTTTTTTCCCCCATCCCTTGCCATTTTGGATTTGTGAATAATTTTTAGCAGTTCATATTTTATATGATGAATTTAAAGGCAAGCTGTAGTGGTTTTGGATAACAATTCACAAAATGGTTAACTGCACAAATGCTGTCAGCTGCCTGCTGAAGTACAATATTCTTTTTATTGGAACATACATACACTTATGTAATTTTATTAACTATACAGAGACTTATAAATGATTTGTTTAACTTGGCACTGTTAGTTTTATTAATAAAAAGTGCATGGGCATTGAAAAGTTGTTCTTGAATTTAATTGCAATGAAATTTTAGAAAGGTTGGCTATTTTGAAATTTTAAAAGTATGTGCTATTGTGCTGTCATTCATGTGTACAGTCATTTTATTAAAAAATAAATAGACATATATATATATATATATATATATATATATATATATATATATATATATATATATATATAAAAAATATCTCTATCTGAATATTAGTACAGAGATGACCCCCCCCCCCCCCCCCCCCAAAAAAGTAAATACTGCACATGTAGTCCTTGAGCTGACCTTTCTGGTATAGCTCCCATAGGGTTTGTCTCCCAGCTTGCGTCCAGAATGGCAAATCTGCTTATTTCCACAGCAGTTTGGAAGCAGGGTTTCTAGGACACTTGTGTGAGCTTTAATGGTAAGCACATTATCTGCCATCCAGGGTTGCAAACATTTTGTGTTCATGTTTTACTGAAGGCAACATTGTTATATTTATTTTTCATAGTTTGTGTATGCTACATTTTGCGTGACTTTTATGTTTATGGGTGTTGTAACCCTTCTATCTCTTGTATTGTGAAGGTTATAAAAACTGTCATTCGACACTATTTTTTCTAATTTTAAACCCTTCCGCAGCCAGGTTGTATTTAACCCCTTCAGGGTCCTGCCATTTGTCACCTTAAGGGTACATTCACACAACAGTGTTTAATCCTTTCCGTTTTGCGGTCTGCAAATAACAGAACCGTGTGTCTGCATTTTGCGGTTGAATTACTTCTATTTGTGTTCTGTATGTCTTCCTTTTTTTTTTTTTTTTACGGTCTGCAAAAAAAACAGAAGGAAAAAAATAAGTCCTTCAATAATACGGAAACGGATCCGCCAAAAACAGATGACATACGGAAACCATTCCGTATGTCATCCGCAATTTGCAGATGTGTTGACTTGAATGAGGCTGCGAACCGATCTGTGCGGACAATGGTAGCAGAAGCTTCATATTTTTGTGAACTAGAAATGTGGAAACACTGATGCGGATAACATGCTGAACGTTGTTCGCACATTTTATTCACCTATAGGAATGAATGGATCCGCATCTATTCCGCAAAATGCGGATTGGACGCGGATAAAATTATATGGTCGTGTGAATGTACCCTAAGGACATGTCACTTTATGTGGTAATAACTTTAAAATGCTTTTACTTATCCAAGTCATTCTGATATTGTTTTCTCATCACATTGTACTTCATGACACTGGTAAAATGGAGTCAAAATATTGAAAAATACAAAATTTACAAAAAAAAAATTGCAATTTTTGGGTAGTTAGAACGTTTAGAAGCAAATCCTATACTAAGAAAATTTCCAAAACCAAATTTTTTTTTTTAAGGACCAGCTCAGTTATGAATTCACTTTGTGGGGCTAACATATTAGAAACCACCCATAAATAACCCTTATTTTAGAAACTAGACCCCTCAAGGTTTTCAAAACTGATTTTACAAACTTTAACCCTTTAGGTGCCTCACGAGAATTAAAGCAAACTGGGAATGAAATTTCAAACTTTCACTTGTAGCAGATTTTACATTTAAATATTTTTTTTTTATGCAACACCAAGGGTTAACAGCAAAACAAATTCCTTACCCTGAATATGGAGTTCACAGAAACACCCCATATGTGCTCAGAAACTGATGAATGGGCGCACAGCAGGCTTCAGAGTGGCTTTAGGAGAGGGGACTTAGCTGGAATAAAAATTGGGAGCTATGTTGCATATGAAGACACCCAGGTGGCACTACAGTGGAAACCCCCAAAAAGTAACCCCATTTTGGAAACCACCTCTCAAGGAATCTTTCAAGGTGTGTGGTGAGCACTTTTGACCTCAAAGGTGTTTCCTAGAATTGGGAAACACTTGGCAGTGAAATGTAAAATTGCATTTGTTTCATTAAAAAAAGTTGCTTTACACCCACATTTTTCACTTTCCCAATGTATGGGTGCACAGCAGGCTCTAGAGTCAAACAGCAAAATATGGGTTTTGCTGAACTGAATTGGCAGACATTTATTTTAGGTACCATGTCGCATTTAAAAGATTCCTGAGGTCCCCAAAAATAAAAAAAAACCCTAAGTGACCCCATTTTGGAAAGAGCACCCCCGTACAAGCATTTTAAGGGGTAGAAAGGGCACTTTTGACCTAACGGGTGTCTCACAGAAAAAAAATATGTAGTGGTTGGTGAAAAATTGATCCGTCAGCTATGCGTACTAAATCAGAGATATAAGGTGGTAAAAACTACAGGGTACATCATGGATGACATTAAATTAATACTCTATGGATGAGTGGTAGATTTTAAAACACTCCTGCATGCACAGGTCAGGTTTTTCAGGGCAGGTTTCGCAGTGGTAAATGGTCTCTTTCCTTATCCAAACTACAGATTGGCGTGGTATTAGAAAGCAGGAAGTTTTATGTACTACTTGTACCATGGTTGATGTTACTTGGGGTACTCATGAAAGTAACTTTGTCCGATCTTGTAATGCTATGGTATTTTTGTCATCAACTGTTGCATGTATACTGTGCAGACTATTTTCCTTTGTATTTTTGTGATTTTCAAAAAAGTCTAATAAAAATTATCTGATTTAAAAAGAAAGCAGGAAGTGCTCAACCCCATATGCAGTGGTGCATCTATACAGGTGGGGCAGATCCTGAACTTGTGGACTGCTGCTAATGGCAATCCCCAGCAAAAATGCATACGATGGAGGATGCCTGCAGCGGACCACAAGTACCACAATGGACATCCTACACCGCATAGCAAATGTGTGGATGTAATAAACAGTAAAATTATAATAACAAAAACAGGTGCACACTGCGGTCTTACTAACACTCGTACTGGTGTAAAATTAAGAGATTAGCCAACATATCCTGCTTGGACAACATGTCTGAGCCCGAGCACCACGCCAAGGTTTCTAAAGTAGCTTGGGACCGTAGGTTTAGCGTTGGGTCCTGAGCTACTTGAGAAACCTTGGTGCGGTGCTCAGGCTCAGACATGTCCTCCAAGCAGGATATGTTGGCTAATCTCTCAATTTTACACCAGTACGAGGGTTAGTAAGACCACAGTGTGCACCTGTTTTTCTTTTATTATTTTTACTGTTAATTACGTCCACACATGCATTTTTGCTGGAGATTGCCATTAGCAGCAGACAACAAGTGCAGGATCTCCATCCCCCTCACCCCGAGAGGGCCTTGATAACCTTGGAACTGAAGGAAAGTTCCTGTGTGGCCTGCAGATTGAAATAGCACGTATGCATTGCAGAATGTGTACGGCCAGCTTTTTGTACCACACTTTTTTGTTTTTCGTGTGGCACTGTAGGGCTTCATAAGTTGATCTGCAAGATCCACCCCTTCCATGCACCTGTTGTAGTCCAGGATACAAACTGGTTTGGGGGGGTAGTGGTTGTGGTACCTCGTACAGGAGCAGGGGAGCTGGTGTTAGAGTGAATGATGCTCAGTACAAGGACGTCCCTCTTGTCCTTGTACTTAACCACCAGCATGTTCTCATGGAGGAAAGCCCTACATTCACCCATTCTCAGTGGTTCCCTTCCAGGGATCTATGGAGGCCTCTCTGCTTTTTGCACACTGACGCAAGCCACTGTATCTCTGGCAGTTAGGGACATGAGTAGGGGTATGCTGGTATAATAGTTAACCACATAGAGGTGGGGGCGGCATTCTGGGGGTTCTATCTGGGAATCTTTAACTTTGTAAATGCGGAACTTGTGGGTGTACCCGCAGCTACTCTCAATGTTTTATATATCTTTACGCCATACCTTGCCCGTTTCCTAGGCCGCTACTGGTGGAATCTAATCCTCCCTTTGAAAAGTAATAGGAACTCATCTACACTGACCTTTTTATCTGGGTAGTACACCTCAGCAAGCTTGGTGGTCAATGACAGGCCTAACCTTGAACAGACGGTCAAATGTTGGGTCGTTTTGGGGTGGGCACTGTGCATTGTCGTTGTAGTGTAGGAATTTCCTAATTGACTCAAATTGTTTCCGGGTCATGGTCTTATTGTAAAATGTCAGAACTCCAATATTGTCTAATCTTTGTTTTTTCCATCTCTGATGCACTTACTGGGGTCCAACCTAGAGGTCTAGCGTATGCTGATGTAGGGTACTGATCAATAAATTGTTGGGCGTATAAATTTGGTTTGGGCCACCATTAAATTCACAAAATCTTTGCAGAAGATTTTGAAAGAAAACTAGTTCAGTGAAGCCCGCACAGTCATATTGGGCAGACTAGATTGGCCAAATGGTTCTTATCTGCTGACACATTCTATGTCTATATTCCAGACCTGCCCTCAAAATCTGGAATTTGGGGCTAAGAATCGTCAGGGGGTGGGTTCCATAAGGGTTCACTCTGGGGGGCTGCTACCCTGGGGTGCCTTCTAGAGGGTCCCTCATCAGCAGGTGATCATGAGGGGATAGAGGAAAGTGGCATCCTTTTGTCCCTCACTGGCAGACTCCGTATTGGAGGCAAGCATGGCGTATGCCTCTTCAGCTGAGTATACTTGTTGGGATTGACGAGCCATTTTTATTTTGTTGGGGTGAAATGTGTCGCGTGAGGGGTGTGTATGTTGTGTTTTCACAAGTGAAGGGGCTTGAAATAAATTTGAAATTTAAATAAATAATTTGTAAAACAATTTTCTGCACAAAAAAATTATTTGTAGTACAAACTAAGCAGATGCGATTAGTATTGGACACTACTGATAGGTGCTCAGTCGTGCAAAATGCACGTACGCGGTACTCAGTTCTTGCTAAATTCTAAACTGACACTAACTGAAATAAACCCCTCACATTTTTGTAAATATTTTATTATATCTTTGCATGGGACAACACTGAAGATCTGACACTTTTTATAGAATGTAAAGTAATCTGTGTACAGCTTGCATAATAGTGTAAATTTGGTGTGCTCTCAAAATAACTCAGCACACAGCCAATAATGTCTAAACGGCCAGCAACAAGTGAGTACACCCCTAAGTGAAAATGGTCAAATTGTTCCCAATGTGTCTATTTTGTGTGGCCACCATTTTTTTCCAGCACTGTCTTAACTCTCTTGGGTATGGAGTTTACTAGAGCTTCACATATTGCCACTGGAATCCTCTGCCACTCCACCGTAATGACAATATGGAGATGGTGGATGTTAGAGACCTTGCTCCCTTCCACCTTCCGTTTGAGGATATCCCATAGATGCTCAATAGGGTTTAGGTCTGGAGACATGCTTGGCCAATTCAGCATCATTGCCCTCAGTTTCTTTAGCATGGCAGTGGTCGTTTGGAGGTGTGTGTTTGGGGTTATCATGTTGGAATACTGCCCTGCGTCCAGTTTCCGAAGGGAGGGGATCATGTATGTTGCACTACATGTTGGCATTTATGGTTCCCTTAACTGTAGCTCCCCACAGCTGGCAGCACTCATGCAGCCACAAACCATGACACTCCCACCACCAGGCTTGACTGTAGGCAAGACATACTTGTCTTTGTACTCCTCATCTATTTGCCACCACACACGCTTGACACCATTGGAACCAAATAAGTATCTTGTTCTCATCAGACCACAGGACATGGTTCCAGTAATCCATGTCCTTAGTCTGCTTGTCTTCAGTAAACTGTATGTGGGCTCAACAACTTTGGTCAACCATGGTGGAACCTGTCTTGAAACCGCTCTATGGTCTTGGCCACCGTGTTGCAGCTCAGTTTCAGGGTGTTGGCAATCTTTTTTTTTTTTATAGCCTAGGCCATCTTTATGTAGAGCAACAATTTTTTTATTAATTTTTTTTAATCCTTAGCCATGAGGTGCCATGTTGAACTTCCAGTGACCAGTATCCTAGTGAGAGCGATAACACAATTTAACCCACCACCTACCCATTCACACCTGAGACCTTGTAACACTGAGTCACATGACACGGTGAAGGCAAAATGGCTAATTGGGCACAATTTGGCCATTTTCACTTAAGGGTGTACTTTTGTTGCTAGCGGTTTAGACATTAATGGCTGTGTGTTGCATTACTTTGAGGGCACACCAAATTTACACTGTTATACAAGCTGTACACTGACTACTTTACATTGTATCAAAGTGTCAGATCTTTAGTGTCCCATGAAAAGATATAATATTTACAAAAATGTTAAAGGTGTACTCACTTTTGTGACATAGTGTGTGTGTGTGTGTGTATATATATATATATATATATATATATATATTTTCGACCTACTACTAACTGCAGGCCTTTTTTCACACAAAAAAAGTAAAAATAAAAAAACTACAAAATGTGCAGATGTAAATGAGCACACTACTGATCTGTACTCCTGCACTAGTGTTAAAAAAGTTAACACTGGCTACAAATTTAACTTGTGTGTGTGTGTGTATATATATATATATATATATGATTTATATAAAACCCTAACTATTTATTTCTTCTTTTTGAACCAAGAAAAAGGAAAGATTGGCAAAAAAAAAATCAACACACCAGGGCTGCTGTCAGCGCGTTCCAGGTTCTCAGCAGCACAGGGGCGAAGGAGGCAGCCCCCCTTCCTGTACTGCCGCTGCCACCAATGGACTGATAGCAGGGAGGGGAGGGGCTGTGGCCACTGTGCCACCAATTAATATAGTTTATGCCTGAATACAAATGAAGGCTGCTGGTGCTGGCCATATCCCATACCTGGCACCCAGCCTCTGACTGCGAGCTGAGATCCGCTGCTATTAACCCGTCAGGTGCGGCACCTGAGGGGGTTAATTGCGGCGGATCGCAGCACGCCATCATAGAGGCAGAGTATGGGATATGGCCGGCGCCAGCAGCCTGCGTTTGCATTCAGGCATAAACTATATTCATTGGTGGCACAGTGCACACCACCCCACCCCCCCCTCAACCCCAGTAATATAAAGTAGAATCATTGAAATGATTGTCCCATTTCAAGGGGCTGCAAAAAAATAAATAAAATAAAAAAGTCAATGTGACAATACATCCCTCAGACCAAAAAAGGTTGTTCATCCCTGCTCTAAAGTATAAAGTGTACAGAGGTACTGCATAGGCCTAAAAGCAGGCTATGGGTGTCATATTATGCATCTGCAATAAAGCCTGTGCATGAGCATTCAGTCAGCCAGGAAGCTGTCAGTATCTCCAACGGCAATCTCATGTCTTTCTTCACATGCTACTGAGATATGAAGACTGAGATCCCACTGCCTGGCACTTTTATGAGTCACTTTGATTTCCTATCACAGGGATGCTCAACCTGTAGCGCTCCAGCTTATGCAAAGCTACAACTCCCAGCATGACTTAAAGGGGTTGTCTCACTTCAGTAAGTGGCATTTATCATGTAGAGAAAGTTAATACAAGCCACTTACTAATGTATTGTGATTTTCCATATTGCTTCCTGGATTCATTTTTCCATCACATTATACACTGCTAAAAAAAAGTATTGCGAAACTCGATAGCACGTGAAAAAAAAAAAACACCAAAAAAGCTGCATGCATTCCAGGGAGAGTGTGAAGTCCATGAATAGGACTTCACACTCTCCCTGCTGCTCTGTGCATAGTGCACACAGCAGCAGGGAGCAATCGGAGCCACAGGATTACACTGCTGGGGCTCCGATCAGAAGTTGCCACTGCCACCAATGAGGAGGGGACCCTGTGGCCACTGCAACCAATCATTATAATACTGTAAGCATTAGCAATCTGCCGCACAGACAGAAGAAGGAGCGACTGGCAGCCACAGTGCACGTGAGTATAATGCGCTGCTCTCTGCTCACCAACATACCATGGCAGCCAGGACTTCAGTAGCGTGACTCCTGGCTGCCATGGTAACCGATCGGAGCCCCAGCATTACACTGCTAGGGCTCCGATCGGAACTGCAAACTGCCACCAATGATGGGGGGGGGGGGTGGAGGGGGACCCTGTGGGATATGGCCGGCACATTCATTGGTGGTGCAGTGGCCACAGTCCCTCCCCTCCTCCTCCTACTCTGTCCTCATTGGTGTTCAGCGGCAGCTGCGCACAGTGGGGAGGGAGAGACTCCCTCCTCCCCCCTCCTCCCTCTGCTGTGCCGGCCGGCTCAGTCCTGCCTCTCTGGCCTCCGGAGGACACGGAAGCGGTGAGTGAGACGCTTAATTTCACTCCCGCTCCGTGATCATGTGATGTAAACGATTACTCGATGCAGGGAAACTGCATCGATGAATTTTTTGACTCGATTTAATCGAGTTATTCAAATAATCGTTTCAGCCCTACCTGTGAGTGAAGGCAGAGGAATGCGGCTCTCTCGAATGGAAGCCCCCTCAGTGAAATCTCGGGGCTCCGATCGGTTGCAATGGCAGCCTGGACACTGCTGAAGCGATCCAGGCCTGCCATGGCTTTCTCCATACTGAGCTATGCATGAGGCATAGCTCGCAATGGACAGTGTGAAATCCGATTCACCCTAAGGTTCCATTCACACATCCGTAGTGTATTGCAGATCCACAATACACCCGGCCGGCACCCCCCATAGAACTGCCTATTCTTGTCCGCAATTGCGGAAAAGAATAGAACATGTTCTATTTTTTTGCGGAGTCGCGGCCTGGAAGTTCTAGACCGCACTCTGAAAATGCGGATGCGGAGAGCACATAGTGTGCTCTCCGCATCTCTTCCGGCCCCATAGAGAATGAATGGGTCCGCACCTGTTCCCGATATTGCGGAACGGATGCGGACCCATTTGCGGACGTGTGAATAGACCCTAATATAGATCTCTTAGGGTGAATAGGAGAGGGAATCAAGATCCCATGTACTATAGCAGGGATGGCCAACCTGAGGCTCTGCAGCTATTGCAAAACCACAACTCCTAGCATGTCCACACTGCCTACAGCTATCAGCCTACAGCAGAGCCTGGAGGGAGTTGTAGTTTTACAACAGCTGGAGAGACGCAGTTTGGCCACCCCTGTACTAGACCACTATGGGGGCAAATAGTAAAAAAAATAAAAATAAAATACACATATATACAGGTCCTTCTTAAAAAATTAGCATATTGTGATAAAGTTCATTATTTTCTGTAATGTACTGATAAACATTAGACTTTCATATATTTTAGATTCATTACACACCAACTGAAGTAGTTCAAGCCTTTTATTGTTTTAATATTGATGATTTTGGCATACAGCTCATGAAAACCCAAATTTCCTATCTCAAATAATTAGCATATTTCATCCGACCAATAAAAGAAAAGTGTTTTTAATACAAAAAAAAAGTCAACCTTCAAATAATTATGTTCAGTTATGCACTCAATACTTGGTCGGGAATCCTTTTGCAGAAATGACTGCTTCAATGCGGCGTGGCATGGAGGCAATCAGCCTGTGGCACTGCTGAGGTGTTATGGAGGCCCAGGATGCTTCGATAGCGGCCTTAAGCTCATCCAGAGTGTTGGGTCTTGCGTCTCTCAACTTTCTCTTCCCAATATCCCACAGATTCTCTATGGGGTTCAGGTCAGGAGAGTTGGCAGGCCAATTGAGCACAGTAATACCATGGTCAGTAAACCATTTACCAGTGGTTTCGGCACTGTGAGCAGGTGCCAGGTCGTGCTGAAAAATGAAATCTTCATCTCCATAAAGCTTTTCAGCAGATGGAAGCATGAAGTGCTCCAAAATCTCCTGATAGCTAGCTGCATTGACCCTGCCCTTGATAAAACACAGTGGACCAACACCAGCAGCTGACATGGCACCCCAGACCGTCACTGACTGTGGGTACTTGACACTGGACTTCAGGCATTTTGGCATTTCCCTCTCCCCAGTCTTCCTCCAGACTCTGGCACCTTGATTTCCGAATGACATGCAAAATTTGCTTTCATCCAAAAAAAGTACTTTGGACCACTGAGCAACAGTCCAGTGCTGCTTCTCTGTAGCCCAGGTCAGGCGCTTCTGCCGCTGTTTCTGGTTCAAAAGTGGCTTGACCTGGGGAATGCGGCACCTGTAGCCCATTTCCTGCACACGCCTGTACACGGTGGCTCTGGATGTTTCTACTCCAGACTCAGTCCACTGCTTCCGCAGGTCCCCCAAGGTCTGGAATCGGTCCTTCTCCACAATCTTCCTCAGGGTCCGGTCACCTCTTCTCGTTGTGCAGCGTTTTCTGCCACACTTTTTCCTTCCCACAGACTTCCCACTGAGGTGCCTTGATACAGCACTCTGGGAACAGCCTATTCGTTCAGAAATTTCTTTCTGTGTCTTACCCTCTTGCTTGAGGGTGTCAATGATGGCCTTCTGGACAGCAGTCAGGTCGGCAGTCTTACCCATGATTGCGGTTTTGAGTAATGAACCAGGCTGGGAGTTTTTAAAAGCCTCAGGAATCTTTTGCAGGTGTTTAGAGTTAATTAGTTGATTCAGATGATTAAGTTAATAGCTCGTTTAGAGAACCTTTTCATGATATGCTAATTTTTTTAGATAGGAATTTTGGGTTTTCATGAGCTGTATGCCAAAATCATCAATATTAAAACAATAAAAGGCTTGAACTACTTCAGTTGGTGTGTAATGAATCTAAAATATATGAAAGTCTAATGTTTATCAGTACATTACAGAAAATAATGAACTTTATCACAATATGCTAATTTTTTTAGAAGGACCTGTATATATATATATATATATATATATATATATATATATATAAAAAGTTTAAAACACCCCCCTTCCTACTTTTACATATAAAATACATTTAACACCAAAAATAGCAGCCAGAGTCTTATGCACATTTATAAATCAATCTTTAACACAATGATTAAAATATACATAAAATCACAATTTATCGATGGTGGTGAAAATTAGAAAACCAAGGGCTGAACGCCCTAGCAGGTCACATGGGTTACTTAAGGGAATTGTATTATTTTAAAAGGTAGCTTGCATGTGCAATGTCACACATAATGATATACGTTCTCATAAAGTGCTAGTGCAAAACATATTCACAATTAGTAAATCATTCCTACAGCAGCTACATCAAACTTTTTTCAAAGTTTACCATTTCTTTTTTTTTTTTTTTAGTAAAACAGAAAAACCTATACAAGTTTGGTATCGCCACATTCGTATTGAGCCCTAGAACAAGTATGTCAGGTCAGTTTTAGCGCTCAGTTAACTCTGTAATGCCAAAACGCCAAAAACCTTGGCGGAATTCTGTTTTTTTCTTTAATTTTGCCGCACAATTCTTTCCCGCTTTCCAATACGAAATGTGGTAAATTAAATGATGGCAATAAAAAAAATAGTATCTTGTCCTGCAAAAAAAAAGCCCTCATATTGCTATGTGAACAGAAAAATAAAAGTTGTGGTTATTGGAACATGGGGAGGAAAAATGTAAAAATGAAAATTGGCCTCGACCTCCAGGGGACAATATGCATTGGGGTTGTCTGCTTGAAGAATTCATTTTCACCTACCCAAATTGGCAGTTTTCTTGTACACCATGTAGGAAGAACCTGTCGGTAATAAATAAGCCCTAACACCAGGGGCAAAACCTCATGCCTGTTCAGATGCTTGGTGTGCTTTGATGGTCATCATGCCACATATAAAGTTCAATCTGCTTTACGCTAGTAGTGAAACTAATGAGAACTGCGCTGTTTGGCATATTTTATATAATAGTCCAAAAAACTATGGTTGGCACTCAAGGGTATAATATAAGAAAGGGTATAATCGGATAAGAAAGAATTGAATATTAATATTTAATGTGTAAACACCAGGGCAATGATTAAAAACATATAAAGCAATAAATGCAATTCATAAGATAATAAAATATAATATATAATGTAGTGTCCCTAGTGGGTCTTAATAGTAATCTTCTTTTAAATAGCGCCAACATTTTCCGAAGCGCTTTACAATCAGAGGGTTCCTTTAAAAACAAAATTATACATTACAAAGCAACAAAACAAGTCACCAATTAAAACGAGGATTGAGGGCCCTTGCCTGCAACAACATATAAGATATAGAAGTGCTTGTTTTGTACAATGGTCTGGCCATCTTAATGAAATATATAAAGCTGCATGAGCTGTCACCAGCTGATATCTGTAGTGCTTCTGAGTGCATGGGTGTGGATATTTAACGATGTACAAGTTTCAGAATGTTGGTGAACGGAGAAGAGATAGGGTATGTGATTGACCACCCTAAAGATGGGTTTTTAGGGAGTGCCTAAAACTGTAGATGTTGGGAATTAACCTAATTGCTTGGTGTAGTTCTTTCCAGAAAACTGGTTCAGCTCAAGAGAAGTCTTGAAGATAGTAGTGTGAGGTTCAGATTATGGTGTATGTCAGTTGTAAATCATTTGCGTAGAGTACAGGTACGGTGGTAGACAGGAGAGATAGGACAGGTACAGCACTTTGGAGAGATTTGTGGGTGAGAACGGGCAGTTTAAAGGGGTTGTACCATCATAAACAATGGGAGCCGCACCTATGAGACAATGGGGGCATATCCTAGCTACATGCCTCCATTGTCTGATGGGACAACCCATTTAAATTGAATCTTATACTGTATGGGCAACCAGTGAAATGACTGGCACAGGGTGGCGGAGGCATAGGAGTAGTGGCTAGATAGATGAGCCTGGCTGCTGCATTCAGGATAGGTTTTAGATAAATGGCCAGAAATATTAGCAGCCATTCTCGCTACTGTAATGAAGTATAGTATCTTTCATTAATCTGCTGTTGGTAAAATTTTTGCAGTTGCTGTATATTGTAATCAATGATGTAACAAAGTTTTCTCCACCTGTGATATTTTGAGAACTCGCTACTACTGCAAGGTATCTCGTAGTTCAGCACTCCTCCGTGGATGTGAAGTCGGCACCGATATGATCAGCTGAATTAGAGGTGACTTAGCTTAAGGCCTCATGCACACAACAGTATTTTTTCACGGTCCGCAAAAACGGGGTCCGTAGGTCCGTGATCCGTAGTAGCGTCCTGGTTGCCATGGTTACCGATCGGAGCCCCAGCGATTAAACTGGGACTCCGATCGGTACGCTCCACTGCCACCAATGATAGGGGGGGAGATTTTAATTAGGAGGGGTAGGGAGGAGGGAGGGCCCACTGGCCACCAACGAGTTAACTACAGGGGAGGGAGGGGGGCTGGTCACCAACGAGTTAACTACAGGGGGGGAGGGGGGGCTGGTCACCAACGAGTTAACTACAGGGGGGGGGCTGGTCACCAACGAGTTAACTACAGGGGAGGGAGGGGGGGCCCACTGGCCACCAATGAGTTAACTCCAGGGGGGGACGGCCGCACTGGCCACCAATGAGTTAAAAACAGGGGGGGGTGTCTGCCCCCTGCTGCCTGGCAGCACCTGCCAGGCAGCAGGGGGCAGTCATGTATACAGTTCTTTTAGTATATTCTAACCTGAAGCGTCCCCATCACCATGGGAACGCCTCTGTGTTAGAATATACTGTCGGATCTGAGTTTTCACGAAGTAACAACTCAGCTCTGAAAAAGCTTTTATGCAGACGGATCTGCGGATCCGTCTGTGTAAAAGTGGCCACGGATGCGGATGCCAATCTTGTGTGCATCCGTGTTCTTTCACGAACCTATTGACTTGAATGGGTCTGTGAACCATTGTCCGTCAAAAAAATAGGACAGGTCATATTTTTTGGATGGACAGGAAACACGGATCACGGTCTCGGCTGCAAAACAGTGCATTTTCCGATTTTTCCACGGACCCATTGAGAGTCAATGGGTCCGCGAAAAAAAACTGAAAATGGCACAACGGCCACGGATGCACACAACGGTCGTGTGCATGAGGCATAAAGGGAACCTGTCATGTGGATATTTGATTATAATCTAACTAATTATATACAATCATTAACTACTAAAAAGTACCTTAGATGTATTTACTTATTGGTGTGACAGATGGTTACCTCATAATATACACACAAAGATGCCGCATGCTAATGAGCTGATTTGAGTCCAGCGTGATGTCATTGAGTCCAGCGTATATTTAATTAACATCTATAGCCACTCCCCTGCCCACCTGCTGCTGATTCATATGGAAAAAAACTGTCATTCAGCAGCAGGTAGGCGGGAAGAGTCAGGAGCTCATAAATATTCATGACTCATCATTATCAACTGGAGCTTTTCAATACAAGATGTTGGCAGATTGACTGGGTCAATTAAAGAAAGTGACCCAGCATTTTGCTAAGAGAATCAGTCACTTATTTATGTTGCCCTTAGTTAGGACACCATAAAACTGGTGACAGGTTCCCTTTAATTGTTTCACAGGTGCATATGGCTGCACTTTGTTCTACATATACTACCTTGCAGGTGCATATGCATATCATTTTGGTAATCAATATCTTATAGTTTCACCAATATGTTATTGAGTTAGTAGATCATGGCCAACAATATAGGGATACACTAGTCAAACTTGTGCATTTACTATACATGTTTAAGGGTACCTGACTGCCTGTTTGGTAGCTGGCACAATTTCACAATGAGTGTCTGAACTGGGGCACTTGAGATTGGCTAAAGTCGCAACTCCCTGCCAAGCAACCACCTGTGTACTTTCACACGCAGTTGTAAACCACATTGCAATCATGTCAAATATATTAAGTTTCAAAAAATTTGCGCAGATGCACAAAGCATAGACCCTTTAAAAATCACACAAAAACAACTGTAGATTATAAATGTCAAGCTGATAAAATTCACTCCGGTTTTAGAAAAGGACCATCAAGAAGAGGGACATTTTTCATTTACAGTCGTTTTTGTGTGACTTTTAAAGGGTCTTTGCTTTGTGACTCTGCGCTAAATTTATGAAACTTAATATATTGGACATGATTGCAATGTGGTTTACAACTGTGTGTAAAAGTACACCAGGTGGTTGCTTGGCGGGAAGTTGCGACTTTAGCCAATCTCAAGTGCCCCAGTTCAGACACTCATGGTGAAATCGTGCAAGCTACCGAAGAGGCAGTCAGGTACCCTTAAACATGTATAGTATATGCACAAGTTTGACTAGTGTATCCCTATATTGTTGGCCATGATCTACTAACTCAATAACATATTGGTGAAACTATAAGATATTGATTACCAAAATGATATGCATATGCACCTGCAAGGTAGTATATGTCGGACAAAGTGCAGCCATATGCACCTGTGAAGTATTATATGTGAAACAATTAAGCTAAGTCCCTTCTAGTTCTAGACTCCTATATTGACTGTGTGGAACATTGCAAAGCCCACTGGGTAAGTGACAACTTGAATGAAGAATAAAACTATTAACTGCAGTTGGGTTGTGACTAGTCATACTAATTTACTGCAGTTAATAGCTATCCAAAAATGCAACCATTTCTTGACTTATGTATTGTATAGTAAAGGTAAGGTTATACTGATTAATGTTCAACTGGTCAATAAAAGACATTAGATCTATTTCATATCCTCTCCATATGAACAGTATATCATCAATATAACACCTCCATAGTATCCCATAAAGAGATTAGCATTGCTCGGAGCAAATTTACTCCCCATGGTGGTCTGAAGATAAAAAGTGGACTGTAACATAAATACTGTAACCTAAACACCTAATACTGTCCTAAATAAAATTAATTAGTGAGGGTTCCAGACCACCTTTTTGTTGTAAGAAGTAAGAAGAAATCCTGAATTCCTAACTGATGATTTATAGAAATATACAAAGAACCAACATCCAATGTAGCCAAAAGCAAACCGCACTATCAGTCAATGTTCTCCACTATGTATCACACTGTATCATTTGGGTTATATCTTTTAAATAGCTGGGAATCCTCTTTACATACAGTTGTAGCAATTTGGCTATATATTGTGACAGGTTCACTGTAATTGAGCTTATATCTGATGCGATTGGCCTACCTGGTGGACTTCGTTGGATACGTTGAGGGTATCAAAGCTAAATTCCAGTTCTTGTTTAGAAAGAATGCCTAGATTGTAAGATTTCTGACATAATGATTGTAATTGTTAGAAGTGATTGTAGGAGCCATAGGTGATACAGTATAGGTCTTCAAATCCTTAAAGGGGTTGGCCACTTTGCAGCTACTGTTGATCATTGTATTTGTAAATTGACAATATGTCACTTACTAATAGTCTTTGTTGACCTGCTGCTTTTGATCACTGACCTTTTATCAAATAGACACATAATTATCACCTTTGAAGACTTCTAGTTTGTATGCAATGGTTCAAATGCCAACGCCATTTAGTTTGCACGGTTCAAACAAATTCTCCAACATTGTGTGAAATACACCCTGGTGTGTAGAGTGTTTCCCTCTACAGCTGCATATGGTGGCCCCATGTAGTAAGGAGCAGGTTCTCTGAACATAATAATAGGATTACTGTGCTCTGTGTGTGTCATATAAGATCCGATTAATGATTTACAAGGATTGCAGCCTGCTGATGATTTGCATAGCAGGTCCTCACCTGTTCTGTATTTCATAGCATGACTTTTCTGTCAATCAAACTCTGACCCATCCATGAAAATAATGAGGGGGTTTACAAAGACCAATGTTTGTTCCCCCCCCCCCCCCCACTCTAGCAGAGAAAGCACCTAATTTAGGCTCATGCAGTCTGTGCACCTGAAGTAAAAACCACTTCTATTCCGGTTTCCAGTAATAAAGGATGGTAAATGTGTCGATGTCCCAGTCCCCGTCACTCTCTTACCACTCCCAAGTGTGAAGCACAAAGCGAATATGCCAGTGCGACCAAATATTGTCACATGGACATTTAAAAAGGGTCTTGTGCCCTTCATGGATGAACCCCGCTGACTAGAAAATTATATTTCACAAGTATAATTTTTAGCAGAGATCTGAAAAGAAGGGACTAGGTTCTACATTTTCGGGGAGGGGAGTATGGAGTGAAAGTGCAGACCACAAATGTGGCTATGGAAGCAGGCCATATCTATACATATCTGCCACTTGTACCAGGCCTGACTGGACATGTGTGGCACTTTGGTGACATCGGGGGTTGCATTCAACCATTTTGTGACTGGTTAAACAAGAACATCAAGTTTTCATGTGCCAGGAAGTGTTACACGACTCTACAAGACTGTTTACTATGGTGAAAGATGCGGCAAATACATAAGCCTGGAGCTTGTTTTATGCGTAGTCAGTTCTCATGGTTCCCACTACTTCAGAAATTGCCCCTCATGCTCTCCTCTAGTCCATGGAATGCTCCCCATGACTTGGATTGGCAACAGTTGAAGACCAGAAAGAGGTAAAGCTTCAGCCAATAGTTGGGCGAGCAGGAAGTCTTTATGGTAAAGCTTCAGCCAATAGCTGGAGAGCAAGAAGTCTTTATGGTAAAGCTTCAGACAATAACTGAAGAGCAAGAAGTCTTTATGGTAAAGCTTCAGCCAATAGCTGGAATGCAAGAAGTCAGTGTGGTGCAAGTTCATCCAATATATGCATACCAGAAAGAGTCCAGTGTGGCTTCAGTCAATAGCAGCAGAGCTCTGAATTATGTTGGTTGCTAAGGACAACACAAGTTTTTCTTTTAGACTGTTCAATAAATCTCCCCTATTGTTTGTGTTGTGTTAAAGGGGTTGTCCACTTTTACTATTGATGATCATCAATATCAGATTGGAGGGGGTTAGAATCCCAGCATCTCTGACGATCAGCTGTTTGAAGAGAAAGCAGCGCTCGTATGTTCTGTTTGCCTGCTCGCCACAGCAATTGCGATGGTGAGCAGATGTAACTACAAGTATGGCGTCCCCATTCGCTTCTATGGGGTGGCTCTGTAGTATTCACTTGAACAGGAGGCAGCCGTCCCATAGAAGTGAATAGGGACGCCATACGTGTAACTACACTGCTCACCACTGCAATTGCAGACAGAACCCGCCAATCTGATATTGATGACCTATCCTGAGGATAGTCCATCAATTGTAAAAAGTGGACAACCCCTTTAAGGATCTATAGTGCACAAAGTAAGTACATTGTAAGCTTGCACTGAAAGGCCAGAATAACAGAATTATTTGGACTGCTTTGTTGAATGACCGTAGTAACTCCATTTTTTTTTATTATGAATTTGCCTGGCGTTTCACTTTAAGGTAATTAGCTTTCAAACACAGCATGATAGCAAAATAAACTAGTTACATCCCCTGTAGAAAACGTAGTATAGAGAAAATGCTATGTTTTTCTGTCCAGCACTTATAATATATTTTTCTTCATGGTTATTTCAAGGGAAGAGGTTACGTGAAAATGCAGCACAACCTGCAGACAGCAGGTTATAGAGAAGGAGCTGAGCAGATTGATATATAGTTTTATTCATTTAAACCTCTGCTCTTTCTGTGCTGAGGAGTCACGTGGGCGGTCCTGCTTACCGACTGGGAGTCATGTAGAATTAGCTGCCAATCACTGAGAAGACGGCCCACATGACTCCTAACTAAAAGAGGAGATGGTTCAATGAATAAATTACAAGTTATATTGGATCTTTTCCCATAACACTACATATCAATCTGCTCCTCTATAATATGCTATTAGATTGCACTGCATTTCATCGAGACCTGTTCCCTTTAAGACTGGTGAATTGATGCAATCCATGAATCAGTCATTTCCACTCCCAAATGCATACAGTAGAAGATGGCAGTGTTTACCTAGTTCTGTGATGGCTAACCTCCGGCACTCCAGATGTGGTAAAACTACGACTCCCATGATGCCTCCTTGCTTGTCTGTTCTCAGAACTCCATGCAAATGAATGGAGCATGCTGGGAGTCGTAGTTTCACCACAGCTGGAGTGCCGGAGGTTAGCAATCACTGGGTGAACATTGGGGGAGAGTTGCTACACCCCCATGCTCATTAGTTGGTAAGACGGGTTCACCAATGTTCATCTAATCTGTATCGAGGAGTTTGATATTGGTGACCTATCCTCAGGATACATCATCAATATCTGATTGGTGGGGTCTGTTGAGTGCTGCAGCCTCTTCCTGCCAGGGACGTCATGTTCATCGGTCACAAGGCTTAGGCGCAGCTCAGACCTATTCAAGTGAATGAGCTCCTGCTGCAAGGAAGCATAGTCGCTATACAATGTACGGCACTGTGCTTGATATACTCTGAGGAGACCGCAGCATTCATGGGAGTGATTGGTGGTGTTGAAGGAAGTCTGACCCGCACCAATCAGATATTGATGACGTATCCAGAGAATAGGTCATCAATATCAAACTCCCTGAAAAGAAAGGCACCCTCCATATTATACTGCACAAGACATTATATCACTTACATTTCTTATCACTGAAAAGAAGGCCAAACGCCCCTTCATCACTGCTTTACCTTATATATCTCCAGATCTGGCAGCCATACGTAAATGATATCAGTGCCACATTTTGTAGGCTGTAGACTTAAAGGGAATCTGCCACCAATGACCTCCATATCCAACTGTTTGTAGACACATGGCTGAGGTTCACCAGCTTAAAACCCTGCTTTTCTTTTCTTAATCTGAGGCTTACTTTTATCTGAATATGCAAATTAGGCCTATGGTGCAATAAGGACATCCTCAATGCTCTTGTTGCACCCAAGCCCTGCAACTTTCTGTGGCCAGGCCCTCCCCCGCTGCTTTGCTATTGCAATGTCAATCAAGGTAGCGAGGGAGGGGCTGGTCACAGAAAAGAGTGGAGCTTGGGCGCAACAAGAGCAATGGTGCCTTCCTCATTGCACCCAAGGCCTAATTTACATATTTAGAAAAAGTATCATAACTCGCGAATGGAGCCTCGACAAAAGAAAAGCATTTTAAGCAGGTCATCTACAGCTATGTGTCTATGTAAACTGATAGGTAGGTCACTGCTGACACATTCTCTATAAGGTTATTTTTCCTTTTCTCAAATACCTCAATTTGTAAGTTGTATATTCAACTCCATGACATCTCTATGATGAGTAGGATACATTCCTTAAGGAAACAGTAGTCATTTATACTTAACATGCTGGTAAAGGATTAACCCATTGTTATTATAAGTTTATTAGTGAAAATAGTACAAGTTGTACAAGCTTTATCAGTATCAGTGTTCCATATGTACAGCGTGCAGCAGCATGCCCAGACTTCTCTGCAGGGTGCATGCCCCGGTGATGAAGAGGGGAGAAACAATGTCACAAAGTAATATGTCGGAAAACTGTGATAAATAAGTCGTGCTTGGTGCAAAAATATGTCAATGTGGTGCCGTAAAAATTATACCATATTTTTTATATATTGATGCCATATACATTGATAAATCTGCCTCACATGAGTATTATGATTTTGATGGTGTAGGGCTCATTGAATGGTAGCATTCACGTGACCTGCTCCATATTGTTGCCATTACTACGTACTTGTATTCTAACGCACATTGTTTATTGTAACCATTGGCTTAGGTCGCTAATTATCTCATAGTCTTTTATTCAGTGTTCATCAAGACTTCTCTTTTAGGTAACATCTCCATTTACAGTATCTATTTTTTTATGGCCTGGAACTTTTCTTAAGGCTCAATCAGCGGCGTGCCAGGGTAGGGAGCGTTTCAGGGGGGTTGGGCGAGGGGGCAGTTCACCCCAGGTACCAGCTCTCAGGAGGGTGCCAGAAGCAATGATCGCTTCCATCAATACAATACACATGGAAATGCTGGAGCGCCGGGGAGCTGCAGTCCTGTCACTCACTGACCGCTCCTTCTCTCGCGCACTGATTGGTGAAACAGGAAGCCTGCAGACATAGAAAGCGCTTCTGGCCTGTGTGGGAGGAGCCTTCAGCCTGGGAATCTCCCACACGGTGCTGCAGCGCGATCTGTGTCTGGCTGCCTGCAGGAGAAATCTGGTTCTGAGCATCAGGAATGGGACAAGGTGAGTAGTTACTGTTATTTTTTTCATTTTACTAACATTGAGGGGGCACAGAAGGTTTTACTACTGTGAAGGGGGCACAGAGGGCTTTACTACTGTGAGGGGGGCAGAGAGGGCATAACTACAAGAAGGGGGCACAAAGAGGGCATTACTACTATGAAGGGGGCAAAGAGGACATTACTACTATGAAGGGGGCATCGATAGGGCATTACTACTGTGAAAGGGGCACAGAGAAGGCATAAGTATTGTAAGGGGACACAATGAAGGCATAACTACTATGAAGGTTGTACATTCAAGCATAAGTACTGTGAGGGGGCGCAGTACAAAAAGTACAGGGCTTAAAGGGATTCTGTCATCAGGATTTTAGCAACACAGCGTTTCACATTAACACATCAGTCTCCTCGATTTAGTTTAAAATATACTAGTCTTACTGCCATATGTCTTGTCCGCTGACTTCATTGTTCTGGTGCGCTGTAATCTTGCGCATGCGTCCTGGATCCACTCGTCAGCGCCCGTGCAGTGTCCTGGCAGCAGCATCAGCGAACGAAGCGCGCATGCACCAACTGCCAGCGTGCCTACTCTAGTGCACCTCGGTCCCCTGCCTGTCAGGGATCTCGCGCCACTCCGCTCTTCCTTTCTGGGTCGAGAGAAGTGCACAGACAGCTGGCGCATGCGCGCTTCGTTCACTGAGGCTGCTGCCAGTGAGCATGCGCGAGATTACAGCGCACCAGAACAATGACGTCAGCGATGAAAGGCGTGAATAATTTGCACTGGGGCTGTGCTGGGCTCCAAGAGAATGGGTGCAGCTGGGCTCCAACGGCCAGAGGGGCAGCTCCTTAGAGAGGGAATTTGCATATGAATAAAAGCAATTTTTTACAGAAATGACAAGACATATGGCAGTAAGACTAGTATATTTTAAACTAAATCGAGGTGACTGATGTGTTAATGTGAAACGCTGTGTTGCTAAAATCCTGATGACAGAATCCCTTTAAGGCCTCCTGCACACAACGTTGCGGGCCGCAATGAACGAGCACCGTCTGTGGGGCAGCCGCAGGGGACCGTGGACCCTTTTACTTTAATGGGTTCGCGATTGGCCTGTTCCGCAAAAAGATAGGACATGTTCTATCTTTTTGCGGAACGGAAGTACGGGACAAAACCCCATAGAAGCACTCCGTAGTGCTTCCGTAGGGTTCCGTTCCGTGCTTCCGTTCCACACCATTCCACATCTCCGGATTTGCTGACTCATTGAAGTGAATGGATCGGCATCCGTGATGCGAAATGCCCGCGAAACGGTACCCGTGTATTGCGGATCCGCAAATGTGGTCCTCAATACGGTAACAGGCAGCACACGTTCGTGTGCAGGAGGCCTAACTTGTGAATGTTACTTCCTCCAGGGTTAAAAAAATAACATATTTTTATGTAGAATACATTTCATACAGTATTAATCTAAAACTAAGCTATAAATTCATTTTTTTCTGTGCTACACTGGAAGCTGAGCTAACCATGGCTGGTGTTCCCTGCAGCATCTTGTGGTGTGTAACAAATATATGTAAATGTGAACTATTTAAATATATACTGGAATATTATTCTCTACATGTAATAATATCTGTTTCACATGTATCAGTGCTAAGTATAAGACAAAAGTGGATGCTGTTGAATTTCTCTTGCGCTGCGTCTGTGAGAAGAACCATGATGAGTCCATTTAGTGTTGGCAAAAATGTCTGTCTAAAGACAGAATTCTTCCTGCCGGGCATAGATCTGTGAATGACAAGAACAATAATATTACGCCTCATAGGAATATACAGTTTTACAGTGATTTTTCTACTGAACACATTAATAAAGTATGAGAAAGTGCAATATAATATGTAGCTTTACCTAGGCATCATGCTGCCTTCCATGGAAGCCTGTGAGACCCAGGAAGCAGGCTGTAAGTGTATTACACTGTGTATTACACTTACAGCCAATGCATTACAATACAGCTGTATTATAATGCATTGTACAGGGGATCAGACCCCAAAAAGTTAAAAAGTGTGTTACATAATAGAAAAAAAAAAGCTCCCTTTTTCCATAATTAAGTTGTACAGAAAAAAGAAAAGTAGAAATATTAGGTATCGCTGCATCCACATCTACCTGCTCTATAAAAATACCACACGATCCACCCCGTTAGGTGAATGCCCTAAAAAAACAGCCATTATTTGGTCACCTTCCCTCACAAAAAAATAAAAAATAGACAGATTAGGTATCGCTGCGTCCGTAACAACCTGCTATATAAAAATATTACATGATATGCCCCCTCAGGTGAATGCTGTAAAAATATAAAAATAAAAACGGTGCCAAACACAGCCAATTTATGTCACCTTGCCTCACAAAAAGTATAATACCAAGTGATCAAAAAGTCATATGTCTCCCAAAATGGTACCAATCAAACCATCATCTCCTCCCACAAAAAATGAGACCCTACCTAAGACAATCGCTTAGAAAAATAAAAAATATATTGCTCTCAGAAAATGGAAACTCAAAAACAAGATTTAATTCTTTTCAAAACTTCTTTTTACAAGTAAAACTTCAAGTGGCGCCTGTTAACCAATCTATCAAAATCTGCACTGCAAAAGCCATATGGCGCTCCCTCCATTCCTGCCATGTGCCCCCACAGCAGTTTACCACAAATGATGTTACTATATTCAGAAAAAAAATAGGTAACAAATTATGGGGTGCATTTTCTCCTGTTACCCCTTGTGAAAATATATTTTTTTTGAATAATGCAACATCTTGTTGGAAGAAATTAAACTGTTCATTTTCACAGCCATGTGTTTCTAAATTCCGTAAAACGCTTATGTGGTCAAAGTGCTTAGTATACCCCTTAATATATTCTTTGAGGAGTGTAGTTTCCAAAAAGGGGTCACTTTTTGAGGGTTTCCACTGTAGGGGTACGTCGGGGTCTCTTCAAATACAAAATGGTGGCCAAAAACCATTTTAGCAAAATCTGCCTCCAAAATCCATATGGCGCTCCTTTTATTATGACCACTGCCTTGTGCTCCAACAGCAGTTTACTACTACATTTGGGGTATTTCTGCAGAATCAGAGTAATGCATATTGAGGTTTATTTTGCTTTTAAGTCTTGCTGTGTTGCAAGAAAAAATTGAGCATGAAAAAAAAAAATATATAAATTTGAAATTGCACCTGCTTAAAATCTTGTGGAACACCTAAAGGGTTTGCAAAGTTTGTAATTCCAGTTTTGAATAACTTGAGGGGTGTAGTTTCTAAAATGGAGTCATTTATGGGTGGTTTCTACTATGTAAGCTTCCCAAAATCACTTTATATCTGAATTGGTGCTTAAAAAAACAAAAAACAAAAATCTTGAAAAATTGCTTCAAAATTAGCTTCCGTCCTAAAAAAATAAAATTACATTTACAAAATGATGGCAACATAAAGTAGACATATTTGCAAAAAATGGAAAGTGAAAACTGGCCCTCTGTAGAAGTGGTTAAACATTTGCAGCCAGAACACCCCACAGATTGTAGCTGATCGCTGGGGGCTAGGTATGAATTGTGATCAGCATAGCATTTTTTTTTATGTTATAGCATTTGGAAATGAAAAACTACCAATCAGAAGCTAACATAAAAAAGCATATAAATGCTATCGCTGTATGTTTTGTTCTGTTGTCCTTGTATTATCTGTGTATGCGGATTTGGAATTAACATGAGTACACTGATAACTTATCACATGCGTTGCGTCTGATTATGTCCCAAAGTCATGGTTAACAAACACATGTATTTGATTTCTATCCTGTTTCAATGTTAGTGCACTTTTCATGTGACGTTTGTAATGATCGGCTGCCCCCCTGCTCATACCTTGTGTTCTTGTCACAGAGGGCAAATTAATTTTCTATTTTAAGCGTGAAGGTCACTTTTCCTTCATACGGATCATGAGGGTTATCACTTATAATGTGGCTGCCATTAACTCTGCACACAATTTTTAATGCATGGTTCTTGGCAGGATTAAGAAGTTTCACTGCCACTAATGGGTTGGTGTAGTTCGGCTGAAAGAAAACAGAAAGTAGAGTTTGTGAGTTTTATAGAAATATAATTAAAGATGGCGAACGTGATGTTAACTATAGAGTACCTGAGCCAGCTTTCCATAGTATGGGAAATACTGCAAACCAAATGATCCATGTGGAAAATATTCTACAGGTCCAAGATCATCCTGTGTGGTGCAAGCATACATATTGTGATTCCAGAAACTCATCATTTCATTATTATAATTAGTGTTGAGCAAATCGAAGTCAAGCAAATTAACTTTGATCCGAATTGCAGGAAAAAATCGATTTGCTGCAAGGCTGAATTTCCTTGCGCTTCTTGGTAACAAATCGATTTTCCCTGAAATGGCGGGAAAAAACCCATACTCACCTCATCCATTTGCCTGTAAAGAGGCTGCCGTGGCCATCTTTATTGAAGATAGAGGACGTCATCACCTTACCGCGTGAGATTTTGCTCTGTATCTTCAATCAAGATGGCCGCTGCGGCCTCTAGTCTACGTGATCAAATGGATAAGGGAGTATTTTGTTTTTACCGGATTAACACCTAAAAGCCCTCAATATTAATCTCAGATGCCGCGATCAGCAATAAACGCAGCATCTGAGCGGTGCAATCGTCGTTCCCAGTCATTGTACCCGCTATATACAAAGAAATGTGCTTCTTCACAAAGTAGTTTGTCACAAAGCAAATTTCTTATTCTAATTAATAACAGTGTTGTTTATGACATTATACAAGAAGAGGGGTCCAAAATCCAATACAGCCATGCCACCATACCCTACCATAATTTTACTGTTTTAAAAGTATTTGTGACAAAAAAAAATGGCCGGACCCAGCTATTGCATGTACACAGTGTGTATATTCGATTGAGTGACTTTCCCTACTCGGGTAAATATTTTTCGGAATATATCCCCACGTATTGGATGTGACCTCTTAAATATTGTCAAAACCGGAAGGATCCGTCCTCATTTGCCAACCGCAATCTCTTTGTGATAATACTCTCATACTGAACTTGCGATTAGCTTTTGCAAATACCGCACCTTCTATTATTCATGTGCGATTATCCTGCGATTTTTATTTTACTTCATTTTATTGTGGGATATTGTGTTGTATTTTATATCCCTCATCCATTACTTAGTTTTATAGCTATCACTATGTGCTGATTTTATTATTATTATGTACAACGCATTAAATTACCACTTTTTATATGATCCACATATTGAGTGCCAGTCTTATATTTTGTTCTTTCCATTTTTACCTCTTACTGATTGGGTGATGAGTCAAGACTCGAGCACCTTTTTCATTCTGAAAAGGCGGTGAGCTATCCACGTTAAACCATATCATACAGAACAGATGATGTCAGTATAACCAGAGAGTTAGGCCTTGCGCCCATGGTTGTACAGATCAGTACTAGCATACATAGCCTCATATGCACATAAGAGAACTTACTATAGCTCCATCTTCCTCTGAATATATACAGATACAGGGTTGACGTCGTGCTATGCCATATTATGGAGCTGTGGTGTTCTTGGTCACGTTGAATTATAAAAATGTTTTGAAATGACTACTCTGTTAAGGCAGTGGGCAGCCATGCTTTCCAACCGGCCTATTGCCTACTATACCATCATCTCTTTAGAAACACTGGAGAGATCGTTGTTGATAGAGTTCTGCAATGTTGAATCCCTAAAAATGTAGTCATAGCAAATAATGTAACGAATCAGACGTGCCTTTACCCCTTTTCTGGTTTTGAGATATCCCAAGATGAGTGGCAGGAGATGACCAGCTATGAATAAAAAAAAACGTTTGCGCTACTCCCAACGACCAACAGTGTAGTACAAAAGAATACTCATCTGCAGATATATCAAGCTAGAAAGAAAAGTGAAGAAGGTCACATCTCTATCATATGACTGAGCAGGGTGCTGTAAGCAGAATCGGATCTGATATTGTTTATAGGGTAAAATCTATGACGAGTCCACGGCAACTTTCTCATAAGTTATGAGGATTTTGATGAGGATCTGGCTGTGGACTTGCCAAGGATTTCACAGATCAGCTTACAATGCAGATTTTTCAGCTGTATGCAGATAAAATTTGCTAAAATCTCATCCACTTTGCTGCTACTGTAATATGCTGTGGATTTACTATATGCATATCTGCTATGGCAAATTCGCAGTGCCTCCATCCTGTATGGATGTACCCTTGACCAAGCCTATTCCTGATTTCCACATGCTTGACTGTATTTGACTGGCATGGAGAAATGCTGAATCAAACCTAATATCAACTAGCAAAGATTACCATTTAAAGGAACACTAAATATACTGTAATGTGATAAAAAAAAGATGAGCATTTTCTTCTGTGTGCTAATATATCTCATATTACAGTTAAAACAGATAAATGCATAAAGAATTAACATCCTAATTTCTGTGGAACGTGTTTATTTCGTCATTTAGCTGCAGAAGGATTCTTTACTCACTTCTGTGTCTGCAATAAGACGCAAAGAAGGCCAAACTCCAGTAAATGGAGGAAATCAGGATGAAATTAAGGCCTCATGCACAAGTATGTGTTTTGCGGTCCACAAATTGCGGATCCGCAAAAAAAAAGGATGATGTCCGTATAGCATCTGTTTTTTCCCCCGGATCCATTGTAATAATGCCTATACTTGTCCACAGACTAGAAAAATAGGACATGCACTATTTTTTTGCGGGACAACGGAACGGAGATACTGATGCAGGCAGTACACAGTGTGCTGTCCGCGTTTTTTGTGGACTCATTGAAATGAATGGGTCTGCATCCTATCCGCAGAAAAAACGGAACGGACACGGAAACAAAATACGTAAGATTTCTACAAGACTGTTTATTTGGTGAGCTACAGAAAATTCTGGTGAGCTGAGTGTTCCTTTAAGGCCGCATGCACAAACCGTGGATCCTAAAAAAACGGAAGCCGCACGTGTTGCCTTCCGCAATTTGCGGAACGGAACGGGCGCCGGCAATATAAATGCCTATTCTTGTCCGCAATACACGGACAAGAATAGGACATGTTATATTTTTTTAGTGGGGCTGCATCCGAGCCGCCAAAGCGGCGGCTCGGATGCGGACCCAAACGATGGTCGTGTGCATGAGGCCTAAGCCAACATGAAATAGCATGATCTTGTCTATTCATTAAACCGTGGCAATAATATGCAAAAACATAATAAAGCAGACCTAAAAATATGCTACTTGAGTGTAAATTGAACAAACCTTTGAGGTGCAATGTAGAGTTGGGGCTGTAGCATTGTCAGGCATGAACTGTATGATCTGAAAGTGAAGGAGAACATATAGTGGGAGATTAATCAAAACTGGTGTAAAGGAAAACTGGCTTAGTTGCCTATAGCAACCAATCAGGGTCCACCGTTTATTCTTTAGAGCTCTTGAAAAATGAAAGGTGGAATCCGATTGGTTGCTATGGGCAACTGAGACCGTTTTCTTTTACACCAGTTTTAATAAATCTCAGCCATAGTTGGTCACATATTGTTAGAATTAGCTATATTAAACCACTTATATAACTAGGAATGCACCCTTCTAGTACATACAGTAGGTCTTCATGAATAAAGCTGCATCTAAGGAACATACATTCCAGTCTTAGGTACTGAACTGTGAGATGTCTGTCATATTAAAGTAGTTTTCTGCAACCTAAAGAGGTTTTCCAGCCTTTTTTATTTTTTTTTATTTGCACACCATCCAACAAATACCTGTGGAAATATCCCTACTCACCTGCCCGCCATCGCTTAGTTCCTGCTTCCTAGACCTATTCACTGGTTTTCCAGTTGCTATTTGTTAACTTTCACACAACCGGTATCAAATGCACCACTGATGAGTTTCCAAGTGGCACTTGACCCAGCAGTGAATATGCCACCGTCATTAGCTGCAGTGGTTGAAAATAAAAAAATGAATGATTGGCGATAATATTGATTGTGAACTTTTAACCTTAGATGTGTCAGTTGCGACCATGACTCTCTGAGCAGTCTTTTCGCTTTGTTTCCTGGGACCGTCTAAAAACTCTGAGGCATGTCATAGCGAAGTTCCTATCAAACCCTGTCTGCTTGATAGAAGCACACTAAATCTCCCATTGACTACAATGTTAAACCATTGCAGTCTATAGGAGAAGATTATATGATCACATGTTAAAGTCCACTAGGGGGAAGTAGAGGAAATCGAAAAAAGTGAAAAAAGTGTTTTGAAATATAAAAAAAATCTATAAAAAGATGCCCATACTATAAAATTAAATTTAAAAGTATGTATCCCATACAGTGAATGTCATAATGAAAAAAAATATCTAAATGGCCAATTCAAATTTTTTTCCATCATCTCCTCTCCCAAAAATGATTAAAAAGTGATCAAAAAGTCATACACACACCCAAAATTGTATCAATGAAAAATACAGATCATCCCACAAAAAAATGTGCCCTCGCACAGCTCCGTATACCTAAATATAAAAAAGTTAAGAGGTCAGAATATGGAGATGCAAAGAAAGAATTTTTTTCCAAAGTTCTTTATTAAAATACAAGAAACACTATATAAATGTAATATTGCTGTAATTGTACTGACCCGGAGAATGAAGATTTTACTGCCTAGGGAACACCGTAAAAAAGAAACCCATAAAAATATGGTAGAATTGTATTTTTCTTCCACTTTTACCCCATTTGGAATTTTTTCTAGCTTCCCACTACATTGCTATATTAAATGGTGCCATTCAACTACAACTTATCCCACAAAAAACAAGCTCTTATATTGCGATGTGAACAGGAAAAAAATTTCAACGATATGGTTTCGGGAAGGCATGGAGTAAAAAAAAACACGCAAAATGGAAAATCGCTTGGTGAGAAAGGGGTTAAATATTGACGACCTATCCTTAGGACCTATCATTTCTGTACAGCCATACAACCAAAGTATGCAATCACTTATCATCAACTAAATTTATAATGTCTGGATGACATTGATTTCTCAATTGATGGTATACATCTAGACGAATATTGGACCAGGCCTTAGACTAAACAATGTTTGAGGATCTGTGTATTTCATTGTTATACTCAATTTGGAAATAGTCATCTAGTTGTAAGAATCAGTTTTCATTAGTATGTGGGCAAACTATTTACCTGCAGCCTGCCATGAAAAACCTATAGACTGTTATACCGTTTGTGCAGTTCCTTAGGGGTGTACCTCCAAAGATATAAGTCATGCACTTTCCCTCCCTCGGGCTCTGAACAAGGCATAACACAAGTTTTGCATGGCGCGTTTCTGTTATTATATGACTTACAGTATAAAGAAGAAAATGGAGACCTTTGCTAAGCTAAATTCTGGTTTAATTAGTGCCTAAAGACTAGTGTTCATGACTTGTACTACGTTTATTGTGCATTTTAGATACTTTTTCTGCCTTCTTCAACATATACCTGAAAGGGGCTCATTTTTGGCGGAAAGACAGCATGGCTTAGGATGCACCAATGTGTGTCACCATTGCACCACAATTTTGGCTCAGATATACAAATACCATCCAAAGTAAGACACATAAAACTACATAAGACATGCAGAAACTGTGCCAAATCCACTGCAGTAGTGTATGCTGTGTGATTTGCACATCTTGCTAGATATGGTAGGCACTTCTTTCTTCCTTATTCCACCTCTGCTTGCTTTGCACCATTATTTTTTCAGAAATAATAGCACAGAGAATGAATATCTATGACACATTTTACAATTCCACTTTAGCTATTCCCCCTTTTCAAAACTGTCCAAATAGGAGTAAATTGTCTATAGAATGCATAATAAATTTAGTGTGTGACACGTATGCCATCTTTTCCCGTAATTTGAGCCAGAAATTTGGGGGGTTTTGTTTAGTAAGTCGCCACCACTCAATTCAAGCTCATATGTGATGTTCAAAATGGTCCATTTCCACATTCATTGTTAACTGCAGAACCTTCTGAAGATAAGGAAAGTGTGCACCATAAGAGAGAAGATAATGCGCGGACAGTAAACAGATCTTACCCTGTTCATTTTTATGTAGATACAAGGCTGTCCCGATGCATAGCCGAATGTGGGATCGTTATCACAGGAGCAATTTCCAAGCATGTCCGTAGTGAATTGACAGGCATGTTTGGTGCGTCCACCACCCGCCAATAAAGATTTGACATCAGTTAAGTTGCTGCAGTCCTTGTTCATCATTTCATGCTGTTTGGTTTTGTTGTACACTGTAATTTATTATGAGACGGATAAGTTATAAAATATTGGTACATCACAAAGCGACCCATGAATGTTCCTCCTAATTTTAAAGGGAACCTGTCATCCTCTTTATTCTGCCCATACTATCGGCAGTATAAAGTAGAGACAGGTGAGTTGATTTCAGTGGTCTGTCATTTATAAGTTAAAAGTAAGTGGTTGTCGAGAACCAGCATCACAATCATTGCAGACTGGACCTGGAAAAGAGTCACGGCCACCTGAGAAGAGTCCTGGTTATTCATGAATTCCTGCTCTCCTGCCCACCTGCTGATGATTGACAGGCTTTTACCTAGTTTTCTCCCTTTGTCTCTATGAGAGAACTGCCAATCATCAGGTGGCAGGGAGAGCAGGAGATTATGAATAACCTTGACTCTTCTCAGGTAGATTTGACTCTTTACAAGGCCTGGGCTGCAATGATTATGATGCTGGTTCTCAGCAGCCACTTACTTTTAGCTCATGACTGACACACCGCTGAAATCAGCATTTCTGTCAGTACTTTCTACTGCCCTCAGTGAGGTCAGCATAAGGCCTCATGCACACAAACGTATTTTGTTTCCGTGTCCGTTGCGGTTTTTTTGCGGATAGGATGCAGACCCATTCATTTCAATGGGTCCGCAAAAATGCGGACAGCACACCATGTGCTGTCCGCATCAGTATGTCCATTCTGTAGCTCTGCAAAAAAAATATACAAAGTCCTATTCCTGTCTGTTTTAGGCATTGTTACAATAGATCCGGAAAAAAAAACGGATGGCATACGGATGTCATTCGTTTTTTTTGCGGATACGCAATTTGCGGACCGCAAAACACATTCTGTCGTGTGCATGTAGCCTAGAGCTGATGAAAGGTTCCCTTTAAATAACATTTTAATACTTGGAATTCTGACATACAGGATTTTGTTACTACCGTATGTGCTTTACACAAAAATATGTAGAAATCGAGCTTCCCTAAAAATCTGTAGTTCACTTATACAAAAAGATAAAAAGCCATACACACAGACAACAGTGTCTACACATTTAGGGCCATTGTGTACAGGCCCTTACACATGATGCTGTTGTCTGTGTGTATGGTTTTTTTATCTTGGATTTCTACATATTTGTGTGTCAAGATTGGTACACCCAATCCAGGTGAGCTGGACTTGTGCTTTATATATGTGTTTTACAGAATAATTAATCTGTGATGAGTCTTCACCCTATGAAGACGAACAGCTAATTCACAGTTTAATGGCTTTCTATTCTCCATATGATAATGATTACTGTCATTCAGTCACAGCTTGAATTTTACTGGGGGCAAAGATTAAATTTGCTTCCCATCTTGGTCAAGGAAGAAAGGCTTATGCATATGCTCCCCTCTTCCTCAGCTACAACTCTGAAATAGTGTATATTTTTATAAAATTATTATATGTCCTACTGAGACTCAGTGGCAGTGGCGTCCTAAGGGGGGGCGTGGGGGGCGGTCCGCCCCGGATGCCGGCTCTCAGGGGGTGCCAGAGTCCAGAAGCAATAAGCGATTCCATCTAGGTGTATGCTAAACTCTTAGGGTACTTTCACACTAGCATTATTCTTTTCCGGTATTGAAATCCGGTAAGGGGTCTCAATACCAGAAAAAAAACAAACGCTTCCGTTTTGTCCCAATGCATTCTGAATGGAAAGCAATCTATCAAGTAGGCATCAGGATGTCTTCCATTCCGTCCCTTCTACAGTATGTGACCGGACAAAATACCGCAACCAGCCACAGCAACCGCTGCATCCTCCTCCTACTCCTCGTCACTCATTATGTCAGCAATCTATCGCCGAAGCGATTGCCAAGAGACAACAGTATGCGTGCATTCATCCAACGGCGCAGAATCTGAACGTGCTCCTGGCCAAGTTGCTGGTGCTGCAGTCCCTCCTTTTCCAAGTGGTGGACTCTGCACATTTCAGACAACTGATGGATTGTGCCGAGCCGAGGTGGAGAGTCCCAAGCCGTCATTTCTTTGCCAAAAAGGCAGTACCAGCCCTGCGCACATATAGAACAGAAGGTGGGCCAGTCCTTGAGCCTGTCGGTGTCTGCCAAAGTCCTCGGCAGTGCCGACGTGTGGAGCTGTAACTACGGTCAGGGACAATACATGTCCTTTACGGCCCACCAGGTGAATGTGGTTCCTGCACAGCCACAGCAGTAACTTGGCCAGGTGACTCCGCGTCCATCTCCACGTTGTCACGACGTTAGTCCTGCGATAATGTCCGCCTCTGCCTACTCATCCTCCACCGTGTCCTCAGCCTCCACTGCAGGGACTATTCACAATGCCCCACCAGCATACCACATGTGCACGGAACAGCGGTGTCACGCTGTTCTGCACCTCGTTTGCTCCACAGACAGGATCCGTGTTTTGGGGGTTATTGTTCTGACGGATCAGAGAAAGGGTAAAATAATCTGTGACGTCAACACAAACTTACTGCTGACACCCTCTCCACTCTGTCGAGGCGCTCTACTTGTACAGTCCTGATCAAAAGTTTAAGACCACTTGAAAAATGGCAAAAAATCATATTTAGCATGGCTGGATATTAACAAGGTTCCAAGTAGAGCTTCAACATGCAACAAGAAGAAATGGGAGTGAGACAAAACATTTTTTGAGCATTCAATTTAATGAAAACAACTAATAAACTGAAACAGGCTGTTTTTCAGCTGATCAAAAGTTTAGGGCCACATGCCTTTAAAAGGCCAAATCTGTGCAAAGATGTGGATTCATTGTCATTTTCTGTCAGGTAGTCAGTCACACGTTGTGATGGCAAAGGCAAAAAAACTCTCTTTTTGAACGTGGTCGGGTTGTTGAACTGCATAAGCAGGGTCTCTCACAGCGTGCCATCGCTGCTGAGGTGGGACGCAGTAAGACAGTCATTTGGAATTTCTTAAATTCTTAAATGATCCTGAGGGTTATGGAACAAAAAAAGTCAAGTGGAAGACCTAAAAAAATGTCATCAGCACTGAGCCGGAGGATCCAATTGGCTGTCCGTCAAGACACTGGACGATCCTCGACCCAAATTTAGGCCCTTACTGGTGCAGACTGCAGCCCCATAACCATCAGACAGCATCTGAGACTGAAGGGCTTCAAAAACAAAAAACGTCTTCAAAGACCTCGTATCCTTGAACGCCACAGAACTGCTCGTTTGGACTTTGCAAGAGAGCACCAAACATGGGACATTCAAAGGTGGAAGAAAGTTTTATTCTCTGATGAGAAAAAATTTAACCTTGATGGTCCTGATGGTTTCCAACGTTACTGGCATGACAAGCAGATCCCACCTGACATGTTTTCTACGCGCCACAGTGGAGGGGGCGCCATAATGGTCTGGGGTGCTTTTTCCTTCAGTGGAACAATGGAGCTTCAGGAAGTGCAGGGGCATTAAACGGCCGCTGGCTATGTCCAGATGTTGCAGAGAGCATTCCTCATGACTGAGGGCCCTCGTCTGTGTGGTAACGACTGGGGTTTTCAACAAGACTACGCTACAGTACACAATGCCTGCAGGACAAGGGACTTCTTCCAGGAGAATAATATCACTCTTTTGTCCCATCTTGCATGTTTCCCTGATCTGAATCCAATTGAGAACCTTTGGGATGGATGGCAAGGGAAGTTTACAAAAAATGGACAACAGTTCCAGACAGTAGATGGCCTTCGTGCGGCCGTCTTCACCACTTGGAGAAATGTTCCCACTCACCTCATGGAAACGCTTGCATCAAGCATGCCGAAACAAATTTTTGAAGTGATAAACAATAACAGCGGAGCTACTCATTACTGAGTTCATGTTTGGAAGTTGGATTTCTGTTGGGGGGGGGGTTTAGTTTTTTTTTTTGGAGGTGTGGTCCTAAACTTTTGATCAGCTGAAAAACAGCCTGTTTCAGTTTATTCGTTGTTTTCATTAAATTGAATGCTCAAAAAATGTTTTGTCTCACTCCCATTTCTTCTTGTTGCATGTTGAAGCTCTACTTGGAAACTTGTTAAGATCCAGCCATGCTAAATATATTTTTTTGCCATTTTTCAAGTGGTCTTAAACTTTTGATCAGGACTGTATAAGCGTTTAATAGAACAGGTTCTGTAGACATCTATGTGGAATCAGCTGACGACGGTGTAAAAGGTGTGCGCTTCTTCTTGGCGCTAACATTGACCTGTAAGGCTGAGTTCATACTTGAGTTATTTGGTCAGTTTTGGCCCCGTGACTGCCCTAATAAGTGAAGTGTTCAGTGATTCTGAGAGCGACGCCTGTCACCTGTGTGTCATACAGAGTCACAGTATTATTTCACTACCACAGCAGACTCCCTATGCGTGTTACTGCAAGGCGCAGTGTTCTACACCACTATAAAGGCTCTCTGCAGGCAGGAAATAGCTGTTTTTTAACGAGATTCGCTGCAAATAAATTTGTATCAAAACTAATTTTTTCAAAAGATGCGGAGAACCGACCAAATCGAATTTTAGAAAAATTCGCTCATCTCTAGTCATGTGCATGAGCCGTAAGGGTGTTGTTATTTGTTTATTTAGAGGTTTAGTCTGGAGTCCGGTCTGAGGTCTAATTTATTAATTATTATTTTGAATTCTTTATTTAAGAATTCTTTATATTTAATTACACAGAATATAATTGGATCCTACTTTCCCTGAATTCAAATGGAGGCCTACACCTAAGGAAAGGTGAGTCATTTTATTGTAGGGACCTATGAGGTCATAGAGGCAGATGGGTCAGGTATTTTGATAAAATATTGGCCAAGTACCTCATATTTATTCATATAGCGATTAGCACAATTTCTAATCCATATAGTCAATGTTTGCAGCGTTGTTGTATTGTCTGTTTGCTTGTGCATTGCAGCCACTAGATATGGCCCTTGTGCTTTTGTTTAATTTTATAGGGTGGGTTAACTTTATTTTAGCATTGAATTTATTTTTAAGTCTTGAGTCTGATTTAATTTCAGGGCGTGAATTATTTCTAGGGCCTCGTCTGGGATCTGATTTAATTTAGGTGATTTGTCTGGTGTCTGAATTAATTAGGGGGTCTGGTCTAGGCTCTAAATTAATTTTGGTGTCTGAGGCCTTTAAATTGCCTTCTTTTTTCTTCAGGATTGCTTCCTGGGTTTAAAACAATGATTCTGCTTCGTACTGTTTCATATAGCTCCTCGGATCAGTTCTCAGATAATCCAAGGATTTACATACTGTATATTTCCGCGCAGCCCCATTTAAAGCGTCATCTTTTTGTACAAAGTGCTACAGTGTAACAAAATGAAAATAATGAAGACATACCTGAGAGAAATGTGTGCAGACTTTTCACAATTCCTCTGTAAGAATTTTCATCTGAGATGTTATAAACGATTTCAATATCTTCGTCTACATACACACTTGGCCTTATTGTAACACCTGCCCAGCACAAATGTAAATTTAAGTTTGTAATTGAAGTTATTTTCATTTTATTATGTAAAGATAATTTCTGTTGATAGAATGTTACTGAAGTATCTCTACTGCATATGATGGTATTCACATGTATTACAGTGTTCACTATGGTTTCATAGTGCATGATGCAAATATACAGCATAGCTCTGTATACCATATACTGTATTATATGAAAGTATGACTTTGTGCATGCATTACCATTGAATTCCAAGTCTGTTTGATACACATCTCACATACGATCATGTGCAGTAGGTGCAATTACTCTGCCTAAGGCCTCCTGCACACGAACGCCCCGTTGCCGTATTGCAATACACAGGTGCCGTTCCTATCACGGATGCAGACCCATTCACGTCAATGGGTCCGCAAATCCAGAGATGCGAAATGGTGCGGAACGAAAGCATGGAACAGAACACTGAGGAAGCACTACGGAGTGCTTCCGTGGGGTTTCGTCACGTACTTCCGTTCCGCAAAAAGATAGAACATGTCCTATCTTTTTGCGGAACGGCCGGATCGCTGATCCATTAAAGTGAATGGGTCAGCAATCCCCTGTGTGTGCCCCATGGACGGTGTTCGTGCACTGTGGCCTGCATTTTGCAGGTCGCAGCACGACCACGGGGTTCACAGGAGGCCTAATGTAGAGGAAGTTAAAGATGTGATGGTTCACAAATAATCAAGAAAGAAAAAGAGCAACGGTTCAACAAAAGAGCATAGCTTAGAGAAAAATAGCTGGCTTAAGCGGCAAGATTTAACATTTTATTAAAATGTACTCACTTATACAGCACTCGACAGACATTATCATTACCCACGCAAATACAGGGAGAACATACAAACTCCATGCAGATGTCCTTGACTGGATTTGAACCTAGGACCAGTGCTAACCACTGAGCTACCAAGGTGCCCAATTATACACCAAAAATACACAAACAGTTTAGCACAAACAAAGCCAACCAATAGGTGTTTTAAAGTGAGACATAAAGAGGCCCATTTATGCAGTCATAAACATCACTTTTGTAGTGTATATCAGATGCAGATTTTGGCACAAGCCATTTTGCGACAAAATCAGAATTTTTCCCCCGCTCAGGCCACCTTGCCGACAGGTCTAAAAAAAGGGGTTGTGGTATGGGGGCGTGGGAAGAGGGCTTGCCAACAAGCCGGTCTCATTCATCATTTTGTATGCCAATTTTTGGAGTACAACATGACTTAAATGTTCACCAGCAAGAGAGTAGATTTTAAAAAAAAGTTATGTAGAGGCCTGTGCCTCCACATAACTTTGGAGCTTCCTCCAGCAGCACAGTCTAAATCATTTGACCTAATTATTATTTATTTGAAACCAGCATTAATTAAATGGCTGTTTACATCAAGATGGGGTTAAAATACATAATATAAAGTACAATGAACAACGAACTATTAACAGACTGGTACAGAGGGGGAGAGGACCCTACCCGCAAGAGCTTACAATCTACAAGGGAACACAGTAGGTGAGAGTAAATGCTCATTTGGCTGTGTGGTGGCAGCATGCTTATTGCAGGTGGTAGGCTTTCCTGAAGTGGTGAGTTTTCGGGTTACTTTTGAATATTTGGATGTTGGGGAGAGTCTGATGTGGGGTAGTGAGTTACAGAGTATAGGGGATCCACGTGAGAAATCTTATATAGTGTTGATCACGAATATTCGAATTTTGAATTTTTATCGCGAATATAGGTACTTTCCCCGATTATTTTTCCGATTTTATTTTATTTTTTTAAATCAGTACACATGATCCCTTCCTGCTTCTAGCTTGTGGGCCAATAAGAAGACTGCTATATACTTGACTTTAGGAGTAGTGATGAGCGGCAGAGGTCATATTCGAAAATGCGCGATTTTTTTTTCTTGAAAAAATCGGCAAGGTAATGATTGTGTAATATGCAAATTTTCATAATTTCGAATGTTCGGATTCTAATTTTTATTGCAAATTTTTCAACTTTTAGACCTGCTCTATATTCGTTTTTTTCGAATATTCGCTATATTGCTATATATTCTTGTTTTAGAATATTACAAATATTCGAAAAAACGAAGTTATAGCAATATAGCGAATATTCGAAAAAAAAACGTATATAGAGCAATTTAGCTAATATAGTGCTATAATCTTCTTTGTCTAATAGTTGTAATTTTTTTCTCATCTGAATTATTATTACACAATTATTACACAATCATTACCTTGCCGATTTTTTTCAAGAAAAATAATTGCGAAATTTTGAATTTTCGAATATTCGGCGAATATTCTAAAAAATATTTGCGAAATATCGCGAATTCGAATATGACCCCTGCCGCTCATCACTAATCTTATAGACAATTGTGTAAAGAACAGATGAGAGTAGAACAGAGAAGTTGGTCCTCTGAGGATTGGAGATTACGTGTGGGGATGATTTGAGAAAGCAAGTCAGAGATGTAAGGAGGGGACTGTTGTGGACAGTCTTACATGTAGTTGTAAGTATTTTAAACTTGTAGTTGTAAGTATTCGCTGGGCAATGGGGAGACAATGAAGATATTGGCATATGGGGGAGGCAGAGGAGTAACGGGGTGAGAGGTGGATTAACTGGGCAGCAGAGTTGAGAATAGATTGGAGGGGAGCGAGAGTGCTAGATGAGAGGCCACAGAGGAGAATGTTGCAGCGGAATTGCTAGATGGGAAGTCACAGAGGAGAATGTTGCAGTAGTCCAGGCGGGAGATGATGAGGGCATGCACTAGCATTTGAGGAAAGAGTGAATACGAGAGATGTTCTTAACTTGATAGCGGCAGGTGGAGGTGAGCGTTTAGATGTGTGTTTTAAAGGACAGGGCAGAATCAAATGTTATTCCCAGGCAGCGGACCTATGATACTGGAGAAAGCGTTGTGTTATTAACTGTAATAGATAGGTCAGGTAGGGGGGCTGAATGACATGGGGGAAAGACAATGGGGAAGATTTAGCAAACTGGTGTAAAGTAGAGCTGACCTAGTTGCCCATAGCAACCAATCAGATTCCACCTTTCATTTTCCAAAGAAACTGTGAAAAATGAAAGGTGGAATCTGATAGGTTGCTATGGGCAACTAAGCCAGTTCTACTTTACACCAGTTTGATAAATCTCCCCCAATGAATTAAGTTTTCTCCATGTTGAGTTTTAGGAAGTGGGAGGAGTAGAATGAAGATATAGCCGACATACACGCGGGGATTCTGGATAGCAGGGAAGTGACGACTGGGCCAGAGAGCTAGATTTGAGTATTGTCAGCATAGAAACCATGGGACTATATTAGCTTTCCTAGGCCGAATGTACAAATGGAGAAAAGCAGGAGATCCTCGAGGGACAGCAGCAGAGAGTGTTGGTGGATAAATAGGAAACACCGTAGTTTCTATTGGTGAGGTAATAGGAAATCCAGGAGAGGGCCAGGTCTTGCTGAGGGAAGAGAGGGTTTGTAACAGGAGAGAGTGGTCAACAGTATCCAAGGCAGAGGAAAGGCCGAGAAGGAGGCGCACAGGGTAGTAATTAATAAATGTTCTCCTAAGTGTCTAACATTTACCATGATACACCAAACTGATCAAACAACGTGAGCCACTGTGATAAACTTGATGTTTTTTAGACTGCCGGTCTATGTTTGTGTTGTCTCTTAAATCTGTTCTGTGCTCTCTTTATTGGGTTACATAATTGTCATTCTCACAATATTCAGAGTCATAACCTGCTTTAATGTTAATAGGACAACAGAATGTCTCTAGCACATGATAAACTGGTGATTAATATATGGTTTAAATTACCTGGCGACTGCAGTTGATCTTTATAATCCGGCTCGTAAGGGTCCAATGTTTTCATCAGAGAGTAGATGGAAAGTGCAAACAGTCCAATCATAATAATGTAAAAAGCCACATAGTAAAGACTTATAAACACTGCGAAGAGAAGCACCAGAGAAATATTTTTATATGTGCTATGTATAATAGAAAACTGCTGTATGGTTCTCAATAGGCTTCTCTAATCAAACCATCTGATGACAAAAGGCAATCTTTTCAGGGTTAGGCATCATGCACACGACCGTTCCATTTTTTTGCGGTCCGCAAATTGCGGATCTGCAAAACATGGAAGCCGCCCGTGTACCTTCAGCAATTTGCGGAACGGAACAGGCAGCCAATTGTAGAAATGCCTATTTTTGTCCGCAAAACGGACAAGAATAGGACATGTTATTTTTTTTTGCAGGGCCACGGAATGGAGCAACGGATGCGGACAGCACACGGAGTGCTGTCTGCATCTTTTGTGGCCCCATTGAAGTGAATGGGTCCGCCCCAAAGCCGCAAAAAATGCGGCTCGGAGGCGGACCAGAACAACTGTCATGTGCATGAGGCCTTAGGCTAAGTTCACACTTCAGTTATTTGATCAGTTATTTCCATCAGTTATTGTGAACCAAAACCAGGTGCAGGTCAAAAACACAGGACAGGTACAGATTTATCCATTACACCTGATCTCTAATTAGGCTTTACTACTGTGTGTAGGGAGGAGGCTCCCTCCCCGTCCCCATCGGGTCCCCCTGCTGAAGTGATGAGGAATTGATGGCTAGCAAGGCAGACTAATGTACCCCACTGGTACCAATGAAAATGTCACCTCATCCCACAAAAAATGACCCCTACACAAGATAATTGGCACAAAAATAAAAAAATATGGCTCTCAGAAACTGGAAACACAAAACAGCACTTTTTTTTTTCAAAAAGGCTTTTATTGTGTAAGATTGAAAGCAAAAGTAAAATAGTCATTAAACCTGCTCTATAAAAATATCTAATGGTTTACCCCTTCAGGTGTCACCTTGCCTTACAAAAAGCGTAATAGCGAGCGGTCAAAAAGTGCTGTGTACCCCAAAATGGTACCAATGAAATTATCAACAAATCCCACAAAAAATTAAACCCCACAAGATGACTGGCAGAAAAATAAAAAATAAATGGCTCTCAGAAAATGTTGACACAAAAACAGGATTTTTTTCAAAAAACGATTTGTGTAAAAAAAAAAAAACTACATAAAATTGGTATCTCTATAATCAGATTGGCCAGCAGAATAACATGGTGTTCGACGCAATAACAAATCCCCAAAAGCATATATAAAAGGGAGCTTATACATAATTTTATTGGAAGAAATAAAAAAAATTATTTTCACAGCCGAGTATTTCTAAATTCCGTGAGGGGTGTAGTTTCCAAAATGGGGTCACTTTTTGGGGGGTTCTACTGTAGGAGTACTTTAGTATGCATTCAAATGTAACATGACACCCAAAGAAATTCCAGCAAAATGTGCCCTCCAAAAACCATAAGGCTTTCGTTCTGAGTCCTTCTGTGTGCCTATGCAGCAGTTTATGACCACATATGGAGTGTTTCTATAAACTGCAGAATCAGGGTAATAAATATTGAGGTTTGTTTGGCTGTTAACCCTTTCTTCCTAACAAGAAAAATATGGATTAATATGAAAAATCTACAAAAAAAGTGAAATTTTTAAATTTCACCCCCATTTTCCTTTAATTCTTGTGAAACATGTAAAGAGTTAACATTTGTAAAATCAGTTTTGAATAACTTGAGGGGTTTTGTTTCTAAAATGGAGTTATTTATGGGTGGTTTCTACTATGTAAGCTGCACAAAATGACTTCAAAACTCAATTGGTCCTTAAAAACGTGGATTTTGTAAATTTCCTTAAAAATTTCAAATTTTGCTTCTAAAAATCTAAGCCTTCTAATGTCCTAAAAAATAAGATGACATTCACAAAATGATGCAAATATAAAGTTAGAGATATAACTACTTTATGAGGTATCACTTCTGCCGAGAAGCAGAGAAATTCAAATTCTGAAAATAGTAAATTATTGCTAATTTTCTGTAAACTTTGGACTTTATTTTAATAAATAAAGGTAAAAAATATCCACTCAAATTTACCTTTAACATAAAGTACATTGTGTCACAAGAAAACAGTCTCAGAATGACATGGATAAGTAAAAGCATTCCAAAGTTATTACCACATAAAGTGACGTATTTAAGATTTGCAAAAATAGGAAGGTGAAAAATGGTGTCCTGAAGGGGTTAATATTAAAAGGATTAGTGATATATAATTTTTTTTGATTATCAATTGTACATATTTCCATAGAACTGTTTTATTTTATTGTGTCATAATAGTTACATAATTTATAATTTTCTTTTTTTTTTTTTAGCATGGCCAAAAAACATACCCCATTTTACTAAGGTCCTTCCCAGCAGCTCTCCTGTGTCGGGGTTCCATACAAAACGCCCAAAGTTTTGCATACGCTCGCTGCATGTCTTCTTTTCATTAAATGTCGCCATTTCAGATGACCAAGATTGAACCACTTCCGCAGCACAGCAAATCCAACACAAAGACAGCCTCCGAAGTCACTCTCTCACTCTCCTTTATAGAAACCTCTGAAGGTTGCTTAGATGTCACTTAGAAATTCTACCATCAAATCCGATTTTCTGATTCTTCGTGTATTAGCATTGTTATCTCTTTGCGGCTGATATCATGCAGTACAGAATCTGTGGATATCACCTGCCCTTCCATTAACTAGCATTACGCAGTTTCTGCACTTGTGTAAGTTGACCTTGATTGGTTTATTTGCCTTGATAAAGACATTGGAATTCATGTAACAGGCTTTAGAAACATTTCTCATTCAAAGGCAAGCTCATTGTTTTTTTCATTTTTCTATTTTGTTTAAAAACGTTGTTTAAAAACATTGAAGTTCTGCCATGTCATGGCCAAAGTGATGTGGATGAGGGACAAGACAAGTTGCAAACAGGGGTGTAACTACCATAGCGGCAGACCATGCGACTGCTATGGGGCCCAGGGCAAGAGGGGGCCAAACTTTGTTGGGATCATCTCCTCTTCTACTGGAAGTAAAAACTTGGTCAGGACTCTACCCTCTAAAGGAACAACTTTTAGGTAATGAGGCAGTAGAAAAATTGCCCAAGGGTCATTGAAAAGGGTTTAGGAAGAAACCCTTCTCTCCTGTGTGGGGGGCCTGGTTTGATCCTTGCTATGGGGCCCTAACTTCTCTGTGTATGCCACTGGTGGAAAATGTTGCAGCCACAGTTTAGTACAGCAAAAACCATATAACTTTACTCAGCTTATGGCAGTATGACATTATGTGAGTATGACAATACAGCCATGGTGGTATGGACACCTTTTCTTTGCAATGAGAAGTACACTTATTCAACTTTACACGGCTATATTAAAAGTGGTGCATTATCCAACTTTCAGGTAGGACAGTTTACAATGTGGACTGCGGTGACAATAGCAGTAATGGTGGTTTTCGCCTGACATCACATACTGCATGGCCTCACCTCAGGCATTTATCCTAGCACTGGATACGCATGCAGAAATTTTCACAGGTTTCAGGGAGGCTCCCAGGCAACTTTGCTGCTCAGAATCTGTAGTGTCCATCGCTGTAGGTAGACCACGCTCCACCTGCTTATCGTGAACTTAAGGAGGCTCCCTAGTAACTCCACCTGCCTAAAGGCCCCTTTACACTGCTCGTATGAACGCTCGTTAGCGTCACTCTGCTGCTGCAAAGGTGTGTCGATTACCCGATGAATGGGCAAAATGCTTGTTTGTTGGGCATTAGGATCTTTCATGCAGACACCCATATTATCTCTTACCAGCAACAGATAAAGCCTCTGCTGCTGGTAAACAGTGATACTGTATGGTATGAGCAATGGCATTTGCATACAGTAGATCTTCATTTTTCTCGACAATGCGGGCACATATGAACATAGGACCAACACCGATTAATTCAGCTGCCAATCACTCATGCAACAGGTCAGTGCGGAATCCTGAGTGATCCTTAGTAGTTTAATCACAGTATAGGTAGTAAACAGTAATCGACTATGTATTCATATACAGGCCATATAGGTGACACAGAGTCCAATAGAGATCTGGAGAAGCTGCTCTGCTAATCCTAATAAGACACGTCTGCTGACACTATGTGGCATATGTATTACTGGGACATTATATGGACCAGGGGCACTATGAAGACATATTTAAAACTGTGGAATTATACATTACTGGGAGCACCACTATAACGGGGGGAACAACAGGGGGCAGTATTATTACTGGGGCACAATCCAGGGGCATTTTATTGCTGGAGGCACTATAGAGGGCAATATTAATACTGGAGGCACTATAGGGACAGTATTATTACTGAGGCCATTATAGGGGCAATATTACAGTGGGCATATTAGGTGCATTGTTATTACTGCGGCACTATGGGGATGTTATTATTACTGGGGTATTTTAAGAGGCATTATTACTACAGGGGGCACTATTTTTTCTGCAGTACAATGGGACATTCGGAAACAGGACATAAATCAGGACATATTGGGGGAGGCAGCAGGATGGCACTGTTGGGTCACAAGGATGAGGAGTTTGTGTTGAGAAGGTGGGGGGGATGATAGAAAAGTGAGGAATCTAAGATGTCTATGTTGCAAACTCTGCAGAGACAAGATGTGGCTAAAAGTTATCATGGCGGTCTTGACTGAATGGAGAAGATGAGAAAAAAAAGAATGTACATCAGAGGAGACGTCACTGGATAAGAGGTATGTAGTGCGGTATTCTCCTGTATGACCAGGCAGTATGCTGTTGGTAGTGCTGGCTTGCTGCTGTGGCCTGAGTCTCATCTCCTCTGCCCCCTCCTTCATATCTTAATTAGAGACAACTGGAAGTGGAGTGCTGGACATGGCAGCTGGAGTCATCACAGAGGGGAAGCTTCTGGAGAGGTAATTTGTGGTCCTGGGGCAGTATTTTGTACTGCACTGTGGTATTTGGTATGTAGTATTGCTAGCCCTACCTACCTGTGTTGACCACACATTCGGTCAGTTTGAATCCGCCTACATCCTGGGGCCACTTTTTGTATTTTTTCCCAGGGCCACTTTAAGTTCCCAATCAGCCCCTGAAAATAACAGTACAGGAATCAAATCCATTAAAAGACAGTAACAGGTTATATTTAAGGAATAATGTGTATTGCTTATGGATGGATTTACACAACCTCTTGTCTGCTCAATTGGTTTCTTTGTTCTCACCCGCTGATTTTATGATGTGCTTTTGTGATATTTTGTCTTGATATGATTATGTGTAAAAAAGCTTATTTTTCTATATTACATGTGTGGTTTAATTGGGTTGGTATACAGAGCTATTATGGTTCCACACATGACACACTTGCTTAGGTTTATGGCTGTTGTTATTTGGTGTTAAATTGGTTTCTTATGTTCCTCCTGTAATATGACCGTGACTAATTTGTGGATTAAAGTGGTTATCCAGTCCAAAAAAGCCCCCCCATTTGCCGGGCCCCCCGTGCTGAATATACTTACCTGGTTACCTGGGTCCCCGCTCCCTTCACCGCTCCTCGTCCCCGCACCACCACTGCTGCTTCTCCCTGTGCGCGGATGAAAAAAAATCTGTTGTTGGGGGGAGGGGCAGGCGGGGACGGGGACAAGCCTCCCTACTATCGCGGGTAATGCTAGGGAGGCTTATCCATGTTCCCGCCTGCTATTAGCTGTTTCCACCCTGACATAGGATGTTTTCATCCGCGCACGGGGAGAAGCAGCAGCGGCCTTGCGGGGACCAGGAGCGGTGCAGGAACCCGGGTAATTATATTCAGCATGGGGGGCCCTGCATCTGAGGGGCTTTTTTTAGGATTGAATAACCCCTTTAACTATTTTTCTGATATTTGGGCTCTATCCCGGTTCTGACCCTGCTTGTATACATTGAGTACACAATTATTAGGGAAGTTATATTTTTGAGGATTAATTTTATTGTTGAACAACTACAGTGCTGTCAGTCAATCCAAAATGTTAATAAAGTTCAAACCTGAATATTGAAGAAAGTAAAAGTGAGGTTTGGGCTTTCTTAGGAGAATATCTATATGTGCATAATTATTGGACAACTATTACTGTGCAGAATTATTATATAACTAAATGAAAAAGAAAGTTACGACTAAGACAAAACCTGTGTCAACTGCTGTTCGGGTGGAGGATCATGTCTTTATCAGTCATTTGCTATTAAACTAAATAAAGCTCATCAAAGATTTTAACTGAAAAGGCTTGAACTCTTTCCTTATTGTTTGCTAGACTCATCTGGTCTGTTCCGAGCACTGGATTGTATTAACTGAGGTGAGCTGGAGTTTTCTTATGCTATGTGTCATCTATGGAGTCTGTCAGTTTCTTAATCTATTGATGATCAACTTTTTGTGCAGCAGCAACCACAGACCTCTAGACACTGTTCAGAGAGGTGGACTGTTTTACTTCACCGTGAATCTGCTGTTTAAGAAGGGCCCACAAGTTCTCAATAGGATTTAGGCCAGGTGAGAAAGGGGGCCATGTCCTTATTATTTCATCTTTAAGGCATTTACTGGCAAATTATGCAGTGGAGTACTTTGATGTGTGAGATGGAGCATGTCCAGCATGAAAATAATGGTTTTATTAAAAGATGATGACTTTTTCCTGTACCGCTGCTTGAAGAAAGTGTCTTTAAAAAACTGGCAGTAGGTTTGGAAGTTGATTTTGAGTCCGTCTTTAATGTGAAAAGATCCAACTAACGCATATTTAATAATACCAGCCCATAGCAGTACCCCCCTTGTTGGAATGGAGCTCTGTGCCCATTACTGATCCATCCATCTGTATGTTAAGAGTCACTCTCATTTCATCAGTCCATAAGAAAAATAAAAAAATCTGTATTCAGATACGTCTTGGCCCAGTGTTGATGTTTCAATTTATGTGTCTTGTTCAGTGGTGGCCAGGTTTCAGGCTTCCTTACCTTGGTCGTGTCTCTGATCACTGAACACCTTGTACTTCTGGGCACTCCAGGGAAGTTGCAGCTCTGGAATATGACAGTACTGGAGAATAATGGGTTCCTGGTTGCTGCCCATTTGATTATTCTCCAATAATTGGAAGTTAATTTGCGTCTTTTCGTCTCAACACGTTTCTTGTGACCCTGTTCACTATTTGCAAGAAAATGTTTGATGGTTCTGTGATCATGCCTCAATATCTTAGAAATTTCTAGAGTGCCACATCCCTCTGAAAAACTTAACAATTTTTGACTTTTTAGAGTTACCTAAATCTCTTGTTTGGCCTATTTTGCCTGAGGATAAGAATCTGCTTAGTAATTATGCACACTTTGATATAGGGTCTTGATCTCCAGAAGCCACACCCTCCATCGTTACGCAAATACAGATCACCTGATATGCTTCAATCCAATAAACATGCAAGTTTATATAGCTTGGAGTTGAAAAATATGCATAAAAATTATATGGTCAAAATACTTGCGTAATAATTATGCACAGTGTACAACTTGACTGGTTTGCTCATCTCTACTTGTAGCAGTGTGACATTTTTATGGTCTCTAAATTGATGTTATCTCGTGCCCCCACTATGTCTATAGAAAACTCTTTAGATCTTGTAGTGTGCCATAAATCCTAGGGATAAATTCAGTCCAATATTCAACTTGCCACTTATAAATTTGTATTCCCAAATTCTTCTGGCTCTTGAGACTTGAGATTTCTCTTTGATATGACTACTTTCATGTGTTCTTCATTGTGTTCTGGGCTACAGAAATGCTTAGCCACATGAAAATGTACCTTTTGCTCTTTAATTATGTGGTGATATGACCTCATCCCTGCTTTAAGTTTCTGTTCTGTTTCTCTAAAATAGAGACTCCCAAAAGGATATTTAGTGCAGATAATGAGGTACACAACATTGGATATAGAACACGTGACAGTCCCAGGGATCTTATAGTCCTGATGTGTTTTGGGGATCTGGCTCTTGTCTGTTGTCATTATATGTGAACAGGTTTTGCATCTTCTTATACTACAGGGATTAGTTCCTTTTTGTGTGGTACATGACAATGATAGTGCCTTGCAACGCTGGGGTTCTAGGTCCAAATCTGACCAAGGGCAACATCTGCATGGAACTTGTATGTTCTTCCCATGTTTACGTTGGTTTCCTCCGGGTACTCCGGTTTGCTTCCACACTCCAAAGACATACTGATAGATGTAGCATAGATTGTAAACCCCATTGGGGACAGCTTGATGCTAATGTCTAAAGTCCTGTGGAATAGGTCAGAACTATATAAATGTGTAAAATAATAAAATAAATAAAATAAGATTTAGAGGTTGTCGGCAACATAGCAAGGAAGGATCTGGGAAAATAGTTTTTAGCTGGTCATCCTTAAGTAGGACATGATATAATTTTTTGGTCAGTTTTCCTCATTACCTCTAATTGTGGGTTGTAGGTCACTAACAGAGGTACACGCTGGTTCTCTCTCTTTTTCTTGTATTGTAGAAGTTGACTTCTGGGTATCTTGTGGCTCTTGTGATCTGATCTTTAATTGAAGCAGGATGATAGCCGTGATTTAAAAATTTACTTTTCAGGTGTTATAAATGATCATCCCTGTCTGATGGGCTGACTATAGACTTTTTAATGTTTGGGGTAGAAGCTGTCCCATTGCATGTAGGCCAATCAAAAGGTTTCCGATACAGGGATGTCTGTATTGAGTTGTTCTGAAGTTTTGTGGTGGTGTCTACAGAAAGCTGATTTTTCATTTGAATAGCTGAGGTACAGGTTTATGGTGGGATGAAATTTATTGGATCGTTCATGAAATTTCAGGTATCGAGTGTAAAAATTTTGGGATCCTACCGGAAGAGCTCTGATGACCTCTTTGAATTCTGTCAAATATTTTTCAGTTGGGTTTCCCTACATTTTAATGTAGTATCGTGTGTCTGTGAGCTGTCAGTGTGCTTATTTTACATAGTCCAAAGTGTTCAAAAAGAGTATAGCGCCACCTTTATGTACAGGTTTTATGATGAGTCCTTTGTAGTTTTTTGAGGTTTGAATCACCCTCCTTTCCTGCAAGCTGATGTTGAATGTTTCTTTTTTATGTTTATCCAGTATTGTAGCGTTTACCACATTTCTAGGAATCATGGAAGAACTCTTTTAGTCTTAATCTCCTGAAATATTCCTTCATGTCACTACAGATTTCTGTTTTGTCAAAATGTTTAGTAGGACAGAATGTTAGTCTTTTGGAGAGCACCTTGAGTTCCACATTAGTTGGTGTGTATGATGACAGGCTGGACACCAGGCTGCCACAAGCCCGGTTGGACACCATACAGCATGTGAAAATGGAGGGCTTCCATTTGTAGGGTGGAATGGATGGAGACTTCCAGACTATACCTCTGCATCCAATTGAGCCATCATCTCCACTCTGAAGCTAAGTTGAACTTCTAGTTTGTTTATAAACTGCTGACATATTGTTGCGAGTTCCCTGATGAGTTGGCCCAAGGCCAATAAAACGCGTTGGAAAAGTTATCTTTATGCATACCAGGGCCCTTGTGGTTGTTTCCTTCCCTCTGACGAAGAAGAGACATCTAAAGAGCCGGGAGTGACACGGGGGTTGCCGTTTTGAGGGTGAGCGTTTTTTACCCCCTGTATAGAGATAGATAGAGTAATTGAAGTAGGGACTTGTAGGCAAAGAGACCCAGCATGTGGATCCCCTCCCATACCTACCTATATCCTAATCAAGGGTCAATTACCTCTGATAATACTCCTTTGGTATGGTTCAACAATTTTGAGGTTGCACTATTGTGTGTTATGTATGTCTGCACCGCTGTGTGCGATTGTTTGTTTATTGTCCTTAATAGGCTATTATTTTAATTTGATATTAAAAGTTAAGTATTAATTAAGGTTACCCCTTGTCCTTCCTTTCTGCCATAAAAAAACATTCCCCCATTTTGCCTTGGTAGCAAGGGTCTAAAAGCATGGTTTTCCAGTAATCATCAGACTTCTTGATGTCAACAATACGCCTGTCACTGCGTAAGCAAGCCAGCATACAAGTGGCCATTTAGGCTCCACCCCCACTGAGATGTTTGGGTGTCTTGGCTGGTGCCATCCTCATCATCGTCCTCTTGCTCCTCTACCTACTACTCCTCTTGCCTCTTGCAGTGGCAGCTCCTCATCTTCCCGATCCTCATCTTCATCATCCTCTTGCTCCCCAACAGCTATAGGGCTGATGCTCTTCTTCCTCAGTGGTTCCGTGCTGCATGAGCGTCAGCATTTGTTCTAACATAAATATGAAAGAAATTATGTTGTTCATGGCGCATTTGTCCCTGCTGACAAACTTTGTGACCTCTTCGAAGGGCATCAATATCCAACAGGTGTCTCGGATGAGCTGCCACTGCCTGACCTTGAAGCAACACATGCTCCCTGCTGCTGAGGCTGTCTGTGTATGACAAAATCGTTCACAACTTTCCACTGCTCGCACAGACACTCGAGCATGTACAATGTGGAATTCTAGCGAACTGGCATGTCGCAGATTAGGCGGTGTAGCGGCAGGCAGTTTTTTTTGCTGCAGGTCCAGGAGAGTGTTCCTTGCCATGTAAGAGTGGCTGAAGTGCTTGGACAGTCTATTGGACTTAGCCAGCACCTTGGGCAAGCCAGTGCACTTATTTAGAAAGCGCTGCACCAATAGGTTGATAATGAGTGCCATGCAGGGAGCAAGTGTTATTTCGCCTAGGTTCAGGACAGCCACGATGTGCGCCCATTGTTGCTTACTACCCAGTTGGAGTTGGCGGGGTGACAGCCAGCGGGAGGTTTGCTGCTTGATGGAAATGCTTGACCTGACACATGTGATGTCCAATTACTGTTGGGGACTGGAATGTGTCCATGGAGGAGGAGGTTGATAAGTGCTTGGTGTGGGAGCCAGGCCAAAACAATCGTGAGGGAAAGGGAATCAAAACAACCTGGCCTCGTTGCTGGGGGCTGCCTTGTTGCAGCCAGAAAAAGCATTAACCCAGTGGGCCATGAAAGACATGTACGGACCCTGCCCATAAGATCTGCTCCAAGTGTCCACCTTGGCATGAACCTTGTCGCACAGCAAAATTTGCAGAGAGTTGCACACGCTATCCGCCACATGAGAGTACAAGGCAGGGATGGCTCTTTGGGAAACATTATGCTAGCTAGGAATCTTCCAGAGAGCCTGAATGCACGCCATTAGCTCCCTAAAGGCAGCAGACTCCACTAAATGGTATAACAGCAACTGCCCTACCAGCAACTTGGCCACGTAGGCACATGGAGTTGTTTCCTGGCCATGAATTCTGAGGGGCAGAAGCGGATAGGGATGATGACAATGTGAAAGAAACTGTACTGCTTGGGGATGCAGCCTGGCTGCCGCAAGCTGGACCAGGAGAGGGAGGGAAATCCTGCCGTGGTTGCTGGCTGCTACCACTGTTTGCCCACTGGATGGCATGATGCCACTTCATGTGGTATAATAGAGTTGTGGTGCTTACGTTTGCCTTGCTCTTGCACAGCTTACACAAGGCAATGCTTTTGTCTTCCATCAGCGTGGAGAAAAACTGCTGGATGGGAGATACTCATGCAGGGGTAAAGGCAGCTGAGCTGGACTTAGCTCTGGCACATTTTAGGGCTAACCCAACCACTGCATCAGCGGCATCACCAGATCCCGAAGCAGACGTGGCCCTGGCTGTTCTTTGGAAAGTACGTGGCCTCTGCTTTTTATTGCTGCCACCATCACCCTTCTCCTCTGATGTTGCTTCCTCCACAGCACCCTGACACAGCTCCCAGGTCCTGTCCAGCACACAATCGCCCTCCACCACTTCCTTTCAGGATCTGTCATGGAACCATGAACCAGACGTACAACAAGAGATGAGTGGAAATAAGAAGGCTTTATTGAAAATTAAGCTGTAAGGCAAAAGTCCAAACGGATGGCTAAACCGAAGCAGGGTCTTGCGAAACCAGAGATCAGGAACCAGAAGGGTAGTCAGATGAAGCCAGGATCAGGAACCAACAGGGTAGTCAGACGAAGCCAGGATCAGGAACCAACAGGGTAGTCAGACGAAGCCAGGATCAGGAATCAGCAGGGTAGTCAGACGAAGCCAGGATCAGGAACCAGAAGCAGCAGCAGTCTTAGAAGCATGTGAGCACAGGAGGACCAAGCAGGGAACTGAAGCCACAGACCTCCTATATATATGAGCTAGGCATCCAGCTCCTCCCAGTGGGAAGGAGGAGCCGCAGGGTGGGAGGCTACAAGAAACCCAGAAACCAAGATGGCCGCCAGCACATGTCAAACGAAGGAGAACAGCAAGGAGGTAAGACCATGACAGTACCTCCCCCTCAAGGGCCCCTCCTCCGCGGAGTAAGGAACGGTTTCTGAGGGAAGCATGCGTGGAAGGCTCGGAGCAAGGCAGGAGCATGGACATCTGCGGAGGGAACCCAGGAACGCTCCTCTGGACCATAACCACGCCAATGGACCAAAAACTGCACCCGGCCGCGGACCAGGCGTGAGTCCAGGATATTGCTCACCTCATACTCCTCACGATTGCCCACTTGGACCGGACGAGGCCGAGGAATCGAGGAAGTGAAACGATTACACACCAGTGGCTTCAAGAGGGAGACATGAAACACGTTGGAGATCCGCATGCCAGGAGGAAGCGCAAGGGCATAGGCTACCGGGTTTACCCTGCGAAGCACTCGGAAGGGACCAACAAAGCGAGGCGCCAGCTTGGGAGTGGGCACTCGAAGGTTGAGGTTGCGGGTGGACAACCATACGCGGTCTCCGACCTGGTAGGAAGGAGCAGGCGCTCGTCTGCGATCAGCCTGGAGTCTCTGGCGCTGCGCAGAGACCTCAAGGGACCTCTGGATCTGTACCCAAGAAGCACGTAGGACGGAAAGGTGATCCTCCACAGCCGGAATATCCTGGGGAGAGAATACCTCCGGTAACACGGCAGGTTGGAACCCATAATTGGCCATGAAGGGAGACCTCCCTGGCAAAAATCGAGGCCAACTCTTGTGCAGAGGGTAACTTCTTGAGAGGTACACAGTGGCACATTTTGGAAAACCGATCCACTATCATGAGAATGACCGTATGGCCTCGGGATGCAGGGAGGTCCACAATGAAATCCATCCCCAGGTGTGACCATGGACGCTCCCCGGTGGCTATGGGTTGCAAAAGGCCCAACGGAAGGTGCCGAGGGGACTTACTCTGGGCACAAACGGAGCATGCCGCTACATATGCGGCGATGTCGGAACGTAGAGAAGGCCACCAGAACAGACGTGAAACAGCCCAGGACAGCTGATTCTTTCCAGGATGCCCCGCGGCCTTGGAGTTATGGTAGGTTCGCAACAACCGAGTGCGCAACTCCTCAGGCACAAAACACCTGCCGTTGGGTCTCCCAGAGGGAGCACCAGATTGAGCCGCCAAAATCTGCTCACCCAGGGGAGAGGTCAGGCTGGTGCGAATGGCAGCCAGGATCTGATTCGGAGGTATGACCGAAGTCGGAATCGACTCCTCCCCGGACAGCTCGGAGTACTGCCGTGATAAGGCATCCGCTCTGATGTTCTTGGAACCGGGTAGGTAGGAGACCACGTAATTAAAACGTGACAAGAACAGAGCCCATCTGGCCTGACGTGGTGTCAATCTCTTGGCCTCAGAGAGGTAGGTCAGATTCTTGTGGTCCGTCAGGATGAGAACCGGAACCACCGAGCCCTCGAGCAAGTGCCTCCATTCTTTAAGGGCCTGCACGATGGCCAATAACTCCCTGTCACCAATCTGATAGTTGCACTCCGCGGAAGACAGTTTCCGGGAGTAAAACCCACAAGGAAGCAGAGGACCCTCTGGTGTTCTACGCTGAGACAGGAGGGCGCCTACTCCCGTCTCAGACGCGTCCACCTCGAGGACAAACGGCAACCCAGGGTTGGGATGCGACAGAATCGGAGCCGACACAAAGGCGGACTTTAGAGCCTCAAAAGCTCGGATGGCCTCGGGCGGCCAGACCTGGGGATTACTGCCCTTCCTGGTCAGATCCGTGAGAGGCTTGGCTAGCATGGAAAAGTCCCTGATGAACTTCCGATAATAATTGGCGAAGCCCAAAAAGCGCTGCAGGGCACGAAGACCACTGGGCTGGGGCCACTGTAAGACAGCCGAAACCCTCTCAGGATCCATGGAGAACCCCTCAGCGGAAATGATGTAACCTAAGAAGGTTACCTGGGATCGGTGAAATTCGCATTTCTCAAGCTTACCGAACAGCTTGTTCTCTCGTAACCGTTGCAACACTCGTCTGACATCCAGAATGTGGGCCTCCATGGATTCAGAATATACCAAGATGTCATCCAAATAGACCACCACACACTGCTGCAACAGGTCACGGAAAACATCGTTGATGAATTCCTGGAAGACTGCGGGCGCATTGCACAACCCAAAGGGCATAACCAAGGATTCATAATGACCGGTCCTGGTGTTAAACGCGGTCTTCCACTCATCGCCCGCCTTGATCCTTACCAGGTTATATGCCGCCCTCAGGTCGAGTTTGGTAAAGACTGTGGCCCCTTTGAGGCGATCGAACAGCTCGGAAATCAAGGGTATCGGGTAAGCGTTCTTGATCGTGATGCGATTGAGACCCCTGTAATCGATGCAAGGCCTCAACTCACCGCCCTTCTTTTTCACAAAGAAAAATCCAGCCCCTGCCGGGGACGAGGATTTGTGAATGTGTCCGCGTGAAAGCGCCTCCCTCACGTACTCCTCCATGGCCTCATTCTCCGCTACCGACAGTGGATAGACTTTGCCACGAGGAGGAACGGCACCAGATTGTAACTCTATGGCACAATCGTATGGGCGATGCGGAGGTAGGGCAACCGCACGCACCTTATCGAATACATCCCGGTACTCCTCGTATTCAGGAGGCAACAGAGAGTCCGAGGAAGTACACAGCAACTTGACAGGCCCATGGATGCAACTAGCCCCACACTGCGGTGACCACGAGAGGATCTCGGCCGATTTCCAATCGAAAGTCGGATTATGCTTCTGGAGCCAGGGGTACCCCAAGACCACCGAGTAGTGTGGAGACGAAATAACCTGGAGACAGACCGACTCTCTGTGAACGGCACCAATGGCCATCCCCACTGGAAGGGTCTCATGAGTCACGTGTGGCGGCAGAAGGGGTCTGCCGTCTATCGCCTCAAGAGCCAGTGGGGAACCTCGAGGCTGCAGAGGAATGGAATTGGCGGCAGCGAACACACTATCAATGAACAAACCACCAGCACCAGAGTCCACCAACGCCTGGGTCGTCACCGAGCCCCCGACCCAGGAGAGGACAACAGTAATCAGTGGTTTGTCAACACGGGAAACCGGGGACGAGGAGACTCCACCCAAGATCTGCCCCCGACAGGATCTCAGGTGCGAGCGTTTCCCGGACGGTTCGGGCATGCCAACCGAAAATGCCCACCGAGACCACAGTACATGCATCGGCCCTCGCGTCTCCGGAGTACCCTCTCCCCCTCGGACAGGCGAGCAAACCCCAGCTGCATGGGTTCACCCCCAGACAAGTCATCCCCAGGAGGCGTGGGAGGAGAGGGAGGCACGGGTGGGACAGCAAACGTAGGCGCCAATCTGTTAGAAGGCCTCCGCAGGCTCTCCTGAAAGGAAGGTCTCTCCCTGAGTCTGGTGTCAATCAAAATCAGGAAAGAAATAAGAGACTCGAGCTCCACAGGTAGGTCCTTAGCTGCAACCTCATCCTTCAAGGCATCCGAGAGACCATGAGAGAAAGCAGCGACCAGAGCCTCATTATCCCAGCCCACCTCTGCTGCCAGGGTACGAAACTCAATGGCGTATTCAGCTACGGATCGTGAACCCTGTCTGATGGACATAAGGAGCTTCGCAGCAGAGGCAGCACGAGCCGGCACATCGAATACCTTCCGAAGAGAAGCAACAAAACCGGAAAACTCGGCAACCACCGGATTGTTGTTCTCCCATAAAGGGCTGGCCCAGGCCAAGGCCTTGTCCGAGAGCAGCGAGATCAAGAAGCCCACCTTTGATCTCTCAGTAGGAAAGGCATGTGGCAGCAACTCGAAGTAAATGCCCACCTGGTTAAGGAAACCTCGGCACTGAGTTGGCTCTCCCCCAAAGCGCTGTGGAAGGGGGGCAGAACCGGTCATACCCCGAAACACCGCAGGCGCAGCAACAGGTGTCGGGGTAGACTCTGGCGCAACAACCGGAGCGGCAGTAGGAGCGGGCCCAGGAGCGACAACCGACCCATCGGCAACGGAAGCTAAATGAGCCGTGCGTTCAAGCAGGGTTTGCAACGCCACAGCGAACCGACCCAACAGGTGATCCTGCTGATCAAGTCTGGCAACCAGCGTAGGTAGCGAGGATGGCCCTGTACCGTCAGAATTCATGGCTTGGTCCTAATGTCATGGAACCATGAACCAGACGTACAACAAGAGATGAGTGGAAATAAGAAGGCTTTATTGAAAATAAAGCTGTAAGGCAAAAGTCCAAACGGATGGCTAAACCGAAGCAGGGTCTTGCGAAACCAGAGATCAGGAACCAGAAGGGTAGTCAGATGAAGCCAGGATCAGGAACCAACAGGGTAGTCAGACGAAGCCAGGATCAGGAACCAACAGGGTAGTCAGACGAAGCCAGGATCAGGAATCAGCAGGGTAGTCAGACGAAGCCAGGATCAGGAACCAGAAGCAGCAGCAGTCTTAGAAGCATGTGAGCACTGGAGGACCAAGCAGGGAACTGAAGCCACAGACCTCCTATATATATGAGCTAGGCATCCAGCTCCTCCCAGTGGGAAGGAGGAGCCGCAGGGTGGGAGGCTACAAGAAACCCAGAAACCAAGATGGCCGCCAGCACATGTCAAACGAAGGAGAACAGCAAGGAGGTAAGACCATGACAGGATCATGTGAGAACCCTTCTTCCTCTAGTTCTTTTTTTCTGGCAACATGTGCACTAAAATGGTGCGTTCGGACCTAACTCAGTTTGGTCCAATCTGCTTCACTCATCCTTACCTACAGGATAATGGGATTGTCTAAGAATGTGTACTGCAACTCACTAAATTCACCCTAACCCACAACTATTTCACTTTCGGCAAGGAGATATATTTACAATGCACTGGAATCGCCATGGGCAGCAAAATAGCACCGCAATATGCAAATCTTTTCATTTCAAAACTGGAAAGTAACTTCTTGTTATCCTGCCCCATCAAACCATTGTCCTACTTTTGTTTCACTGATGTCATCTTAATAATCTGGACTGACATGAACTGATAATATTTCATGAACGATTTAATACATTTTTTGCTGCCTTGGGTTTGACATACAATGAATGTGATCGTAGGGCAGTGTCGCAAGTTAATCTCCTCGCTCCATCAGGGGATTTCCCCTCTTGAATATTTCTCAGAATTTAGAGGGTGGTCCATTATGTCTCTTGGACCCGGGATTTGCTGACTATTTTCTGAAAAGCTGGGATTTCCTCACTGTCTCCAGCTTGACTGCCTTTATCTTTCTTTTACATATTCTATTTTTCTTTATAGTATAGTCTTAGTGATTCTTTGCTCTCTTCCTGTTTTAGTAATTTTTAAGCTTTATTTTTGTCATTTCTTGCCCACATTGTTTTTTTTTGCTTGCTCCTGACCCTTCCATTCCCATAAGGTATTTACCTCTCACAATGAAAGTTTAGTATGCTTTTAAGATAGCCCATTTTGTGGTTGTATTCTTTATTTTTGAGGACATTGTTACAGTTAGGGTCCATTCATACGTCCGCAATTCCATTCATTTCTATGGGGCCGCAATTGCGGACAAAAATAGGGATTTTCTATTAAGTGCCGGCGATGTGCGGTCCGCAAAATGCGGAACGCACATTGCCGGTGTCCGTGTTTTGCGGATCCGCGGATCTGTGGATCCGCAAAACACTTACAGACGTGTGAATGGACCCTAAGTGAGACTAATAGACTGTCTAAGCTAGTCAAATGTTGCTTTTCAGAAGTTTAGCACTTTTGTGCCTCCCTGAAAAATCACTCTTTTGAATATCTATCTATCTATCTATCTATCCATATATCAGGCAGCACTACATACCATAGTTTGTTAAATGTGTTTTCAGATTTACTATTTGAATTTCCATTTTTGGCTTTTATATATTGGCTGCAATAATTAATAACCTAGTCCTGTAATTAAGAAATATATAATTTTTAATTCTGAGATTGATATTAACATTCTGCACCAGAAGAACAGAGTATATCTCCTTGAGATAATGATGCAGAGAGAGAGAGAGGGAATGAGAGTCGAATTATCTGCCTAAGTGGATAAAGAGTTTACAGAGGTGTTGAGTCAGGGATATTAGTTTCTCACCTGTCATTTAGCTATCTCATCTAATAGGACATTCTTACATTATATCACGTAGGATCTGGATTACTATTTTACGTCTGAGGTGATTTTCTCTGCACATTGACAGTTTTTTTCTACTTTTTTAATTTTGGTTTTTTTTTAACCTTTTAGGCAATGAGCTGTTTGGTCTAATATTTCCTCATGCACAGTTTCATAGACAAGCAATACCCAATTGAAGACCGTAGTCTATAATTCTACCTCGATCAAAGGGATTTTGCTAAGCCTGGAAGTACTGAATGCAGTGGGAAGATCTTCCTTTCAGTCAAGATTTGCTTTGTGTAGCTACCAAGTGGTTCATGTTTGATTAAGGAGACTAAACAATCAAAGATGGATTTTGGGGCACTGGAAACAGTGGTAGCCAATTCTGCATATATTACTGCACGTGGTAGCTTTGATGGGGGCTTCAATCCTCAAATTACTCGGAATAAGAAGTTTCGTTCCAAGTTAAAGCTGCCTCCCCTTGCAGAGTGTGAACATCTGAAGAATCAGATTGATATAGAGTTTGAAAATATTTGTGAAAAGCAGCCCATTGGAAAGAAGTTGTTCCAGGAGTTTTTGGGAACAATCGATCAGTTTGTTCCTGCACTGAATATCTGGATTGATATTGAGGATTATGATACAGCGGAGGATGATGATCGTTTGCAGAAAGCCAAGTGCATCGTTAACAAATATCTGGACAGCCATTCTAAGCATTTTTGTCACTATTTAGATGACAAGGTTATTGCCCAAGTGGTGGAGGAATCCAACAAAGTTCCTGATGGGCTCTTTAAACCACTGCTTCAGTCTACTGCAGATTATTTAAAGGAAAATGCATTTCAACAATACAAGGAAAGCAAATACTTTTCAAGATTTCTGCAATGGAAATGGCTAGAATCTCAGCCTGTTGGAGAGGACTGGTTTATGGACTTCAGAATTCTTGGGAAAGGTGGATTTGGGGAAGTGTCTGCTTCCCAAATGAGGGCGACTGGTAAAATGTATGCTTGTAAGAAGCTCAACAAGAAACGCTTGAAGAAGAGAAAGGGATTTGAAGTAAGCATTTGATTCCCCATAACTAGGCAATATGATCCAATTGACGCTTTTGAAAATTTACCAGATATGAAGACGTGTGTTTGGGAGTGCTATGATTAGCCAAAGATCACATGACCAGATTACTTGACAGGCTTAGATGTTTGAAGGTCATGGTTAATCATATTTAGCATAATGTTTTTTGTGCTTCTTTATACAGAAATGCAGTTAACAAAAAATATACATTGCTCTTGATTGAATTCATTTAATTTGTACGATTGATCAGTGATGGCAACATAACATATATTTACCAATATGAGTGATAGCAATAGTATCAGTTTGGGAATTCCAGTATGCAGTGTAGACTAAATGTCTAGCATTTACCTTTTTTTTTTTTTTTGCATTTTGATGCTCCTGAATTTGCGATATGCTGGATAAATGTGACTGAACAAGCACTCTGTTTTCCAGTATAAATAGCTGGAATTCTGATGCATAGAGAATGCTTGGCCATGTCCCCTTTTTTCAATTGTTAGAGTTGTCAACATTTGCGGTAATATTTTCTGAAATGTTTACTCCATTTAACACAGCCCTAAATGTATTTTAAGAAAAAGTGTATATATACAGTGTGTGTATATATATATATATATATATATATATATATTTTTTTTAATAACATTTTATTTGGTTTGTGAATCAATGTCATTTGGTTTGGTTTGTGAATCAATGTCATTTACACAAAACAAGATCAGCCGCCTTTCTAGCAAGTGGGGGACAGTAGGTACTCTCTTTTTTATGTTGTATACACTACAGGACATAATTCTATTAATAAAGGAATTTGATATTGATTCTGGCATCCCAGCCGAGAACAAGGAAGGTTAAGATACTGCTCTGATGAGCTCTGCGGTCTCTTAAGATTTTACGAAGCACAGCGCCATATATTACATAGCGGCTGTGCTTGGTATTGCAGCTCAGCCTCACTAAGCTATGCTTGGGCCAAATGACCAATGTACGGTGGCCTAGGAAAAGCTTGGTAAGTTGTGAAGAGATTTAGGGCTCTAGTGAGTGCAGTGGCCTCTTCGACCAGTTGATCAGTGGGAATGCCAGGAGGGGGACTCCTGCTGATCTAATATTAATGATCTATCCTGAGGATGGGTCATCAACATCAAATTCCTGGCTGACCACTTTAAGCTATACAAAGAATTCATTGAAGTTTTATTAATGGACCTATAAATATGTTCATATATGTGTTTTGGTCTATAAGAATAGGAATATAAAACATTGGAACGCATGATGTACATTATATATGTGTAAAGTGTTTTTATAGTTAAAAAATAAGAATGTGGCATGGAAACATTTTCTAGCACAAAGCATCATTTTCCACATTTCATGTTTCGTGAATTTTGTGAAGCAAAACTTGGGACTTTTCTGTTAAGGACAGATATTATTCAAGCCACATTGTGTTAATGCAGTAATTGTATGGAATGCGATATTTCATGCTAAAGTACTGGAAGTAAAGTAGCTGAGGCCACGGTTTTACAGGAGAACAGCACTTATATGTAACACAATCATTTGGCATGCATTACATACATGTTATATCAACACATTTTACAAAGGCTCATGAAGTTGAACATCATTTATTATCAGGAGTTTTAAATGTTTCTTTTTTTAGTCCTTATTCACATATACAACTTTGTCTGGTCAGTTATTTTAGGCCAGGGACCAGATACAACTGATAACACAATGCACAGATCCAGCCTTTATCTACTGATAGCGCTGGACAGGAATATGCTGTGTTTGGCGCTATTTGACATCCGGCATTACAACTGATGTATGTGCACAATCCCATAGGAAACTCTAAGATCCGTTCTGGCTCAGTTCCTCTCCAGCAAGTTCTGCTTCTTGCCGAGGGGAACTGAGCAAGATTATTGGACATACGTGAAGGGGGCCTTATTGGTACTCTTTCAAAGTGCAAATACAAACATATTAAATTAGTACAAAAGATTAAAAACTTTTATTTTAATTGTATTTATTAATATTTCAGACAATTTAACATTGGTTGGTCCAGTTTTTGACCCTGAAATATTGGACAGTAAATGAGACTTCCTACAATTAGCATCATGTATAACATCTCCAGATGTGGGATAAAACAACATAGTTTACAAAGAACTATTCTTTGAATTCATGTACACTTTTATCTGTAGCTATTATAGGGTTGACCAGTGATTCTGGTGCAAACAAACTGTAGTTTCTTCATGCTTACTAAATCAAGCTGACCATACAAAAGTGGCTGAACGCAGGATAAGCTGGCTATCTAACGTGTATGAGGGCAGCCCAAGTTGATTATTCCCTTCTCCCCATTCAGAACACGTGGACACTCAAGCTAAGTCTGTGTGTTTATGGGGGATCGGAAGGGATGGTCGTTGGCTTATTCAGTCTATGGCTAGCCTGAGGCTGGGTTTACATCATGTTTTTCCCATCCTTTTAACAGATACAAAAAACGTTTACGTTAATGGATGCCTCAGACTGATGCTATACAGTGGCATCCGTTCACCATAGAGTTTCATTGTAAAAAGTAGGGTGAACCCACCCTAGCTGACCAACTGGCGTATAATAATTCAACACCATCACACTTTATTTAAATAGTTACTTTTCTGCATTTTCTACTGTTGAATCTAAATAATGAGATGTAAGCTTTTGTGTCAGCCAAGATGAGTGAACTCCAACCTGTGACTCTCCAGCTGTTACAAAACTACAGTTCCTCCTATGTCCTCACATCCTGCCTGCTGAAAGTTGTAGTTTTGCAACAGCTACAGGGCCTCAGGTAGGAAACCACTCGCTTGATTGATAGGTCAGGAAAATCGGAGCAGTGATTATGACTTTTAAGTCATTTAATCAAGGCCTTTTTGTTTCCCATGAGGAATAGTTAATGCTCATTAGTAGAATTTCATTTGATGAATTGAGAATGAATAAATGATTTTAATAGTTTTTACTGTTTTTAACATAGAGTAGGTTATATGGCCCAAGTGAGACTAAGGTAGTTACATTTTTGCTGCTTATATTAAATAGCGATTTGACGGTTGCCCTTATCTGATCTTCATTTTTGGACTTCTGAATACTTAATCTTAGAAGTAGTATGCACCTAAAAGGGATATTCCAGAATTGTGTTATTGATGGCATATCCTCAGGGTAGGCTATCAATACCTGATTGGTGGGAGTCCAACTCCCTAAACCTCTGCCAATTAGCTATTTCAGTGTAGCTCTGGCACTGGACGTCAGTGCCGGTACTAAACAGCTCTGTCCATTGTGTAGAGCCGGTAACTGCAGCGACGCTTCCATTGAAGTCAGTTGTGAGCTGTGCTGCAGATATTGATGCAGAGGAGATATTGATGGCCTTTCCTGAGGATATTATTAGCTTATGCTCATAACTGGAAGTGCCCTCTGAGAGCCCATTCAAAACTCCTCTCAAGGTATTCTAGTGGCACCTCGCATAGTGGTGACTGTCAACATATTAATTAATTAGTGATCTGGAGTTTATTCCAGCAGTACTATGAATGGACTGCACTTAACCACCTCCGGACCGCCTAACGCAGATGTGCGGTCCGGAGGCGGCAGCCCTGCGCACGACGACGCATATACGCGTCATCTCGCGAGGGCCGGGATTTCCTGTGAACGCACGCACACAGGCGCGCGCGCTCACAGAAACGGAAGGTAAGCGAGTGGATCTCCAGCATGCCAGCGGCGATCGCTCGCTGGCAGGCTGGAGATCTGAATTTTTTAACCCCTAACAGGTATATTAGACGCTGTTTTGATAACAGCGTCTAATATACCTCCTACCTGGTCCTCTGGTGGTCCCTTTTGTTAGGATCGACCACCAGAGGACACAGGTAGGTCAGTAAAGTCGCACCAGACACTACACTACACCCCCCCGTCACTTATTAACCCTTTATGAACCCCTGATCACCCATGATCACCCCATATAAACTCCCTGATCACCCCCCTGTCATTGATCACCCCCCTGTCATTGATCACCCCCCTGTCAGGCTCCGTTCAGACGTCCGTATGATTTTTACGGATCCACGGATACATGGATCGGATCCGCAAAACACATGCGGGCGTCTGAATGCAGCCTTACAGGGGGGTGATCAATGACAGGCGGGTGATCACCCATATACACTCCCTGATCACCCCCTGTCATTGATCACCCCCCTGTAAGGCTCCATTCAGACGTCCGCATGATTTTTACGGATCCATGGATACATGGATCGGATCCGCAAAACACATGCGGACGTCTGAATGGAGCCTTACAGAGGGTGATCAATGACAGGCGGGTGATCACCCATATACACTCCCTGATCACCCCCCTGTCATTGATCACCCCCCTGTAAGGCTCCATTCAGACGTCCGCATGTGTTTTGTGGATCCGATCCATGTATCCATGGATCCGTAAAAATCATGCGGACGTCTGAATGGAGCCTTACAGGGGGGGTGATCAGTGACAGGGGGGTGATCACCCTGATCACCCCCTGTCATTGATAACCCCCCTGTAAGGCTCCATTCAGACGTCCGCATGTGTTTTGCGGATCCGATCCATGTATCCGTAAAAATCATACGGACGTCTGAATGGAGCCTTACAGGGGGGTGATCAATGACAGGGGGGTGATCAGGGAGTCTATATGGGTGATCACCCCCCTGTCATTGATCACCCCCCTATCATTGATCACCCCCCTGTAAGGCTCCATTCAGACGTCCGCATGTGTTTTGCGGATCCGATCCATGGATCCATAAAAATTATACGGACGTCTGAATGGAGCCTTACCAGGGGGGGTGATCAATGACAGGGGGATGATCAGGGAGTCTATATGGGTGATCACCCCCCTGTCATTGATCACCCCCCTGTCATTGATCACCCCCCTGTAAGGCTCCATTCAGACATTTTTTTTGGCACAAGTTAGCCGAAATTTTTTGTTTGTTTTTGTTTTTTCTTACTAAGTCTCATATTCCACTAACTTGTGTCAAAAAATAAAATCTCACATGAACTCACCATACCCCTCACGGAATCCAAATGCGTAAACATTTTTAGACATTTATATTCCAGACTTCTTCTCACGCTTTAGGGCCCCTAAAAAGCCAGGGCAGTATAAATACCCCACATGTGACCCCATTTCGGAAAGAAGACACCCCAAGGTATTCCGTGAGGGGCATATTGAGTCCATGAAAGATTGAAATTTTTGTCCTAAGTTAGCGGAAAGTGAGACTTTGTGAGAAAAAAACAAAAAAAAATCAATATCCGCTAACTTATGCAAAAAAAATAAAAAATTCTAGGAACTCGCCAGGCCCCTCATTGAATACCTTGGGGTGTCTTCTTTCCAAAGTGGGGTCACATGTGGGGTATTTATACTGCCCTGGCTTTTTAGGGGCCCGAAAGTGTGAGAAGAAGTCTGGGATCCAAATGTCTAAAAATGCCCTCCTAAAAGGAATTTGGGCCCCTTTGCGCATCTAGGCTGCAAAAAAGTGTCACACATGTAGTATCGCCGTACTCAGGAGAAGTTGGGCAATGTGTTTTGGGGTGTCATTTTACATATACCCATGCTGGGTGAGAAAAATATCTTGGTCAAATGCCAACTTTGTATAAAAAAATTGGAAAAGTTATCTTTTGCCAAGATATTTCTCTCACCCAGCATGGTTATATGTAAAATGACACCCCAAAACACATTCCCCAACTTCTTCTGAGTACGGCGATACCAGATGTGTGACATTTTCTTGCAGCCAAGGTGGGCAAAGGGGCACATATTCCAAAGTGCACCTTTCGGATTTCGCAGGCCATTTTTTACACATTTTGATTGCAAGGTACTTCTCACACATATGGTCCCCTAAATTGCCAGGGCAGTATAACTACGCCACAAGTGACCCCATTTTGGAAAGAAGACACCCCAAGGTATTCCGTGAGGGGCACGGCGAGTTCCTAGAATTTTTTATTTTTTGTCACAAGTTAGCGGAAAATGATGATTTTTCTTTTTTTTTCTTTTTTCCTTACAAAGTCTCATATTCCACTAACTTGCGACAAAAAAAAAAAAATTCTAGGAACTCGCCGTGCCCCTCACGGAATACCTTGGGGTGTCTTCTTTCCAAAATGGGGTCACTTGTGGCGTAGTTATACTGCCCTGGCAATTTAGGGGACCATATGTGTGAGAAGTACCTTGCAATCAAAATGTGTAAAAAATGGCCTGCGAAATCCGAAAGGTGCACTTTGGAATATGTGCCCCTTTGCCCACCTTTGCTGCAAAAAAGTGTCACACATGTGGTATCGCCGTACTCAGGAGAAGTTGGGGAATGTGTTTTGGGGTGTCATTTTACATATACCCATGCTGGGTGAGAAAAATATCTTGGTCAAATGCCAACTTTGTATAAAAAAATTGGAAAAGTTGTCTTTTGCCAAGATATTTCTCTCACCCAGCATGGGTATATGTAAAATGACACCCCAAAACACATTCCCCAACTTCTCCTGAGTACGGCGATACCAGATGTGTGACACTTTTTTGCTGCCAAGGTGGGCAAAGGGGCACATATTCCAAAGTGCACCTTTCGGATTTCACCGATCATTTTTTACACATTTTGATTGCAAAGTTCTTCTCACACATTTGGGCCCCTAAATTGCCAGGGCAGTATAACTACCCCACAAGTGACCCCATTTTGGAAAGAAGACACCCCAAGGTATTCCGTGAGGGGCATGGCGAGTTCCTAGAATTTTTTATTTTTTGTCGCAAGTTAGTGGAATATGAGACTTTGTAAGAAAAAAATAAAAATAAAAAATCATCATCATTTTCCGCTAACTTGTGACAAAAAATAAAAAGTTCTATGAACTCACTATGCCCATCAGCGAATACCTTAGGGTGTCTACTTTCCGAAAAGGGGTCATTTGTGGGGGTTTTCTACTGTTTGGGCATTGTAGAACCTCAGGAATCATGACAGGTGCTCAGAAAGTCAGAGCTGCTTCAAAAAGCGGAAATTCACATTTTTGTACCATAGTTTGTAAACGCTATAACTTTTACCCAAACCATTTATTTTTGGCCAAACATTTTTTTTTTATCAAAGACATGTAGAACTATAAATTTAGCGAAAAATTTATATATGGACGTCGTTTTTTTTGCAAAAATTTACAGCTGAAAGTGAAAAATGTCATTTTTTTGCAAAAAAATCGTTACATTTCGATTAATAACAAAAAAAGTAAAAATGTCAGCAGCAATAAAATACCACCAATTGAAAGCTTCATTAGTGAAAAGAAAAGGAGGTAAAATTCATTTGGGTGGTAAGTTGCATGACCGAGCGATAAACGGTGAAAGGAGTGTAGTGCAGAAGTGTAAAAAGTGCTCTGGTCATGAAGGGGGTTTCAGCTAGCGGGGCTGAGGTGGTTAAAGGGAACCTGTCATCCTCTTTATGCTGCCCATACTAACGGCAGTATAAGGTAGAGACAGGTGAGTTGATTTCAGCGCTCTGTCATTTATAAGTTAAAAGTAAGTGGTTGCTGAGAACCAACATCAAATTCATTGCAGACGGGGCCTGGAAAAGAGTCCCGGCCACCTGAGAAGAGTCATGGTTATTCATGATCTCCTGCTCTCCCCGCCCACCTGCTGATGACTGACAGGCTTCTACCGAGTTTTCTCCCTTCCTCTCTAGGAGAGAACTGCCAATCATCAGCAGATGGACATTAGGACTAACCAGGACTCTTCTCAAGTAGATGTGACTCTTTACAAGCCCTGGGCTGCAATGATTATGCTGCTGGTTCTCAGCAGCCACTTACTTTTAGCTCATAAGTGACACACCGCTGACATCAGCATTTCTGTCACTAATTTATGCTGCGCTCAGTGAGGTCAGGATAAAGTTGATGACAGGTTCCCTTTAAAGCCATTAAACATTTCTTCAATATACTTAATTATTAAAACAGGATGTAACTCCTGTAAATCTCACATTTATACCCCCAAATTGGATGCTCGTTTCTAGGGGTTACGGCCACGGCTATAACGTTAGGAGCGGTGTTCGTGCAAGCGCACTTCTTATTTATTCTCTGGCTGCAGAGGTGGCCGGGTTTCACAGGAGTGAGCATGTGCATTCACTCCCGGCCCCGGCCACCTTGCCGGGATCATTATCACAGTTACAGGGCATGTTCTACAGCCCTGTAACTGTGATATATAAAGATACAGACACGATCAGTGGGGGAGGGGGCAGCGCAGAATAATGAGATGAATAATGGAGGAGGATGGCAGAGAATTATGCAGACATGATCGGGGGGGGGGGGGGGCAGAGCATAATAAATACATGAATACTGGAGGAGGGGGCCAATACATCTGAGAAGATATGACATACATAAAACTACATTGCAGGGAGGCAGTGACAGGGAAAATAGTTTACAGTCATTATTGGGCAGAGTAAATTGTGCATTGATGACGGGAGGGGGAACCTTTACACAGCACACAGAACAGATGGTGACAAGCAAGTTACCATTGCATGTGACGATCTGCTCTGCTCTTCCAGAGCCTGACACAGAATCCCCCACTGTGACAGCCTCGGGAGCGCGCATGCACAGACAAGGGGCGGGGTTACTTCCTTTCTGCCAGGCTTGCCTTACTTTGTATCTCAGAGTTCAGCTCCGCCCCCAGCAAGCAGGGAAGAGAGGCCCTGAGAGCAGCGAGGCAGCCAGCAACTAGGGAGGTGAGACAACTCCTTTAACAGTGCTTGTGGGAGGTAATAGAGTACCTTTAATTATTTCAAGTTCCATTTACCATGAGTGACATTGTTATAATTAGAATAATTAATACAAAAATATTAAACACCCTTAAATTATTATTTGCCTGAAGTTGCTTAAAGTTATTCCATTTTATCATCAGGCCTTGCACATCTGTCTATTATATTACAGGTAGAGATGGCGAAGTTTTGAAAAATTTGATTCAGCAACTTAGCCGAATTTAGCCAAGGAGTATGATTTTGTCCAAATTCAATTGCCACGAATCGCTATAAATCAGGTATACCCGGGCGACTCTGCCTTAGGGTACGGCCACATGGAGCGGCTGTGCTGCAGGCGGGTTGCTGCCATGCTGCAGTGAAGAACTGCATGGCCAATTAGCCTGCAGCTGCCTTTCGTGTAATAATGAAGACGGCACTGTATAGTCCCTCCTCATTGTTAATGGCTGCGTGGAACCTTTGAACAGGACTGTTGCTGGTATGGCTGGTATGGGGATTGGCTTGTTAGTTTTGGGGGACAATATGCTGGCATACCCACTTCTCCAATCCCAGTGCTCTCCGGCCCTTCAGGTGGTCGCCCTTCTTCTGCCACCTACCTTTCTTCCTTTTCAACATCATCTAATAATGAGAATATGTAATCAGGAACATCCAGCTCCTCCTCTTTCTGCATCCTGCTGACTATTCTAGGACATGGAGACTTTGAAGGATGATTTGGAAGAAGTAAAGCCAGCAAAAGAGGAGAATGGTCATCATTAAGACCCTGCCCCCATAAAGGGTGCAGACTGGATGGTATTGGTTGGCAGGCACCAGAATAATAGATGCTTCCATCTTATTGGTATTGAATTACAGTTACGGCTGATGCAGGAATAAGTAAATGTAGGAATAAAAAACGAAATAAAAACTGACGCAGAATAAGTCTTCCTGCTCTCTCCCTGCACTGTCTCCAGTATTCTTCTATTAATCATTTTCAGCAACACTGTCCCTAGTGGGATGGGGGTTTTATAGGGCTGTGACATCCAGTGGCGTAGCTAGAAATGACTGGGCCCACAGCAAATTTTTGAATGGGGCCCCCCCTCCCCCAGTAATTTTTTCGCAACCCCTCCTCCTCCTCCCGGAGGGGCCCCTTCTGGGTCAGGCCCCAAAGCAGCCACTTCCACTGCTTCCCCTATAGCTATGCCCCTTGTGACATCACAGGGGCTCGATATCTGCGGATTGGCTGTCCGCATGGCTTTATGGGTAATCTTGTTTTTCTGTGCTCTGTACTTTCACTTTGTAACATGTGCAGCAGTCATTTTAGGAAAAACTGATTCGTTACCACGAAGAGCAAGAAAATTCGTCTTCGTTGCGAATCACAGTTTTCCTAAACTTTGGACTGAATTCCACTTTGAATTCTTCGCTTTTCTCAACGCCAATTACAGGATAAGATTTCTGAAGTGTAAAATCTGGTAATGTAGCATAATACTACTGTCAATGTCTGCTTATTATTAATAACAGACATTTTCTAAAAACAATTTTTAGAAATGTTTTTACATGTTATATTGTAGGTTACACAATGTTGCTTTCATAAGCCTTGGTTAAAGTGAGCACACTGAGCATTCAGTTTGCAAAGGCAGATACTAAACTACATATTACAGATGCTAAGCAGAATAAAATATGCATCTTTTGGAGTAAATCTTTTTTTTTAATGACTTTACATGGGCCGACAATTGAACAGATCATCGCTAACCATTTATGGTAATTTGGGAGCATGAAAACAGCTCCCCAATATCCCAGATACATGTAAGCACAATGTACGAATACTTTTTGTTTAGCTGTGTTGCTTTTTCTATGTTACTTCTTCATCCTGTTATTAGATCTGGCAAATGCTCGCACTGCTCAGACATGCAAATGATTAAATGACACCAGTCTAATCCTAAAACCACAACTGAATGTACTCTACCAGCAAATGTAAAGTCCCTGCCAACATCATCTGACCTACTTAAAATATTAGTGATTCCAGAGCAACATAGATCACACTGATGGATACTGCCCAATTTTGTTGCTTGACCATTTTTTACACATGTGCAAATTACATAAAATGCATTTGAATATGGTTTTAGTATCTTTATCTAGAGATGAGCGAATTTCTTAAAATTTGTTATGGGTCAGTTCTAAAAAAAAAAAAAAAATCTTAAAAAAAATTAGATTCAGGTCTGAACATATTCTACCCAAATATGACCCTCTGAGGTCTTCTATGACTTTTTCTATTGTCTTTCTCTCTTTTTCTTTCCCTTTAAAGCTCTTTAATGCAAATTCAGTAATAGTAAATAATGCCAGACTGACACTGACATATACAGGGAGTGCAGAATTATTAGGCAAGTTGTATTTTTGAGGATTAATTTTATTATTGAACAACAACCATGTTCTCAATGAACCCAAAAAACTCATTAATATCAAAGCTGAATATTTTTGGAAGTAGTTTTTAGTTTGTTTTTAGTTTTAGCTATTTTAGGGGGATATCTGTGTGTGCAGGTGACTATTACTGTACATAATTATTAGGCAACTTAACAAAAAACAAATATATACCCATTTCAATTATTTATTTTTACCAGTGAAACCAATATAACATCTCAACATTCACAAATATACATTTCTGACATTCAAAAACAAAACAAAAACAAATCAGTGACCAATATAGCCACCTTTCTTTGCAAGGACACTAAAAAGCCTGCCATCCATGGATTCTGTCAGTGTTTAGATCTGTTCACCATCAACATTGCGTGCAGCAGCAACCGCAGCCTCCCAGACACTGTTCAGAGAGGTGTACTGTTTTCCCTCCTTGTAAATCTCACATTTGATGAAGGACCACAGGTTCTCAATGGGGTTCAGATCAGGTGAACAAGGAGGCCATGTCATTAGATTTTCTTCTTTTATACCGTTTCTTGCCAGCCACGTTGTGGAGTACTTGGACGCGTGTGATGAAGCATTGTCCTGCATGAAAATCATGTTTTTCTTACCTTGCAGACTTCTTCCTGTACCACTGCTTGAAGAAGGTGTCTTCCAGAAACTGGCAGTAGGACTGGGAGTTGAGCTTGACTCCATCCTCAACCCAAAAAGGCCCCACAAGCTCATCTTTGATGATACCAGCCCAAACCAATACTCCACCTCCACCTTGCTGGCGTCTGAGTCGGACTGGAGCTCTCTGCCCTTTACCAATCCAGCCATCTGGCCCATCAAGACTCGCTCTCATTTCATCAGTCCATAAAACCTTAGAAAAATCAGTCTTGAGATATTTCTTGGCCCAGTCTTGACGTTTCAGCTTGTGTGTCTTGTTCAGTGGTGGTCGTCTTTCAGCCTTTCTTACCTTGGCCATGTCTCTGAGTATTGCACACCTTGTGCTTTTGGGCACTCCAGTGATGTTGCAGCTCTGAAATATGGCCAAACTGGTGGCAAGTGGCATCTTGGCAGCTGCACGCTTGACTTTTCTCAGTTCATGGGCAGTTATTTTGCGCCTTGGTTTTTCCACATGCTTCTTGCGACCCTGTTGACTATTTTGAATGAAACGCTTGATTGTTCGATGATCACGCTTCAGAAGCTTTGCAATTTTAAGAGTGCCGCATCCCTCTGCAAGATATCTCACTATTTTTGACTTTTCTGAGCCTGTCAAGTCCTTCTTTTGACCCATTTTGCCAAAGGAAAGGAAGTTGCCTAATAATTATGCACACCTGATATAGGGTGTTGATGTCATTAGACCACACCCCTTCTCATTACAGAGATGCACATCACCTAATATGCTTAATTGGTAGTAGGCTTTCGAGCCTATACAGCTTGGAGTAAGACAACATGCATAAAGAGGATGATGTGGTCAAAATACTCATTTGCCTAATAATTCTACACGTAGTGTATAGCTATGGATAAATGTATGGTTGATGATGTTACCAAACAACCTGTTTAAAAAACACACAACACGGTTGAATTTGTGCTTTTTCAAAATAAAAAATGTTTCCAAAAATGTGGTGTGGCGAAACCAACCTCGCCACGGTGTTTTGGAGGGGGCTGTTTGCCAGCCTCCTGCCCTGGGATTATGGTCCCTTAAGTTATTGGGTCTTAAGGCACTTGAGACTGAGCCCTCTGTCCCTGGATTGCATCATTTGCCTTACTTGCTTGGATGAAGCACATGGTGAGAACAATAGATAGCAGCCATTTTAACTCACAGACACTGTTCTGACTTTTCAACACGGTGCTATCTTGCCTGTATTTGGTGCACAGAAACATCATTCAGTAGTTTGAAACTACCAAACAGGGGACACATTTATTAGTGACTATTTTCTGTATAACTTGTACATTTTCAGTGTAACTGGCATAAAACTGTATCTTCCAAACTACTGAACATATGTGGGTTAATTTTGGATATGTGGTTCACCCAGATCCCCCGGTTCCGAGGATATATTGGTTATGGGGTTATTGCATGTTTTGGGGTTCCTGTGATATGTTTTATAAAACTGTATTTCTCTGCCTTTGATAATTATATTTGCCAGTGTGTTCAATAATCATCACCGGCAGAGGGGAGGATTTTGTGTGGGTGTGTTCCATTGTCCCATTGTGTGTTTAAATGGTGATGTCTGTCCTGTTGTCTCTGCATGTGTATTGGCGACTTCCCTTTGTCCTGAGAGATAATTGGATTGCCCTCGGTTGTCTCTGGGACAGAGAGGAGGAAACCATGATGCATTGTGGGGATGTGTTGTATCTGTCCTGTATTTGCAACAACTAATAAAAACCAGGCTGGGTGTGCCAGCACGTCAGACCACTGCTAGACCCTCAACACGGAGCCTTGTCTCGTTATTGGGGGGATTCCCTGTATGCTGTTAGAGACTGATTGCCAGGAGTGTAAGCTGATTGTATGCTTTTCCTGTTCGTCTGCTGGCAGCTATTCGCGAGGTTCTAGTTTGGAGTGCTATTTTGTATCCAGTTCGGGAGTTTGGTGTTCTGCAGTAGCTGTGCCTGTCTCTCAGAAAGGGGCATATCGCCTAAACGGATTTTAACCCCTTGTCTGCTGAAACGGTCCGCTACAATTGGTGGCAAGCAGCGGGATAGTTCCTACAGCCAGAAGGACAGCTACAGGAGACACCATTTCTTTGGATTTTAAAACTTAAGGGCAACGCATGTCTCAGTACAGTGACCCTAAAAGCACCAGGATGGAACCAGCAGTGGAGTACAGATACTCTGTTGAGGAATTTGACCGTATGATGTGGTTGCGGCTCAACTTCTTCAGACCCAATCCAGCTGAGAAATCCGTGAAGTTCGCGAGGAGTCTAGTGTTCAAGACCCTACTATATACATCGGAAGTTACAGTTGCGGGACAGAGGGAGCCCAGTCTCCATTCCCCAGCGGCAGTGTGAATTGCAGGGAATTGGGAGCCCAGTCTCCCTTCCCCAGCGGCAGTGTGAATTGCAGGGAATTGGGAGCCCAGTCTCCATTCCCCAGCGGCAGTGTGAATGGCAGGGAATTGGGAGCCCAATCTCCATTTCCCAGCGGCAGTGTGAAGTGCAGGGAGAGGAGAGCAGCGTCCTCCCTCCCCAGCGGCAGGCTGAGTTACAGGGGGCAGAGGTAGTTGTTCCTGCCCCCCAGCAGCAGAGTGATATGCCGGGAAGGCAGTGTGAAATGCAGGGAGAGGAGAGCAGCGTCCTCCCTCCCCAGCGACAGGCTGAGTTACAGGGGGCAGAGGTAGTTGTTCCTGCCCCCCAGCAGCAGAGTGATATGCCGGGAAGGCAGTGTGAAATGCAGGGAGAGGAGAGCAACATCCTCCCTCCTCAGCGGCAGGCTGAGTTACAGGGGGCAGAGGTAGTTGTTCCTGCCCCCCAGCAGCAGCATTTTTTTGGGGGAATTGGGAGCCCAGTCTCCATTCCCCAGCGGCCGTGTGATGTACAGGGAATTGGGAGCCCAGTCTCCATTCCCCAGCGGCAAGCAGAGTTACAGGGGGCAGAGACAGTCGGTCCTGTCCCCCAGCGGCAGAGTATCCTACAGGGAATAGAGAGCCCAGTCTCCTTTCCTCAGCAGCAGGACACTGTATTGGGAGCGGAGGCGGTCGGTCGCCCTCCCCAGCGGCTGGAAGTATGTATGGGAGAGGAGCTCGTTACCCCCTCTCCCCAGCGGCAGCTTAACGCACCAGGGGGAGACAGTAAGCCCCACAACAGTGCAGATGGGACTGTGGTCTCTGCACTTACAGCACAGGGGGTAGGGACAGTCGGTCCTGCCCCCCAGCAACAGGGCTGTTTAGCCAAAGGGGAGACAGTCGGTTTCCCCCTCCAACAACCAGACTCCAACCAGGCTTCTTCCGTGGTAACGCTGGCACCAGGGCAGAGTACCGCTGATACCTGCCCACAAAGAAACCTCCACTCCAAGCCAGGGAGCAACTCAGAGACCGGGAGTACCAGCTACCAATATAATCTTGGTGGATTCACTGGACAGAGACAGGCTACTAAATTCAACAGGTCCAGTATTGGGTTGTGGGTGGGCTGCCAGACTAACTCAGGTACCGACCGGCGTGAGGTCAGGTATCTGGTTAGTCTTCCCTGGGGGGGGGGGGGGGGGGGGGAGATGTGTGGCGAAACCAACCTCGCCACGGTGTTTTGGAGGGGGCTGTTTGCCAGCCTCCTGCCCTGGGATTATGGTCCCTTAAGTTATTGGGTCTTAAGGCACTTGGGACTGAGCCCTCTGTCCCTGGATTGCATCATTTGCCTCACTTTCTTGGATGAAGCACATGGTGAGAACAATAGATAGCGGCCATTTTAACTCACAGACACTGTTCTGACTTTTCAACACGGTGCTATCTTGCCTGTATTTGGTACACAGAGACATCATTCAGTAGTTTGAAACTACCAAACAGGGGGTTAATGCATGTTTTGGGGTTCCTGTGATATGTTTTATAAAACTGTATTTCTCTGCCTTTGATAATTATATTCGCCAGTGTGTTCAATAATCATCACCGGCAGAGGGGAGGATTTTGTGTGGGTGTGTTCCATTGTCCCATTGTGTGTTTAAATGGTGATGTCTGTCCTGTTGTCTCCGCATCTGTATTGGCGACTTCCCTTTGTCCTGAGAGATAATTGGATTGCCCTCGGTTGTCTCCGGGACAGAAAAGAGGAAACCATGATGCATTGTGGGGATGTGTTGTATCTGTCCTGTATTTGCAACAACTAATAAAAACCAGGCTGGGTGTGCCAGCACGTCAGACCACTGCTAGACCCTCAACACGGAGCCTTGTCTCGTTATTGGGGGGATTCCCTGTATGCTGTTAGAGACTGATTGCCAGGAGTGTAAGCTGATTGTATGCTTTTCCTGTTCGTCTGCTGGCAGCTATTCATGAGGTTCAAGTTTGGAGTGCTATTTTGTATCCAGTTCGGGAGTTTGGTGTTCTGCATTAGCTGTGCCTGTCTCTCAGAAAGGGGCATATCGCCCAAACGGATTTTAACCCCTTGTCTGCTGAAACGGTCCGTTACATGTGGCTTATTGTTTTTAAACACAAGATGATATTGGGAAAACAACTGAAACTTGTTACTATATAAGAGGCCAAAAATTATTCCTTAAATCTTTCAGGACCAAGCCATTTTTCACCCTTTACCCCAGGCCATTTTTAGCAAATCTGACACTTTATCACTTTATGTGGTACTAACTTTAAAAAGCTTTTACTTATCCAGGCCAGTCTGAGACTGTTCTCTCGTCACATATTTTACTTCATGACAGTGGTAAAATGGAGTAAAAAAAAAATCATTTTTATTTAAAAAAAATACCAAATTTACCCAAAATTTAAATACATTTGCAAATTTCTATTTCTCTACTTTTTTAATAGATAGTAATAACTCCAAAAATAGTTACCACATTACATTCCCCATATGTCTACTTCATGTTTGGATAATTTTGTGACTGCCATTTTATTTTTTGGGGAACGTTAGAAGGCTTAGAACTTTAGAAGCAAAACTTTTTAACCCCTTAAGGACACATGACGTATCGGTACGGCATGTTTCCCGAGTCCTTAAGGACACATGACGTACCGGTACGTCATGTGTTGTTCCGATCACTGCAGTGTGGCCGGCTGTGATCGGAACAAGGTGCCTGCTCAAATCATTGAGCAGGCACCTCGGCTAAATGCGCGGGGGGGTCCCGTGACCCCCCCATGTCCGCGATCGCAACAAACCGCAGGTCAATTCAGACCTGCGGTTTGTTGCGCTTTCTGCAGTTTCTGATCGCTGCGGTCTCTGACCGCGGCGATCAGAAACTTTAGTGTGGCGAAAATATATATTTATCACCCCCCTGCACCTCTGAATGATTTTAGCCCGGTGGGAGGTGCAGGGGGGGTGTTGCGGGCGGTGGGGGCGGTGCGGGAGGCGGGCGGTGCGGCAGGCGGGATCGCGATACCCCGCCCACCTCCCATTGCGTAATCGTTGGTGTACAGTGGGTATACCAGGGTGCCAGCACATTGCTGGCACCCTGGTATAAACGGCTGACATCGGTGATGCAATGTCAGCCGTTTAACCCTTTCCATACAGCGGTCCGTACGGACCGCTGTATGGAAAAAGTTAACAGTAAGAGGGAGCTCCCTCCCTCTCAGATCGGGGGGCTGCAGTGCCTTTGCAGCCCCCCGATGGAGAGGGAGAGAGCCCCCAGACAGCCCCCCGCAGCCCCGTGCTCACCCTTCCCCGTCTGCGAAGTTCTGAGCAGATGGGGAAGGTTCCCATGGCAACAGGACGCCTGCTCAGGCGTCCTGCTGTCCATGGTGCTGAACAGATCTGTGCTGAAAGCATAGATCTGTTCAGTGTAAGTAAAATACAGTACAGAGCCCTATATAGAGTACAGTACTGTATTATACTGACATCAGACCCACTGGATCTTCAAGAACCAAGTGGGTCTGGGTCAAAAAAATAAGTGAAAAAAAAGTAAAAATCAAAAAACACATTTATCACTGATTAAAAATTAAAAAAATAAAATTCCCTACACATGTTTGGTATCGCCGCGTCCGTAACGACCTGATCTATAAAACTGTCATGTTACTTTACCCGAATGGTGAACGCCATAAAAATAAAAAATAAAAAACTATGATGAAATTGAAATTTTGTCCACCTTACTTCCCAAAAAAAGGTAATAAAAGTGATCAAAAAAGTCGCATGTACGCCAAAATTGTAACAATCAAACCGTCATCTCATCCCGCAAAAAATGAGACCCTACTTTAGATAATCGCCCAAAAACTGAAAAAACTATGGCTCAAAAATGAAATCATTGTGTAAAACTTACATAAATAAAAAAAAAGTATACATATTAGGTATCGCCGCGTCCGTATCGACCGGCTCTATAAAAATATCACATGACCTAACCCCTCAGGTGACCACCCTAAAAAAAAAAAAAAAAAAAAAAAAACGGTGTAAAAAAAGCCATTTTTCTGTCATCTTACGTCACAAAAAGTGTAATAGCAAGCGATCAAAAAGTCATATGCACCCCAAACTAGTGCAAATCAAACCGTCATCTCATCCCGCAAAAAATGAGACCCTACTTAAGATAATCGCCCAAAAACTGAAAAAACGATGGCTCTTAGACTATGGAGACACGAAAACATTTTTTTTGTTTTAAAAATGAAATCATTGTGTAAAACGTACATAAATAAAAAAAATTGTATACATATTAGGTATCGCCGCGTCTGTGACAACCTGCTCTATAAAATTACCACATGATCTAACCTGTCAGATGAATGTTGTAAATAACAAAAAAAAAAACGCTGCCAAAAAAGCTATTTCTTGTTACCTTGCCGCACAAAAAGTGTAATATAGAGCAACCAAAAATCATATGTACCCTAAACTAGTACCAAGAAAACTGCCACCCTATCCCGTAGTTTCTAAAATGGGGTCACTTTTTTGGAGTTTCTACTCTAGGGGTGCATCAGGGGGGCTTCAAATGGGACATGGTGTCAAAAAACCAGTCCAGCAAAATCTGCCTTCCAAAAACCGTATGGCATTCCTTTCCTTCTGCGCCCTGCCGTGTGCCCGTACAGCGGTTTACGACCACATATGGGGTGTTTCTGTAAACTACAGAATCAGGGCCATAAATAATGAGTTTTGTTTGGCTGTTAACCCTTGCTTTGTAACTGGAAAAAAAAAAAATAATGGAAAATCTGCCAAAAAAAGTGAAATTTTGAAATTGTATCTCTATTTTCCATTAAATCTTGTGCAACACCTAAAGTGTTAACAAAGTTTGTAAAATCAGTTTTGAATACCTTGAGGGGTGTAGTTTCTTAGATGGGGTCACTTTTATGGAGTTTATAATCTGGGGGTGCATCAGGGGGCTTCAAATGGGATATGGTGTCAAAAAACCGGTCCATAAAAATCAGCCCTCCAAAAAACAAACAGCGCTCCTTTCACTCTACGCCCCGCTGTGTGGCCGTACAGTAGTTTACGACCACATATGGGGTGTTTTTGTAAACAGCAGAGTCAGGGCAATAAAGATACTGTCTTGTTTGGCTGTTAACCCTTGCTTTGTTAGTGAAAAAAATGGGTTAAAATGGATAATTAGGCAAAAAAATAAAATTCTCAAATTTCCTCCCCATTTGCCAATAACTCTTGTGCAACACCTAAAGGGTTAACAACGCATTCAAAATCAGTTTTGAATACCTTGAGGGGTGTAGTTTCTTAGATGGGGTCATTTTTGGGTGGTTTCTATTATGTAAGCCTCGCAAAGTGACTTGAGACCTGAACTGGTCCCTAAAAATTGAGTTTTTGTAAATTTCAGAAAAATTTCAAGATTTGCTTCTAAACTTCTAAGCCTTATAACATCCCCAAAAAATTAAATATCATTCCCAAAATAATTCAAACATGAAGTAGACATATGGGGAATGTAAAGTCATCACAATTTTTGGGGGTATTACTATGTATTACAGAAGTAGAGAAACTGAAACTTTGAAATTTGCAAATTTTTCCAAATTTTTGTTAAATTAGGTATTTTTTGGTGCAAAAAAAATATTTTTTTTTACTTCATTTTACCTGTGTCATGAAGTACAATATGTGACGAAAAAACAATCTCAGAATAGCCTGGATAAGTCAAAGCGTTTTAAAGTTATCAGCATTTAAAGTGACTCTGGTCAGATTTGCAAAAAATGGCCTGGTCCTAAGGTGTAAAAAGGCTGTGTCCTTAAGGGGTTAAGGACCAGTTCAGGTCTGAAATCACTTTGTGAGGGTTACATAATAGAAACTGTAACGGATCTCCTGGCACCCCGACCGGGTACCTCCGTTGATGGATGCTCCTAGTACTTCCCGAGGGCTCCAAGCACCACAGACCCCACGAACCGCCGCAGCTTGGTTGGGGTCTCACCGTCTTCCACCCACGCTGGACCCAAGACCGGGCTTCAGCTACCAGTGGGTCAACCTCTCCTAAATCCAGAGAGCAGGAACCATGAACAAGCTCTTACAAGAGCTTATACTCAGGGGAGTATTGTGATATAGCAATCCCCAAGAGTGTAGTTATCCCATTCCCCAAACATGAGTCAAAACTTCATGAAGTTTGGTTATTGGCTCCAGCAGCTCCAGTACGTGATTGTTGGCTGTTTTTATAAAACCCCGTGGGTGTAACCAATGCTTGTGTGTTCAAATAAGGAGTTCCTGCTTTACCCCAAGCAGGAACTCTTTATTTGAACACACAAGCATTGTTTTTTACACATCTTCCAACAAGGTTACCACCCACAGGGTTTTGTAAAAACAGCCAATAACCACGTACAATACACTCAGACACTCCCAGACAAAATTCTCTCCTCTGCCTGTGATACAATTACCTCACACTGGGTTGATGCAATCATCACAGGAAGGAGAATACACAATAGTCTTCTGTCCTGGAGACAACCGAGACGTAATTCAACTATCTCTCAGGACAAAGGGACATCACCAATACACACAGAGAGACAATGGAACAGACCTCACTACTCAATGTATACAATGTCCCACCCTTTACAATACACATAGACATTTAACATCCCAAAATGGCACGAATTAGACCAGGGGTTCAAGTTAGTACAAGTCCTTTGTGAACAAAGGAGGCCTGGCTTATGAGAAGGCCCGTAATCCAGGGGCAGGAGGCGGGCAAACAGCCCCCTCCAAAACACTGTGGCGAAGTGGCTTTCGCCACAGAAACCACCCGAAAATGACACTATTTTAGAAACTACACCCCTCAAGGTATTCAAAGTTGATTTTACTAACTTTGTTAACCCTTTAGGTGTTCCACAAGAATTAATGGAAAATGGAGATGAAATTTCAGAATTTCACTTTTTTGGCAGATTTTCTATTCAAATAATTTTTTTCCACTAACAAAGCAAGGGTTAACAGCCAAACAAAACTCAATATTTATTTCCCCGATTCTGTAGTTTACAGAAACGCCCCATATGTAGTCATAAACTGCTGTACAGGCACATGGCAGGGCGCAGAAGGAAAGGAACGCCATATGGTTTTTGGAAGGCAGATTTCACTGGGATAATTTTAAGTTGCCATGTCACATTTGAAGACTCCCTGATGCACCCCTAGAGTAGAAACTGCCAAAAAAATGACCCCATTTTGGAAACTACGGGATAAGGTGGCAGTTTTGTTAGTACTATTTCAGGGTACTTATGATTTTTGGTTAGGCAAGAGACTCCAGCAGGCTGTTCCGACGGGTGAACAGCCTGTCGGATCCATCCTGCCGCTAGTTTACGTGTGCCCCCGGACTGCCGCTCTGTCCCTATTGACTACAATGGGGGTAGGGGCAGAGTTCTGGCGGCAGCACAGCAGCGCACAGTGAGAGGCAGCTGGACTAAAGGTACTGCATGCAGTACTTTTAGTCCTGCTGCCTCTTGCTGTGCGCTGCCGACGGAACTCCGCCCCTGCCCCCATTATAGGCAATGGGGACAGAGCGGCACTCCGAGGGCACATGTGAACTACAGGACGGATCCGACAGGCTGTTCAACTGCCGAAACAGCAAGCCGGAGTCCCCTGCCGCTAATGTGAAAGCTTAGTGTCATCTGCAAAAAATATAAACAGTGCTATTAATCCAACTCTCTATATTATAAAAAAAATTAAAAATTTATAGGGGACTCAGCACTGAACCTTGGGGTATATCACTTATAACAGGACCATTCAGAATAGGAATCATTAACCAAAACTTCAGCCAGTTTTCAATCTAATTACAAACTTTCTAAGCCTATAGACCTTATTTTACCTATTAAACTTCTTTGAGGAACAGTATCAAATGCCTTTTCAAAATCCAAGAACACTACATTCATAGCCACCGGTTTTTGCGCTCTTTGGCAACAGCCGTTCATTATGTATTTGTATCTTTTTTTTAAAGATTTTATTATTAAAAGGGGTTGGACATTTATCATGTAGATACTGTAAAGTTAATACAAGACACTTACTAATGTATTGTTATTGTCCATATTGCCTCCTTTGCTGTCTGGATTATTTTTTCCATCTCATTATACCTGGCTCGTTTCTAGGGGTACAACCACCCTGCAATCCAGCAATGGTGGACGCACTTGCACACTATAGGAAAAGGCGCTGGTCTCTCTGGTGGCCGGGACTTTGGGAGTGTACTGTACATAGGCCAGTGCTTTTTCGTACAGTGTGCAAGCACCATTTAGATGTGATGACGTTACCTTCCTCATTGAATACCCTCTCTGAGATGACACTAGAGGCTGTACAAGACAGTACAGCGAAAGAAAACGGAGAAAGTTCCGACTACTGTTCCAATCTTCTTGCCCATGGGATCAGGGGACAGGGTATGTGCTGGAGAAAAGGCACAATCCAGGTAGGACTGATCCTGCTTGTTTAGGCAGTGTCTATCAGCCTGGAGCTGCACATGAAAAAACTGCTCCATCAGATTCATCAAACTGAAATGGCTGCTGTTTGTACTACTGAAGCTTCTGCTACTTCTCATAGCAGAGATGGCATGAGGTCATTGGTTCAGCGGGGAAGGGAGAGGGACTTTGGCATCAGGAAAACATTGTGCCTTTTGCTTTGATAGTGAGTGTCTAAAAGCATGGCTATCCAGTAGTCATCACTTTGCTTGATGGTAACAATACACCTGTCAGCAAGTGAACATGCAGCTTGCCATGCTGGCAAGTGTGCCCAAAGACCCAGTTTCTCCCAGCTCTGCCCCCACTGTGATGATTGGTCATGGCCAGTGTCATCATCAGCATCGTCCCACGGTGCCACTAACTCCTCTTCCAGCTCCTCCAGTGGTGGCTTCTCATCCGCATCCTCCCCTACTTTTTTCTCATCCTCCATCCGTGCAGGTCTCTAACAGCAACAGGGCAGCTAATAACACGTGAAAGCTGTTCTTCTTCCACTCTGTTGTATCAACGTGTTTGCTCTAATATAAATATCAGGGGGATGACATTGTTGATGCAGCTGTTGTCAATACTTACAAATCTGGTGGCCTCTTTGAAGGACCTGAGTATGCAACAAGTGTCCTTGATGAGCTGCCACTGCCTGAGCTCAAAATAACACATGCTCCCTGCTGAGGTGGTCTGGTACATGATGTAATCATTGACTGCTTTACTCTGCTCGTACTGATGCTTCAGTATATGTAAGGTGGAATTCCAGCGGGTTCACTGATCAAGTGGTGCAATTACAGACCGTTCTGCCATTCAAGTCTAGAAGGGCATTTTTAGCTGCATAAAAACAGCTGAAATGCACAGATATTCTCCTGGACATTGCCAGCACCTTCTGCAAGCCACAATACTTTTTATAAAGCCATACACCCAGTGTCGGACTGGGGTGCCAAGGGCCCACCAGTAGAATTCATTCTGGGGGACCACTGTACCGCTACATAAAAAGATTACCTTACCACTAGTCGTACATCCAGTGGCGTAGCTATAGGGGTCGCAACGGTCGCCATTTCGACCGGGCCCCTATGTCAGGGAGCTCACGGGGCCCCCCCCCAGGAGAGATGGAATCCCACCCTGCCAGATGTAAACAATGAAAGCGCTGGCTTCAGCGCTAGGTCCACATAGGGTGTGTGATGATGATTTGCATACAAAATCGGGTCCGTAACACAAAGTTCACAAGTCAACCAATAGGGTGAGAGGGTGGGCGGAGGCAGAGTGTGTGTGCGCGCCGTCCCGTTGGCAGACAGTGCTGTGTGTTGTACGGGGCCGGATGCGGGAGGGTGGATGATGAAGCTGCAGGCAGTGAGTGAGGTGAGGCGTGAGGTCTGAAGCAGAGAGCTCAGCCTCTACAAGTTATAAGACTGAGGGATGCTGCCGGGAAGGAATGGGGACTGGGAGATAGCAGCGGCCAGCTTACTGGTCTCCAGTTCAGCCCTCCTGTCCTGACTGATGTGTCAATGAAGGGCGGTGCCACTCCAGCTACAGGCTGGTAGGCAGGCAGGGCCAGGGGCCCTGGACCTAGTTGTTGCTAGTCTGTGTACAAAGTTGCCAGTTTCTACTGGTTTCCCCAGATTGTGCTGGCCTGGGATGGAGCTGGGTTCTACTGGGTTATAGTTACTGTGTGAGTGACACTGCTGTAATCTGGCTCTAGAGCATGTCAACTCAGTTTGGGGGGTACACTGCCACTACCTTGCCTTCTGATGTATCCGCAGTAAGCCCTCCTTCACTCTTGGGTCTTCGTTCTCTATATATAGGTGCGGGTCCCAGTGGTGAGACTCGCACCTATAAGTCAATATCTTAGCGATATGCCGCCATTGTCTATGATTAGACAACCCCTTTAACCCATATGCTTTTACATAGCATCCTTATTATTATTATTATTATTATTATGCACTTATTGGATTAAAATGTATTTTCTCAGTGAGATTTTAGTTCTGCCATTGGGCATCGTGGGCGTGCAAGGGTCTGGTGGTGTTAGGAAACGATATTGAGGGTGGGGTCCAAACTGAACTCTTGCACAAGGGCCCATGAGCCTTTAGCTACGCCCCTGCGTACATCCCTGAAACTCCATCAGTACACATTTATTTTTAGTAGTAGCCTGCTGCTGAGTCTGTGTCTCTGATCGTCATGTCCCGGAGACCTTGTCAGTATCCTGGGTCTAGCTCAGAGAGCTTCAGGATGACTGATTATGGGGTCTGAGGGTCCCACTAGAGATTTCAAGAGTGTGGTTTCCTTGGGAAAAAGGATAATGGCTGGCCTGCTTCTAGCTACAATAATAAACTGGGTAGACTGTTAAAGAATCTACTCAGTTTTTTATATGGACACATAGGCTGGTTGTGATGCTGTACATAGAATATCTTTACATAGTACAGTCAGTGTACTCTGCCATGTGCCACTTTTGCATTGCTTGCTCAGGGGCCCGCCAGGGGATTCACCTGCTCCCCTGTGGGCCAGCCTGAGCCTGCGTGCACCACTAAATTTATCACATGTACCGTGCAGCATAGCCACAATGTTCCGGCCATTGTCGATGACCATCTTGCCCAGTTGTAGTTGGCAGTAAGACATCGAGTAGGAAATATGCTGCTTGATGCAGATTAGCAACCGATCCAGTGTGTGGCTTCTCTTACTCATCAGTTCTTAGACAGCATGGCAATACTTCAGTTGAGACATACGAAAGGCGGAAGGGGGAGTAGAAGCAATGCTTTGCATTGTATCTGTTGGAGGAAAACATTGAAGAGGAGTTGGATAAGTATGTGGTGTGGGAACCCAACTGAGGGAAACATGGGGGTAAAAATAGGCCTTGACCTTGTTTCTGTGGTGCAGTGTTGACACTGCGGGCACCACCACTGAAGGATCCATTTGATGTGCTGCTACAAAATTTTTTTTGTTTTTTTTTGCTTGTGGAGCAGTGTTGCCACTACCATGCAAAATATTGTCCCAGTGGGCTAAAGACAAATACTTTCCCTGGTCTTAAGAGCTGCTCCACATGTCCATGGTGGCATGCACCTTGTTGCATACAGACAATTCCTAGGAGAAGCCCACGTGTGAGTAAAAGACAGGGATGTTTTTTTTTTTCTTTTTTTGAGAAATAATGGAGGACAATGTGGAACTTGACAATACAATTTTAAACAATTTTGGTGAAGGCAGTGTGGAACCTGAAGACAAAAGAATTTTAACAATTTTGGTAAAGGCAATGTGGAACATAAAATGTGATGACAAAAGTGTTATGCACCATAAACTAATACTAATGAAAACTAAAAGTCGGCCCTCAAATATCAAGCCCTCACACAGCTCTATAGAGAGAAAAATAAAAAAGTTATTGGTCTTGGGATGCAGCGATGAGAAAACATTCATTTTTAGTGTGCAAAAGTAGTAAAACATAAAAACTTTATTATAATCACTTATATAGCACTGACATATTCCATAGCGCTTTACGGACATTACCATCAAGCTGTCCCCAATGGGGCTCACAATCTAAGGTCCCTATCAGTATCTCTTTGGAGTGTTGGAGGAAACCGGAGTACCTGGAGGAAACCCACGGGGAGAACATACAAACTTCATGCAGATGTTGTCCTTGGTCAGATTTAAACCCAGAACACCACCGCCACCGTGCTGCCTTTATATATTTGGCATTGCTGTAATTGTAGTGACCCAGAGAGTAAAGTTATCATGTTATTTATGATGAAAAATGAGCGCAAAATTTATAATGTAAAAACTCAATCACAGTATTGCTGTTTTTTCCCATTCCCCTCAAAAAGAGGTAATAACAGCTAATCAGTAAGTTATGTGTATGCTAAAATGGTCCAATTTAAAACTACAACTTGTCCCACAACAAACAAACCCTCATACGGGTATATTGATAAAAAAAATTAGAAAAGTTATAGCTCTTGGAATGCGAAAAAAAGGAGAAAAAATAATAATAATTTGGTCATTAAGGTCCAAAACAGGCATTAATAATCGCCCCTTAAAGAGTAACTACACTTTTTGAAAGTTTTAATATGTCATAGGAACATACCAAAAAGTGTTTATCGGCGGGGGTCCCAATGCTAAGACCCCTGCTGATTGCTATGAGGAGTTAGAAGCAGCCAAGTGCTGCTTCTCCTCACTGTTGAGCATGAGACTGAAGACAATTTCAATGGAAAGTCTATGGGCCAGATTTATCATTAGCTCAAGTCAGAATAATGGAGTGAAAAAGTCGCAAATTTTTGCGCAATCACTAAAACTGCGCAAAAATTTGCGACTTTTTTCTGCTCTGCACTATGCTCGCCAGTTTTCTGAAAGTGGGCGTGTTTTCTTATGTAAATTAATCTCTAGACAGATTTACTATTGTGACTATTTAAAAAGTCGCAAAAAAGTCGCAAAAAAGTCGCAAAAAATTGCGCAATTTCACTCCAGTGAGGACCATGCTTATCTTATGAAACTTTTTAATAGAACATGCGACTTTTTCATAAAGACATGCGACTTTTTCGTAAAGATGTGCGACTTTTGTAAAGCTGCTTACTGACAGATAAACTGCTACCGTCAAACCACATTTATTACAGTCTTAAAGGGCCGTTCATAAATCTGACTTGGCTAAAACTGACTTTAGCCATATGTGAAAGTGGAGTGAGCTGTCAGAGTAATGATAAATCTGGCCCTATGAGTCTTCAGTCTTGCACTCAGCAGCCAGGGACAACGTATGGCCCTCCACAGATTAGTTGATTGCCGGTCAGCTTCAATCTTAATCCCTTAACCCCTTAAGGACTTGGCCATTTTTTGCAAATCTGACCAGTGTCACTTTAAGTGCTCATAACTTTAAAACACTTTGACTTATCTAGGCCATTCTGAGATTCTTTTTTCGTCACATATTGTACTTCATGACACTGGTAAAATGAAGTCAAAAAAATATTTTTTTTAGCAAAAAAAACAATACCTAATTTACCAAAAATTTAGAAAAATTTGCAAATTCTAAAGTTTCAATTTCTCTACTTCTGTAATACATAGCAATACCCCCAAAAATTGTGATGACTTTACATTCCCCATATGTCTACTTCATGTTTGAATTATTTTGGGAATGATATTTTATTTTTTGGGGATGTTACAAGGCTCAGAAGTTTAGAAGCAAATCTTAAAAAATTTGAGAAATTTACAAAAACCCAATTTTTAGGGACCACTACAGGTCTGAAGTCACTTTGCAAGGCTTACATAATAGAAACCACCCAAAAATGACAACATTCTATAAACTACACCCCTCAAGGTATTCAAAACTGATTTTACAAATTTTGTTAACCCTTTAGGTGTTGCACAAGAGTTATTGGCAAATGGCGATGAAATTTGAGAATTTCATTTTTTTGCCTAATTTTCCATTTTAACCCATTTTTTCCACTAACAAAGCAAGGGTTAACAGCCAAACAAGACAGTATCTTTATTGCCCTGACTCTGCTGTTTACAAAAACACCCCATATGTAGTCGTAAACTACTGTACGGCCACACAGCGGGGCGTAGAGTGAAAGGAGCGCTGTTTGTTTTTTGGAGGGCTGATTTTTATGGACCGGTTTTTTGACACCATATCCCATTTGAAGCCCCCTGATGCACCCCCAGATTATAAACTCCATAAAAGTGACCCCATCTAAGAAACTACACCCCTCAAGGTATTCAAAACTGATTTTACAAACTTTGTTAACCCTTTAGGTGTTGCACAAGATTTAATGGAAAATAGAGATACAATTTCAAAATTTAACTTTTTTGGCAGATTTTCCATTTTTTTTTTTTTTTTCCAGTTACAAAGCAAGGGTCAACAGCCAAACAAAACTCATTATTTATGGCCCTAATTCTGTAGTTTACAGAAACACCCCATATGTGGTCATAAACCGCTGTACGGGCACACAGCAGGGCGCAGAAGGAAAGGAATGCCATACGGTTTTTGGAAGCCAGATTTTGCCGGACTGTTCTTTTTGACACCATGAAGCCCCCCTGATGCACCCCTAGAGTATAAACTCCAAAAAAGTGACCCCATTTTAGAAACTACGGGATGGGGTGGCAGTTTTGTTGGTACTAGTTTAGGTCACATATGATTTTTGGTTGCTCTATATTACACTTTTAGTGCGGCAAGGTAACGTGAAATAGCTTTTTTGGCACGTTTTTTTTTGTTGTTATTTACAACATTCATCTGACAGGTTAGATCATGTGGTAATTTTATAGAGCAGGTTGTCACGGACGCGGTGATACCTAATATGTATACCATTTTTTTTGTTTATGTAAGTTTTATACAATGACTTCATTTTTAAAACCAAAAAAAATGTATTAGTGTCTCCATAGTCTAAGAGCCATAGTTTTTTCAGTTTTTAGGCGATTATCTTAAGTAGGCTCTCATTTTTTGCGGGATGAGATCACGGTTTGATTGGCACTATTTTCGGGTGCATATGACTTTTTGATCGCTTGCTATTACACGTTTTATGACGTAAGATGACAAATAAATTGCTTTTTTTACACCATTTTTATTTTTATTTTTTAGGTCATGTGATATTTTTATAGAGCCGGTCAATACGGATGCGGCGATACCTAATATGCATACTTTATTTTTATTTATGTAAGTTTTACACAATGATTTCATTTCATCGATTATCTTAAGTAGGGTATGATTTTTGCGGGATGAGATGACGGTTTGATTGGTACTATTTTGCGACTTTTTTAATCACTTTTATTACCTTTTTTGGGAAGTAAGGTGGGCAAAATCATAATTTTCTCATAGTTTTTATTTTTTTATTTTTATGGCGTTCACCGTGCGGGGAAAGTAACATGACCGTTTTATAGATCAGGTCTTTACGGACGCGGCGATACCTATTATGTGTAGTGTATTTTATTTTTTTTATTTTTATTCAGTGATAAATGTATTTTTATTTTTCTTAAGTTTTTTCACTTTAAAAAAAAAATAAAATTGACCGGGACCCACTTGGTTCTTGAAGATCCAGTGGGTCTGATGTCTGTATAATACAGTACAGTACCCTATATAGGACCCAGTGGCACAGTTTTTTTTGTTATTTACAACATGCATCTGACAGGTTAGATCATGTGGCATTTTTATAGAGCAGGTTGTCACGGACGCAGCGATACCTAATATGTATACAATTGTTTTATTTATGTAAGTTTTACACAATGATTTCATTTTTGAAAACAAAACAAAAAAAAAACATGTTTTAGTGTCTCCATATTCTGAGAGCCATAGTTTTTTCAGTTTGTGGTTGATTATCTTAGGTAGGGTCTCATTTTTTGCGGGATGAGATGACGGTTTGATATTTTGGGGTGCATATGACTTTTTGATCGCTTGCTATTACACTTTTTGTGATGGAAGGTGACAAAAAATGGTTTATTTAACACAGTTTTTATTTTCAATTTTTTTACGGTGTTCATCTGAGGGGTTAGGTCATGTGATATTTTTATAGAGCCGGTCGATACAGACTCGGAGATACCAAATATGTATACTTTTTATTTATTTATGTAAGTTTTACACAATAACAGCTTTTTTAAAATAAAAAAAAATGATGTTTTAGTGTCTCCATATTCTGAGCCATAGTTTTTTTATTTTTTGGGCGATTGTCTCAAGTAGAGGCTCATTTTTTGCGGGATGAGGGGACGGTTAGATTGGCACTATTTTTGTGGGCGCGTACCTTTTTCATAGCTTGCTGTTGTACTTTTGTGATGTAAGGTGACAAAATAATGGTTTATTTAGCACAGTTTTTTTTTTTTTTTTAACTGTGTTCATCTGAGGGGTTAGGTCATGTGATATGTTTATAGCAGAAGAAAAAACCACCGCGGCACTCACCACTGGTCACAAAGTTGCTGTTTGCAGTTTATTTTTCAAATACACATCGTGGACGCGGACAGGACACAGGTGAATGAACAGGCTACGGCTGTGTTGCGCTTTGTCAAGCCCCCTGTGACGTGAAGGAGGAGGGGGCTAAAAATACCCCCATCTCTTGCACGTCACTGGTTACAATTAAAGAGGTATAGGGGGCGTGGCCTGCACGCTGATGGCACCGGTCACATAACGCGTCTGCTCCGGACATAACATTCTTCCAGCGGCTCACAGTTACTACCGCTGAGGTATTTCTCATCTCCTAGAAGCCTAATATCCTGCCTTAGCCATGGGGAAAGTCAGGAGGCGTCCTGCCCCGGCCAAACTGACTGAATTCATTGGCAAAGCAGCACCGGCCGATTCTGGACAGAGAGGGACACCATCTCCGGCCGGCACGCCGGCCTCTCAGGCAGCAACGCCAGTGCCATCTACGTGTTACTCTGCTGATAAGCATGGGACTGAGAGGGAAGCCCTCGATTCCACACATCTAACAGCAGACATGCGCTCCATGCTGGAGAGCTTACGTTCCTCTATGAAATAGGACATGCTGGGGCTTCTAAAGGACCTCAGAACGGATATACAGAGCATTGGGGGGCGCACGTCCCACATGGAGACCAAAATGGCCGAATTCGCCTCCTCCCACAACACTCTGATAGATGCCCATGAGGCTATGGAGGAAGAGATAGCCAAATTAACGGCTAAACTTCAGGACCTGCAAGACAGACATAGGCGGAATAACGTCAGAATTTGCGGAATTCCAGAGTCTGTGGAAGCGAATGAGCTGGAGCATTTTTTGCAACAACTTATTAAAGCCGCACTGCCTGAAACCACGGAAAGGGACTTGATTATAGACCGTATCCACAGAGTGCCTAAGCCTAAGGGTCTCGATCCATCTCTGCCACGTGATACTATTGCCAGGATCCACTTCTACACCGTCAAAGATGCGTTCCTGAGAGTCCTGAGGCAAAATGCGACTCCGACTGAGGACTTTAAAGGTATCGCGGTCTATGCAGACCTCTCGGCAGCTACCCTCGCAAAAAGAAGGGAGTTTGCCCCGATAACAGCTACTCTATGGCAGCATCAAATAAAGTATCGCTGGGGGTTCCCAGTGAAGTTACTGGTCACTTATAATGGCGGCTTGCAGATCTTCAACTCACCGCAAGGGGCGGTAAAGCGCCTGAGCGAATGGGGTATCATGAGTGAAGATAATCACAAAGCAAAGGAGCCCACCTCACGTCCAGACAGGATTCCTCCAGATTGGGACGTTGCTTGATTTGTGAGTTTCTTCCGACAAGGGGTAGTCGATTGACTGATCACATTGTCCAATGTTAGTCCGTAGTAAGGAGCTAAGTTTGTTTCTTTGTTTTTGCCCCTACTGGACTTGTTCTATTGGTCCCTAGACCTACATCTATCTGGTCGGGCCAGTTAGGCCTTAATGATCACACTACAGTTAACGTTTATTTTTCCTTTTCATTTGTTTTGTTTTACTTTTTTGTTGGTACCACTGCATATCATGTATGTAGCTAGAACTGAGTATGTGTTAGCTTCGGGGGGTTCCCATGTGACATTGAGGAATTATGCGACACAAAGTCATTCTGTACATGAGAAATGTGGCTGAAAGTATTATCCCTTAATGTGCATTGTCTGAACTCTCCATTCAGACGTACGCAACTTTGGTCAGAAGCCTCTAAAGCTAAATGTGATGTCATATTATTGCAGGAAACGCATTTGTTGGTCAAAGATGCATTCAGGTGTACACATAAAAATTTTCCAGTCTTATTTCACTCACATACTAGGAAAAAAAGGAATGCAGCGGTTCTTATTGGGGTAAAGTCTGCAATCACCTTTTCCTTTAAGAAATGTGCAACTGACTCGGCGGGGAGATATGTCATTTTACTGTGTACGTTGGATAGTAAACAGTTCACTTTGGTGTCTGTTTATGCCCCTAATGTCGGACAGGTGGCCTTCTGCAGGAGGCTGTTCAACAAAGTGGAGAAATTGGCGAAAGGGGAGGTCATAATGGGAGGAGATTTCAACATCCCGGTGAATGCAACACTGGATTTTAAGTCTGCACAAGGGTGTCGTCGCGCAGCGCTTCAATCTACGCTGTATGAGTCTGCGTTTCATGATATTTGGCGCTACCAGCATAGTAATGAGCGTGACTTTACGTTTATGTCTACTGCACACCTATCTCAATCTCGCATTGATTACATTCTAGTCTCTAAAAGCCTCCTGCATAGGGTCGTACGGTCCGACATTGGGGGAGCAACCTGGTCAGACCACGCTCCAGTTAGCATTGTTATAGATGACGGGGTTCCTGCCCTACCCAGACCACAGTGGAGAATGAACACCTATTTGCTAAAAATGTCCAGATAGGGTCAAAAGGATTACAGACACTATGCAGGAATTTCTGGCATTTAATGATCTCCCTGACATCATTGTCAATACTCTTTGGCTCATGCACAAGGCATTTATGAGAGGGGTCCTGCTGCAGCTAGCGGCGAGAGTGAATAGAAGCTGATATCAGGCAATACAGGATGCCCTTACTCGCTTGCAGAATGCGGAACAATGTCATAAAATGAATAATAAGCACATTACGTTAGCAGCTCTTCAGGAGTGTAGATCTGCACTGAGATCTATCCTACTCTACCGACAAGAACTAGGGATGAAACGGTTGCAGTCCAACTTTTATCATGCAGGGGATAGAGCAGGGGCGCTTTTGGCACGCAGATTGAAAAACAATAAGGCCGCGGCTAGAATAACTAGCTTAAAATACAAAGATGAAGTATTTACCCACCCACAAGAAATAACTGATGCCCTCGCGTCGTATTATTCCTCCCTATATAATTTACGAGCGGACAGTAACACCGTACAACCATCCACAGAGAAAATTTCTGCGTATCTAGACTCCCTTAAGCTACCCAGAATCGCCGCAGAAGAACTATGCGGTCTCAATAGGCGATTCTCCCCAGAAGAGATCTTAAAAACCATTAATGCCACTCCGTCTAACAAGGCCCCTGGACCTGACGGTTTTCCAGTGGAATATTATAAAACGTTTCACTCAACACTACTCCCCTATTTAACTAAACTATATAACTCATTTCTGCTATCGGGGAATATCCCCCCAGAAATGCTTAAAGCCACTGTAGTCACCCTGCCTAAGCCAGGGAAATCTCCGGACGCCCCTGAAAACTTCAGACCAATCTCCCTACTGAATGCTGATCTCAAGCTGTTTGCTAAGTTACTCGCCACTCGTCTCAGCACTGTATTACCAGCCTTGATTAATCAGGACCAGGTTGGCTTTGTGCCAGGCAGACAATGCAGGGATGGTACTAGGAAAATGATAGACCTGATCTAATTTGCAGGCTGGTCCAGGGCCCCCTCGATCTTTGTATCCTTAGACGCTGAAAAAGCGTTCGACAGAGTGCACTGGGGGTTCCTGGACCAGACTCTTAGGAAATTTGGGTTTGAGGGCCATTTCCTGCAAGCTATATTGGGGCTATACACGGCGCCAAGCACGAACGTTCTGGCTTCAGGTTTTTTGTCTGCTCCTTTCTCAATTACCAATGGGACTAGGCAGGGGTGCCCACTGTCACCGCTGATATTCGCGCTAGTGATGGAACCTATAGCTGAGAAAATGCGTAGCTGTGCGCGGATGTCAGGGATTGCAGTGGGGAAGTATTCACACTGCATTTGATTGTATGCTGATGATGTCATTCTGACGCTTGCTAACCCGTTAATTTCCTTAGCAGCTGCATTGGAAATTTTGGATCAGTATTCATCCGTATCATATTATAAGCTGAATGTTAGTAAAACCAATGTACTCTCAATTAATGTACCTGCTAGCATGCATCAGGTTCTTAGTGTCGGATATCCTTTCAACTGGGCATCTGAATCAATAAGATATTTGGGAGTGGAGCTATCCAGCTCGTTACCAAGCATGATTTCGCTTAATCATAAGCTGTTTAAGTCTGAACTGCAAAAAGACTACTCCAAATATGGCAAAGGGTTACTTTCATGGATAGCTAAAATTAACGTAGTAAAGATGCTGGTGCTCCCAAAGATCTTGTACATGTTCAGATGTATCCCGTTGAAATTCCCTAGGGCCTATATTAAACAGTTGCAGGATGACATGATGGGGTTCATATGGGGAGGCTCTCATCCCAGGATCAGTAAGAGGGTGTTATTTCCAGCTCTCAGGAAGGGGGTGATTGGGGGTCCCTGACCTCTACAGTTATTATATGGCTAACTTACTGGACCAGTCAATGGAATGGTGGTCTCCATCTTCGCCACATAAATGGTTAACAATTGAGGAGTTTTATGTCAAAAGGAGATCTTTGAAGTTGCTGCTGGCAGCGTATCTACTGAAACCTTTTGTTTTCCCCTTGCCATTAGATACGATGCAAGCTTCTATATTTGCCTGGGCCCATGCATTCAAAGATAAAAACCCTTCTCTATAGGGATGAAACAGTTTCCTACATCAGTCATTGAGTACCACATCCCCACGCTTCAACTTACAAGTTGGCTAAACTGTGGGATAGATACTTTGGGGAGCCTGTTTGAGCAGTCTGTCTTATGTTCCTTTGAATCCTTGCACTCTAGCTTTAACTTACCTAACTCTGTATCTTACCAATATCTTCAGATCCGTCACTTTCTTTCATCACTCAATTTAGATATAACAGTAAATGAGCGAGATCTACTTAGCAAGATTCTCAGTGCGGGGGCCCATCCTCATTCCAGCCTCTCTTATTGGTATTCTCTTATACAGTCATCAGAAGGGGAAGTTAAGAAACCCTTCATGTATAGGTTGGAGACTGAAATGGGGAAAGAATTTACGCTGGATGAATAGACTGACGCTTTATTTTGGTCCATAAAATCCTCGAAATGCATAAATCATGCTGAGCAGAATAGAAAAATCCAACTGAGGATGGTACCTCACCCCAAACAGATTAGCTCATACCAATCCGGATTACTCACCATTGTGTTGGAGAGGGTGCGGGCAGGTCGGCGCGCCGTATCATATGTGGTGGAGCTGCACTGCCCTAACTCATTTCTGGGTGTCAGTGTCAAAAATAATGGAAGAGGTTACAGGGCTCACGAGGATACTGACTCCGGAGTTGGCGATTCTTGGCATTGGTCTAGGAGACATACCTAATGATAGCAGGAGCATAGTAGCTCATATTCTCTCAGCAGCTAAAAAAGTAATTGCTCGTCAATGGAAAGGTTTACAGTCCCCATCAACTAGCGAAGTCGTTGGTTTGGTTAATTATCATATGCAGTGCGAGTTCATCTTTGCCTCCTCTATGAAAACTAGAATAGCAATACACAACACATGTGCTGGATAGCCAGAGTAACCATATGCGGTCCCACTCCCGCACTACCTGCTCTAGATTTGAGGTATATGTGTAATGTACATCTGCGCTTGAGGCGTATTTTCTTGCTATAATATGTAAGATGTGATAGACCTAGTGGTTGCACATGCTGCATACTCTGTGTATTCTTGTATACACATTTGGGTACCTTCTGTTATTCTTTATTTTGTATGTAATATTATTTATGCTCAATATGCATAATTTGTAAGCTGTCTTATTCACGATATACCACTCAATAAAAAAAATTATTGATTAAAAAAACAATTTAAGAGGTATAGAAAACATGTGTGCTAAAACCAATCAAATGAAAACAGCTAAGTACTTTTTGTAATTTAACCCTAGAGGGCCCATGGCTTGTGTTTTGATTATCCGTGCAGCTTCTCTCTGCAGGAGAATGCGTTTTCTGTCCCCCCCCTCTCATGGGGGTGTGGACCACTTCAATACCCGCACATTTCAAAATGTCACTGTTCCCCGCATGTTCATTATGTATATGCTCAATTAATCTAGTTGCTCCATTTCTGGTAATAATAGATTTTTTGTGTTCCCTAAAACGTACATATAGGCACCTGTGTGTCTTTCCAATGTAAAATCTCCCGCATGGGCACAAAATCGCATACACAACATATTGGGTCTTACAGTGTATAAATTGTTTAACTATCATCATAACTACTATATCACTGACAGAGCCCCACCATGAAGGTTCGGGATCCAAGTGTTTTATGTGCTCCAGTGACTGCATAGGCACATGTAGCAGTGCCGGTTGCGTTCTTTTCTCTCATTGCATGTGATATGTTTATATAGCCGGTCGATACGCACGTGACGATACCTAATAGGTCTATTTTTTTTTCCCTATTTTTTACCAATTTCTTTTTACTTTATTTGGGAAAAATTACGTTTTTGCGTTTTTGTTTATTTTTACTTGAAACTTTAAATTTTTTGGGGGGAAAACTTTATTTTTTCAACTTTTTTTTTCCACTTTATTTTTTGTCCCACTTTGGGACCTGAACTTTTGGGGGTCTGATCCTTTACAATGCATTCCAATACTTCTGTATTGGAATGCATTGGCTGTATGAGTAATACAGTGAGTATTGCTCATATAGCTTCCGGCCTGTGAGATCCAGGGGACTGGATCTCACAGGCTCATCACCGGAAGGCAGCGCAGATGCCTCAGGAAGGCATCACGCTGCCTTCCATGCCATCGGGTCCCCCCCACAGCACTACAGGGACCCAATGGCACCGCCGATCACCGCCGCTGCATAAGGTAAAAGCCGCAAACCGCAGGTCTGAATTGACCTGTGGTTTGCGGCCCCCCGCGCATTTAGCCGAGGTGCCTGCTCAATGATTTGAGCAGGCACTGGCTTCCGATCACCGCCCGCCGGTGATCGGAAATACACAGGGCGTACAGGTACGCCCTGTGTCCTTAAGTACCAGGACATAAGGGCGTACCTGTACGCCCTGTGTCCTGAAGAGTTTAAAGGGTTTATCCCATGACTAATGTAAAAAATGAAAATCAGACATCATATAAGACAGGACAATCTCTTTCTAACAAAGCTAGAACCAGCCCTGCACCTCACATGGATCCAGAGATCTTCCCATTCATTGCTCTGCTAGATTTATATCAAGCTGATAGCTCAAGGGGAGTGTCTTTTCTGCTGCAGCTAAGGGGGCATGTCTCAGCTCTACCTATCAAGCTAAGGGGGCGTGTCTCAGCTCTACCTATCACAGCTCAGGAGGCAGTTGAAGGATGGATATGAGCATGTGCGGCCTTCTCAGTGAGCATACTAACACAAATAGGAGGACCTCTCAGCAAAATATATGACGTTTACAATATTAGTTAGTTTAATTCCACCTTACCTCACTCCATCTCACTAAGCAGGACAGAGAAATAAGAAAAATAACAGCAGGTGGCGCTATACAGATACATGCTGTTTGAAAACTGTAAAATATTTTTCGTAGCACAACCCCTTTAAATAGGCTGTTTTAATTAGTGTTTCAAACTTTGTATTACACAGATACGTTTTTTTTCTTTAACCCCTTCAGTACCTAGCCACATTTCACCTTAAATCCCAGGCAGATTTTTGCAAATCTGACGTGTCACTTTATGTGGTGATAACTTTAAAACGCTTTTACTTATCCAAGCCATTCTGAGATTGTTTTCTCCTCACATATTGTACTTCAATACAGTGGCAAATTTGAGTCAAAATATTTCACGTACGGGCACACAGGGCGCAGAAGGAAAGGAACACCATATGTTTTTTGGAAGGCAGATTTCACTGGGATCATTTTAAGTTGCCATGTCACATTTGAAGACCACCTGATGCACCCCTAGAGTAGAAACTCCAAAAAAAGACCCTACATGTGTACTACAGTGAGTGGTACACAAACAGGTTGCCTAGGAGACCCAGCCTGAGGCTGGATCTCCTCGGCACCCATAGAAGGCAGCCTCTGCATGGCATCGCATTGGGTCCCCGCCACAGCAGCGCATGGCATCGCATTGGGTCCCCGCCACAGCAGCGCGTGGACTCGATACGCTGCTTCACCTGCCGCAAACCACTTCTATGTCGCGGTTAGTGCGGACCGCGGCATAGAAGAGGTTAATCCGGCGGATACAGCAGGGGCCCGGCTATCGGGGACTGCCAGACCCCTGCAGTGATCGGGCGATTCGAATATTCGCGTCCCCAACAATACTCTTCAACTGTCATATTGTAAGAATTCAAGAACTCTGCAATGTTATCTCATGAATGCTTACACCTGGAATGTGTTTACTCCTGACTTACAGTATAACCGAATAGTGTTACTTCATCAAAGATGGCATCCAAATAATGTAGATGATGTCAATATCTGCCAATAAAATCATGTAATAAGCGATATTTAATTTGTATATATGATTATTTAATATCTGGCAGTATCCTCAAATTCAACCTATGAATACAGTTGCAAGAAAAAGTATGTGAACCCTTTGGAATGATATGGATTTCTGCACATATTGGTCATATTGGTTTTTATTGAACACACCATGTAAATATTCACAGTGCAGGTGAAAAAGTATGTGAACCCTTGGATTTAATAACTGGTTGAACCTCCTTTTGGCAGCAATAACTTCAAATAAACGTTTCCTGTAGTTGCAGATCAGACGTGCACAACGGTCAGGAGTAATTCTTGACCATTCCTCTTTACAGAACAGTTTCAGTTCAGCAATATTCTTGGGATGTCTGGTGTGAATCGCTTTTTTTGAGGTCATGCCACAGCATCTCAATCTGGTTGAGGTCAGGACTCCAGAAGCTGGGCCACTCCAGAAGGCGTATTTTCTTCTGTTTAAGCCATTCTGTTGTTGATTTACTACTATGCTTTGGGTCGTTGTCCTGTTGCAACATCCATCTTCTGTTGAGCTTCAGCTGGTTGACAGATGGCCTTAAGTTCTCCTGCAAAATGTCTTGAGAAACTTGGGAATTCATTTTTCCTTTGATGATGGCAATCCGTCCAGGCCCTAACGCAGCAAAGCAGCCCCAGACCATGATGCCCCCACCACCATATGGTTTGGGGGCATCATGGTCTGGGGCTGCTTTGCTGCGTTAGGGCCTGGACGGATTGCCATCATCAAAGGAAAAATGGCATATGCCAGAGACTTTTGCAAGTCTTTAGCTGACACTCTAGGATTCTTCTTCACCTCATTGAGCAGTCTGCACTGTGCTCTTGCAGTCATCTTTACAGGACGGCCACTCCTAGGGAGAGTAGCAGCAGTGCTGAACTTTGTCTATTTATAGACAATTTGTCTTACCGTGGACTGATGAACAGCAAGGATTTTGGAGATACAACCCCTGAAAATGTGAAAATAACAAAAGAAGCCATACTTACACCTTTTCTTCCCTGCATGCTGCTTCCAGTGATGCACTTGGGTCCTCTCTGCAGCTAATCACCTTTCTGGCTGTATCAGTGAGAATCTGTGCACACAGGTCACCATGTAGCCAATCACTGATGTCAGCATGCAGCATACCAGATATCACTGTTATGCCAGTGATTGGCTGCACAGTAACCTATGTGCACGGATGATTACTGCAGCCACCAGGAAAGCAAACAGCAGTGGCGAGGACCAGCTTGGAGCGCAGCGCAGGAATTAACAGGGTAGAAAAGAGATAAGTATTGATTCAACAATAGAAAAATGAGCGAGCACTTATACACTTGGCAACCAAATTAACATATGCAGAAATTATTTATTATTAAATCCCCATAAAATTCAAGTAATAAAATTAATAAAAACTGTGTATTATAGCAGTGACATACAAAAACTACAATCACATAAACTATAGTAGATATAATAGTATAGTCGATATTGTATTGAATGATAAAATATATGATAATAAAATATTTGATACTAATCTATAGTCGATAAATTCGCTGATATAAATCACACACCAAAAACCTCAAGTATTGTCCAGGTCTTATATATGCTGTTATTGTGAAGGGGGAGGTAATTCCTCTGTGACGCTATCCCAGATTGGGAAAAGGAGTGTCACTTTAAATATTGTAGGTGTATTTCCCCATGGAACGTAATGTATTCATAAAATGTCCACAGGAATCCTGATAATGTTGGAATAAAAAGTCTCTTATGGCATCTCCTTTTAAAGTCGAGGTAAACTTTAAATCGGTATTTGGCTTACCGTCTGGTGTCTGCTGTCTCCCTGTTGCTTGAGTAGAGCTTTAAATGTCTGCCGGCTTATTTGATCGCTCCTTCCAGCAAGCTGGTTCAAATTTCGCGGGAGTTCCAAAGATCGCGGGACTTGACACTCTGTTCAACAATTTCCTTCGGTACAGCTTTTCGACGATAAAAGTAGTTGTTCCTTTACTGTAAAAATGTTTCCTTTCTCTGTATGGCCATACAGTTTTATCGGAGGCTTCTCAATACAGGTACATCACTTGTTTCACCATTTTTCTATTGTTACATTCACTTTTTAACAGAGGGTGGGGTGATTCCCTCTATATGAGCTTGCAGCACCACCCTGTAACTACTAAGGATTGAACCACTACAACCCACTACTATTTTCTGAAAGTATTGATTCAATTGCTATTTTAGATAATTTTTTGTTATTTTAGAAAAATTTGTTATTTTAGACCATTTGTGTTATTTTAGACCATTTGAAGGGGCTGCCCGAGTTTTTATTTTACTTGGACTACCCCTTAAAGGGGTGTCATGTTCTAATGTGGGTACAACCCACCCGTAGAACATCTCACAACAAAGAATACACCAAAGCTAGTATACACAGAAAAATAACAGTGAGTAGGAAACTGGATCAGCAGGTAAGGAACCAGTGGCAAGAAATACCACTGGACAAAGTGCACCGGTTTTACTTGGGGTCCAACCCAGAGAGCAGAAACCCAGTGAGCCCTGTTCTTCACAAACCCCCAGATGGTAGGGATGGTCCCGGTGCACTTGGCCACTTCCCTGCAAGCAGGCAAGCAAGCACCAGCAGTCCACACAAAGACTGGAACCCAGGCACATGTACTGGAACCCGAACACCGCACAGGACACAGTACCGACAACACACACTGGAACCAGCACACCAGTAACTGCCTGGACCCCCATGCGGAACAGATACATGGCGGTCTCAGGCAGAGCTGCTCACAGACTCGATGTCCTCCCTCCGGATAACCCAGGACCCCTCCCAGCGAGGGCATAGACAGGGGAATGTCTAGACTCCATGCAGGATGATACATGGCAGTAACAAACCAGACACGGAACAACAACCTAGACATGGCACAATGTCTGGACTCCATGCAAGATGACTCATGGCAGTCACAGACCAAACAGTAAACCGGAACAGAGAACCTAAACCGGACATAAAACCAGGAAAGGTCTTACTAGGTGGCCACAAAGACTGGGCAGAAGGAAACCCAGCTAAGGTGCATAGCTCCAGCACCCAACAAGGCTGGAGAACAACTGACTCCCTGGCTAACAGCAGAAGGATTAAATAGCACCTAGAAACCACACCCAGATGAAGACCTGTACCCCACAAGAACCAGACAGGGAAAGGGACAAGCATACAAGGAGCAGTGCACACACAGGCTACCAAAACTACACATCGCCCCTGGCAACCAGCATACACGGCATTAACCGCAGCCAGTACGCTAGAGCACAAAAGTGAGCAACATGGAACCCGTGTCACAGTGAACCACACCGAGACCGTGACAAGGGGTTGTCTCACATCAGCAAATGGCATTTATCATGTTGACAAAGTTAATACAAGGCACTTACTTAATGTATTGTTTATATTGCCTCCTTTGCTGGCTGGATTCATTTTTCCATCATATTATACACTGCTCATATGCAGGGGTTACGGTCACTACTGCAGCGCAGATACAAGGTGGCCTGGATGGGGGCTGCTATGCATGCCTATGCACACTCCCACGGTCCTGGTCACCAGAGAGGCCAGCACATTTTTCCTATAGTAAGAAAAGCACGGCCACCTCTGCTGGCCATAACCCCTTGAAATGAGCAGTGAATAATTTGATGGAAAAATGAATCAAGCCAGCAAAGGAAGCAATATGGGCAATCACAATATATTAGTAAGTGCCTTGTATTAACTTTCTCTACATGATAAATGCCATTTGCTGAAGTGAGACAACCCCTTTAATGGCTATGGACACATTTAGATAACTTTTTTTTCTTTAGAAGCATGTAGTTTTTGCTAAACTCATTTTTGTTATAGGTTTTTAGCAATAATATATCCAACCTGATGGATTTGGTTGTGGATAGCATTCTGCAGACTGTTATATATTGGAGTACATGCCAAAACAATACAAAATAAAAAAACTGTTAGAAAAATGATCTAATGGTGTACATAGCCTCTAATGAAGGACCTGATGGGTGGTGCATGATAACCTTGGCATAACACAGTGTGTCAGTTCATGGAGGATTCCTTTAATTATTTCACTCTGAAATCAATGGGACAAAATTTTAAAAATTTTTTTTTTTGTATTTACAGGGTGCCATGGTGGAAAAAAGGATTCTAGCTAAGGTGCATAGTAGATTTATTGTTTCCCTGGCATATGCATTTCAAACAAAGAATGACGTCTGCTTAGTTATGACATTAATGAATGGAGGTGACCTAAGGTAAGTTGTAACAATAATGTACAAATATACTGTTATTTATACTGTTTGTAAAATTAATATGGGTCTAAGATATACATGTTATGCTGGAAACCTAGCCTACAGCACCGAAACCAGAAGATTTACACAGCAATCAATAATAGTGTTATACTTCTTTACTCAATGCCAAATGACAAAAACAATAAAAAGCCCACAGACATCACAACATATTGTGCATTCTGCTCCCTGACATCTAAAATCTTCTGACGCTGTATACAGAGAATACTGTCAAAGGTCTAAACACACATTTTGCCATTCAGAGATGACATATTCTACTTTGTAAATCATTTAATCCATGGAAAATTTGAAGGCAACGCTCCGGGTCACTAGAGCTTTAGGAATATTCTGTAATAAAACCAACAATTGACTGTATTGTTGTAGTTTTTAAAGGCCCTTTACACTGCTCAAAGGAGCAGATGTCATGAGAGAAGCGATCCTTCTTGGCAGTAGACCGCTTGTCAGTGGAGGAGACCGCTGCATTTACATGCAGCAATCTACTCCACAGTATGGGGAGGAGCGATTACTAATGCCATCGGTCGTCCCTATACATAATCATTGTTTGCCGGCAGCAGAGTGTGATTAGACAGCATAATCTGCTGCCGGCAAACAATGATTTAGGTGTCCGAATGAAAGATCCTATTACCCGATGACCGGTTGTTTCTTTAGTTCATCTGGTAATCGGCATCACCTTGTACACACGTTCACTAGCGATAATCTGCCAGTCAAATGCTACAGTTTAACTAAAGGGTTTTTTATTCCTTATAACTAAGAACTAGTGATTGATGGTGAGACCCCCAACAATTCCGAGAAAAAACACACATAGCAATTTCTTTGTACAGTTCTACCCACATACAGATGTTGGGAGGACTGCAACACAACCCCATAGTTCCAAAGGAACCACTGTGATTTACAAGGTCTACAACCCCTTTGGACTAGGTGTAATTAGGAGTCCTGGTGGTTGGGCCTCCATTGATCATTAAAGACCTGTTTACACATAGCAACAATCATTAAGAGTATTTTATTTCTGAGTCATCATGAGGACTATTGCCTACTCTTTATGCTCTAAAAGACAAATCATAAACAATAAAACTACTGTCTTATGAAAATCAGTCATGCAAACCAAAATGTCAAAACTTCTTGGAAGTCTCCAGTTATACACTGGTGGTTTGAAAAATCACTATGCATCCACATAGCTTATTATAATGTAGCCCATTTAACTAGCAGCTTGGTAAATGAATCTGACTAGTAACTAGGTCTAAAAATGGGGGAACATTATCAACTATATTGTGTTTGAATCACAAATTGTACATAGGACCTCCTTCAGCACACCCCAAAAGGAATAAAGATCACACACTACTGTAGACACCATAAATTAAGATGTAGACTCCGACTTCTTAGGGTAGGTTTGCACCTCCTTTTAACTCTGCTGGCACAGACTGCTGGTGTTCACAGGATCTAGATTAGCCAGATGCCTTCCTTCACCGCCAGATGCCAGTGACTATAATTTGATTCAGTGAAATGCTGGCTTTCGGCTGGGCAAAAACTGTTGCATGCAGCAGTGTTGATCTGTCCGAAACCCGGAACTCCTGGTGGAATCTTGCCACATCCTCCCCGGAGCCCATTATAGTCAATAGAGTCCAGAAGTGAATGGCAGTACACCGTGAACTTAGGCAGGCTGTTCTCTGCCAGAATAGCCTGCCGGATCAGTGCGGAGGTGTGAACTAACCTTATACAGACCCTAGCACAGTCCATTATAAAGACCCCAGATCAAAACCCTCAGTATGCAAATATGCATGTTGATCCTTCTTTCCCCCAACATCTGCTACTAACACTCCTTCATACACATTATTAGATAGTGGACTAGTCCTGCCAAAATTGGTGGGTTCAGCCAACTTTCCTCTAATATTAGTGTACATCATTAGACAAAGACAATTTTGACTTTTTGACTGGTATTCCAAATTATCTTCCATTGAAGGGTCATGTTATTTTCATGCAAGTAACCAATGACCAGAAGACAATGGGGGTAAATTCACTACAACTAAGCAAAAAAGTGATAACTAAACAGCAAAGTTATATGCAACATAGAAAGTGCATTAAGATGTAACCACCTATGTGTGGTGATTTTTTTTATTTTTTCAGCCCCATCTTCCAAGAGTCATAACTTTTTTATTTTTCCATCCATATAGCCATATAAGGGCTTGTTTTTTTTATGGAGCTAGTTGTATATTTCAATGGTATCTTTTTAGTTTACATATAATCATTGATTATTCTGGTCAGTATGATAATCTCGATACCATATTTTTAGAGTTTTTTATGTGTACTACTTTTCTACAATAAATACATTTATGTTTGAGGCATCATATTCTGAGAGCCATGACTTTTTTTGTTTGGAGCAATGTGAGGACTTTTTTTGTGTGGGACAAGCTGTTATTTTCACTAGTATCATTTTGTGGGTACATACAACTTTGTATCATGCCACAGGAACTAGATGAGGTCAGGTAACTGAACTAAATTATTTCCTTTGTTATTAGGATGTGCGCCAACGGTGTTGTAAAGCAAATGGGTCAACAGAGAATGACCTATTGTTTAAATTAAGTTTTATGCTACACATATTTGTAAAGCATATTTGGTTGTTGTTTTTACATTTTCCATGTCACTATATATATTTAAAAAAAATTCTAAAACCATGTAATTTTCACACTGGCCACTAAGCCTAATAATAAGCGCCACACCCCAGCAGCAATTTTCTTTAGTTTTATGGAGTTTTGAGAGAGACAGCAGTGTCATTGCTGTGCTCTGTGCTTTACTGTTTAATTATATTAGATAGTTAGTTAGTTAGCTTATATATAATACAGATAGTTAGTGGGAGACAGTGTAGGTTATATCCTGATATAGTGTAGCTGATGTTCTAGTGCAGGGTGTTAGGTAGTGTGATAGGTTCTGCTGTCCATATATACATGCTACAGACATAGTGCTGTGATGTCACAAGTTCACAACAATACTTAGTGCACCAATCAGTAATATGTAGTCAGACCTGCTAAAATGTGAAGTTGCCCGTATTGCGCAAAAATATGCGCATCATTAATTGACGATTTGCGCAATCGGGAATATATTGGAGCACTCTATCTGCATATAAAGCTATTGTAATGTTCTGCCGTGCCAACCATTTTCTCCAGTCTCAGGCAGCAGCTTGGAAAATGTAGCAACAGTGACCCACGCCTGTATTGCGCGCGCAATACGCGCATATTACATTGCAGATTTTCACAATCAAGAAAATAATCTCAAATTCTCGAATTTGCGAATATATGACGAGTATTCACCCAAATATTCGTGAAATATTGCAAATTCGAATATTGCCCTTTCTGCTCATCACTACAGTGATCAGCACTGGTCCTGGGAGTCAGACCCCAAACAATCAGATTACTGATGACCTATCTTAAAATCTTGGTAAAACCCTTTAAACTGTCAGTACGGATTAGATAGTGTAAGAGTGTGTTAGTACATGTCTCAGGAAGGCTGTCAGGTCCTTCTTGTTAAAGAGGTTGTCTCGTAAATACAAACCTTGTCAATGTCTTTTAACATATTTAACATATTTTGCTTATGATCTGTCCGTAGTTATCTTCATGCTTAGTTATTGGTATTACTAAGTGGTTACGTTCTTTATTATCTTGTTCTCATGGCTTTAGGTTTCACATTTACAATGTGGATGAGGAAAATCCTGGTCTAGATGAACCCAGAGCTTGTTTTTACACTGCACAGATTATATGTGGGATGGAGCATTTACACCAAAACAGGATCATCTATCGTGACCTCAAACCAGAAAATGTGCTACTGGACAATGATGGTACAGTATGCTCAAAGCTTTCAATCAATGCAGATTAGGGCAAAAAAATAAATAAAATAGTAACTGATAATATACATTTATATGCATTGTCTATCAGTCTAAAGATGATGTGTAATATATTTACTCAAATTCTGGAATAAAAAAAATAAACTAACATTTATGACAAAAAGACCGACAAAAATACTGTTGATAAACTACTAATGAAAAAGATTGCGAGGACTATCGATTTCTATAAATACTGGCTGAAAATGAAATGTATGGGCCTCCTGGTCCCAGCTACAAGTGAAGAAAAAAGGGTCAGTGTAACGGATCACCTGGCACCCCGACTGAGTACCTCCGTTGATGGATGCTCCTAGCGTGTTCCTGAGGTTTCCAAGCACTCTGGCAGACCCCACAATCACCAAACCGAAGAAGCATATAAATCCTCTCCTGCATATGAATGCTGTAGACAGTGGAATAGGAAACCATACGAATAGGTTTACGCTCCTAGCAGTCAAACTGGAACAGCATACCATAAATCCTCCCCAAAGAGTGAGACGACACTTCACTTTGAGGGTTAAAACAGGAACTGACTGTACTTGCACGTACAGCCTCTTTTATTCACAAACCACCAACATAGTACTGCCCACAGGGTTTTGAAATACAACCAATCAATATTTTACAACACATACAATGTAAGTACAGCAACCAATCGTTCACGCCCCTGGGGACCAGAAGGGAGACTGCGACACAGGACAGATACAACACATCCCCACAATGCATCATGGTTTCCTCCTCTCTGCCCTGGAGACAACCGGGGAGCAATCCAATTATCTCTCAGGACAAAGGGAAATCGCCAATACACATGTGGAGACAACAGGACAGACATAACCATTTAAACACACAATGGGACAATGGCACAATGGGACAATAGAACAATGGGACAATATAAACACACCCAGCATATTCCTCCCCTCTGTGTATCCACTCAACTATCTCCCAAGCTGACAAGTTACACTTATTATAAATTGTTACAACTTTGTGAGTTTACATTGTCCATACATATAACTTACATCAATTTAACCAGTATAACTTGGGGACAAACCTATCCAAAATTCACTTGAATAGGTTCAGGGGTTTAAAAGTTAGTATGGGCCATAATCCTGAGGCAAGAGGCTGGTAAACAGGCCTCTCCAAAACCCAGTGGCAAGGTTGGTTTCGCCACAGTCAGAAACAGAGATGGCTGATGTGAGACAAAACAAAAGTTTTAGAACAAGAGCAGAGTTGTAATTTTTTAGTATATACAGTTGCAAGAAAAAGTATGTAAACCCTTTGGAATTATATGGATTTCTGCACAAATTGGTCACAAGTCTCAACAATAGACAATCACAGTCTGCCTAAACTAATAACACACAAGGAATTAAATGTTACCATGTTTTTATTGAACACACCATGTAAACATTCACAGTGCAGGTGGAAAAAGTATGTGAACCCTTGGATTTAATAACTGGTTAAACCTCCTTTGGCAGCAATAACTTCAACCAAACGTTTCCTGTAGTTGAGGATCAGACGTGCACAATGGTCAGGAGTAATTCTTGACCATTCCTCTTTACAGAACTGTTTTAGTTCAGCAATATTCTTGAGATGTCTGGTGTGAATCGCTTTCTTGAGGTCATGCCACAGCATCTCAATCTGGTTGAGGTCAGGACTCTGACTGGGCCACTCCAGAAGGTGTATTTTCTTCTGTTTAAGCCATTCTGTTGTTGATTTACTTCTATTCTTTGGGTCTTTGTCCTGTTGCAACACCCATCTTCTGTTGAGCTTCAGCTGGTGGACAGATGGCCTTAAGTTCTCCTGCAAAATGTCTTGATAAACTTGGGAATTCCTTTTTCCTTCGATGATAGCAATCCATCCTGGCCCTGACGCAGCAAACCAGCCCCAAACCATGATGCCCCCACCACCATAATTCACAGTTGGGATGAGGTTTTGATGTTAGTGTGCTGTGCCTCTTTTTCTCCACACATAGTGTTGTGTGTTTCTTCCAAACAACTCAACTTTGGTTTCATCTGTCCACAGAATATTTTGCCAGTACTGCTGTGGAACATCCAGGTGCTCTTGTGCAAATTGTAAACGTGCAGCAATGTTTTTTTTTGGACAGCAGTGGCTTCCTCTGTGGTATCCTCTCATGAAATCCATTCTTGTTTAGTGTTTTACGTATCATAGATTGGCTAACAGGGATGTTAGCATATGCCAGAGACTTTTGTAAGTCTGTATCTGACACTCTAGGATTCTTGTTCACCTCATTGAGCAGTCTGCGCTGTGCTCTTGCAGTCATCTTTACAGGATAGCCACTCCTAGGGAGGACTGCGTACACAATGTTGTCCATCCTGTGTTTAGGCGTTGGGTCTAAACGCCTAAACACAAGATAGACAACATTGTGTACGCAGTCCAGTGTAATGAGGAATGCTCAGAACTGTATGTCGGTGAAACAAAACAACAACTACATCAGCGTATGGCTCAGCATTGAAGAGCTAAAACCTCTGGTCAAGATTCAGCAGTGTACTTACATCTAAAAGAAACAGGTCACACCTTTGAAGACAGTCAAGTACGTGTTTTTGATAAGGAGGTCGATTGGTACAAACAAGGTGTGAAGGAGGCCATTAGGATAATTAGGATAATGGTATCAACACCTTTGACCCCATGCTGGGTATAATGACCTCTGACCCCATGCTGGGTATAATTACCAGATGTTGATTCAGTTACATATTTATTCCCAGAGAATTCTTGTAAGGCAAGCACTGTGATTCTAGGGTTCACCTTTTATGCAAACAATAGAGAAAGTCATTGAGTGACTTTCAGCATATTTCCAGGTAACGCACAGTAAATATTGCAGATGAGAGATGCAGGAACAATATGTGGTCTTGACTAGAGATAAGCGAATCAAAGTTGACGAAGTGGAATTCGATCTGAATTTCAGGAAAAATTTGATTCGCACTGAATCCGAATTTCCTCATGCTTCGTGTTAACGAATCACATTTTTCCTAAACTGGCTGCGGCATGTGTTAGGACATGGAGCATGGAACTCTGAGAATGAGGGATCGCTCACAATGCCATGCATGCAGCCAATCAGCAGCCAGCCAGCCCTGTGATGTCACAGCCCTAAAAATAACCTCAGCCATCTTGGATTCAGCCATTTTTCAGTGTACTTAGTGCAGGGAGAGATGTTAGTAGGCGCTAGGGAAAGTGCTAGGAGAGACTTGAAAACTAATATTTTGCTCAATAGAAGTTCAGGGAAAGAGCATTAGAAGTATAGTGAAAGGATAGGGAGGAATTATTACACAGTATTGAAGCAGGACAGGGTTCAGTAGGGGAGTTTACAGCCTGGGTAATAGGAACAATCCTATTACACCTTGCTGCACTGTCTGCGGATCCAACTTGCTATTGTACAGCTCTGTAATTCCAGCAAACTATTCTTGTTATTGGGGTGCAAGTGCTGTTTGATACAGCCATTAACATGGTTTATTACAAGGAAATATTTATATGTCTTATTTTCCCTTGTGTGGTGCAGTTATATGTTGTAAAGCATTTTTGGCTTGTATTAGTGGAAAAAAAGGGCTTATTAGCTGTTGTGTAGTGACGTGAGAAAATTACAGCCCTTTTTTGTGTGTATCAGTGGCAAAAAAATAATTTTAAATTAACTTTTGTGGAGTGTACAAGTGGAAAAAAGTAAGGGAAGTAAGGGCCTATTTGCCGTTCAGAGGTGCAGTTATATAACCCAGTGGCACGCACCCGATTTCAGGCAGTCAAGGCTCCACACCTCAGCTGAGGGGAGATGTCTGTCCTTCCCATCATCTTCTGGTCCTGATGCTCCTGCTCCGCCTCCTACTCCTCGTCAGTCAGTCAGCCAGCAATTAATCACCAAAGTGATTGCCAAGAGACAACAGTATGCATGCACTCATCCAACGGCGCAGAAGCTGAATGTGCTTCTGTCCAAGTTGGTGGTGCCGCAGTCCCTCCCTTTTCAAGTGGTGGACTCTGCACCTTTCAGAGAACTGATGGCTCGTGCCGAGCCGAGGTGGAGAGTCCCAAGCCATCATTTCTTTGCCAAAAAGGCAGTACCAGCCCTGCACACATATGTAGAAAAAAAGGTGAGCCAGTCTGAGCCTGTCTGTGTCTGCCAAAATGCACGGCAACGCCGACGTGTGGAGCTTAGACTACGGTTATAGACAATACATGTCTTTTACGACTCACTAGGCGAATGTGGTTCCTGCACAGCCACACCAGCAACTTGGCCAGGTGACGCCGCTTCCGCCTCCACTATCGCAAGCTGTTGGTCCTGTGACAATGTCCGCTTCTTCCTCCACAGTGTCCTCAGCCTCCACTGCAGGGACAAGTCACAGATGCCCTCCAGTATACCTCATGTGTAGGGCACGGCGGTGTCACGCTGTTTGCCTGGGCGAACGGAGTCACACAGGGGAGGAACTGCTCCATAATTTTCATCAAGAAATCGAATCCTGACTTTCTCCACGACAACTCAAAATCTGAACCATGGTGTCCGACAACGGGAAGAACATGGTGTCGGCGCTGCGTCAAGGAGGGCACGTGTTCAATCTGGTTGTTAAGCGGTTCCTGAAATCTTCCACCCATCTGCAAGACATCCTAAAAATGGCCAGGAGACTTTGCATGCACTTCAGCCACTTGTACACCGCAAAGCACACCCTCCTTAAACTGCAGCGGCAGAACGGCATCCCTCAACATAGGCTGATATGCAACGTTTCCACCCATTGGAAAAACACCCTCCACATGTTGGACCGACTATATGAACAGAGAAAGGCCATAAACAATTTCTTGATGATCCAAGCAGACAGGAGTACTCCCCTGTGTAACTTCGATGTCAGCCAGTGGCAGCTCATGCGTGACACCTGCTGTTAGCTCAGGCCCTTCGAGGAGGCCACGTCATTTGTCAGTCGCCAGGACTACGGGAGGAACAACGTCATTCCACTGCTTCATGTCCTGGAACAGATGCTGGTAGATCACATGAGACTTTTGGGGGTTGAATTGGAGGAGGTAGTCACTAGAGCACAAGCAATGTGTAGCGAAATGGGTGGTTTTTCTACACAGGTGACAGGAGAGGAGGAGCAGTAGCATCCAGAGGAGCTACAGGGCAATGAGGAAGACGAGGCAGAGAACCCAGACCATGGCAGTATGCAGTGGAGATGGAGGCAGGGAGTCCATCCGAGTCACTTGCACAAATGGCCCGATGCATACTCACTTGCTTGCGTAGTGACAGCCAAATTGTCACCATTCGGAAGAGGGATGACTTCTGGCTCTCCACCTTGTATGACCCTTGCTACTGGTCCAAAATGGGGGCCGTTTTTACACCCGCTGAGAGGAGGACAAACTGAACTACTATAGAGACATCCTATGTAGTCAGTTGGCCGCTTCCTATCTGCGCCATCATCCATCCTCTCGCTTGTCTGACTGGGGGGGGGGGGCCCTCTGCACTCACGTTCCACTGCCATAGCTGCTGTGGCAGGGTGGGGGGTAGGATCAGTTCCAGCTCCATCTGCAGAAACTTGAGTCTAGAGTCGCTGATGAGCAACTTTCTTCACCTGCCTAGTGAAGAAACTACTCACCAGCAGCAGCAGCAGTTAGACCTAGAGCAGGACCACAGCAGCTAGACCTGGAGCAGGACCTGAAACAGCAGGTGGTGGCATACTTGGACAGCACCCTGCCACCCCACATTGAAGATCCGCTGGACTACTGGGCAGCCAAACTGGATTTGAGGCCGCAACTGGCGTATGCCCTGGAAAAGCTGTCCTGCCCGGCCAGTAGTGTGGCATCAAAGCAGGTGTTTAGTGCGGTGGGGGCCATCGTTACCCCAAGAAGAACTTGCCTGTCCACCCAAAATGTAGAGAGACTGACCTTTGTCAAGATGAATCAGGCGTGGATCAGCCAGGATTTCCACCCACCAATGCTGATGCATCAGACTAGATCATCCATGGTGCCACACCAACACTTTGACAAAAGAGACCGGTTTCTTCTGGCTACCTGCCTCAGCTACTATTCTGATGCTGCCACCCGTCTGATGCCACACATTTGATGCCAAGTGCTCCTTCTTTCACCCACCATCTTCAGCTGGTACTGGTATTGCCACCCACCTCCCCACTCTGTCACCGGGTCACTCTGTGGTCTCCTGATGCTGCTGCCACCTGCACACTATATTACCTTGCCACTCTGTGGTCTCCTGATGCTGCTGCCACATGCAAGAGTCTCAATGGTAGACGATTGCATGCCCACGTACCTAAGACTGTGTGACACTTGTATAAGCGTTTAATAGAACAGGTTCTGTAGACATCTATGTGGAATCAGCTGCTGACGGTGTAAAAGGAGTGCACTTCTTGATGCTAACATTGACCTGTAAGACTGAGTTCATACTTGAGTTATTTGGTCAGTTTTGGCCCCGTAACTGCCCAAATAAGTGAAGTGTGCAGTGATTCTAAGAGCGACGCCTGTCATCTGCATGTCATACTGACTCACAGTATTATTTCACTACCAGAGTCCCTATGCGTGTTCCTGCAAGGCACAGTGTTCTACACAAATATAAAGGCTCTCTGCAGCCAGGAAATAGCCGCATTTTAACACGTTTCGCCGCAAATAAACACAGATCGAAACAAATTTTTACGAAAAATTTGGCGAACCTACCAATTGAATTTTTTAGAAATTCGCTCACGAATAAAGTCTGTGTTTGCTTTTCAGGGAATGTCCGTATTTCTGACCTTGGGTTGGCCGTGCAATTGAAGGAGAACAAGAACAGAACCAAAGGCTATGCAGGAACTCCCGGTAAACGAAGACTAGACGCAAACATAGTATAAACTTACCTTCATAAGCCTAGTACTACCTCTGCTACTCTCTTAAATAAAAATGTAATACAAATTACGATGCCCTGTGAAATGTGGCAGAAATTGTAATAACATAATAAAATGTTAGTCATCTTAAAGGGAGTCTGTCACCTACCTGACCGGTTTCAAACAGGTGACATTGTTCAGTGGGGCACAAAGACATGACACAGATGTTACCTGTGGTTAGTTCTTCTGATGCTTCAAAATTGCCCCAAAAGTCGTTTTTATCATATGCTAATGAGCGGTCGCAAGTGCCCAGGGGCGGAGAGTTTTCTGAAAGTGCCCAAGTGCCTCACTCTGTGACATCACATTTCCCTGTAGGCTGTTAGCACATCACTGCCGGGCCTGGGCATGCGCACTGTTCTGCGCACTGTGGTCAGAGGCACGGAGATATGCAGTGCGCATGCGCCAATTGCACACCATATCCCTGTCCCTCTGCCCACAGTGGGCAGAACACTGCGCATGCCTGGGCCCGGCAGTGATGCGCGAACAGCCTATAGGGAAATATGATGTCACAGAGCCACAGAGCTGACCTGAGCTTACTAAGGGGCGAAGTTAGGCACGAGTGAGGCGGAGGAACTTGGGCACTTTCAGAAAACTCTCCTCCCCTGGGCACTTGTGACCGCTCATTAGCATATGATAAAAATGATTTTTTTGGGGCGATTTGAAGCATCAGAAGAACTAACCACGGGTAACATCTGTGTCATGTCTTTGTGCCACACTGAACAATGTCACCTGTTTGAAACCGGTCAGGTAGGTGACAGACTCCCTTTAACAAACTCCTGTGAGTTTTGTAGCAACTGATCTTTGTAAACAGTAAATTATTGTGCCTTATAGTCTAGACCAGAGGTTAATCATCTGTTAATGAACCAAATTAACCCCTATTACCTCAATAAATAACTTATTGCATAAAATATATTAATATATACAGTACAGACCAAAAGTTTGGACACACCTTCTCATTCAAAGAGTTTTCTTTATTTTCATGACTATGAAAATTGTAGATTCACACTGAAGGCATCAAAACTATGAATTAACACATGTGGAATTATATACATAACAAAAAAGTGTGAAACAACTGAAAATATGTCATATTCTAGGTTCTTCAAAGTAGCCACCTTTTGCTTTGATTACTGCTTTGCACACTTTTGGCATTCTCTTGATGAGCTTCAAGAGGCAGTCACCTGAAATGGTTTTCACTTCACAGATGTGCCCTGTCAGGTTTAATAAGTGGGATTTCTTGCCATATAAATGGGGTTGGGACCATCAGTTGCGTTGTGGAGAAGTCAGGTGGATACACAGCTGATAGTCCTACTGAATAGACTGTTAGAATTTGTATTATGGCAAGAAAAAAGCAGCTAAGTAAAGAAAAACGAGTGGCCATTATTACTTTAAGAAATGAAGGTCAGTCAGTCTGAAAAATTGGGAAAACTTTAGAAGTGTCCCCAAGTGCAGTCACAAAAACCATCAAGCGCTACAAAGAAACTGGCTCACATGCGGACCGCCCCAGGAAAGGAAGACCAAGAGTCACCTCTGCTGTGGAGAATAAGTTCATCTGAGTCACCAGCCTCAGAAATCGCAGGTTAACAGCAGCTCAGATTAGAGACCAGGTCAATGCCACACAGAGTTCTAGCAGCAGACACATCTCTAGAACAACTGTTAAGAGGAGACTGTGTGAATCAGGCCTTCATGGTAGAATATCTGCTAGGAAACCACTGCTAAGGACAGGCAACAAGCAGAAGAGACTTGTTTGGGCTAAAGAATACAAGGAATGGACATTAGACCAGTGGAAATCTGTGCTTTGGTCTGATGAGTCCAAATTTGAGATCTTTGGTTCCAACCACCGTGTCTTTGTGCGACGCAGAAAAGGTGAACGGATGGACTCTACATGCCTGGTTCCCACCGTGAAGCATGGAGGAGGAGGTGTGATGGTGTGGGGGTGCTTTGCTGGTGACACTGTTGGGGATTTATTCAAAATTGAAGTCATACTGAACCAGCATGGCTACCACAGCATCTTGCAGCGGCATGCTATTCCATCCGGTTTGTGTTTAGTTGGACCATCATTTATTTTTCAACAGGACAATGACCCCAAACACACCTCTAGGCTGTGTAAGGGCTATTTGACCATGAAGGAGAGTGATGGGGTGCTGCGCCAGATGACCTGGCCTCCACAGTTACCGGACCTGAACCGGTTTGGGGTGAGCTGTTGTTTCACACTTATTTGTTATGTATATAATTCCACATGTGTTAATTCATAGTTTTGATGCCTTCAGTGTGAATCTACAATTTTCATAGTCATTAAAATAAAGAAAACTCTTTGAATGACAAGGTGTGTCCAAACTTTTGGTCTGTACTGTATATATATATATTTTTTGGGCATAGCAAAGTTGCATAGCCCCAGTATGTACTCTTTAAATGCCTGTACATCTAAATTTAGGTGCACGCTGTGTTTTAACTTCTCCTCTGACACTGGAGTGTTGGGTTGTGTGGGGGCAGGGGATGGGGCCATCAACCCCCAGAAAATTCACAAATATTTACATAAATGATTAAAATCCACTTCAGTCAGGGGCTGGAGTAGATTTCAATCTAGGCGCATGGACTGTCTATACCTCATCAGAAATTAAAGGGGTTGTCTCACTTCAGCAAATAACAATTATCATGTAGATAAAGTTAATACAAGGCACTTACTAATGTATTTTTATTATCTATATTTCTTCCTTTGCTGGCTGAATTCATTTTTTTTCTCACATTATACACGTCTCGTTTCCGTGGTTACGACCACCCTGCAATTCATCAGCAGTGGCCGTGCTTGTACTCTATAGGAAAAGCACCAGCCTATGTGAGCTCCCATGGTCCTGCTCACCAGAGAGAACAACATTTTTTCCTATAGTGTGCAAGCATGATCACCACTGATGGATTGCAGGGTGGTCGTAACCATGGAAACGAGCAGTGTATAATGTGATAGAAAAAGGAATCCAGCCAGCAAAGGAAGCAATATGGGTAATAACAATACATTAGTAAGTAGCTTGTATTAAAGGGGTTCTGCACTTTGTTTAAACTGATGATCTATCCTCTGGATAGATCATCAGCATCTGATCAGCGGGGTTCCGACACCCGGGACCCCTGCCGATCAGCTGTTTGAGAAGGCAGAGGCGCTATAGCAGCGCTGCAGCCTTCTCACTGTTTACCGCTGGCCCAGTGACGTCACGACTAGTATCAACTGGCCTGGGCGGGGCCAAGCTCTGTTCACTTGACTGGAGCTTAGCCCTGCCCACGCTAGTTGATACTAGTCGTGACGTTACTGGGCCAGCGGTAAACAGTGAGAAGGCCGCGGCGCTGCTGGAGCGCCGCTGCCTTTTCAAACAGCTGATCAGGGGGGGGTCCCGGGTGTCGGACTCCCGCCGATCAGATGCTGATGATCTATCTAGTGCAGAACCATGCCACTTGCTGAAGTAACACAACCCCTTTAAGCACATCCTCTTGCAGTGCAGGAGATATCAGAGATCGTGGTGGTAAAACACTGGTCTTTGATAAATGAACCTCACTGTGTAATACAATGTATTTACCAAATTGTATTTTTATTTTTTCATATGTGGACTGAAATATATTTTTCAGGGTTCATGGCTCCTGAGCTGCTGAACGGAGAAGAATATGATTACTCTGTGGACTACTTCTCTTTGGGTGTAACTTTATATGAAATGACTGCTGCACGTGGTCCATTCAGATCAAGAGGAGAAAAGGTAACTAAATCTTAAATGTGGATGATATTAGATCTGGTCAAAATTTACTCATTGCATTGACAACGGGGATCATAAACTGCAGTCACAGATGCTGAAAATAATATTGTGCAAGACTGGGTCACACATACTGTAGGAGTCACCAGGATTGGACGTTGTGTGGTTTAATGTTATATTTTTTTTCAGAACTTCCTAAAGATCTATGCTGATCATTATTTTGTGTGTTTAAATGGTCACTGTCATTTCACTTAACTTTGCATAAATCAATAGTACAGGCAAATATAAGAAACTTTGTATTAAATCTTATGAGAAAAATGCTTTGTTTATAAGCAGTTTTCTCCCTCCTTTCCTAATCTAACTTTCTCTGTGGAATTTGTGATTAAGGGTACTTTCACACTTGCGGCAGGACGGATCCGACAGGCTGTTCACCATGTCGGATCCGTCCTGCGGCTATTTCGCCGTGCCGCCGGACCGCCGCTCCGTCCCCATTGACTATAATGGGGATGGGGCGGAGCTCCGGCGCAATACGGCGGTGCACGGCGAAAGCCAGACATGCAGTACTTTTTAGTCCGGCGGCTTTCACCGTTCACCGCCGTGCTGTGCCGGAGCTCCGCCCCATTATAGTCAATGGGGACGGAGCGGCGGTCCGGCGGCACGGTGAAATAGCCGTAGGACGGATCCGACATGGTGAACAGCCTGTCGGATCCGTCCTGCCGCAAGTGTGAAAGTACCCTAATCTGTCTTGCTAAAACCAGGACTGGCTGCCTGCTAGGGGTTGTTTCACTTCACCAAATGGCATTTATCATGTTGAGAAAGTTAAAACAAGGCACTTACTAATGTATTGTTATTATCCATATTGCCTCCTTTGCTGGCTGGATTAATTTTTCCATCTCATTATACAGTGCTCATTTCCATGGTTATGACCACCCTGTATCCAGAGTTGGCCGTGCTTGTACACTATAGGAAAAGTCCCCTATAGTGTGCAAGCATGGCCATGGCTGGATTGCAGGGTGGTTGTAACCATTGCAACGAGAAGTGTATAATGAGATGGAAAAATAAATCAAGCCAACAAATGTGGCAATATGGGTAACAACAATACAATAGTAATGCTGCTTTCACACTAGCGTTAGTTTGTCCAGCAGGTTGTTCCCGGGTGGGAGCAGGGATGGCGTTAGGGAGGGAAACAAACAGGACAATTGCCCATGGCCCCTATCCCTAAACGGGGTCCCCTGCTGAGCTGCCCAGACAGAAGTGGAAGAGAGCTGGTGGCTGCACCTGAGAGGAGCACAGACAGCACAGCAAGGAGCGCTGGTCCCTGGTCTCCCGCCCACTGTAGCCCGCAGGGTCCTTATGCTGTAGTGAGGAGCTGGGTGCTGCATCCATAGCACCGGCTCCACAGCAGTCAGGCAGACCTTGGACTCACTCCTTCCTCTCTCTCGGAGAGTGAATGTAATGGCCTCCTCTGGCCTGATCCACGGTTTACTGTGTCTCTGGTGAGTTCAGAATGTCACCCTCTGATGATCTTATATTTGCTTCCGTCCCTCTCTGTGCTGCAATAAATGACAAGGGCTGCTTGTTGGCAGACATAACCTGATAGGTGAAGCTGGACAGTCTAGACCAGGGGTGCACAACCTTTTTTGGTCTGGGGGCCGCATTGTCACATCGCTCTATTTCAAGGAGCCGCAAATAATAAAATGTTGATCGCTGCTCATCTGCCTATTACACAAGCCAGTGCAAAGTGACTGGGGAGGAATGATCGCTGCCACAGTCGTGCTGCAGATAATCGGACATCTTTCGTCCTGATAAAATATGCAAATCAGCCGACAAATGAGCAATTCCTTGTTTATCGAATGATCAGCTGCACGATTATACCAGCCAGATATAAGATATGAGCGCTCCAATGAACACTTGTTCCCAGTAATTGTCCCAAATATCGTGCTGCAGAATAACCCCTGAAACCGAAGAGTTATACTTACCTGCTCCCCGCCTCTCCGGTCCTTCGCACTGCCCCTGCTGTTTACACCTGGCAGTGCATGGACATGGTCATACACCACTCCAGACAATGACTGGCTTCCGCGGTGATGTGGCCACAAGCAGCATGTCAATGCTGAAGCCAGTCATTGACTGGAGCCGTGCGAGTGACCATGGCCATGCACTGCCAGGTGTAAACAGAGCAGGAACCGGAAGATGGAGGCAGCGGGGGCAGCACAGAGGACCAGAGTGGAGTAGAGCAGTTAATTATTAATTTTTGATTTCAGAGGCCATGCTGCAGAAACTTGTTAAAAATCTTTTTTTACCAGAAAAGTGGCGACATTTCCTTCCATCCTGCCGCCTATTTATAAATCAGCGTTTTCCTTCACTGCAGAGGTTACTACCATGGTTAGTACCATCTTCTGCCAATCCAGTTACGCTGGGTTCACACCTGAGCGTTTGCGATGGAGCGCTCTGTATGCGCGATTGTACGGGCGTTTGCAATCGCGCATACAGAGTCAATACAGAGTCAAGCGAATACAGAGTCAAGCGAACGCCCATTGTCGCGCGTTCCCGCTAAAGTCTATGTACGGGAACACGCGACAAGACGCCACAAAGAAGCTCATGTACTTCTTGGGGCGTCGGGCGTTTTACAGCACGATCATACGCGCTGTAAAACGCTCAGGTGAGAACTATTCCCGTAGGGAATCATTGGTTCTTGCTTGTTGAGCGTTTTACAGCGCGTAGCAACGCGCTGTAAAACGCTCAGGTCTGAACCCAGCCTTATAGGCACCCTGCAGTAGCACATTAACTTGCTAGTGGGGAAGGCGCCTATTGGTTAACGCTTGAATGACCAGGCCCGAAAAAGCCTTAAGGACCAAACACTTTTTTGTGATTTAGTGCGCGTGGTGGTTCAAATGGTATCTTATTTGTTGGACTACCAAAATAAGTTTTGCAACAATTTTTATTTGGGGGAAACTGTACAAAACGTTTTTAAAAAGTATATTTTTTTCAAACTATAGCTCCTTATTCTTTAAATATGCAAACTGACACCAAAATAAATTATTATAATCAGTTCTCTATTTTGTGTAGGCCGTTTTGCTATATAATATGAAAAGTTTCACGTGAATGGGGCGGTAATGGTGACGGTTTTGATTGGTGTGGGTGTTTTTTCTTACTTAAAGGGGTTATCCCACTTAGCGTTTTTAAACTTACCTGCTGCCACCGCGCGTTCACTTCCTGGATTCTGGCTGGGGGCGGGCTTCATCTTGATTGAAGTCTTCTCCCGGCCGTGCCGCGCGCTGGACTGAATGCGCAATGGTGACTTATTCCTACAGAGCCGGCGTGCGCGTTCGCAGCTCTGTACTATTCTGGCCGGGAAGAAGTCACCGTCGCGCATGCGCGGCAGCGTGCGCGTTCAGAACAGCGAGCGGACCGGCCGGGAGAAAAGAAGGAGTCTTCTGGGCAAGCGCGACCTTCCGGCTTTTGGAGAAGAGCGGAGGTCGTAACCAGGGGAGACCGAGTCACAACAATCAGGTAAGTGGGGATGAATTTTATCCTAATCGGTGGGGATTTGTTAATAAAGTATATTTACAAAAATGATCACTGTCAAATCATTAACAGATTTAACAGTGATCATTATGATGGGATAACCCCTTTAATATATATTTCTGTTACATAATATGTCCCCCAAGAGGTCATAAAAAAGACTTTGGGGCACACTGTCACTTTTTTAAAATGTTGCACTTTTTCATAAAAAGACTGTGGTGGGACAGAGAACACTCTTTTATTAAGCACTTTTTCCTTTTTATTAAATTTTTTAATTTATTTAGTTTTCACATTTTTTTAAAATCATTTTTTAACTTTTTTTTATATATTTTTACCACATAATTTGTCCCCAAGAGGTCACTGAAAGACAATAAGTGACTTTTTTTGTACTATTACCACTGTAACTGGAGCATCCAAAAGGAGCCCCAGTTACAGGAAAACCAGCCTGCTGCGGAGGCTTTGTACCAGGGCAGCGCTCCTCTGTTCCCGAGACACCCAGCGATCACATGATCTCTGGGTCCACACTGCAGAGTGCTCATAGAGGAGAAGGCAGAAGCGGCTTCCCCGCTCTCGCTAATAGCCGGGGACCCTTTCTGCTCCTGCTACAGTGCAGGAGCAAAACCTGTGATCCATCTGCTGTGCGGCGCTCTGGGCAGAAACACAGCTGATTGTAGGATCAGCTGTGTTTCTGCCCAGCAGGGCGGGGGCTGCAAACCATGGCTCTTGGGGCCGCAGGTTGTGCACCCCTGGTCTAGACCCTGGACTAACAGGAGGGGAGACAGCCTGCAGAGAATGTACAGGACCTGTCCTCTACACCCCCACCCCCTCCCCCAACTGTGGCAGTTTTTTTAAAACTATTTGCTGCCTGGAACACAGTTGTCTAAATATAATATTTATAATGTACCTAATGCTAGTCTATCTCACAAATTTCTTTATTTCTGCATCCTATATCTACCCATATATCTTTATCATCTGTATTTCTCATATCCATCTATCAATCAAAGCAAATAAGCTTTATTGGCAGGACTAAATACATTTTAGCATTGCCAAAGCAAGTGGAAAATAATTGGTTAGGGATGGGGACATGTCCAGGGTGGGGGGTATAGGGTAAGTTTGGGGGATGGGGAGACACATCCAGGGTGGGGATATAGGAGTACATGGTATCAGGCTCCTCTCAGTTTATGGCAGGCAGTAATATATTGTGCTGCTATGGCCGCTGTGTCCTCTCTTCTCTTCCCCCAGCAGTATGGAGAGTCTCTCTTCCTCCTTCATGAAGGTGAAGTCTGGGCAGAGATCAGACAGTCTCCTGAAGTGAGAATCCCTCACTGCTAAGTATTTTGGGCACTGCAGCAGGAAATGAGCCTCATCCTCCATGGCCACTGCTGGCACAGTCTCCTCTCCCTGGGCTTGTACCTCTGTCGGTGACGCATGGATTCAATGAGCAGGCTGTGGGCACTCAGTCTGTAGCGGCTCAGGATCTGTCATTCTCTTGGATTGGGGAGTTTCTCCAGATATGGGGCCAGTTTGTACTCCCTCTGCAGGCTCTGGTATACTGTCAGCTTCTGTAATGTTCGTATGTCGTTCCTCCAGATGCTGATATATTCCTCTTTGCCCTTGTGTATCGTCCTCTGGATTTCCCCCTTTGCCAGGATGTATTGTTTGGTGGCTTGGGCAGGCTGGGTTGGGGGGACTTGTTGCAGGATGCTTCGTTTTTCTGTGGCTTCTTGGTGTAGCAAGGCTTTGTGATGGTAGGAGCTAAGACTGCTGCTATGCAGATGGACTCTGAATGATAGTACCTGCTTCTGAACAGCAAAGTAGAGTGGGAATCTGCCAAGTTCTGCTCGACAGGCGCTGTTTGAGGTACTCCTGTGGACCTGGAGAAGGTGTTTGCAGAATTCTAGGTGGAAAAGTTCTGTTGGCCCAGAGTCCCACTATGCCCAGCCTGGGTATGTGTCTGGGCCCCAGACTTCGCTGCCATACAGGAGGATTGGGGTTTCTATTCTGGAACACCATGATGTTGGTTTTCTTTGGATTGATGGGCAGTGCCTACGTGTTACTGAACTTCTCCAGGATTTTCAGGTTATCTTGGAGACCTTTCTCAGTTGGTGATAGTAGCAGAAGATCATCTGCATAAAGGAGAAATTTCACCTCAGTGTCATGGAGGGTGAAACCAGGTGCTGAGGAGCACTCCAGAACTGCTGCCGCCAGCTCATTGATATAGATGTTGAATAGGGTTGGACTGAGGCTGCAGCCCTGTCTCACTCCTCGGCTCTGCCGGAAATAAGCCGTTCTCCTCCTATTTACCTTCACGCTGCATCTGTTCTCCGAACTTCTGATGACATCATATGATTTTACTCCTATTCTGCTTTCAAGAAGTTTCAGGAATAAGCCTGGGTGCCACACTGAGTCAAAGGCCTTCTTAAAGTCCACAAAGCAGGCATAGATCTTTCCATGCTTTGTATTGTGGACATGGCTCTGCAGGGTATAGATGTGCTCTGTAGAGCGGTGGTTTGGCATGAAGCCTGCTTGGCTGCTGCTGAGGATGTTGTGCTGGGTGAGGAAGCTGAGGATGTTGTGCTGGGTGAGGAAGCTGAGGATCCTCTTATTCAGGATAGTGTTGAGGAGTTTCCCCAGGTTGCTGCTGACACATATCCCTCGATAGTTGGCTGGGTCTTACCTGTCTTCGCTCTTGTGTATAGGGGTGATGATGCCCTGGTTCCAGCTCTGGGGGAAGTGGCCGGTACTCAGCACAACATTTTAAAGTTTTACTAATGCGGCCTGGATACCTGGCGGGCAATATTTGATCATTTCTGGAAGGATCCCATCTGGGCCACTGGCTTTTTTTACTCTTTATGACTGAGATCCTCTCTGTTATCTCCTGCAGTGTGATCGGTGTGTCTAGAGGGTTTTGGAAATCTCATTTTTTCCTCCATATCCTTCAGCTTTTTCGTGATTTATTTTTGTTCTGGGCTTTGGTCCTCCCTCGAGATGGCGTTGTATAGGAGGTTGGTGTTTTTGCTAGTTTTGTCCATCTGCTTCCATAGCTCCCAGAAGGAGTTGTCCTGGAGAGAATCTTGGAGTTGGAGGAGCTTGGTTGAGATGTTGCCTTGCTTTTTCTTTCTGAGGATAAATTTGTATTGTAGGCTTCCCTCAGACTGGTGTTGTTCGGATCTTGGCGTTTCCTATTTAAGGCCATTCTTAGTACCTTCCTTATATCTTTACACTCCCGGTCGAATCAATTGTTGGGTTGTTGCTTTTTTGATAAATAAAATACGCACTAAATAATTAAAGGGTATACGTCCACTTGTGTAATTGAGAAAAAGCAAATGTGTAAAGGGACATTGAAAATAAAACAAAAATTGTATTGGGGTAATACAAATAAAACAATGAAGAAGTGTGTGACCTAAAACACTATAGGTAAGTGGGCTATCTGGGGACAGATACCTCAATAAAGAGGTCCACTCGGACTATGTCAGTCCAACACAATTATCGCGCTGTCAATATATGGACACCATAGAATATCGAGATCCAGTTAACAGAGATCCAAACCACATGTGGTCAGTAAAGCATGTCTGACCAATATAGCCAAAAACCCCCAGCAGGGGCTAAAAAATGTGGTTGGACCACTGAACTAGAGGTGGATACCCAACCAGTATATGCGGCCATTACAGTGCCTGGGCATTATTTCTGTCATACCAATACGCTGTCCCTCACACTAAAGATGCACGGTTTAAGCAGGTTTTTGGTGCCAAGTGTGTTCAGCTCCTGATGAAATGCACAGTATTGTGCAGAGAAACGCGTCGAGTCTTAGTATTTTTTTTACCTCCGGCAGGTCATTTTGACTTGCAATTTTTTCCCCCCATATTTTTTTCTATTCGTTATTTACTTTTTTACTTTGAATGCAGAAAACAAATAATTTACATGCCCCTGCTGTCTCTATATACAGAGCACTGGTAACTGACTATTTTCAGGTGTTTTCTGATTATTTAAGAGGGTAAAGAGTAGTAATGAGCGGCAGGGGCAATATTGGAATGCGCGATATTTTGTAGAATATTTGTCATATATTATTTTCTTGATTGTGAAAATCGGCAATGTAATATTTGCGTAATGCGCGCGCAATACAGGCGTGGGTTACTTTTGCTACATTTTCCAAGCTGCTAGAAGTTTCCTGAGACTGGAGAAAATGGTTGACATGGCAGAACATTAAAAATGGCTCTATATGCAGATAGAGTGCTACAAAATATTCGTGATTGCGCCAATCAGCAATTAATGATGCAAATATTTTGGCGCAAAAGTGAAACTTCACATTTTAGCAGGTCTGACTACTGATTGGTGCACTATGTATTGTTGTGACATCACAGCACTATGTCTGTAGCATGTATGTATGGACAGCAGAACCTATCACACTACCTAACACACTGCACAAGCTACACTATATTAGGATATAACCTACACTGACTATCTCCCACTATCTGTAATATATATACAGTACAGACCAAAAGTTTGGACACACCTTCTCATTCAAAGAGTTTTCTTTATTTTCTATGACTATGAAAATTGTAGATTCACACTGAAGACATCAAAACTATGAATTCACACATGTGGAATTACATACATAACAAAAAACAACTGAAAATATGTCATAATCTAGGTTCTTCAAAGTAGCCACCTTTTGCTTTGATTACTGCTTTGCACACTCTTGGCATTCTCTTGATAACAAAAAAGTGTGACTACCTCTTGAAGCTTATGTATATAATTCCACATGTGTTAATTCATAGTTTTGATGCCTTCAGTGTGAATCTACAATTTTCATAGTCATGAAAATAAAGAAAACTCTTTGAATAAGAAGGCGTGTCCAAACTTTTGGTCTGTACTGTATATATATATATATATATATATATATATATCTCTATATACACACTAACTATCTAATGTAATTAAACAGTAACGCACAGAGCACAGCAATGACATTGTTGTCTCTCTCAGGACTCCATAAAACTACAGAAAATGGCTGCCGGGGAGGTTCTTATATAGTAAGGGTTAGGCAACTTTCCTACTGGTTGCCAGGGATGTTGCTAAACTCAGACAAGGACATTGCAGCCTTCTCATTGGCCCACAAGCACCCTCCTGAAGTTTTCGCACTCAGTATGCTAATACTGAGCATTGGTACAGGGAGGAGGAGACGCCAGGGTTTCTCAATGGGTGTCTCCTTCTCCCTGGCTGTGCTGTGATCCAATCACATCGGAGAGCGTCACAGCCAGGCAGGTTGGACAAATACAACTGCAAGCAGTGGGTTCTGGCGGGAAAAGACATGATGAACTTCAGCAGGCTGTTCTTCTGCCGGAACAGCCAGTAGGAACATTTTAGCGCTAGTGTGAAACTAGCCTAAAAACATGAATGTCTATGTGTGAGAAATTGTCTAATAGAAACCTATGAGATCCATTCTCCCCCAAGTCCCTTCAGATCAATAGGAGGATCTGAGGGCAGCTCAAGGGGCAAGGGAAACTTTCATTTGAGCCACACTCCTATCCTCCTTTACGTCTTTTTCAAAATGAGAACAGATGGCCCAACTGCAACTTAAATGGGGACTTATTTTGGTAAAATTTGAATACATATGAGTCGTGACAGCTTAGGCTCAATTTTTTCAGACAATGTTAAATGCTGTGGACACCTTTGGAGGCAATTGTTTATTGAAATGCATGTATTTTATGGCTAAAAATAATTTTTGTTTAGACGCCGCTATTGACCATGTCATCACTGATCTCAGTCATTGCCGCTGGGTTCAAGCTGTATTACACAGCTGGCAGCACCCACATATGGAAGGGGCTCAGCCCGTGAGCCCACCCCAATACGCTTTACACTGAACCATGACGTAACTGTACGTCATGGTGCTTGTAAAGGATAAAGTAAATTAATAATTTCTATCTACCACTTATGTTCTTAATAAAAACTACAACCTGTTCTGCAAAAATGAGCCCAGATATGGCTGCATTGGTAGAAAAATATAAAAAAGTTATAGCTCTTCCAATGTGGGGACAAATGAGATATTTAGAAGTGCCACAATCATGATGAGCTGCAGAATAAACTTATGTTATACTGCCAAAGCGACAAACAATAGAGCATGTACTATTTATTCCCATTTCACACCCCCACCAAAATGTAAAAAAGGTTGATCAATAAATTATATATCCTCAAATGGAATCATGAAAAAAAAAAATCAAACTATCATGTGGCTACTTCATTGAGAAAATATTGCTTTTATAATACCATAATAATAATAATATAAAATATATCACTCTATCCTTAAATCTAAAAGTGAACTTTCAATATAGAAACATAGAATGTGTCGGCAGATAAGAACCATTTGGACCATCTAGTCTGCCCAATATACAAAATACTATGGATAGCCCCTGGCCCTAATATGTGCATGTAACTGTAGAGTAGGGCCCCAGAATTGCTTTTAGGGATAGGCCCTTGACACCCCAGTCCGACACTGTATGGAGCCACATGACTTAGGTGCCGAATGTATGGATATACTCCAGAATCATATGGAATCCAATAAAACATGCCACATTTATTTTCTGTTGGATTTACGTGAAAGCTATCAATAAATCTCTGTATACCTGTGTATTGAATCTAAGGCAAACAGAGGTCCATTTTCATTGATCCTCACTTTTAGGTATGTTTTAAGCACCCAAAAAGCCAAAAGGCCCAGAGAACCGTAATAATGTGCGCATCCATAAAGTGTAAAATCAAATTTTATTAGACTACATAGACATACATACATCAGCATTCACCACAGTCCACAAATAAGGACACAGCATGTATAGTCTGAGGCAAAATAAAGTACAAAACAATGTTAAATAAAGAAGCAACAATGATAATGTAGCATCAAAGGAAATAAAATGATACCTGAAAAGTATAAAGTGCAACAATATAGAACCCGAACTATGTAGGTGGGCCTGAGTCAATAGAAAGACATTGGGAGTTCACGTGGGACCGAGATGTATGGTTAAAAAATTTATTAAACAGTATACCCTGTGAACACTGGGTTAAAAATACTTATAAAATATGACAATAAAAACATCTATTTGAACACACTGCCCATGTAATTCTCTATGCCAAGGAAAGCTGCATCCGTATCTTCCCCAGTGGGCCCGACTCGTTGTGGCAAAGTGAATCAGGGCTAGTTGTATTCCAATTGCGGTATACAAATTGCATATAATACGTGCATACAAATCAAATGTATAATATAAAATAACAATGCACATAATATATGAGAATACTAATGGAAACCAAGGTCTGTACCACACAATAGCACGCCTAGAACAGGCGAAAACAATTATCCAATTAAGAGGAGAGTATAAAAAACCAGACACCAAAGCTCACAGGTTACCCACTGAAGAAGAGATCAGACATCTCGAAACGCGTCTGGGCGTAATACTTGTGAGATAAACATCCCGGCGGTGCATGGCCATGTACTGAAAGACGAAAAATTAATCTATCACAAAGACGTGGATTTGCCACATACGATACAAGAATTGTTGTAGGACTCACGAAAGTATAACTGCTGAGATAGGTCTGTCGCGAGATTAGAGACGAGACTTGGACAGAACCGGAAACACCACAGCTACAGCGGAGAAAGGTTGAAGCGTGGGACGCCACGGCAGTAACCCTCCCGCGGAATGGCTACATTGAGACCACAGTGAGTACAAACAATTCTAAGATAAGTGGAGTTGCACCATATTGTTGAACAACAAAAACAGCATAAATAAGTGTGTAACACAGACCTGCTGGACAACTGAAATAATATCCAGTACACTCGGTATTTTGAGACAATACTATAAGAAAAAACAACACCCGTATGAGCTAGCATTTGCGTTTTGCATTGTGACATCTTTTATACAGTGTATTTTATATTATACATTTGATTTGTATGCACGTATTATATGCTATTTGTATACCGCAATTGGAATACAACCAGCCCTAATTCACTTTGCCACAACGAGTCGGACCCACTGGGGAAGATACGGATGCAGCTTTCCTTGGCATAGAGAATTACATGGGCAGTGTGTTCAAATAGATGTTTTTATTGTCATATTTTATAAGTATTGTTAACCCAGTGTTCACAGGGTATACTGTTTAATAAATCTTTTAACCATACATCTCGGTCCCACGTGAACTCTCAATGTTCTGAGTGCTGGTTCTATTCCATATTCATATATCAATCAGAACTAGGGGTGTTTCTTTGAACCTGTGCACCGATCGTGATAAACCTGAGTGAGCCACCTGCTTAGTATCCATTATTCAATAGAAAGACGCCCGACGCGTATAGCCGGTAAAATCCAGCTTCCTCAGGGGTAAAGGTCTGTATGTTACAGTATCCTATATGTACCTATGTAATTAATGATAACTGATAATTGAGTCTAATCACTTTTAGGTATGTTTTGACTATTTAGATTCATGTTAATATCTTTTATTTAATGTTTGACGGGAATCATGTACCAGTATGCTTTGTCTTACTTTTACAAAGCAGCGTTTGGGAGACCTTAGATGCAATACAAAGCATTGCACTGCCCTCTTGTGGTGTATTGCAAGATAGACATCTGACTTAAAATTCTTACTTGCTAAAGTACCTATTTGTATTATTATTATTATTTTTTTGTATTGTGATTGTTTGCTAAATTTCAGTGACCAGCCATTTAAATGTAGTGGACAATAAATACTTAAATTTGTTTATATACCTCATCAGCACCAAGTTTAAAATCTAAACAAAGTAAATGATTTCTATGATAATAATAATTCTTATTTATATAGCACCACTGTATTCCACAACACTTTACAATTCAGAGGGTTCATGTACAACATAAAAGACATCACAAAGTTACTGGTTAATATACAACAAACACCAGGAGTAAGGGCCCTGCTCACAAGAGCTTACAGTTAGGTCCATAAATATTGGGACATCAACACAATTCTAACATGTTTGGCTCTATGCACCACCACAATGTATTTGAAATGAAACAAACGTGTGCTTTACCTGCAGACTGTCAGCTTTAATTTCAGGGTATTTACAGGTGAACGGTGTAGGAATTACAACAGTTTGCATATGTGCCTCCCACTTGTTAAGGAACCAAAAGTAATTGGACAGAATAATAGTCATAAGTCAAACTGTTACTTTTTAATACTTGGTTGCAAATCCTTAGCAGTCAATTACAGCCTGAAGTCTGAAACGCATAGACATGACCAGACGCTGGGTTTCATCCCTGGTGATGCTCTGCCAGGCCTCTACTACAACTATCTTCAGTTCCTGCTTGTCTTGGGGCATTTTCCCTTCAGTTTTGTCTTCAGCAAGTGAAATGCATGCTCAATCGGATTCAGGTCAGGTGATTGACTTGGCCATTGCATAACATTCCACTTCTTTCCCTTAAAAAAAACAACTCTTTGGTTGCTTTTGCAGTATGCTTTGGGTAATTGTTCATCTGCACTGTGAAGCGCCGTATAATAAGTTCTGAAGCATTTGGCTGAATATGAGCAGATAATATTGCCCGAAACACTTCAGAATTCATCCTGCTGCTTTTGTCAGCAGTCACATCATCAATAAATACAAGAGAACCAGTTCCATTGGCAGCCATACATGCCCACGCCATGACACTACCACCACCATGCTTCACTGTTGAGGTGGTATGCTTAGGATCATGAGCAGTTCCTTTCCTTCTCCATACTCTTCTCTTCCCATCACTCTGGTACAAGTTGATCTTGGTCTCATCTGTCCATAGGATGTTGTTCCAGAACTGTGAAGGCTTTTTTAGATGTCGTTTGGCAAACTCCAATCTCTTGATTGTTGACTTTGACACACATACACCTACCTCCTGTAGAGTGTTCTTGATCTGGCCAACTGTTGAGAAGGGTGTTTTCTTTACCAGGGAAATAATTATTCGGTCATCCACCACAGTTGTTTTCCTTGGTTTTCCGGGTCTTTTGGTGTTGCTGAGCTCACCGTTGTGTCCCTTCTTTTTAAGGATGTTCCAAACAGCTGTTTTGGCAACGCCTAATGTTTTTGCTATCTCTCTGATGGGTTTGTTTTGTTTTTTCAGCCTAATGATGGCTTGCTTCACTGATAGTGACAGCTCTTTGGATCTCATCTTGAGAGTTGACAGCAACAGATTACAAATGCAAATAGCACACATGAAATGAACTCTGGACCTTTTATCTGCTCATTGTAATTGGGATAGAGGGAATACCACACACCTGGCCATGGAACAGCTGAGAAGCCAATTGTCCCATTACTTTTGGTCACCTAACAAGTGGGAGGCACATATGCAAACTGTTGTAATTCCTACACTGCTCACCTGATTTGGATGTAAATACCCTCAAAGTAAGGCCTCATGCACACGGACGTTTTTTTTCACGGTCCGCAAAACGGGGTTCCGTTGGTCCGTGATCCGTGACCGTTTTTCCGTCCGTGGGTCTTCCTTGATTTTTGGAGGATCCACGGACATGAAAAAAAAGTCATTTTGGTGTCCGCCTGGCCGTGCGGAGCCAAACGGATCCGTCCTGAATTACAATGCAAGTCAATGGGGACGGATCCGTTTGATGTTGACACAATATGGTGCCATTTCAAACGGATCCGTCCCCATTGACTTTCAATGTAAAGTCTGGAGTTCTGTTATACCATCGGATTGGAGTTTTTAACTCATTGGTGGCCAGTGGGCCCCCCCTCCCCTGTTGTTAACTCGTTGGTGGCCAGTGTGCGCACCCCCCTCCCTCCCTCCCTCTATTGTTTTAATACATTGGGGCCAGTGTGCGCGCGCCCCCCAACCCCCCCCTCCCTCCCTCTCTTGTTTTAATACATTGGGGCCAGTGTGCGCGCGCCCCCCCAACCCCCCTCCCTCCCTCTATTGTTTTAATACATTGGGGCCAGTGTGCGCACCCCCCCACCCCCCTCCCTCCCCCCATTGTAATCATCATCGGTGGCAGCGGAGTAGAAGATTTTCATACTTACCTGGCTGCTGGCTGCTGCGATGTCTGCGTCCGGCCGGGAGCTCCTCCTACTGGTAAGTGACAGCAATGCGCCGCACAGACCTGTCACTTACCAGTAGGAGGAGCTCCCGGCCGGACGCAGACATCGCAGCAGCCAGCAGCCAGGTAAGTATGAAAATCTTCTACTCCGCTGCCACCGATGATGATTACAATAGAGGGAGGGAGGGGGGGGGGGGGGTTGGGGGGGGTGCGCACACTGGCCCCAATGTATTAAAACAATAGAGGGAGGGAGGGGGGGTTGGGGGGGCGCGCGCACACTGGCCCCAATGTATTAAAACAATAGAGGGAGGGAGGGGGGGTTGGGGGGCGCGCGCACACTGGCCCCAATGTATTAAAACAATAGAGGGAGGGAGGGAGGGGGGTGCGCACACTGTGCCACCAACAGTTAACAACAGGGGAGGGGGGGGCCGCACAATGATATTCAAACTGGGGAGGGGGGGGGGGGGTCTGCCCCCTGCTGCCTGGCAGCCCTGATCTCTTACAGGGGGATATGATGGGGTTAATTGTACTATCATATCCCCCTGTAAGAGATCGGGTGCTGCCAGGCAGCAGGGGGCAGTCTTGTACACAGTTTGTAGTGTATTCTAACTAGAAGCGTCCCATCACCATGGGAACGCCTCTGTGTTAGAATATACTGTCGGATCTGAGTTTTCACGAAGTGAAAACTCAGCTCTGAAAAAGCTTTTATGCAGACGGATCTTCGGATCCGTCTGTATGAAACTAACCTACGGCCACGGATCACGGACACGGATGCCAATCTTGTGTGCATCCGTGTTCTTTCACGGACCCATTGACTTGAATGGGTCCGTGAACCGTTGGCCGTGAAAAAAATAGGACAGGTCATATTTTTTTCACGGCCAGGAAACACGGCTCACGGATGCGGCTGCCAAACGGTGCATTTTCCGATTTTTCCACGGACCCATTGAAAGTCAATGGGTCCGTGAAAAAAAACGGAAAACGGCACAACGGCCACGGATGCACACAACGGTCGTGTGCATGAGGCCTAAAGCTGACAGTCTGCAGTTAAAGCATATCTTGTTAGTTTTATTTCAAATCCATTGTGGTGGTGTATAGAGCCAAAAATGTTAGAATTGTGTTGATGTCCCAATATTTTTGGACCTGACTGTACAATCTATGATATCCTACATGGCATTTTGTTTTCTCAAGGGTAAGAATTGTGCAGCAATTCATGGTTTCACATGTTGAATAAATTGTGTGATAATCTTATAATGTGAATAACACTTTTTCTTGCGTGCTTTTATGTTTTAGGTAGAGAATAAGGATTTAAAGAATAGGATCCTCAATGATCCAGTAACATACACAGAGAAGTTCAGTAAGGATTGCAAATCCTTCTGTGAAGCCTTACTGGAAAAAGACCATAAGAAACGTATAGGGTTTAGAAATGGGAATTGTAATGATCTGCGAGTAGTTCCTTTCTTCAAAGATATAAACTGGAGAAAACTTGAAGCTGGTATGTCTAATATGTTCATATATGAATTAATGAAGCATATTGTGAACCTGACTGCTAAATTGTTATTACTGCCATTGTTTTAAAGTTATACGGTCTCCTGAGAACACTCAAGTGCACAGAGTTGCAGATATTCCTCTAATGAGTCACAAGTCTTTATTAGAGATTAGTGAAATTATTTTACAGCCTTAGGCTACATTCACACGACCGTATGGCATCTGTTTTTTTTTTTTGTGCGGATCCATTGTAACAATGCCTAACCTTGTCAGCAAAACGGACAAGAATAGGACATGTTCTATCTTTTGTGCGGGGCTGCGGAACAGAAATACGGATGTGGATAGCACATCCTATCCACAAAAAAAAACAAAAACGGAACAGACACGGAAACAAAATACGTTCGTGTGAATGTAGCCTTAGGCCTCATGCACACGACCATATGTATTTTGCGGTCTGCAAAATACTTGCTATCCTTGTCCGTAATGTGGACAATAATAGGACATGGAAAGAAAATAAGTTTCTGTGCATGAGCCCTTATAGTCATATACACTGCCTGTCCAAAAAAAAAAAGTCGCCACCTGGATTTAACTAAGCAAATAGTTATGAGCCTCCTATTGGATAATTACTGCATGGGCGATTATCTTTCAGCTGGCAATAAGTTATTTAACCCCAACTGGTGCAATGAGTTGCTTTTCATTTCTTAAACAACCATATCGAAAGACACATCTCGTGGTCGTGGAAAAGATGTTAGGGCTCTTTCACACTTGCGTTGTCCGGATCCGGCGTGTACTCCATTTGTCGGAATTACACGCCGGATCCGGAAAAACGCAAGTGAACTGAAAGCATTTGAAGAAGGATCCATCTTCAAAATGCGTTCAGTGTTACTATGGCAGTCCTGGTTGCCATAGTAGTAGTGGGGAGCGGGGGAGCAGTATACTTACCGTCCGTGCGGCTCCCGGGGCGCTCCAGAATGACGTCAGAGCGCCCCATGCGCATGGATGACGTGCCATGCGATCACGTCATCAATGCGCGTGGGGTGCCCTGACATCACTCTGAAGCGCCCCGGGAGCTGCACGGACGGTAAGTATACTGCTCCCCTGCTCCCCACTACACTTTACCATGGCTGCCAGGACTTTAGCGTCCCGGCAGCCATGGTAACCATTCAGAAAACTCTAAACGTCGGATCCGGCAATGCGCCGAAACGACGTTTAGCTTAAGGCCGGAACCGGATTAATGCCTTTCAATGGGCATTAATTCCGGATCCGGCCTTGCGGCAAGTGTTCAGGATTTTTGGCCGGAGCAAAAAGCGCAACATGCTGCGGTATTTTCTCCGGCCAAAAAACGTTCCGGTCCTGAACTGAAGACATCCTGATGCATTTCTCTCCATTCAGAATGCATTAGGATAAAACTGATCAGGATTCTTCCGGCATAGAGCCCCGACGACGGAACTCTATGCCGGAAGAAAAGAACGCAAGTGTGAAAGAGCCCTAAGTCTGTTTGAGGGCTCTTTCACACCTGCGTTATAGTCTTCCGGCATAGAGTTCCGTCGTCGGGGCTCTATGCCGGAAGAATACTGATCAGGATTTTCCTAATGCATTCTGAATGGAGAGAAATGCATCAGGATGTCTTCAGTTCCGGAACGGAACGTTTTTTGGCCGCAGCAAATAGCGCAGCATGCTGCGCTTTTTGCTCCGGCCAAAAATCCGGAACACTTGCCGCAAGGCCGGATCCGGAATGAATGCCCATTGAAAGGCATTGATCCGGATCCGGCCTTAAGCTAAACGTCGTTTCGGCGCATTGCTGGATGCGACGTTTAGCTTTTTCTCAATGGTTACCATGGCTGCCGGGACGCTAAAGTCCTGGCAGCCATGGTAAAGTGTAGTGGGGAGCGGGGGAGCAGCATACTTACCGTCCGTGCGGCTCCCGGGGCGCTCCAGAGTGACGTCAGGGCGCCCCAAGCGCATGGATCACGTGATCGCATGTACACATCATCCATGCGCCTGGGGCGCTCTGACGTCATTCTGGAGCGCCCCGGGAGCCGCACGGATGGTAAGTATACCGCTCCCCCGCACTACTATGGCAACCAGGACTTTAATAGCGTCCTGGGTGCCATAGTAACACTGAAAGCATTTTGAAGACGGATCCGTCTTCAAATGCTTTCAGTACACTTGCGTTTTTCCGGATCCGGCGTGTAATTCCGGCAAGTGGAGTACACGCCGGATCCGGACAACGCAAGTGTGAAAGAGGCCTGAGAAGGGTCAAATCATTGGCATGCATCAAGCAGAGAAAACATCTAAGGAGATTGCAGAAACTACAAAAATTGGGCTAAGAACTGTCCTGTCATGATGAAGGACCCAGAATAGAGGTGGTCTGAAAATCGTAACAATACTTCATTTCCTGTAACAGAAAGTTTTTAAACCGCTGAAATAAAGTTCCCCTGCTTATGATTAGAGCTGGACTTCCAAGTGTGTTTCTGGACTATTGTTTGAACAGCCAAACCCAGCGGCTGCTGTCTGTGCTCTGCACAGCAGGAAACATACTTCACCAGTCTGTTTGAGAAGGGGCAAATCATTGGCATGCATCAAGCAGAGAAAACATCTAACGAGATTGCAGAAACTACTAAAATTAAGAACTGTCCAACGCATTATTTAAAACAGGAAGGATAGTGGGGACCCATCGTATTCGGGGAAGAAATGTGGAGGGGAAGAAATTCTGAATGATCATGATCGGCGATCATTTTAACGTTTGGTGAAATCAAATAGAAGAAAAACAACAGTAGAACTCAGTCTATATTTAATAGTGAAAGTAAGAGCATTTCTATATGCACAATGCAAAGGGAACTCAAGGGATTAGGAATGAACAGCTGTGTAGCCAGTGAGGCAAACCAGAAAAAAAGGCTTCAATTTGCTAGGGAGCATAAAGATTGGACTCTGGAGCAATGAAAGAAGGTCATGTAGTCTGATGAGTCCAGATGTACCCTGTTCCAGAGTGATGGGCTCATCAGGGTAAGAAGAGAGGCAGATGAAGTGATGCACCCATCATGCCTAGTGCCTACTGTACCAGCCTCTGGGGGCAGTGCTATGATCTGGGGTTGCTGCAGTTGGTCAGTTCTAGGTTCAGCAACAGTATGGGCTCCAAGAATGAGGTCAGCTGACTACCTGAACATACTGAAGGACCAGGTTATATGGCATATTCCAAGATGACAATGCCAGAATTCATCGGGGTCAAATTGTGAAAGAGTGGTTCAGGGAGCATGAGAAATCATTTTCACACCTGGATTGGCCACCACAGAGTCCAGACCTTAACCCCATTGAGAATCTTTGGGATGTACTGGAGAAGACTTTGAGCAGCAGTCAGACTCTACCATCATCAATGCAAGATCTTGGTGAAAAATTAATGCAACACTGGATGGAAATAAATCTTGTGACATTGCAAAAGCTTATCGAAACAATGCCACAGCGAATGCGTGCCGTAATCAAAGCTAAAGGCTTTTTTTTGGTGGCAATCTTTTTGGGGGACAGGCAGTGTATATGACTATAAGGCTATCTGCACATGCTGTGGGTTTGTATACAGAAAATCCACATTAAATCCGCACCAGACAGCATAAAAAACGTACATATTTGCACTATTTATCATGATCAGATTGACCCAGTGGCATAAATACAGATGTAAGGGCCCCATAGCAAGGATCAAACCAGTCCCCCCACACAGGACAGAAGTTTTTTTTTTCCTAAACCCTTTTCAATGACCCCTGGGCCATTTTTCCACTGCCTTAGGGTTGAGGCCTGACCAAGTTTTCACCTCCAGTAGAAGAGGAGATAATCCAAACTAAGACTGGGCCCCCTCTTGCCCTGGGCCTCATAGCAGTCGCATGGTCTGCCGCTATGGTAGTTACGCCCCTGGACTGACCTATTAATACAAAAAGTATAGGATCCCCGACTTTCAAGTTAAATTAAGGAGTAACTGTGAAGGCCAGGCTAGTACCTTGGACATACCACTACTAGGACTCTCTTGCCACCTCTCTAGGCTCATATTATACCAAGTTTATAGAATGAATTATTATACAGGGTGATTTAAAAAGAAGGGTGCAAAATTATAGCCCCAGTATTCATAACTGAGAGAACAAAGCAGAAACTTAACATGAAAAGACTCACTATCCAAGTTTTATCTATACATTACAAATGTTTGGGTGATCTCCATTGGTGACATGGTGGCTATCTAGGCAGTAGTCCGATTCTGTCCATGCACGTGCCAGTATATCCTCGTATATGGACTCCACTTTTTTAGAGATGTGTCATCTCAGGTCATTAAGATCCTGTGGCTGGGCAGGGGGGCAGATACTCTGAGATCGTTATATAGCCCCACAGAAGATCTGAGGATCGTGGAGGTCAGAGCCACATTGGTGAATCATTTATTCCTGGGAGCGACCGATCTAACGTTTCATTGAGATATCAGTGAACTTCCAACTCGAAATGAAGAGAAGCGCCATCCCACTGACAGATCTTCCTCTATCTATGGCGTAAGCAGGGCCGGCGGATGATGTTCAGGTTGGCAGCCCCAGGCCCAGCACCGCTGGGGGCCCAACGCCTGACCCAAACACCCACATACTGCGGTGGGGCACAGGAGCACATAGTTCCCTGCCCCGCAGCCGATCACCGCCATAGGCTTCAGGCCTAGTAGGCCTGAGGTCTATGCGGTAGTGAAATCCCGGCACAGGCGCATGCCTGCCATCATGCGCCTGGCACATAGGTGAGTATTTAGCTTTTAGTTTTTAATTTATTTTTTATGTGACAAATTTTGGGGACATGGGGGGCACACAGGAGGACATGCGAAGAGACAGTACATCGGGGGGAAATTGCAGTATGGGGGCAAATTACTATGTGGGGGGAAAATATTATGGTGGGATTACTGTGTGGGGGCAAATTATTATGGGAGGGATTACTGTGTGGGGGCAAATTATTATGGGGGGGATTACCATGTGGGGGCAAATTACTATATGGGGCAATTAGAGGTAAACTACTGTGTGGGGGCAGTGTGGGGCAAACTACTGTGTGGGGGCAGTGTGGGGCAAACTACTGTGTGGGGGCAGTGTGGGGCAAACTACTGTGTGGGGGCAGTGTGGGGCAAACTACTGTGTGGGGGCAGTGTGGGGCAAACTACTGTGTGGGGGCAGTGTGGGGCAAACTACTGTGTGGGGGCAGTGTGGGGCAAACTACTGTGTGGGGGCAGTGTGGGGCAAACTACTGTGTGGGGGCAGTGTGGGGCAAACTACTGTGTGGGGGCAGTGTGGGGCAAACTACTGTGTGGGGGCAGTGTGGGGTAAACTACTGTGTGGGGGCAGTGTGGGGTAAACTACTGTGTGGGGCAAATTACTGTGTGTGGGGACAAATTACTATGAGGGATTACTATATGGGGGCAGCTTGGGGGGCCTTGCTATTGGGGAGGCACTGTATAGGGTGTTATGATTACTAGGGACACTCTAGGGGACATTATAGCTGCTGTGGACACTATAGGGACATTTGGAGTAATTTATCAAACTGGTGTAAAGTAGAATTGGTTTAGTTGCCCATAGCAACTAATCAGATCTCTCCTTTCATTTTTGACAGCTCTTTTGGAAATCCAGTTCTACGTTACACCAGTTTGATAAATGACCCCAATTATGTCTATTAGGGTCACTATTTTTTCAGCAGGATAGTACCTCGGACAATGGGTAGCACTAGAGGCACCGTATCAGGAGTGGCAGCAGGATGATACTGTGGGGACACTAGGATGGGTAGGTTGATGGAAAAATTGAGAAATCTAACGTGTCTGTGTTACAAACTCAGTAGAGACGAGATGCAGCTGAAAGAATTTGTCATGGCGGTCTGGGTCAAACGGAGGAGAAGAGGAAAGAGAAGGTCTACATGACAGGAGATGTCCCTGGATGTAAGAGGCATGTGGTCACTGTGGCATGTAGAAAGTGTTTTTAAAGGAGAGTTACACTTTAAAGGCTATATTTGTTTGTCTTTCCAACCTGCTTTTTTTTTTTTTCAAAAGGTTTACCTGGGAATTTGATATGGATGGTCTATCCTCAGGATAGGTCATCAGTATCAGATTAGTGGGGATCCGACTCCTGACACCCCTGCTGAGCAGCTGTTTGAAGAGGCCACGGTGCTCAGCAGAGCTCCGGTGAGCATTGCTGTCTCTTTGTAGTTTACCAAGCACAGCACCTTACATTAGACAGCAGCGATGCTTTGTAATGCAGCTCATCTCCTTTCACTTGAATGGGACTGAACTGCAACTAGGCCATGTGACTGATATACAGTGACATCACTGGCCTTCCAACAGTTGATCGACAGGTGTCCCGGGAGAAGGATGCCAGCCGATCTGATATTGATGACCTATACTAAAGATCAGGGGAGCACCCAGGAATTTTGTCTAGGGGGCGTCCGAAAGGCAAAAAAATGTGGCATGTGTAGTGCGCTGTGCTAATTAAATTTTTCAAAGCCCCCTTTATATTTAAAACTGCAGGGAGGGGGGTGTAGTGTGTTGCGCTGATTCTTTTACTTGGCGATTCTAAAAGCTCTGTATGAAAACAACAATGCGGCCCCGCCCATTATTAAAAGCCCCTCCTACATATAATAGGCCACTCCCAACAAACACTGTACAGCTGACATTCTATAGTTGAGGCCTGTCTCTACACATCATACGGAGAGGGGAGGCCCGTCCTGGCTGCACTGCCTGCTTCACATCATACAATAAACAGCCGGCTACAGACAGGACGCTCCTCCGCTCTCCTCCCTCCTCAGATCCTGCTCAAGGCCTGTGGTTCGAACCACCATCTGCCTGCTGCCCCCTTTGGCTGTCCTCACCCAGCTCTGAATCCTCCTTCTGCAAATGGCAGGGGGAGGAGCCGGAGCATCTCCTCTCCTACATAGCGCCCCATACCTCTTACATCCAGTGATGTCACCTTTGTTGAGGACGTTCTCTTTCCTCATCTTCTCCATTCAGACCAGACCGCCATGATGATTTTTCAGCCATCTCCCGTCTCTGCAGAGATTAACAAACAGACATTAGTTTCCCACATTTCCATCATCTTCACATCTTCTGAACACCCTTTCCTGCCACCCCCAATACTGTGCCCCCAATACTAAACTGCAGAAACAGTCCCCCTGGAAATACTACTACCACACAGATAGTGCCCCCTTCAACAATTATTGGCACACAGTGCTCTAAAAAATAACTGCGCCCAGACACTAATAGTATAAAGATAATGTCCCCAAAAAATTATTGTGCTAAGCTGATAACGTGGCAGGGTGCCCCCCAAAGTAACAGGGCTCCCCAAAATAGAAATAATTCTCTGCAGGAGCACATTTAGTAGTAATAATGCCCCTATAGTGCCCATACTAGAAATCATGTTCCTCATAGCCCCCCAGTATTAGCAAAGCTCCGCATAATACCTCCTAGTACTAATAATTCTCTCTTAGTGCCCGCTGTTGAGCTAATGTCCCCATAATGTATGCCAGTATAAAATACCCCTATATAGTGCCCCAGTAAATGCCCTCATAGTGCTCCTCTCCCCCTTCCCCATAGTGTCCCCCATAATATGCCAGTAAAAAATGCCCCTTCTAAGTGCCACCATATGCCCCAATAGTGCTCCTCTCCCGCATAGTGCCTACCATAATGTGCCAGTAAAAAAATGCCCCTTTAGTGCCACCAGATGCCATAATGCCCCCATAATGTGCCAATAAGAATAAAGGCCCCTTTAGAGCCCCCACTTCCCCTTAGTGCCCCCAAATAATGCCCCTATAGTGCCACCAGATGCCCCATAGTGCCATTCTCCCCTATAGTGCCCCCATAATGTGTCAATAAAAAAAAAAAGCCCCTTTAGACCCCCCAGATGCCCCCATAGTGCCACCCCATAATGTGCCAGTAAAAAATGCCGCTTCAAAGTGCCACCATATGCCCCAATAGTGCTCTACTCCTCCATAGTGCCGCCCTCCCCTATAGTGCCTCCCATAATGTGCCAGTAAAAAATGGCCCCTTAGTGCCACCAGATGCCATAATGCCCCCATGTGCCAATAAGAAAAAAAGGCCCCTTTAGAACCCCCACTTCCCCATAGTGCCCCCAAATAATGCCCCTATAGTGCCACCAGATGCCCCCTAGTGCCGTTCTCCCCTATAGTGCCCGCCATAATGTGTAACAATAAAATAAAATAAAAAGCCCCTTTAGAGCCCCCCCATAGTGCTCCTCTCCCCCATGGTGCCCCCAAAATAATGCCCCCATGGTGCCGTTCTCCCCTTTACTGACCCCCATAGTGCCGTTCTCCCCTTTACTGACCCCCATAGTGCCGTTCTCCCCTTTAGTGCCCCCATAGTGCCGTTCTCCCCTTTAGTGCCCCCATAGTGCCAGCTCCCCCCCTCCAAAAAAAAACAACAAAAAAAATACACTGATACTTACCTCCATCAGCAGCGATGCGATGCAGGCCTCTTCCGGCCCGTGTCCCTGCTGTGTGCTGCCCGGCTCAGGCGGCGCGATGATGACGTCATCGCGCCGCCAGAGCCGTCCTCTGATAGGCTGCAAGTTGCTGGTTTGTGTGCGATTGCACACAGTAGGGTATTTGTTTGGCGCACAAAAGGACGACCTCAGACAGTGGACTTTGGTGAAATAGCTGTTTTTATTGTTCAGTAGACAACGCGTTTCGGAGTTTATAACTCCTTTATCAAGTCTAAAACAAGGGTATAAAAGAAAAAAATGCCGGAGGCAAGAGATGTATCCCCACCTGGTTAGATGGGTGTGGACATGCATTAAACAGTGGAATATTTAGAGAGTTTGTGCGCGTGCCTTTAGGCATTAAAATGTGCATAGTTATATACAAAAAAATTAATTTATACATAAAATAATGATGATAAAGGCAATAATAAGATCTGTAGTTTGCAGAGAAATAAAAATGCAAATGTCAGTGACAGCAGCAGCAGTTGATTAAAAGCGAAGGAAGTCAGTAAATATTCGGTGGTCCGCGTATGAGGTCACTATTGGGCCCAGGTGTGTATTATTTCTGCTGGCATAAAAGATTGTGTGCTCAAGTATGTTTCAGGAGGACTGTGGTTATCGGATGAGTGAATGTATATGGCGTGTGAAGGCTGGTGTCCCTAGTGCGGTATGTGTGTGTGTTATGACGGTATTAGGTTGAATGTGGTTGTGGGGGGGGGGGGGGTTACCTTAATCGGGCGTCGTCAGCAGAGAGACAGGCCAGATGGCTGTGGGAATAAAAACACAACAAATGAGAAGACGGACACTGGGCAAAGGGGCATGATGATGTCTGTGTGTGTGGTGAAGGAACGTAGGGGGGGGGGGGGTGCGAGGAAATATGACAGGTGGCAGGTTGGGGGGGGGGGAAACATGGTGCAGTGCAATGTGATGTAGTATGTTGTGTTTGGAATATGGCTGTGGGGGTAATAAAGAAGGTGGGGGTAATATAATGAAGGGGGCGGGTGGCCGGTGGTGATGAGAAGGGTGGGTGCAGTGTGTGGTGGTATTTTGATGGTGCTGGAGGGAGGAGGAAGGATGTCCTGTATAATGGTGGGGATTGTGAGCTGCGCTGGTGGAATGTGGCCCCACATGGTGGTTAGATAGGCTGACCAAGTTATTTGGGGTGCAATGGGGGATGTGGACATCACAAGCGCTGTGGCTGTCTGCCTCTTACCTGGAGCGTCTGGTTTGTGCTGGGAACGCCGCTCTCCATGTGTCTGAGCGCGCGCTTTTTGAGTTCGGGTGGCGGGGGCGGGGTTGTGACGTCAGACGGGGGCGTGGTGGTGACGTCAGGCGGGAAGGCTACTGGTGTTGCTGTGCCGATCAGCTGATGTGCTAAGGGGGCGGGGGAGGGCGGTGTCCATGGTTGTTATGCCGATCAGCTGGTGTGCTGGGGGCGGGGTTGTGGCGTCCTTGAGTGCTGCTCGGCTGGCGCTGGGCAGTGAGGGAATATGTACTGTGATGAGTAGTGGACAGTTTAATGTGTTATGTTGGCAGCACGGGGGGGGGGGGGTGGAGAGGGAAAAAGGGGGGGGGGCTGGTGCTGTGTAGTGTTAAGTGTTGATGGGGTGTTTTGATGGGGTGGCTGTGATGGGGTGTTTTGATGTGATGTGATGAAGGGGCTGGTGTGTTGTGGCTGGTTTGATTCATTTGAAATAGGGTGGGGAGTGTACTAGGGTGGCTGGTTTGAGGCATGTATATGACCTAGAGTGGCGCGGTGGTTGGCAGGTGGGCAGAAGGGATGTGGTGGTGGAGAGAAGGGGGGGGGATTATTGGGATGGATGGTGATAAGGTGGGTGGGAACGGAGAGGTGGGAGCGTGAGTGCTGTGGGTGCTGGAGGTGGTGGGCACGTCGGGGGTTTGACATGGTGGGGTAGGATGATTGGAGATGGGGGAGGGGAGTAGATGGGTGTGGAGGGGGGGCAGTGAAGGAAAGGGCAGTGGTGTGTGTGAAACAATATGGAGTGGTGCGTGGCAGAGTGCGTGGTGTGATTTGAAGGGCAGGGATCCGGGTTTGTTTAGATGCAGTTGGTTTCTAACAGTTCGTTTAGGCAATCTGGGTTTTAGAAGCAGTTGGTTTCTAGCGATTCATTTAGGCCGTATGGTTCTATGGTTTGTAGTTTGAATATCCAGTACATTTCTTTTCTCCTCAATTTCTGGTAGCGGTTACCATGGGTGGCTGGGATTTCTTCAATGGGTAGTAGGGAGAGGTCTCCTGCATCCTTGTTGTGTGCCTGCAGGAAATGTCGGGATACTCCATGTTTGAGGAAGCCGTTCGTGATGTTCCACCGGTGTTTGTTCATCCTCTCTCTCAGAGTGAGGGTGGTCCGGCCAACGTATTGTAATCCACAGCTGCATTCCAATAAATAAATGATGTATGATGATGAACAGTTTAGGAAGTGCTTTATTTCAAAATTTTCTCCTGTTACATTACTGGAGAATTTGGTGGTCCGATTTGAGATGTTCAGACAACACTTACATCTTTGGTGTCCGCATTTATAACTTCCAAGCATTTTGGGAAAGAGGCTCAAAATGGCTGGGGGATGTTTTTTCTGAATGCGCAAGCGACTAGGGGCGATGAGATTTTTGATTGTTTGGGCTCTTCTGAACGTTATGTGTGGTTCTGGTCGTATATGTTTCGTTAGGAAGGGATCCGCTTGTAGTATCTGCTAGTGCTTCTTCAGTATATTTCTCAGGGTCGTGTGGTTGGTATTGAATGTGGTTATGAAGGATGTCTTGTATTTTTTGGTGGTATCTGGATCACTTGGTTTGGTGATTGGTGGTTTTGTTTCTGATGGTAGGCAGTCATCCTGGGTGTATTTTTGTGCCTGTCGTAGTGCTGCTTTGACCACGCCGCATGGGTATCCTTTGTTGCGGAATCTTTTTTCAATTACCTGGCTTTGTAGTTTGAAGTCTTCATCCTTTGTGCAATTTCGACGGATCCGCTTGAATTGGCTGAATGGTATGTTATTTTTCCATTTTTTGTGGTGTGCGCTCCTATAGTCCAGATAACTGTTTCCATCTACTTTTTTAAAAAAAGGTTTTTGTTTCGATGATATTTTCCTTAGTGGATAGGACTAGGTCCAGGTATTCTATAGATGTTTCGGAATAGTTGGCTGTAAAGGTGAGATTGAAGTTATTTTTGTTTAGGTGGGTGGTGAAATTGTTGGCCTCTTCTAGGCTGCCATCCCAGATCAAAAGCAAGTCATCGATATAACGTTTGTAGAAGACTAGCTTGTCTTGCCAAGGGTGTTTGTTGTAGATGAATTGGTTTTCGAAGATTCCCATGTACAGGTTCGCGAAGCTGGGCGCGAATCGCGTCCCCATAGCGGTCCCTCTGGTCTGTTTGTAGATTTTGTTCTCAAAATTGAAGATGTTGCGTTTGAGAATGAAGTCGATGCCATCCAGAATGAATTGTCCCTGTGAGGTTGGCAGGTTCGTGTCTTGTTGTAGGTACTGCCGTATGGCGTCTATCCCTGTATTGTGTGGGATGTTGGAATATAATGAGGCTACGTCATTGTGCTTCGGCCAAATAATCCTCGCGGTCCTGGATCACGATGCCGCCTCCTTTATCAGCATTTCTGATGATGATGCTGTTATTATCCATTAGCTCTTTGAGGGCGATTTTTTCTTTTTTGTTTAGGTTATTTGTTGTATTAAGATCTTTATTAATGGTTCTGAGGTCTTTTGTTACGAGTGCAGAGAAGGTTTCGATGTGGCTCCCCCTATGGTATATCGGGTTGAAGGTGGATTTGGGTTTCAGTCCTGTGGTGATGGCTTTTATGATTTCGTCAGGTTGTGCATTTTCGGTGCTACTTGGTTCGGCGATTTTTGGTTTTGCGGACTGGATTTCGAAGTGCCTAGCTAATGTTAATTTCCGAATATAGGAATTGAGGTCAACGAATAGATCAAATTCATTGAATTTGCCGCTTGGGCAAAATGACAACCCTTTTTGTAGCAGGCTTATTTCCGCTTCATTGGGTTTGTGCGATGAGAGGTTGAAGATCCTTACTGATGTTTCGTTTTGTTCCGTTTGGGACTTAGCTGATTTGGGGTCTGTTTCTGGATTGCCCCAGTTTTCTTTTCTTTCTGTTTTTGTTCTGCCTCTTCCTCCTCGTCGTCCTCTTCTAGGTTTATTTGTCTTTTTATTCCTCTGTTTGGGACTGGTCTGAAGAAATCGGTGATCATGGTTGTCCCTGACGGATGCCGCAAGGCATATGTTGCTTCCGGGGTCAGGGCCCCGGGGAGGGGTAAAAAAGAAGATGAATGTTGGTGGACTGATGCGGTGATATCCTGGTTGCTGGTGTTGTGGACAGTGATTGAGGAGCAGTTCTGTTGGTGGTCCGGGGGTTCCATAGTACCAAGATTGCTGTGGTTATGGATGGTGATAAGGGAATCTTCAAAGAGAGCAGAGTTTTCGGGTGTTGTGGTGGCGTGTTCGGGAGTCCGTGGTGGGAGGTCGGTGGTGGGTATAGGGCTGGGAGTGGGGGGTGAGGTGGGCGGAGGACAAAATGTGGTGGGGGGGAAATGTAGGCGATTGTTGGATAGGTGATGAAGGTCCGGAGGTGGGGTTGGGCCGTGGTCATTGGGAATGAACCATTTTATGGAGGTGGGTTTTTGGCTCGGGTCTGTGAGGCCTTTTGGTGTGTGTTTGTAGGTGTTCGGAGGGGCGGGCTGTAGTGCTGTGGGGTGACTGGTCTGGTAGATCAATGGTGGTGTGGACTGTTTAGTGGATGTGGGGTTTGGAGGTGGTGAGGGTGATGTCTTGGGGGGGGGTTTTGTGGGCCTCCCTAACTTCATGATTGGGTTTGTTGTGTGTGATGGGAGGTTTGAACCTATGGCTGTTGTGGAACGTGTTCCTTTGATACCGTTTGTTGGTGGGGTGGTGTTTGTAATGTTTACTGGAGGGGTAGGGGGAGTGGTTTCTGGAATGTGTAGCTCTTGGGGATCTGGTGTGTTGTGGATGACCGTCACTGGTCTTGTCTGTGGTGGTTCTCGGCGGTTGCATTGTTGGGGCATGTTGGTTGTGTGTGGTGGGCAGTGGGTGGTTGTCTGATCCATTGAGCCAAAAATGGATATTGTTGGTGCTAAAGTCAGTTCTATCGCGATCAAGTTTTGAGAGTTTGCTATCTAGTGTTTCTTTCTCGTATTGGAGTACTCTTGTGGTGATGGATCGGTCATATTTGGTGAAATCTATGTGGGTTGCATACTGAGTTAGGGTGGCTGCTGATTCTTCAATTTGTGCCTTAAGGATTTCACAGAGTTTTTTTCTTTTTGTCAATAGCATGATGAGCATGCCGCGTGCGCATTTCAATAGGTATTCATCCCATTCTTTAGAAAAAAAGGGGTCGTTTGCGAAACTGCTTCTGAACCTCAGTCTGAGACCTCTCGGGACAAGGTTCTCTTTGAGGTAGATTTCGAGGAGTAACCAGTCTAAATGATGCTGGATTTCCTCTTTTAGTAATTTTTCCAAACCAAAGAATAAGTGGAGAAGGTCTCTACTTTCAATCTTTGGCGTCGTCTTTGTTGGAGTCTCTACGCACTGTGTGTGTTCAGTGGTTGCTCCATTATTTGTCCAGATCGATATCAATTTGGTTCGTTGTTGGATTCTCTTAGAGCAGTAGTCCATGGTGGGCGTTCAAGTTTGTCAAGGTGGGTGAATTCCACGGGGAACCTAGAGCCGCCGTACTCCCAGGCCAAAGGTATTTGAGGCCTTGGTCCTGACGGAGTCAGGAATATACAGCAGTTTGGCGAGAGAGAAAAGAAAGGGGAGAGGCGCTCATAGGGTGGTGGGTAGCGGTTGTGTTGTTCTGCGTAATGGTCGAAGTGTGCTCACCTTTTGGTGTTGTGCTGGTTGGAGCTCAACGTCCGTGAAGGTAGGTACACGTGGAGAAATAGGGGGGCGTTGGTTATTTTGGAAAGGTCGGTGCTGCCAATACCCGTTCGGTCCCTTAGGTGGAGTTGCCAGGGACTCCTAGGGACTGTGAAGGAAGAAGTTGCTGGTTTGTGTGCGATTGCACACAGTAGGGTATTTGTTTGGCGCACAAAAGGACGACCTCAGACAGTGGACTTTGGTGAAATAGCTGTTTTTATTGTTCAGTAGACAACGCGTTCGGAGTTTATAACTCCTTTATCAAGTCTAAAACAAGGGTATAAAAGAAAAAAATGCCGGAGGCAAGAGATGTATCCCCACCTGGTTAGATGGGTGTGGACATGCATTAAACAGTGGAATATTTAGAGAGTTTGTGCGCGTGCCTTTAGGCATTAAAATGTGCATAGTTATATACAAAAAAATTAATTTATACATAAAATAATGATGATAAAGGCAATAATAAGATCTGTAGTTTGCAGAGAAATAAAAATGCAAATGTCAGTGACAGCAGCAGCAGTTGATTAAAAGCGAAGGAAGTCAGTAAATATTCGGTGGTCCGCGTATGAGGTCACTATTGGGCCCAGGTGTGTATTATTTCTGCTGGCATAAAAGATTGTGTGCTCAAGTATGTTTCAGGAGGACTGTGGTTATCGGATGAGTGAATGTATATGGCGTGTGAAGGCTGGTGTCCCTAGTGCGGTATGTGTGTGTGTTATGACGGTATTAGGTTGAATGTGGTTGTGGGGGGGGGGGGGGTTACCTTAATCGGGCGTCGTCAGCAGAGAGACAGGCCAGATGGCTGTGGGAATAAAAACACAACAAATGAGAAGACGGACACTGGGCAAAGGGGCATGATGATGTCTGTGTGTGTGGTGAAGGAACGGAGGGGGGGGGGGGGGTGCGAGGAAATATGACAGGTGGCAGGTTGGGGGGGGGGGGGAAACATGGTGCAGTGCAATGTGATGTAGTATGTTGTGTTTGGAATATGGCTGTGGGGGTAATAAAGAAGGTGGGGGTAATATAATGAAGGGGGCGGGTGGCCGGTGGTGATGAGAAGGGTGGGTGCAGTGTGTGGTGGTATTTTGATGGTGCTGGAGGGAGGAGGGAGGATGTCCTGTATAATGGTGGGGATTGTGAGCTGCGCTGGTGGAATGTGGCCCCACATGGTGGTTAGATAGGCTGACCAAGTTATTTGGGGTGCAATGGGGGATGTGGACATCACAAGCGCTGTGGCTGTCTGCCTCTTACCTGGAGCGTCTGGTTTGTGCTGGGAACGCCGCTCTCCATGTGTCTGAGCGCGCGCTTTTTGAGTTCGGGTGGCGGGGGCGGGGTTGTGACGTCAGACGGGGGCGTGGTGGTGACGTCAGGCGGGAAGGCTACTGGTGTTGCTGTGCCGATCAGCTGATGTGCTAAGGGGGCGGGGGAGGGCGGTGTCCATGGTTGTTATGCCGATCAGCTGGTGTGCTGGGGGCGGGGTTGTGGCGTCCTTGAGTGCTGCTCGGCTGGCGCTGGGCAGTGAGGGAATATGTACTGTGATGAGTAGTGGACAGAATTCCACTAGGTTCCCCGTGGAATTCACCCACCTTGACAAACTTGAACGCCCACCATGGACTACTGCTCTAAGAGAATCCAACAACGAACCAAATTGATATCGATCTGGACAAATAATGGAGCAACCACTGAACACACACAGTGCGTAGAGACTCCAACAAAGACGACGCCAAAGATTGAAAGTAGAGACCTTCTCCACTTATTCTTTGGTTTGGAAAAATTACTAAAAGAGGAAATCCAGCATCATTTAGACTGGTTACTCCTCGAAATCTACCTCAAAGAGAACCTTGTCCCGAGAGGTCTCAGACTGAGGTTCAGAAGCAGTTTCGCAAACGACCCCTTTTTTTCTAAAGAATGGGATGAATACCTATTGAAATGCGCACGCGGCATGCTCATCATGCTATTGACAAAAGAAAAAAAACTCTGTGAAATCCTTAAGGCACAAATTGAAGAATCAGCAGCCACCCTAACTCAGTATGCAACCCACATAGATTTCACCAAATATGACCGATCCATCACCACAAGAGTACTCCAATACGAGAAAGAAACACTAGATAGCAAACTCTCAAAACTTGATCGCGATAGAACTGACTTTAGCACCAACAATATCCATTTTTGGCTCAATGGATCAGACAACCACCCACTGCCCACCACACACAACCAACATGCCCCAACAATGCAACCGCCGAGAACCACCACAGACAAGACCAGTGACGGTCATCCACAACACACCAGATCCCCAAGAGCTACACATTCCAGAAACCACTCCCCCTACCCCTCCAGTAAACATTACAAACACCACCCCACCAACAAACGGTATCAAAGGAACACGTTCCACAACAGCCATAGGTTCAAACCTCCCATCACACACAACAAACCCAATCATGAAGTTAGGGAGGCCCACAAAACCCCCCCCCAAGACATCACCCTCACCACCTCCAAACCCCACATCCACTAAACAGTCCACACCACCATTGATCTACCAGACCAGTCACCCCACAGCACTACAGCCCGCCCCTCCGAACACCTACAAACACACACCAAAAGGCCTCACAGACCCGAGCCAAAAACCCACCTCCATAAAATGGTTCATTCCCAATGACCACGGCCCAACCCCACCTCCGGACCTTCATCACCTATCCAACAATCGCCTACATTTCCCCCCCACCACATTTTGTCCTCCGCCCACCTCACCCCCCACTCCCAGCCCTATGCCCACCACCGACCTCCCACCACGGACTCCCGAACACGCCACCACAACACCCGAAAACTCTGCTCTCTTTGAAGATTCCCTTATCACCATCCATAACCACAGCAATCTTGGTACTATGGAACCCCCGGACCACCAACAGAACTGCTCCTCAATCACTGTCCACAACACCAGCAACCAGGATATCACCGCATCAGTCCACCAACATTCATCTTCTTTTTTACCCCTCCCCGGGGCCCTGACCCCGGAAGCAACATATGCCTTGCGGCATCCGTCAGGGACAACCATGATCACCGATTTCTTCAGACCAGTCCCAAACAGAGGAATAAAAAGACAAATAAACCTAGAAGAGGACGACGAGGAGGAAGAGGCAGAACAAAAACAGAAAGAAAAGAAAACTGGGGCAATCCAGAAACAGACCCCAAATCAGCTAAGTCCCAAACGGAACAAAACGAAACATCAGTAAGGATCTTCAACCTCTCATCGCACAAACCCAATGAAGCGGAAATAAGCCTGCTACAAAAAGGGTTGTCATTTTGCCCAAGCGGCAAATTCAATGAATTTGATCTATTCGTTGACCTCAATTCCTATATTCGGAAATTAACATTAGCTAGGCACTTCGAAATCCAGTCCGCAAAACCAAAAATCGCCGAACCAAGTAGCACCGAAAATGCACAACCTGACGAAATCATAAAAGCCATCACCACAGGACTGAAACCCAAATCCACCTTCAACCCGATATACCATAGGGGGAGCCACATCGAAACCTTCTCTGCACTCGTAACAAAAGACCTCAGAACCATTAATAAAGATCTTAATACAACAAATAACCTAAACAAAAAAGAAAAAATCGCCCTCAAAGAGCTAATGGATAATAACAGCATCATCATCAGAAATGCTGATAAAGGAGGCGGCATCGTGATCCAGGACCGCGAGGATTATTTGGCCGAAGCACAATGACGTAGCCTCATTATATTCCAACATCCCACACAATACAGGGATAGACGCCATACGGCAGTACCTACAACAAGACACGAACCTGCCAACCTCACAGGGACAATTCATTCTGGATGGCATCGACTTCATTCTCAAACGCAACATCTTCAATTTTGAGAACAAAATCTACAAACAGACCAGAGGGACCGCTATGGGGACGCGATTCGCGCCCAGCTTCGCGAACCTGTACATGGGAATCTTCGAAAACCAATTCATCTACAACAAACACCCTTGGCAAGACAAGCTAGTCTTCTACAAACGTTATATCGATGACTTGCTTTTGATCTGGGATGGCAGCCTAGAAGAGGCCAACAATTTCACCACCCACCTAAACAAAAATAACTTCAATCTCACCTTTACAGCCAACTATTCCGAAACATCTATAGAATACCTGGACCTAGTCCTATCCACTAAGGAAAATATCATCGAAACAAAAACCTTTTTTAAAAAAGTAGATGGAAACAGTTATCTGGACTATAGGAGCGCACACCACAAAAAATGGAAAAATAACATACCATTCAGCCAATTCAAGCGGATCCGTCGAAATTGCACAAAGGATGAAGACTTCAAACTACAAAGCCAGGTAATTGAAAAAAGATTCCGCAACAAAGGATACCCATGCGGCGTGGTCAAAGCAGCACTACGACAGGCACAAAAATACACCCAGGATGACTGCCTACCATCAGAAACAAAACCACCAATCACCAAACCAAGTGATCCAGATACCACCAAAAAATACAAGACATCCTTCATAACCACATTCAATACCAACCACACGACCCTGAGAAATATACTGAAGAAGCACTGGCAGATACTACAAGCGGATCCCTTCCTAACGAAACATATACGACCAGAACCACACATAACGTTCAGAAGAGCCCAAACAATCAAAAATCTCATCGCCCCTAGTCGCTTGCGCATTCAGAAAAAACATCCCCCAGCCATTTTGAGCCTCTTTCCCAAAATGCTTGGAAGTTATAAATGCGGACACCAAAGATGTAAGTGTTGTCTGAACATCTCAAATCGGACCACCAAATTCTCCAGTAATGTAACAGGAGAAAATTTTGAAATAAAGCACTTCCTAAACTGTTCATCATCATACATCATTTATTTATTGGAATGCAGCTGTGGATTACAATACGTTGGCCGGACCACCCTCACTCTGAGAGAGAGGATGAACAAACACCGGTGGAACATCACGAACGGCTTCCTCAAACATGGAGTATCCCGACATTTCCTGCAGGCACACAACAAGGATGCAGGAGACCTCTCCCTACTACCCATTGAAGAAATCCCAGCCACCCATGGTAACCGCTACCAGAAATTGAGGAGAAAAGAAATGTACTGGATATTCAAACTACAAACCATAGAACCATACGGCCTAAATGAATCGCTAGAAACCAACTGCTTCTAAAACCCAGATTGCCTAAACGAACTGTTAGAAACCAACTGCATCTAAACAAACCCGGATCCCTGCCCTTCAAATCACACCACGCACTCTGCCACGCACCACTCCATATTGTTTCACACACACCACTGCCCTTTCCTTCACTGCCCCCCCTCCACACCCATCTACTCCCCTCCCCCATCTCCAATCATCCTACCCCACCATGTCAAACCCCCGACGTGCCCACCACCTCCAGCACCCACAGCACTCACGCTCCCACCTCTCCGTTCCCACCCACCTTATCACCATCCATCCCAATAATCCCCCCCCCTTCTCTCCACCACCACATCCCTTCTGCCCACCTGCCAACCACCGCGCCACTCTAGGTCATATACATGCCTCAAACCAGCCACCCTAGTACACTCCCCACCCTATTTCAAATGAATCAAACCAGCCACAACACACCAGCCCCTTCATCACATCACATCAAAACACCCCATCACAGCCACCCCATCAAAACACCCCATCAACACTTAACACTACACAGCACCAGCCCCCCCCCCTTTTTCCCTCTCCACCCCCCCCCGTGCTGCCAACATAACACATTAAACTGTCCACTACTCATCACAGTACATATTCCCTCACTGCCCAGCGCCAGCCGAGCAGCACTCAAGGACGCCACAACCCCGCCCCCAGCACACCAGCTGATCGGCATAACAACCATGGACACCGCCCTCCCCCGCCCCCTTAGCACATCAGCTGATCGGCACAGCAACACCAGTAGCCTTCCCGCCTGACGTCACCACCACGCCCCCGTCTGACGTCACAACCCCGCCCCCGCCACCCGAACTCAAAAAGCGCGCGCTCAGACACATGGAGAGCGGCGTTCCCAGCACAAACCAGACGCTCCAGGTAAGAGGCAGACAGCCACAGCGCCCACAAAACCCCCCCCCAAGACATCACCCTCACCACCTCCAAACCCCACATCCACTAAACAGTCCACACCACCATTGATCTACCAGACCAGTCACCCCACAGCACTACAGCCCGCCCCTCCGAACACCTACAAACACACACCAAAAGGCCTCACAGACCCGAGCCAAAAACCCACCTCCATAAAATGGTTCATTCCCAATGACCACGGCCCAACCCCACCTCCGGACCTTCATCACCTATCCAACAATCGCCTACATTTCCCCCCCACCACATTTTGTCCTCCGCCCACCTCACCCCCCACTCCCAGCCCTATGCCCACCACCGACCTCCCACCACGGACTCCCGAACACGCCACCACAACACCCGAAAACTCTGCTCTCTTTGAAGATTCCCTTATCACCATCCATAACCACAGCAATCTTGGTACTATGGAACCCCCGGACCACCAACAGAACTGCTCCTCAATCACTGTCCACAACACCAGCAACCAGGATATCACCGCATCAGTCCACCAACATTCATCTTCTTTTTTACCCCTCCCCGGGGCCCTGACCCCGGAAGCAACATATGCCTTGCGGCATCCGTCAGGGACAACCATGATCACCGATTTCTTCAGACCAGTCCCAAACAGAGGAATAAAAAGACAAATAAACCTAGAAGAGGACGACGAGGAGGAAGAGGCAGAACAAAAACAGAAAGAAAAGAAAACTGGGGCAATCCAGAAACAGACCCCAAATCAGCTAAGTCCCAAACGGAACAAAACGAAACATCAGTAAGGATCTTCAACCTCTCATCGCACAAACCCAATGAAGCGGAAATAAGCCTGCTACAAAAAGGGTTGTCATTTTGCCCAAGCGGCAAATTCAATGAATTTGATCTATTCGTTGACCTCAATTCCTATATTCGGAAATTAACATTAGCTAGGCACTTCGAAATCCAGTCCGCAAAACCAAAAATCGCCGAACCAAGTAGCACCGAAAATGCACAACCTGACGAAATCATAAAAGCCATCACCACAGGACTGAAACCCAAATCCACCTTCAACCCGATATACCATAGGGGGAGCCACATCGAAACCTTCTCTGCACTCGTAACAAAAGACCTCAGAACCATTAATAAAGATCTTAATACAACAAATAACCTAAACAAAAAAGAAAAAATCGCCCTCAAAGAGCTAATGGATAATAACAGCATCATCATCAGAAATGCTGATAAAGGAGGCGGCATCGTGATCCAGGACCGCGAGGATTATTTGGCCGAAGCACAATGACGTAGCCTCATTATATTCCAACATCCCACACAATACAGGGATAGACGCCATACGGCAGTACCTACAACAAGACACGAACCTGCCAACCTCACAGGGACAATTCATTCTGGATGGCATCGACTTCATTCTCAAACACAACATCTTCAATTTTGAGAACAAAATCTACAAACAGACCAGAGGGACCGCTATGGGGACGCGATTCGCGCCCAGCTTCGCGAACCTGTACATGGGAATCTTCGAAAACCAATTCATCTACAACAAACACCCTTGGCAAGACAAGCTAGTCTTCTACAAACGTTATATCGATGACTTGCTTTTGATCTGGGATGGCAGCCTAGAAGAGGCCAACAATTTCACCACCCACCTAAACAAAAATAACTTCAATCTCACCTTTACAGCCAACTATTCCGAAACATCTATAGAATACCTGGACCTAGTCCTATCCACTAAGGAAAATATCATCGAAACAAAAACCTTTTTTAAAAAAGTAGATGGAAACAGTTATCTGGACTATAGGAGCGCACACCACAAAAAATGGAAAAATAACATACCATTCAGCCAATTCAAGCGGATCCGTCGAAATTGCACAAAGGATGAAGACTTCAAACTACAAAGCCAGGTAATTGAAAAAAGATTCCGCAACAAAGGATACCCATGCGGCGTGGTCAAAGCAGCACTACGACAGGCACAAAAATACACCCAGGATGACTGCCTACCATCAGAAACAAAACCACCAATCACCAAACCAAGTGATCCAGATACCACCAAAAAATACAAGACATCCTTCATAACCACATTCAATACCAACCACACGACCCTGAGAAATATACTGAAGAAGCACTGGCAGATACTACAAGCGGATCCCTTCCTAACGAAACATATACGACCAGAACCACACATAACGTTCAGAAGAGCCCAAACAATCAAAAATCTCATCGCCCCTAGTCGCTTGCGCATTCAGAAAAAACATCCCCCAGCCATTTTGAGCCTCTTTCCCAAAATGCTTGGAAGTTATAAATGCGGACACCAAAGATGTAAGTGTTGTCTGAACATCTCAAATCGGACCACCAAATTCTCCAGTAATGTAACAGGAGAAAATTTTGAAATAAAGCACTTCCTAAACTGTTCATCATCATACATCATTTATTTATTGGAATGCAGCTGTGGATTACAATACGTTGGCCGGACCACCCTCACTCTGAGAGAGAGGATGAACAAACACCGGTGGAACATCACGAACGGCTTCCTCAAACATGGAGTATCCCGACATTTCCTGCAGGCACACAACAAGGATGCAGGAGACCTCTCCCTACTACCCATTGAAGAAATCCCAGCCACCCATGGTAACCGCTACCAGAAATTGAGGAGAAAAGAAATGTACTGGATATTCAAACTACAAACCATAGAACCATACGGCCTAAATGAATCGCTAGAAACCAACTGCTTCTAAAACCCAGATTGCCTAAACGAACTGTTAGAAACCAACTGCATCTAAACAAACCCGGATCCCTGCCCTTCAAATCACACCACGCACTCTGCCACGCACCACTCCATATTGTTTCACACACACCACTGCCCTTTCCTTCACTGCCCCCCCTCCACACCCATCTACTCCCCTCCCCCATCTCCAATCATCCTACCCCACCATGTCAAACCCCCGACGTGCCCACCACCTCCAGCACCCACAGCACTCACGCTCCCACCTCTCCGTTCCCACCCACCTTATCACCATCCATCCCAATAATCCCCCCCCCTTCTCTCCACCACCACATCCCTTCTGCCCACCTGCCAACCACCGCGCCACTCTAGGTCATATACATGCCTCAAACCAGCCACCCTAGTACACTCCCCACCCTATTTCAAATGAATCAAACCAGCCACAACACACCAGCCCCTTCATCACATCACATCAAAACACCCCATCACAGCCACCCCATCAAAACACCCCATCAACACTTAACACTACACAGCACCAGCCCCCCCCCCTTTTTCCCTCTCCACCCCCCCCCCCGTGCTGCCAACATAACACATTAAACTGTCCACTACTCATCACAGTACATATTCCCTCACTGCCCAGCGCCAGCCGAGCAGCACTCAAGGACGCCACAACCCCGCCCCCAGCACACCAGCTGATCGGCATAACAACCATGGACACCGCCCTCCCCCGCCCCCTTAGCACATCAGCTGATCGGCACAGCAACACCAGTAGCCTTCCCGCCTGACGTCACCACCACGCCCCCGTCTGACGTCACAACCCCGCCCCCGCCACCCGAACTCAAAAAGCGCGCGCTCAGACACATGGAGAGCGGCGTTCCCAGCACAAACCAGACGCTCCAGGTAAGAGGCAGACAGCCACAGCGCTTGTGATGTCCACATCCCCCATTGCACCCCAAATAACTTGGTCAGCCTATCTAACCACCATGTGGGGCCACATTCCACCAGCGCAGCTCACAATCCCCACCATTATACAGGACATCCTTCCTCCTCCCTCCAGCACCATCAAAATACCACCACACACTGCACCCACCCTTCTCATCACCACCGGCCACCCGCCCCCTTCATTATATTACCCCCACCTTCTTTATTACCCCCACAGCCATATTCCAAACACAACATACTACATCACATTGCACTGCACCATGTTTCCCCCCCCCCCCAACCTGCCACCTGTCATATTTCCTCGCACCCCCCCCCCCCTCAGTTCCATCACCACACACACAGACATCATCATGCCCCTTTGCCCAGTGTCCGTCTTCTCTGTAAGAGGCAGACAGCCACAGCGCTTGTGATGTCCACATCCCCCATTGCACCCCAAATAACTTGGTCAGCCTATCTAACCACCATGTGGGGCCACATTCCACCAGCGCAGCTCACAATCCCCACCATTATACAGGACATCCTCCCTCCTCCCTCCAGCACCATCAAAATACCACCACACACTGCACCCACCCTTCTCATCACCACCGGCCACCCGCCCCCTTCATTATATTACCCCCACCTTCTTTATTACCCCCACAGCCATATTCCAAACACAACATACTACATCACATTGCACTGCACCATGTTCCCCCCCCCCCCCAACCTGCCACCTGTCATATTTCCTCGCACCCCCCCCCCCCCTCCGTTCCTTCACCACACACACAGACATCATCATGCCCCTTTGCCCAGTGTCCGTCTTCTCATTTGTTGTGTTTTTATTCCCACAGCCATCTGGCCTGTCTCTCTGCTGACGACACCCGATTAAGGTAACCCCCCCCCCCCCACAACCACATTCAACCTAATACCGTCATAACACACACACATACCGCACTAGGGACACCAGCCTTCACACGCCATATACATTCACTCATCCGATAACCACAGTCCTCCTGAAACATACTTGAGCACACAATCTTTTATGCCAGCAGAAATAATACACACCTGGGCCCAATAGTGACCTCATACGCGGACCACCGAATATTTACTGACTTCCTTCGCTTTTAATCAACTGCTGCTGCTGTCACTGACATTTGCATTTTTATTTCTCTGCAAACTACAGATCTTATTATTGCCTTTATCATCATTATTTTATGTATAAATTAATTTTTTTGTATATAACTATGCACATTTTAATGCCTAAAGGCACGCGCACAAACTCTCTAAATATTCCACTGTTTAATGCATGTCCACACCCATCTAACCAGGTGGGGATACATCTCTTGCCTCCGGCATTTTTTTCTTTTATACCCTTGTTTTAGACTTGATAAAGGAGTTATAAACTCCGAAACGCGTTGTCTACTGAACAATAAAAACAGCTATTTCACCAAAGTCCACTGTCTGAGGTCGTCCTTTTGTGCGCCAAACAAATACCCTACTGTGTGCAATCGCACACAAACCAGCAACTTCTTCCTTCACAGTCCCTAGGAGTCCCTGGCAACTCCACCTAAGGGACCGAACGGGTATTGGCAGCACCGACCTTTCCAAAATAACCAACGCCCCCCTATTTCTCCACGTGTACCTACCTTCACGGACGTTGAGCTCCAACCAGCACAACACCAAAAGGTGAGCACACTTCGACCATTACGCAGAACAACACAACTGCTACCCACCACCCTATGAGCGCCTCTCCCCTTTCTTTTCTCTCTCGCCAAACTGCTGATAGGCTGCAGGCATTAGTGCCTGCGGCCTATCAGAAGAACAGGGGAGGGACACACCTCTCCCTTCCCTGCTCTGCCGCGGCACAGGCATCTGTATCGCTGTCCTAAGGACGGCGATACAAACGGATTAGATATGGAGATGAGCGCTTCCACAATGGAAGCGCTCATTTCCTACTGCCCCCCTGGCCCCCCCCACCATCGCCGCCAGCCCGCCACCGCAATTACATCCAGGGCCGCGCCGCCTGTGGTGATCGGCGGTGCGGCCCTGAAGGATAGTAGGAGCGCCACTGCTAAAGAATCTTATACACCTTGCTGGCAATGTATTATACTGTAGTTTATCTGCACGAGAATCAGTGGCCGGCTCTATCATAAGGCAGCCCAAGCGGCTGCTTGAGGGCGCAGAGAAGGGGGGGCGGCGTCGGGGCGGAAAACAATGAACTTATATTTACCTCACTGAGTCTGTTTGCTAAGCAGCCCGCCCTCATACTCTCTGTCACAGAGCAGCACGCAGCTGACAGGCTGAGGGAGCACATACACACTCTGAGCTATGAGACCCTGGTGTATTTAAATCTCATTTTCTTTCAGAAAAGTTTCTCTTGGGATTTGAACTCGCAACCTTTCACATCAGAGGCAAGGCATTTACCCACACAGCTATGACAGCTGTATAGGCATTTACTTAAAAATAAAAATAAAATATAAGACTTACACTGTAGATAACTTTGATACCTAGTGTACATACACATGACAGCTGCCCCAGCACACTGTGTATGGATGTAGCAGAGCTGGGTGTGTTGGGGCAACAGTCATGTGTATGGTTGTACCCTAGGTATCAAAGTTCTCTACAGTAGAAGTCTTATATATATTTTATTTTAAGTAACTGTCTGTACAACACTAGAGGCTGCATCGCATCGCTGACATGGAGGCAAGTTGTTTTTTTTTTTTTTTTTTTAAATACCGGACTGTTACTTTACTGCCATGGGGGGAGGGGGGGGGGGGGGGGGCTATTGGCGCCATGATACTGGCACATGGAGGGGGGAGGAGAGAGGCACTTGATACTGGCACATTAGGGGGCAGAGGGAGAGGATGGCACTATGATATTGGCACATGGCGGGGATATGAATCATGAGGGTCAGAAATGTGAAATGATGGGGGGGGCAAGAAATGGATATGAATCATGAGGGTCAGAAATGTGAAATGATGGGGGGGGCAAGAAATGGATATGATGGGGGGGGGCAAGAAATGGATATGATGGGGGGGGGGCAAGAAATGGATATGAATCATGAGGGTCAGAAATGTGAAATGATGGGGGGGGGGGGGGGGGGCAAGAAATGGATATGAATCATGAGGGTCAGAAATGTGAAATGATGGGGGGGGGGGGCAAGAAATGGATATGAATCATGAGGGGCAGAAATGTGAAATGATGGGGGGGGGGGACAAGAAATGGACATGAATCATGAGGGGCAGAAATGTGAAATGATGGGGGGGGGGGGGACAAGAAATGGACATGAATCATGAGGGTCAGAAATGTGAAATGATGGGGGGGGGGGGGGGGGGGCGGGGGCGCCAAAATGTAGATTTGCTTGCGTTGACAAAAATCCTTGCACCGGCCCTGTCTGCGTGGAAAAACCATGTGTAATCCACAATCAGTGCAGGCAGGCTATGTGTGAACGTGTTGTCTGTGCAATATTTCTTTTGGGGCCCAACTTAAATTGGGCGTAAGCCATTCCCTTAACATGTTCAGGTAAGAGTGGCCAGTGACAGTATCCTTGGCAAAAAAAGAAGGGACTGTAGACTTTGCGCTTGCTCACTGCATAGAACACATTTACTTGATAAGATCACATGGGTTTTTTAAGCCACAGATTATAACGTTCCCACCGAGTTGAAATGTAGCCTCATTGCTGAACACCAGCCTGTGAATTTATTTTCTTCCAATCACCCTTGCAAGTGAATGCAAAAGTCACAGCATTTTGGTTTGCCGTCTGGTGTCAGCTCCTGAAGAATTTTGTAATCTGTATGACTTACAATGCAAACGTTTTAATAAGATACGTGTTACACCATACCGTGGTTTGTGGCACTTGCAGTTCCACACTAGTCAGCCTGGTCGACTTTCTAGGACTAGTACACGGTGTAATATGGGGGAAGATCGCTCCAATAAACCAGGTGCATGAGCCAGCCCAGGGTTAAAGAAAACAGATGTTTATTTTCCAAAACAAAAATAGGTACAGCTTCCAACAGCCAAGGGGAAAACAAACCAAGCTTAAAGTCTGCTTAGTTCAGCATAACATAAACAGTAGAACAGCCCGTTCAAAAATTAAGGTATTTTTACCCTGGGTTCTTTTTAGTCCGTGGTAGATTTCAGTCGGCTTTACTGCCAAACTTTCCACATGTCCTCAGTTTCCAGCTCTGTTCACAGCCAGCCACAGCAGTGTGTTCACCACACCACACCACACCACACCACACCCTCACTCACTTCCTTCCTTCCTTTTCCTCTTACCAGGAGAGTAAGTTAACCCTGTGGGTACCATATCCCAGGTAGTGCTTTCTTAAAGGCACCACAACCCAAATAATGGTGATACATATCTGTCACTGAGGACCCAACCTTGGCATCCTCTACATATCCCCCCCTCTGCCCCAATGTGGCGGAGGCACTTATGGATAACAAGCAATGCACCCGGGAGAGAGCATCAGCATTCTGATGTTGACTCCCTGACCTATGTTCGACCACAAAGTTGAAATCCTGGAGAGAGAGGAACCATCTCATGACCCTGGCATTAATCTGTTTGTGCTGTCTTATCCAGGTCAATGGGGCATGGTGGACACCGGGTGGAATTTCCTACCCAGCAGGAAATATCGCAGAGAGTCCAGAGCCCACTTGATGGCCAGACACTCTCGCTCTACCACAGCGTAGTTCCTCTTTGCCACTGTCAGCTTCCTGCTGAGAAAGACCACGGGGCGTTCCTCCCCATTGACCACTTGAGACAGGACAGCACCTAGACCTGCATTTGAGGCGTCCGTCTGGACCACAAATTATTTCGAGAAGTCCGGTGCGACAAGCACTGGAGACTCACATAAGGCCCTTTTAAGTTTCTGAAAAGCCTCCTCAGCCTCCCTACTCCATTTGATCATGACGGATTTCTTTCCTTTTGTTATGTCCATCATAGGGGCTGCAATAGTGGCAAAGTTGGGGACAAATCTCTTGTAGTAGCCCACTATCCCCAAGAATGCCCGATCCTGCTTCTTGGTAAGAGGGCGAGGCCAGTTCTGTATGGCTTCTACCTTGCTCCTCTGCGGCTTTACTAGCCCTCTGCCTATGGTGTATCCCAGGTACTTTGCTTCCTCCATCCCAATGGCGGACTTTTCCAGGTTCACTGTAAACCCTGCCCCTTTCAAAGAGTCTAGGACTGCCTGGACCTGAAGGAGATGGGATTCCCAATCGGTACTGAAAATGACAATGTCATCCAGGTATACTGATGCGTACCATGCATGGGGCCGCAATATCTTGTCCATAGCTCTTTGAAACCTGGTAGGGTTTCCTCTTCCCAGGCTGGCGTACCTTATAATTCACCTCACCTACCCTTTCTACCACCTCAAATGGACCCTGCCACCTGGCTAATAACTTGCTTTCCACAGTGGGAATCAGAACCGCTATTCGGTCTCCTATTTAAAACTGCCTTAATTTAGCTGACCGGTTATATACCCGCCTCTGGGCATCCTGGGCCTTCTGGAGATGTTCCTTAACCAGCGGCATCACTTTAGCCACTCTCTCTCTCATTTGGCAGATGTGTTCTACCAGGGTCTGGTGCGGTGAGGACTCCCCTTCCCAAGTTTCCTTCACCAAATCCAGAAGTCCACGGGGTCTCCGCCCCCATACAGGAGTTCAAATGGTGAGAATCCCGTGGAGGCCTGCGGGACCTCCTGTATGGCGAACAACAAGGCTGGTAGCAACATGTCCCAATCTTTTCCATCCTTCTGGACTACTCTTTTAACATGAGCTTTAATGTTTTGTTGAACCGCTCTACAAAACCATCTGTCTGTGGGTGATAGAAGGATGTCCGCAACTGTCGGATCTGAAACAGCTTGCAGAGGTCCGCCATGACCTTCGACATAAACGGGGTGCCCTGTTCCATCAAGATCTCCTTGGACAGCCCCGTGCGGGAGAACATCTGAAACAATTTCCGAGCTATGGCCTTAGAGGAGGGGTTTCTTAATGGGACCGCCTCTGGGTACCTGGTTGCGTAATCTACCACAACTAGTATGTGCTGATGTCCCCGTGCTGATTTTACCAACGGCCCCACCAGGTCCTTGGCAATACACTGAAAGGGTACCTCGATTATAGGCAAAGGTACCAGGGGGTTCCGATAGTGTGACACTGGGGCTGTTAGCTGGCACGTGGGGCAGGACGCACAATACCTCTTCACCTCTGCCTTTACCTCAGGCCAGTAAAACCTGTCTGTTATCCTGGCCTCTGTCTTCTCTGCTCCCAGGTGTCCGCCTAATGCATCATCATGCGCCAAATCGAGGAGTTGTCTCCTATACGAGTGGGGCGCCAGTAGCTGTTCAATAATTTCCCCTCGGATTTCCGCCACTCGATACAGCAAGTCCCCGTTTTTGTAATAGTTGGCTGGCTCTTATAGCAGCTTGGGGCCTAGGGGTATTGTTCGCTTGCACTTGTCCTTGAGCCAACTGTTGTACAGCCTCCTTTAACGCAGCTACCTGAGCTTGTGTAGCTTCCTGATGTGCCATAAGCTGAGGAATCAGCACACGGTTTGTCTCTTGCTGCGCCGCCATCTCTTCCTCATGGCGGCGGGTTGCCTCTACTGTGGCCTGCTGCTGAGCCACCAAAGCTTTCTGCTGAGTTGCAGTGGCTTGCAGCAGGGCTTTCATAACCTCCTTCATGTCTTTATCTTCAACTTGCAGAGATTTCACCCAAGACATGCAAAACAGGGTACTGTCTGTTTACATGTTACTTTTTATGATTTAAACGGCTTTCATGCCCTGCCCGCATCTGACACCAATTGTAATATGGGGGAAGATCGCTCCAATAAACCAGGTGCATGAGCCAGCCCAGGGTTAAAGAAAACAGATGTTTATTTTCCAAAACGAAAATAGGTACAGCTTCCAGCAGCCAAGGTCCAAACAAACCAAACTTAAAGTCTGCTTAGTTCAGCATAACATAAACAGTAGAACAGTCCGTTCAAAAATAAAGGTATTTTTACCCTGGGTTCTTTTTAGTCCGTGGTAGATTTCAGTCGGCTTTCCTGCCAAACTTTCCACATGTCCTCAGTTTCCAGCTCTGTTCACAGCCAGCCACAGAAGTGTGTCCACCACACCACAGCACACCCTCACTCACTTCCTTTTCCTCTTATCAGGAGAGTGAGTTAACCCTGTGGGTACCGTATCCCAGGTAGTGCTTTTTTTAAAGGCACCACAACCCAAATAATGGTGATACATATCTGTCACTGAGGACCCAACCTTGGCGTCCTCTACAACGGCTAGAATCCTGTTCACTGTCTCTTACAAAGCATTTGGACGGCCTGGACTTTTCCCATGACATAAAGAGTCTGTGGTTTTCGAATTGCTTCACCCAATGTGAAGTTTTTATGTGGAGCACATTTACTGTACCAAATTTGTTCTTAAAATTTCACTATCATGTCACAGCAGACTGTGTTTTTTGAAATTCTAACAGGCAAAAGCTTTTTCTTACTGCAATGTCGCCATCTTAAACCTGCCCTTTTGTGTGCAGGTTTAAACTAACGTAAAAATGCAGATTTACAAAAACTGTCTAAAAGAAAACTGACCATAGCAACCAGTCAAATCAAAGCTTTCATAGCAACCAGTCAAATCAAAGCTTTCATAGCAACCAGTCAAATCAAAGCTTTCATAGCAACCAGTCATAGCAAAGCTTTCATAGCAACCAGTGACAGCACAGCTTTCATTTTTTGAGAGTAGAATTTGTCTAACTACAGACCAGTACTTTTCACCATCCTTTTTGAATCACCCTGTATCATATACATATACATGATATAAATCTTTATTCGTGATTTATCTTGCATCACCCAAACTTCATGTATAACATTTTGTATGAAAAGGAACAATGTGTCTCATGAACAACCTCATCATAATGTTTTCAAGGAACTGGTGGTAACACACTTGCTAAAATTATTCTCATTCTTAGTATTTGATATTTATCTTCATTTTAAGTAACTGAAATCTCAGCAAATAACATAAAGTAGAATATTCTGGCAATAATTACAAAGCAGATGTACTGCATATTGACAAGAAGGTATAATAATCCTTAAAGGGGTTGTTTAACTTTTATTAAGTGATGGCCTATCCCGTACCCTTGCTGATCAGTTGTTCGGGTGCAGCTCTTGCGCTGGAACTACACAGTACACTTGTTACTGTAGTATTGCTCCCATTGAAGTCAATGGGGATAAGTAATTCTGGCAGTGGAGTTACACCCAAACAACTGTTGGGTGACAGACTCTCGCAGATCAGTTAGTGATGACTTTACCTGAGGATAGTCCATGACTTGGTAAACACTGGACAACCCCTTTAATTCTCTGCCTCTGTTGTACATGTATGACTCTAGAAAAGTTTGAATCTACAGAAAATGTTTGTAAGTGATTGTAATTGCCTTGACCCTCTCAGATATTCAAGCTATCTGTGCAATATATTATGTAACTCTCATCATACAATGTTAAAAACTTTTCTTGAGAAAGATGAGGGTATTATGCTTTAGGATATGGTATAATATCACTAAATAAGTTTTTTTCCCCTAAACTTGTGTTAATTCAGTCTCTATGAATTCCTATTTATTTGTTTTGCTCGATCCAACAGGTATTCTTCCACCACCTTTTGCCCCTGACTCCAAGACAGTGTATGCGAAGGATATTCAGGATGTAGGAATGTTTTCAACAGTGAAAGGAGTCAACCTTGAGGATAATGATAAGCAATTATTTGATGAGTTTGCTTCTGGCAACATTCCTATACCATGGCAAGAAGAAATGATTGAAACTGGCATCTATGATGAACTAAATGATGAAGTGAATGACGTCAGACGACATTCCACTGCGAATGACAACTCTGCTAAGTCTGGAGTATGTCGAATTGCATAGAGTTATCCACATTCTCCAGTTATGTAAAAGTGAAGTTATTACCTTATTTTCTGTCTGTATTTAAGAACTTCACGTTAGGCTGTTGAAGCGTCCAGAATTATTCTGCACTTAATTAAAGACATTATGTTACGGAAAATATAATTGCCCCAACCTATCCTCTTAGGAAAGAATTTATTGCAAATAATCATTGGCAAAAGGGGTCTAGATGGAGAGATGCAAAGATCAGCACCCTCTCTAATAAATGTACTGTGGACATTTATCTTCTGCTCATGAGAGAAGGTGTTTTTGTTGTTTCTTGACCTTGGATCTGCCAGCACTGGACTACTTGGACTAGATAGTTTGATTGGACCTGTTAAAAATGGCTTTTTTGTAACCATATTAACAAGTTATACTTGTAAAAGCGATTGCATGGCGATTTGACAAAAGACCTTTGCAACCATTTTTATTACCTTACTGCTTTCATAACAACCTTCCAAATGTTCATTAGCAAGAAGTAGGGAAAAAATAAAAGGGAACATGAATGCAGGATCAGGCTACACAGGGTTTGTTTGCACTGTAACCATGGAAAGACATAGGTCCATAGATCTGCCTATCAACTTAAGACGTGAAATGTATATTTTTTATTGAGACTATTTGAAAGTTTTATTTTAGTTGCGTTGGGGTAGTAATAATGGTTGCCAAGGTGAATTTTGTCTTTAAAGGTGATTTCAATTCTAAAAGTATGAACAAGTTATAATGATTAAACAAAGTATGCAAACAATAAAGCTTGTCTTAGGGCCCTTGCAGACAAGCGTTGGTCACGCTGCGAGTCCGTAGCGCAGCTCCTGTCTGAACTCCCAGCGCTGGGGTGGTCACATAGCATTATATTGATTTATGATGCTATGTAACCCTTACAGTTCTGGAATGTATTGGATAACACTGGCAGCATTATGCCACTGTTATCCAAAACATTCCAGAACTGTAAGGGTTACATAGCATCACAAATCAATATAATGCTATGTGAGCGCCAGGAGGTCAGCTCGGGAGCTGTGCTGTGGACTCGCTGTGGGAGGAACGCTCGTCTGCAAGGGGCCTTAGAGTCACAGTTTTTTTTATTTTATTTTTACATCTGCTTTTATGACAGCACAAAATATTGTGACAAAGTGTATTTTACATTATATCCTTTCTTTATGCTGTGCCCAGGTGACGCTCTCTGTGACTGGAGGTATATACCAGGGATGGCCAACCTGTGGCTCTCAAGCTTTTGTAAAACTACAATTCCCTCCAAGCCCTTCTGCGGGCTGATAGCTATAGGCAGTCTGGGCATGCTTGGAGTTGTAGTTTTGCAACAACTGGAGAGCCGCAGGTTGGCCATCCCTGGTATATACATTGCGGGTGTAATGTATCAAAATTGGTGTAAAGTAGAACTGGCTTAGTTTCCCATAACAACCAGTCAGATTCCACCTTTCATTTTCCAAAGGAGCTCTGAAAAATGAAAGGTGGGATCTGATTGGTTGCTATGGGCAACTAAGCAAATTTCCCTTTACACCAGTTTTGATAACTTTCCCCCTGTATTTTTATATGTGAATGTCCCTACTGTTCTTTGAGTGTATAGATTTCAATCTACCCCATACATCAATATTTCTAAAATGGCAGTCTCATGAATACTGTGCGCCATCGTCTACTGACATTGGAAGAAATAGCTGGAAAGTAAAGCACATTCTATCTGACAGTGAATAATTGACAACTATTGAGTCCTGATAACTGATGTACAATAGTTCCAGGGTTCAAGTAAAAGAAGAGGCTGCAGTGAGACAAGTTCATTTATTTATTTGTTTTTTAGGTTATGCTTATTTAAAAAAAATTCCAAAATAGCATATCTGATCTGTATGTGTTCAGCCCATATCAGGAATAGATAGATGGTTGTTCAAGAAATCTAATAAGAAAGTAGCAGGATCTTGGAATGTCCAGTAAATCACGTTTTAGATAAATCCCTCCCCCTTCCACTTCTTATATTTTTAATCACATGTATTATTAAAATGATTTATAGACAGTTTATCTGATAAGGTCTTTTCTGAAAAATGTCATTTTCTCTAGGTGTGTTGCACGCTACTAACTAGCAGCTGACAATCTACATATTCGACATTACACCGTACCTTGCAATCATATCTACATTGATTGAATGTATGTTATTTTAATAGAGAAATGCTGAGGCTAAGCTTTTTTTTATTTTGATGCTATAAGCTAATTGACTTGAAACTGAATAGAAAATGGCAACATTCGTCTTAATGAGATGGACTGCCTTTTACAAAACACCAATGCTACAGTTACAGTTCTCTGTTATGTAAAAATGATTTACAGAAACCTTAAGTTGGCTCATAATTTGTAATAAAAATTTTCAAATATTTTTTCAGCAACAATATTACAACACTTATAGGACTACACTGATTTTAGCTGAAACTGTAGAAACCTTTTATACTCCTTTTATTTAATTTCTACATTCACAGCACCCCCAGTGAATGCTATATCTTTCTCTTGATGTCATATAGCTACTATGTATTATGTTTCTGTTAAGCCCGTACATTTCAACATATCTGCTGTGTATACTGCTGAACATACTGTATAGAATGACTTTGTCAAACTTTAAATTAAAAATGAGAAAAATAATTGTTTTTCTTAAATAACTAGATATCGTTTTCTATTACATTTTTTTTGTTTTTTATTAAGGGTATGGCAGCTTGTAGTGGGAAAATCCACAGTGGGAAATACCTACCAAATAATTAGGGATGAGCGATTTGAATTTTGGAAAAAACATCCAAAGTCGATTCGCATAAAACTTCATTAGAAAACTGTACGGAGCGAGCACTCTGTACAGTATTAGAATCTATTGGCTCAGATGAGCCGAAGTTATTACTTCGCGAAGTCTCGCGAGACTTCGGGTAATAATTTACAAAATGAATTTCTACAGTTAAAATCTTTTTACCGAACTCAGTTTTGGTTCCAAGTCGATTCGCTCATCCCTACAAATAATGTTCCGGACTTTGGTGTGGAAATGCTGCAGATTTATTTCACAATGCAAAGAGTGAAATCTGTGGCAGAAATTCACACCTTAAATTGACATGCTGCAAATTTAAAGGGGTTCTGCAGTTTGTTTAAACTGATGATTTATCCCCTGGATAGATCAGCATTTGATAGTCGGGGGTCCGACACCCGGGACCCCTGCCGATTAGCTGTTTAAGAAGGCAACGGCGCTCCAACAGCGCAGCGGCCTTATCCCTGTTTACCACAGGCCCAGTGACGTCACGACTAGTATCTACTGGCCTAGGCGCGGCTAAGCTCCATTCAAGTGAACAGAGCTTAGCCCTGCCCAGGCCAGTTGATACTAATTGTGACGTCACTGGGCCAGCGGTAAACAGTGAGAAGGCCGCGGAGCTCCTGGAGCGCCGCTGCCTTCTCAAACAGCTGATAGGTGGGGGTCCCGGATGTCGGACCCCCGCCGATCAGATGCTGATGATCTATCCAGAGGATAGATCATCAGTTTAAACAAACTGCAGAACCCCTTTAAAATCCACACCACATGTCAAGTTATGTGTAAATTTCATTACTGATACTTTTTGCAGCATGTGGATGAGACTTGCTAACATCTGATTCATTTTGCTGCTAAGTAACTCTGTAAGGCTTCACAGAGTTATTTGATTAGTTATTTCCATCAGTTAGGCCTCATGCACATGGCCATTGTGCGTCCGTTCAAGTGAATAGGTCCGCATCCGTGATGTGGGGTGCACACGGCCGGCGGCCGTGGATTGCCGACCTGCCATTTGCGGGCCGTAATACGGCCACGGCCGTCCAACGGCCACGTTCGTGAGGCCTTATTCTGAGGCAAAACAAGTAGCGAAGTCTACTCAGAGATAAGGTATAATGGAAAGATCTGCACCTGTTCTGTGTTTTTGACCCAAACCTGGTTTTGGCTGACAATAACTGATGGAAATAACTGATCAAATAACTGAAGTGTGAACTCAGCCAACCAGTTCTTTCAGATTTGATGTCAAACATAGTATAGCATGAAGTACTATTTTAATGGAATCCACAACAGAACTGCTGGTGGACCCTATTATAAATATATAGGGTCCTTCAGCGATTGTTTGGATACATTATATGACAGATCTGGCACAGGACTATGGCTTCCACTTTGAAGGAAAGCCACAATTCATTTGTGAACAGTGATGGCCACTTCGCCGTGTTCGCCCATGAACACATGCGGGCTGCCCTCTTAACTCACAAGTCCTGCGATGCACAGGTAAGTCCTTACCTGTGCCTTCGCCGCGAGCCGGTCTGAAACAAATGCGGTCACCGGGAGCAGGCAGTTCCGAGAACAGCCCGATGAAGGCCCCCGGCGGCTGTTCTCGGAACTGTCTGCTCCCGGTGACCGCATTTGTTTCAGACCGGCTCGCGGTGCAGGCACAGGTAAGGACTTACCTGTGCATCGCCAGACTAGTGAGTTAAGATGGCAGCCCGCATGTGTTCGCGGGTGAACACTGCGAACTGGCCATCATTGTTTGTGAACAGAGCCCTAAAGTGCAACTGCACTTTAGAAAAACTTGTGTTAGCATAATAGCAAAGACTTTTATTGGTCGAGTTCCAAGTGCTGAGATCTCCACCAATCTCTATGGATTTATAAGCACTCAGCTGAGGATACTGTTTTCTATTTTTTCCATCTTCATTACTGTTTTCAACATCAAGGAGAAGTGGCTCTCTGAGAGCTTCAAACTCCTCATTTTAGTGATCTTTGGGTTTCTCAGCACTCAACCCCCCCCATCAAAACTTTTGATCAGTTGATGTGACATATCAAAAGTTTTTCTAAAGTGTGGGTACTCATTAATATATAAACTTAGTTATACCATAGGTAACTTTACACTTTTCTTCTTGTTCAATAGTCCAATATACTGTATATGTAGGCCTTCTTCCTTTTGCAGTGATTGTATTTTGACATTTAAGGAGAAGCAGTCATTATTTCCATATTCAAATTTGCCTTTCAGGGATCATTCGTTGCAAATACATGAATGACACAGGAATTACTACAAATCAAAGTATTGGTGAATTAGGGTACTTTCACACTTGCGGCAGAGGATTCCAGCAGGCAGTTCCGTCGCCGGCACTGCCTGCCGGATCTGTCAAAACTTATGCTAACGTGATAGCATTTTGTCAGATGGATCAGGATGACAAATGCATTGAAATGCCAAATCTGTCTCTCCGGTGTCAACCGGAAAAACGGATCCAGCATTTATTTTTTTCTCATTTTTTGCTGTCTGAGCATGTGCAGATCGCAAAAACTAATCTGTTTTGCCAGAACACTCGGGGCCGGATCCGGCATTAATGCATTTCAATGGAAAAAAAATGCCGGAATTTTGGACGGAGATAAAACCGCAGCATGCTGCGGTATTATCTCCGTCCTGAAAAGGCAAAAAGACTGAACTGAAGACATCCTGATGCATCCTGAACTGATTGCTCTCCATTCAGAATGCATTAGGATAAAACTGATTAGTTCTTTTCCGGTATTGAGCCCCTAGGACGGAACTCAATGCCAGAAAAGAATAACGCTAGTGTGAAAGAACCCTTACTCATCTCTTGTTAAATAACACCATAAAAATATATACGTAATGCAAAAGGTTATCTTGAGAATCATCTGTTTGAATCTCCTTTTTTATGCTGCAGCTGGTTATTTTTCTGCTGCTCACATCGATTTTTATCTGTGGTTTATCTTGTAGCAATACCATGATTTTATGAAATTTTCTGCTTTAGAATAAGGGCAGTTCGCTACATTTCTTTAACCAAAAGTCCCTAGAAAGACATACAGTCATGAGAAAAACAAAGCCCTCTCTTAATTTTATGGTTTTACATTTGAGGTAATAATAAAAAAAAATCTGGTCATTAGGACTTAAAATTAGGTAAATACAACAGATTGAACAACACACAACAGATTCCATCGTGTCATCTTTTATTTTTTTTAAATGAAGCCAAAATCGAAAAGCCATGTGTGAAAAACCAAGTACACCCCATGAATCTATAGCTTACAGAACCACCTTTAGCAGCAATAATTTGAATGAGTCGTATTCTGTATGACTTTATCAGTCTTTCACATAGTTCTGGAAGAATGTGCTTGCAATGTTGCTTCAGTTTATTGAGATTTGAGGGCATTCATTCTTGAACAGCTTTCTTAAAGGTGTTATCCAACCCCTATAATGACATATACTTACCTGGTCCCCAACACCCGCATTGCTCTGGATCCTTGCATGGCTGCCGCTGCATCTCCCTGTCGCTCGGATCAAAATATCCTTCAATGGGGCTGCGATGGAGAAGAGCCTCCCTAGTATCGAAGAGATGCAGTGGCAGCCATGCAGGGATCCGGATTGACTCAGGTACCGGGGTGCAGGTAAGTATAATGTATACTACGGGCCCAGGCATTGGAAGGGTCATTATAGGGGTTGGATAACCCCTTTAAGGTCCCACCACAGCATTTCAATTGGGTTGACATCAGGACTTTGTCTTGGCCTGTACAACACCTTGATTCTTTTCTTTTTCAGCCATTCTGTTGTAAATTTGTTGGCATGCTTGGAATTATTATCCTGTTGCATGACCCAGTTTTGGACAAGCTTTAGCTATTGGATAGATGGGCTCACATTTGGCTCTAGGATACTTTGGTATAGAGATAAGTCCAATGGTTGATTCAGTGACTGCAAGGTGCCCAGGTCCTGTGTCTGCAAAACAAGCATAATCACCCTCCACCAAAATTGGTATGAGGTATTTGTGCTGCTATGCTGTATTTGTTTTTTGCCAAACATGGCACTATGAATTTTAGCCAAAAATCTCCACTTTAGTCTTGTCTGTCCAAAGAACATTGTTCCAGAAGTCTTTTTCAGATGCAACATACTGCCATGTCCTTTTTAGAAAAATGAGGCAACTCTTTTTCTAATTGTATTGTCATGAACTTGAGCAATTAACATGCTAACTGAGGCTTGTAGAGTTGTTTTATTAAGCATTCCACAGTCTGACCTTGGGGTGAATTTGCTGAAATGTCCACTCCTGGAAAAATTGTCAACACTTGTGGATACATTTTCTCATTTCAGAATGATGGACTTAAGATCGTTTGGCAATGAGCTTATAATTCTTTACAGATAGGCAGCAACAACTCTTTCTCTAAGATAATTGCTGACTTCTTTCCTCCATGGAGTAGTGTTAACACACTCCTGAATGCTCCAGACCAGCAAACTGCCCAAAATGTATTATTTATAGAGGTAGTCACACTTTCTGATGATCATTTAATCAAGGACATTTGATTATAATCAAATAACTGCTACTTAGCCTCTTAATTGTTATTGAAGCAGTAAGGGTTTGTGTCTCCTTCTTCTCGTTTGTAAGCTGTCCAATCACAGTGGACCACATCACAGCCATTGAGAAAAAAAGCTCACCTTCTCCCTGGCTTCTCCCTGGCTGTGACATGCTCCGCTGTGATTGGACAGCTCACAGCCTGGGAGAAGGAGATGCCCACTGTGAAACTCGCCTGTCTCCTCCTCCCTGTACCCATGCTATTGATAGCATACAGGGCAGCAAAACAGAATAGGGGTCACAGCAATGCAATGGAGCAGCATATCTGAAAAAAATCTCCTAAACATGCCCAACAGTGCCAAGTATTAATATTGTAATCTGAGAACCGGTGAAAGGTCCTCTTTAAGTTTTCACACACTCTATTTCTATATTTTAGTCAAATTTTTTATTAAATGAATAATTGTAAGACCTTCTCAGGACCAAATGTATTTTATTATGTCCTAATATGTAAAGCCATAAAATTCAAAGGTGGTGTACTTCTTATGACTGAATAAAAACTAACTAGGCATATACATGGAGCACATAAGTCTGTCATTGTAAATATACTTTTGTACTGGATACATTTTATACAAGTGATATATATATATATATATATACAGTTGCAAGAAAAAGTATGTGAACCCATTGGAATGATATGGATTTCTGCACAAATTGGTCATAAAATGTGATCTGATCTTCATCTAAGTCACAGCAATAGACAATCACAGTCTGCTTAAACTAATAACTCACAAATAATTAAATGTTACCATGTTTTTATTGAACACACCATGTAAACATTCACAGTGCAGGTGGAAAAAGTATGTGAACACCTAGACTAATGACATCTCCAAGAGCTAATTGGAGTGAGGTGTCAGCCAACTGGAGTCCAATCAATGAGATGAGATTGGAGGTGTTGGTTACAGCTGCCCTGCCCTATAAAAAACACACACCAGTTCTGGGTTTGCTTTTCACAGAAGCATTGCCTGATGTGAATGATGCCTCGCACAAAAGAGCTCCCAGAAGACCTACGATTAAGAATTGTTGACTTGCATAAAGCTGGAAAGGGTTATAAAAGTATCTCCAAAAGCCTTGCTATTCATCAGTCCATGGTAAGACAAATTGTCTATAAATGGAGAAAGTTCAGCACTGTTGCTACTCTCCCTATGAGTGGCCATCCTGTAAAGATGACTGCAAGAGCACAGCACAGACTGCTCAATGAGGTGAAGAAGAATCCTAGAGTGTCAGCTAAAGACTTACAAAAGTCTCTGGCATATGCTAACATTCCTGTTAGCGAATCTATGATACGTAAAACACTAAACAAGAATGGATTTTATGGGAGGATACCATATAGGAAGCCACTGCTGTCCCAAAAAAAAAAAAAAACATTGCTGCACGTTTACAGTTTGCACAAGAGCACCTGGATGTACCACAGCAGTACTGGCAAAATATTCTGTGGACAGATGAAACCAAAGTTTCAATAAAATCAATTTTAGATGAAAAATTATTTCCTGTATATTTACTTGCATATAAAGTGCAAGTGCTGCCAAAAATTACAAGGAAGAGGCACTCCGATACAACCTGTATATCACCTAAAGGAGGGCCTCATTCACATTGTGGTACAATTGTTCATGTAGAGATAGATCTGACCCTGTAAAAGATTTTAGGTGCAGGCCTGTAGGGGAGCTGACCCTGTAAAAGATTTTAGGTGCGGGCCTGCTGGTGAGCTGACCCTGTAAAAGATTGTAGGTGAGGGCCTGCTGGTGAGCTGACCCTGTAAAAAATTATATGCGAGGGTCTGGAGGTGATCTGACCCTGTAAAACATTATATGCGAGGGGCTGCTGGTGAGCTGACCCTGTAAAAAATTATATGCGAGGGCCTGCTGGTGAGCTGACCCTGTAAAAGATTTTAGGTGCAGGCCTGCTGGTGAGCGGACCCTCTAAAAGGTTGTAGTTGAGGACCTGCAGGTGATCTAACCCTCTAAAACATTATATGCAAGGGCCTTCAGGTGAGCTGACCCTGTAAAAGATTTGAGGTGCGGGCCTGCTGGTAAGCTGACCCTGAAAATAATTTTAGGTTAGGGCCTGCAGGTGAGCTGACCCTCTAAAACATTATATGCGAGGGCCTGCAGGTGAGCTGACCCTGTAAAACATTGTAGGTGGAGGTCGGCTGGTGAGCTGACCCTGTAAAACATTATATGCGAGGGCCTACTGGTGAGCTGACCCTCTAAAAAATTATATGCGAGGGCCTGCTGGTGAGCTGACCCTGTAAAACATTATATAAGAAGGGCATATATGTGGGGGCATTATATGCGACGAATAAGCATGTGTTGATATGATGGAAGAGGAGAAGGAGGATGAGAAAAGGAAGATTCAACCATATCCTTGTTTGTGGTGGAAGGGGTACATGGGAATACAGTGTATTCAGTACATTACAAACAACACATTTAAAGTGCCATTATGTTCATCAGCTTTCCTCTGGTGGAGTTGAGAAGTCATGGTCATGGTTAATCCAGGCCTTGTTCATTTTTATAAGAGTCAACCTGTAAGCATTTTCAGTTGACAGGCAGATACGCTTATCTGTTATAATGCCACCAGCAGCACTAAATACCCGCTCAGACAAAACACTAGTGGCAGGGCAGGCCAGCACTTCCAAGGCGTAGAGCGCCAGTTCGTGCCACGTGTCAAGCTTTGACACCCAGTAGTTGTAAGGCACTGAGGAATCATTGAGGACTCTGACACAGTCTGCTTTGTACCCCTTCGCCATCTTCCAAAATTTTTCCCTCCTTGTGACACTAGGCCGCGCATCAGGGTGCTGGCGGGGTGTCATGAAACTGTCCCAGGCTTTGGAGAGTGTTGTCCTGCCTCTGTTGGAACTGCTGTGTGTTTCCCTTGTCTCCCCTCCTTGGTTGGCCAAGGAACTATGGACTCTGCTGCCAGCATTGTCAGATGGAAATTTTTGGAGCAATTTTTCAACAAGGATCTTCTGGTATTGCACCGTTTTGCTCGTCCTCTCCATCAGAATAATGAGAGATGAGAAGTTCTTTGTAGCGTGGGTCGAGAAGGGTGAACAACCAGTAATCCGTGTTGTCCAAAATGCGTATAACGCACGGGTCCCGGGAAAGGCAGAGTACCAACAGGCAAGACTTCGCTGTCATCATCAGGAGGATCACTCTCAATCTCCTCATTCTCTTCCTCCTCTTATGCCCACCCACGCTGAACAGATGGAAATTAACTTCCATGGGTACTACCCTCTATAGCGGAGGCAACTGTCTCCTGCTACTCCTCCTCCTCCTCTTCATCGTCCAATTCACACTGAGAAGACGAACTGAGGGTGGTCTGGCTATCACCCTGTGTAATGTCTTCCCCCATTTCCACCTCTTCCACATGCAAAGCGTCATCCTTAATTGTGAGCAGCGGCGTTTGAGTAGACACAGAAGTGGGATGGTTACGCTGATGTTATCGCCGCTCACCATCTGTGTTGATTCCTCAAAGTTTCTTAAAACCTCACAGAGGTCAGACATCCATGCCCACTCCTTACTTGTGAATAGCGGAAGCTGACTGGAAAGGCGATGACCATGTTGCAGCTGGTATTCAACTACTGCCCTCTGCTGTTCATATGTGGAGTTCCAACACGTGCTCAAGTCGCACAATAGCCGATGAGCTGGCAATTTCAAGCGCTGCTGCTCTATTCACAGACCAGCTGAAGCTGTCGATGACTTGCGGAAATGTGCACACACGCGGCGCACCTTCACCAGTAGCTCAGGTAAATTGGGGTAGGTTTTGAGAAACCGCTGAACCACAAGGTTGAACATGCGGGCTAGGCATGGGATGTGTCTGAGCTTGCCAAGCTCCAAAGCTGCCACCAAGTTACGGCCATTATCAGACACAACTATGCCTGGTTGTAGGTTGAGTGGCGAGAGCCACAGCTCAGTCTGGTCTCTTATCCCCTGCCACAGCTCTGCAGTGGCATGCTGTTTGTCCCCTAAGCATATCAGCTTCAGAAAAGCCTGTTGCCGCTTCCCCACTGCAGTGCTACACTGCTTTCAGCTACCGACTGATGACTGACTAGTTCTGCACGCGGATAAATCGGAGGTGTAAGTGGAGGAGGCGGCGGAGAAGGAGAAGTGGGGTTTGAATCCACTAACGTAGGTGCTGGTGGAAACCCTGATCAACGTAGGGCACACAATCCTTGGCGTCAGTAGCACCTGTGCCATCCCAGGGTACGACTCACTACCGGCCTCCACAACATTCACCCAGTGTGCCGTCAGGGAAATGTAGTGTCCCTGGCCAGTCAGTAACTGCGTTGTTCAGGGCACGTGTGATGTTAAGGGACACATGTTGGTGTAAGGCGGGCACGGCACACCTTGAAAAATAGTGGCGGCTGGGTACTGCGCAACGTCATCAGGCTGCGGAAGGCCTCAGTGTTCACAAGCCTAAATGGCAACATTTCCAGGGACAGTAATTTGGAAAGCTGTGCATTTAGTGCTGTAGCGTGTGGGTGGGTGGCTGAGTATTCTCACTTGCGTTAAAATGCCTGGGGTAAGGACATGTGGACACTGCGCTGAGACAGGCAAGTGGATGTGGTCGCTGATGGTGCTTTCTATGGCCTGTGGGTGGGTGGCTCGGTATTTGCCCTTGCTTTCAAATGCCTGGGGTAAGGACATTTGGATCCTGCGCTGGGAAAGGGAAGTGGATGTGGTCGCTGATGGTGCTTGCGAAAGTCCAGGTGCAGGGCAGGAGGAATCCTCGTCTGCCCCTTCGACAAGGGATTGGCCAGCACGTAACATAGGGGAAGAGGTGGTGTGACCCACAGACACAGATCGTGGACCCAGGCGTTCTTCCCACTTATTATCGTGCTTGGATGCCATGTGGCGGATCATGCTGATGGTGGTGAGGTTGCTAGTTTTCATGCCCCGGCTCATTTTCGTATGGCATAGGTTTCAAACTACTATTCTTTTGTCGTCCACACTTTCTTTAAAAAAAAAAAAAAATGCCATACTGCGGAACATCTACCCCTTGGCAAGGGAGATTTCCGCAAGGCAGTGCTCCGTGGAACAGTTGCGGGCCTGTTTAGTGTGGCCCACCTTCTCCCTTTTGCCACCCCACTGCCTCTTCCAGCCTGTTGCGGTGCTGCAGATCCCTCCCCCTCTGTACTGCTGTCCTCGCTTGGCTTTCCACCTTCCCAGGTTGGTTCAGTGACCTCATCGTCCACCTCCTCCTCTTACACTTCCTCACTCTGATCATCCTCCTGATTGGTTGACATAACCACAACCTCAGCGATTGACAACTGTGTCTCATCCTCTTCATCAACCTCTTGAGACACTAATTGGTGTTGACTCATTGAAACTGTGTCTCATCATCATCCACCTCATTAAACACTAATTGCTGTTCCCCACTGTCATGTTCTTGTGACTGTGGATGCTCAAGAGGTTGGGAATCAGGGCACAAGATCTCATGTTCCTCTTCAAGCGTGATTGGCGAGAGGGCCAAATCAAGTAATGGCGATGAAAAGAGGTCATTGGAATATCCGAGTGTGGGATCACTTGTTTGACCAGACTGTACATGGTGGGAGGAAGGAGGATCAGGGTGAGGATTGTGTTGACCAGACTCCTGGCTACTCAGACTGGACTTGGTGGAAGACAGGGTGGTGCTTAACCGGCTGGAAGCATTATCTGCTGCACAGTTTCTCTGCGCCCAGGGCCACGGCCTCTGCATGCACCATCAGCATCACGGCCACTTCCCCATCTCTTACTGCTTGCCTTCTTCATTTTAAATGTGATATATGCTTAAAAGTATGTCACACGTACAGTAGGGTAGGATTTGGAAGTGTATGTGCAAAAAAATTTACAAAGGTATTTGTAATTAGGAAATGTTATACAGGACAAGTACCACAGGTAATGTCACTGTTCGCAGTGTCTACGGAGAAAGGTGCACTGTATGTAGGGGTGGGCGATATATGCGATATGGACAATATGAATCTGTGCAACGATACAGATTTTGTCCATATCGCATATATCGCCGCAACGCGATATGACCAGGAGCGGTATACGAACCCGAACCTTCTTCTCTGCTCACCGCTGTGGCTCCGGCTCCCGACTCCGCACAGCGCTGTACTGTAGTTGCCAGGGCCTGGGGTGCACACAGCGTCAGCCAGCGTGTGACGTCAGGTCCTGCAATGCATGCTGGGAAGAAGACGCAACACCTGCGGAGTGAGGACTGCCGACTCGCCGAGCAGCCTGGCCTGCAGGATAGGTAAGTAACTGTATAGCAATTCTGGGGGGGCAAATGGGGGCTGCTGATGGCACCGACTGGCTCATATGGCAGGCACAGGGGACATATGGCTGCCACATGGGGGCTGATGATGGCATGGCACTGGATCATATGGCAGGCACAGGGGACATATGGCTGCCACATGGGGGCTGATGATGGCACTAACTGGCTCATATGGCAGGTACAGCGGACATATAGCTGCCACATGGGGGCTGATGATGGCATGGCACTGGCTCATATGGCAGGCACAGGGGACATATGGCTGCCATATGGGGGCTGATGATGGCACTAACTGGCTCATATGGCAGGTACAGCGGACATATAGATGCCACATGGGGGCTGATGATGGCATGGCACTGGCTCATATGGCAGGCACAGGGGGCTGATGATGGCATGGCAGTGGCACTGGCTCATATGGCAGGCACAGGGGACATATGGCTGCCACATGGGGGCTGATGATGGCACTGACTGGCTCATATGGCAGGCACAGGGGACATATGGCTGCCATATGGGGGCTGATGATGGCACTGAATGGCTCATATGGCAGGCACAGCGGACATATGGCTGCCATATGGGGGCTGATGATGGCATGGCACTGGCTCATATGGCAGGCACAGGGGACATATGGCTGCCACATGGGGGCTGATGATGGCATGGAACTGGCTCATATGGCAGGCACAGGGGACATATGGCTGCCACATGGGGGCTGATGATCGCAGTGGCACTGGCTCATATGGCAGGCACAGGGGACATATGGCTGCCACATGGGGGCTGATGATGGCACTGACGGGCTCATATGGCAGGCACAGGGGACATATGGCTGCCACATGGGGGCTGATGATGGCATGGCACTGGCTCATATGGCAGGCACAGGGGACATATGGCTGCCACATGGGGGCTAATGATGGCATGGCAGCGGCGCTGGCTCATATGGCAGGCACAGGGGACATATGGCTGCCACATGGAGGCTGATGTTGGCACTGGATTATATGGCAGGCACAGGGGACATATGGCTGCCTGCCACATGGGGGCTGATGATGATGGCAGTGCACTGGCTCATATGGCAGGCACAGGGGACATACGGCTGCCACATGGGGGCTGATGATGGCACTGGCTCATATGGCAGGCACTGGGGAATATATGGCTGCCACATGGGGGCTGATCATGGCACTGGCTCATATGGCAGGCACAGGCAGGCACTGGGGACATATGGCAGGCACAGGCAGATGGCAAATGCCACATGGGACTGATGGCACTGGCTCTTCTGGGCTGGAGGACATATGACAGGCAGATGATGGCAAAGTTATTTATAAACCGTCCACGGTCCACAATAAAAATATTGTTTTTAGAAAGCAAATAGCAAAAGTTAACGTTAGTAATAGTATAAGAAGGTTTTGTCTTAGAGTACTCGATTGCTAAAATAATCGTTTCCTGCAGCCCTAGATGTCATCAAGCTGTGCAACTCGCAAGCATGGAGGAGCTTACACCAGTTACACGAGGGGCGGAAGAGGAGGAGGTGCTCGTAAAGAAGACCGGTGCAACGTCGGTCATATAGACCTGGTTTGGGTTTAAGGAGTCTGATGTTGAACAATATAATCTGCAAACTATGCCGGGCGAGAATAATAGCGAAGAGAGGGAATACAAAAAATTTGTTTTATCACCTGAAAATGAAGCATGTTTTGGAATACGTTTTGAAAAATCGGCGGTGGATTGAAATTACAGATGCCATTACCCTGTACCTGTGTAAGGATATGGTGCCGTTTTTTACAGTGGAGAAAAGTGGCTTTCAGAATATGATTAAGACACTCGATCCAAGTTATGAGGTACCTAGCCGCAAATACTTTAGCCAAACAGAAATGCCCAAACTGTATGACAAAGTCTGCGATCAAGTGAAGAACGAACTCCGGAGCATAAAACACTATGCAACTACTACTACTTGTGGTCAAGTCGCACAATGGAGCCTTACATTAGTCTCACAATCCACTTCATCAATGACGAGTGGAAGTTGTGCAGCAGATGCCTACAGACATCTTATTTTCCAGAGGATCATACGGGTGAACTAATATCTCAGGGATTGAAGGAAGCGCTCGAGTCATGGGGACTTAAAGAAGAGTTACAAGTCTGCATAACTGTCATGGAACCATGAACCAGACGTACAACAAGAGATAAGTGGAAAATAAGAAGGTTTTATTGAAGAGCAAGCCGTAAGCAAAGTCCAAACGGATGGCTAAACCGAAGCAGGGTCTTGCGGAGACAGAGGTCAGGAACCAGAAGGGTAGTCAGACGAAGCCAGGAACAGGAACCAACGGGGTAGTCAGACGAAGCCGGAATCAGGAACCAACGGGGTAGTCAGACGAAGCCGGAATCAGGAACCAACGGGGTAGTCAGACGAGGCCAGGATCAGGAACCAGAAGCAGCAGCAGTCTTGGAAGCATGTGAACACAGGAGGACCAAGCAAGGAACTGAAGCCACAGACCTCCTATATATATGAGCTAGGCATCCAGCTCCTCCCAGTGGGAAGGAGGAGCCGCAGGGTGGGAGGCTACAAGACAACCCAGAAACCAAGATGGCCGCCAGCACATGTCAAACGAAGGGAACAGCAAGGAGGTAAGACCATGACAGTACCTCCCCCTCAAGGGCCCCTCCTCCGCGGAGTAAGGAACGGTTTCTGAGGGAAGCGTGCGTGGAAGGCTCGGAGCAAGACAGGAGCATGGACATCTGCGGAGGGAACCCAGGAACGCTCCTCTGGACCATAACCACGCCAATGGACCAAAAACTGCACCCGGCCGCGGACCAGGCGTGAGTCCAGGATATTGCTCACCTCATACTCCTCACGATTGCCCACTTGGACCGGACGAGGCCGAGGAATCGAGGAAGTGAAACGATTACACACCAGTGGCTTCAACAGGGAGACATGAAACACGTTGGAGATCCGCATGCCAGGAGGAAGCGCAAGGGCATAGGCTACCGGGTTTACCCTGCGAAGCACTCGGAAGGGACCAACAAAGCGAGGCGCCAGCTTGGGAGTGGGCACTCGAAGGTTGAGGTTGCGGGTGGACAACCATACGCGGTCTCCGACCTGGTAGGAAGGAGCGGGCGCTCGTCTGCGATCAGCCTGGAGTTTCTGGCGCTGCGCAGAGACCTCAAGGGACCTCTGGATCTGTACCCAAGAAGCACGTAGGACGGAAAGGTGATCCTCCACAGCCGGAATATCCTGGGGAGAGAATACCTCCGGTAACACGGCAGGTTGGAACCCATAATTGGCCATGAAGGGAGACGTCCCAGAGGAAGAGTTCACCGCCGTGTTCCTGGCAAACTCAGCCCAAGGCAGGAGGTCAACCCAATTGTCTTGGTGATCGGAGACATAGCAACGAAGGAATTGCTCCAAGGCCTGATTGGATCGTTCTGCGGCCCCATTGGACTGAGGGTGGTAGGCCGAGGAGAAAGAGAGATGAATCCCCAACTGGGAGCAAAAGGCGCGCCAGAACCTGGACACAAACTGACTCCCCCGATCCGACACAATCTCCTTGGGCAAACCGTGCAACCGGAAGACCTCCCTGGCAAAAATCGAGGCCAACTCTTGTGCAGAGGGTAACTTCTTGAGAGGAACACAGTGGCACATTTTGGAAAACCGATCCACAATCATGAGAATGACCGTATGGCCTCGGGATGCAGGGAGGTCCACAATGAAATCCATCCCCAGGTGTGACCATGGACGCTCCCCGGTGGCTATGGGTTGCAAAAGGCCCAACGGAAGGTGCCGAGGGGACTTACTCTGGGCACAAACGGAGCATGCCGCTACATATGCGGCGATGTCGGAACGTAGAGAAGGCCACCAGAACAGACGTGAAACCGCCCAGGACAGCTGATTCTTTCCAGGGTGCCCCGCGGCCTTGGAGTTATGGTAGGTTCGCAACAACCGAGTGCGCAACTCCTCAGGCACAAAACATCTGCCGTTGGGTCTCCCAGAGGGAGCACCAGATTGAGCCGCCAAAATCTGCTCACCCAGAGGAGAAGTCAGGCTGGTGCGAATAGCGGCCAGGATCTGATTCGGGGGTATGACCGTAGTCGGAATCGACTCCTCCCCGGACAGCTCGGAGTACTGCCGTGATAAGGCATCCGCTCTGATGTTCTTGGAGCCGGGTAGGTAGGAGACCACGTAATTAAAACGTGACAAGAACAGAGCCCATCTGGCCTGACGTGGTGTCAATCTCTTGGCCTCAGAGAGGTAGGTCAGATTCTTGTGGTCCGTCAGGATGAGAACCGGAACCACCGAGCCCTCGAGCAAGTGCCTCCATTCTTTAAGGGCCTGCACGATGGCCAATAACTCCCTGTCACCAATCTGATAGTTGCACTCCGCGGAAGACAGTTTCCGGGAGTAAAACCCACAAGGAAGCAGAGGACCCTCTGGTGTTCTACGCTGAGACAGGAGGGCGCCTACTCCCGTCTCAGACGCGTCCACCTCGAGGACAAAAGGCAACCCAGGGTTGGGATGCGACAGAATCGGAGCCGACACAAAGGCGGACTTTAGAGCCTCAAAAGCTCGGATGGCCTCGAGCGGCCAGACCTGAGGATTACTGCCCTTCCTGGTCAGATCCGTGAGAGGCTTGGCTAGCATGGAAAAGTCCCTGATGAACTTCCGATAAAAATTGGCGAAGCCCAAAAAGCGCTGCAGGGCACGAAGCCCACTGGGCTGGGGCCACTGTAAGACAGCCGAAACCTTCTCAGGATCCATGGAGAACCCCTCAGCGGAAATGATGTAACCTAAGAAGGTTACCTGGGATCGGTGAAATTCGCATTTCTCAAGCTTACCGAACAGCTTGTTCTCTCGTAAGCGTTGCAACACTCGTCTGACATCCAGAATGTGGGCCTCCATGGATGCAGAATATACCAAGATGTCATCCAAATAGACCACCACACACTGCTGCAACAGGTCACGGAAAACATCGTTGATGAATTCCTGGAAGACTGCGGGCGCATTGCACAACCCAAAGGGCATAACCAAGGATTCATAATGACCGGTCCTGGTGTTAAACGCGGTCTTCCACTCATCGCCCGCCTTGATCCTTACCAGGTTATATGCCGCCCTCAGGTCGAGTTTGGTAAAGACCGTGGCCCCTTTGAGGCGATCGAACAGCTCGGAAATCAAGGGTATCGGGTAAGCGTTCTTGATCGTGATGCGATTGAGACCCCTGTAATCGATGCAAGGCCTCAACTCGCCGCCCTTCTTTTTCACAAAGAAAAATCCAGCCCCTGCCGGGGACGAGGATTTGCGAATGTGTCCGCGTGAAAGCGCCTCCCTCACGTACTCCTCCATGGCCTCATTCTCCGCTACCGACAGTGGATAGACTTTGCCACGAGGAGGAACGGCACCGGATTGTAACTCTATGGCACAATCGTATGGGCGGTGCGGAGGTAGGGCAACCGCGCGCACCTTATCGAATACATCCCGGTACTCTTCGTATTCAGGAGGCAACAGAGAGTCCGAGGAAGTACACAGCAACTTGACAGGCCCATGGATGCAACTAGCCCCACACTGCGGTGACCACGAGAGGATCTCGACCGATCTCCAATCGAAAGTCGGATTATGCTTCTGGAGCCAGGGGTACCCCAAGACCACCGAGTAGTGTGGAGACGAAATAACCTGGAGACAGACCGACTATCTGTGAACGGCACCAATGGCTATCCCCACTGGAAGGGTCTCATGAGTCACGTGTGGCGGCAGAAGGGGTCTGCCGTCTATCGCCTCAAGAGCCAGTGGGGAACCTCGAGGCTGCAGAGGAATGGAATTGGCGGCAACGAACACTCTATCAATGAACAAACCACCAGCACCAGAGTCCACCAACGCCTGGGTCGTCACCGAGCCCCCGACCCAGGAGAGGACAACCGTGATCAGTGGTTTGTCAACACGGGAAACCGGGGACGAGGAGACTCCACCCAAGATCTGCCCCCGACAGGACCTCAGGTGCGAGCGTTCTCCCGGACGGTTCGGACATGCCAACCGAAAATGCCCACCGAGACCACAGTACATGCATCGGCCCTCGCGTCTCCGGAGTACCCTCTCCCCCTCAGACAGGCGAGCAAACCCCCGCTGCATGGGTTCACCCCCAGACAAGTCATCCCCAGGAGGCGTGGGAGGAGAGGGAGGCACGGGTGGGACAGCAAACGTAGGCGCCAATCTGTTAGGAGACCTCCGCAGGCTCTCCTTAAAGGAAGGTCTCTCCCTGAGTCTGGTGTCAATCAAAATCAGGAAAGAAATAAGAGACTCGAGCTCCACTGGTAGGTCCTTAGCTGCAACCTCATCCTTCAAGGCATCCGAGAGACCATGAGAGAAAGCAGCGACCAGAGCCTCATTATTCCAGCCCACCTCTGCTGCCAGGGTACGAAACTCAATGGCGTATTCAGCTACGGATCGTGAACCCTGTCTGATGGACATAAGGAGCTTCGCAGCAGAGGCAGCACGAGCCGGCACATCGAATACCTTCCGAAGAGAAGCAACAAAACCGGAAAACTCGGCAACCACCGGATTGTTGTTCTCCCATAAAGGGCTGGCCCAGGCCAAGGCCTTGTCCGAGAGCAGCGAGATCAAGAAGCCCACCCTTGATCTCTCAGTAGGAAAGGCATGTGGCAGCAACTCGAAGTAAATGCCCACCTGGTTAAGGAAACCTCGGCACTGAGTTGGCTCTCCCCCAAAGCGCTGTGGAAGGGGGGCAGAACCGATCATACCCTGAAACTCCACAGGCGCAGCAACAGGTGTCAGGGTAGACTCTGGCGCAACAACCGGAGCGGCAGTAGGAGCGGGCCCAGGAGCGACAACCGACCCATCGGCAACGGAAGCTAAATGAGCCGTGCGTTCAAGCAGGGTTTGCAACGCCACAGCGAACCGACCCAACAGGTGATCCTGCTGATCAAGTCTGGCAACCAGCGTAGGTAGCGAGGGTGGCCCTGTACCGTCAGAATTCATGGCTTGGTCCTAATGTCATGGAACCATGAACCAGACGTACAACAAGAGATAAGTGGAAAATAAGAAGGTTTTATTGAAGAGCAAGCCGTAAGCAAAGTCCAAACGGATGGCTAAACCGAAGCAGGGTCTTGCGGAGACAGAGGTCAGGAACCAGAAGGGTAGTCAGACGAAGCCAGGAACAGGAACCAACGGGGTAGTCAGACGAAGCCGGAATCAGGAACCAACGGGGTAGTCAGACGAAGCCGGAATCAGGAACCAACGGGGTAGTCAGACGAGGCCAGGATCAGGAACCAGAAGCAGCAGCAGTCTTGGAAGCATGTGAACACAGGAGGACCAAGCAAGGAACTGAAGCCACAGACCTCCTATATATATGAGCTAGGCATCCAGCTCCTCCCAGTGGGAAGGAGGAGCCGCAGGGTGGGAGGCTACAAGACAACCCAGAAACCAAGATGGCCGCCAGCACATGTCAAACGAAGGGAACAGCAAGGAGGTAAGACCATGACAATAACCACCGACAATGGCGCAAATATTGTGAAAGCAGTGGAAATAACCGGCTGGACAAGACTGCAGTGCTTCGGCCACAGGCTCCACCTCGCAATCGGTAGGTAAAATGTTTCTTTTAGTCCCAGACTAGTTCAACATAATGCAGGGGTTGCTAACTTGACTGTGCTAATAATATCTTCCAATTTTGTCCTTAGAGATGAAAGATGCCCATGTTGAACATGCCATTGGCAACTGCAAGAAAATAGTGAGTGCCTTTTCTTACACTTGGAAAAGGAAGAGACAAATGGCTAATGCCCAGGCTGAGCTAAAACTACCTCCTCACCGTCTCATCGCTAAAAACACCAACAAGATGGGGGTCTTGACAGCAGATGATTCAGCGGGTGCTTTAACAAGAGAAGGCCATAGCACAGGTCCGTAAAGCAGACAGGAAAACCAGGCACCTGGTACCAACTTGGCAGGACATTGATGTGTTAGAATCTATGAACAAGACCCTCAATCCGCTGTTAGAGTTCACAGATGCTCTGTCTGGAGAAGAGTATGTGAGTGTGTCGTATGTCAAACCTGTGCTCCACCTTCTAAACACCACAGTTCTTCCTCTAGCTGATGATGACATTGACACAGAACTGACGAAGGACATGAAGAGAGACATCCTCAAGTATTTAAATGAGAAGTACTCAGACGCTGAAACTGATGACCTCCTGGATATGGCCTCCTTGGTCGACCCACGCTTCAGATCATAATATATATCAGATGACCGAAGAGACTTCATCTTCACAAAAGCAGCAGCAGAAATTCAGGCACTGCTAGAGACGCAAGCTGTGTCTGCCACAGAGTCACCACCATCACACACAAGCACAGGAGCTCATGGAGAAGCCCAGAGAGAACCCAAGAGGAGTAAACGAAGTCTGGGCAGCTTTTTCAAAAAGGCATCCTCTCAGGCTCAGCCTGGCCCAGCTGCCCTCACTAACAGAGAAGCGATTGAAATTGAGCTTAAGAGTTACCTGCAGGCACTGGATGTAGAAGGAGAAGCTGACCCACTGGAGTGGTGGAGGCTGCACCAGGCTAATTTTCCCAGGGTGGCAAGCCTAGCCAAGAAATATATTTGCATTCCTTCCGCAAGTGCCCCCTCAGAAAGGGCATTCAGCACCAGTGGCAATATAGTAACATGCCACCGATCTGCACTGAAGCCCGAGACTGTGGACAAACTTGTGTTCCTGGTGAAAAATCTTGGCTGATGTGCATTAAATGTAATGACAGGACCCCTCAGGAGGCGTGCAACGCTATACTCCTGTATTTATTATCTCCTTATTGGCGACACCAGAGGACCTGAGCTTTACTTTCGCACCCTCACTGAATAGTTGTATTAAAATTCTACTTTATTGATATATCATTTAAAATTACTAACTTACTGCTGCTAGACAAGGAACTCAAAAATGTGATTAAAATTACTCAGGGAGTTCAGGTTAGAGGGAAGGGACGTGACCTCCCTGAGTAATTATCACATTTTTGAGTTCCTTGTCTAACACTAAGTGATTTTAAAGGATATGTCAATCAAATGTCAATAAAGTAGAATTTTAATAAAACTATTCAGTGAGGGTGCGATTTTGCAAAAGTAACGCTCAGGTCCTCTGGACTGGACTAATAAGGAGATATTAAATGTAATGACAGCACGCAAGGAGCATAAACACTGATGTTCAACTTCAGTTGCACAACATATTGATTTGCAAATTTGCAATTTGTTGTATATTTAAAGGGAACCACAGTGTCATCACCTTTATGCTGACCTCACTGACGGCAGCATAATAGTGACAAATATTCAGATTTCAGCAGTGTGTCACTCATTAACTAAAAGTAAGTGGTTACTGAGAACCAGCATCATAATCATTGCAGCCCAGGCCCTGAAAAGAGTCAAATCTACCTGAGAACTTAGAGTCCGACTCCTGGTTATCCTGAATCTCCTGCTCTCTCACCCACCTGCTGATGACTGGCAGCTCTCTCCTAGACAGAAAGGGAGAAAACTCGGTAGAAGACTGTCAATCATCAGCAAGACTGTCAATCATCAGCAAGACTGTCAATCATCTGTCAATCATCCTCAACTGAGCTAGAGAACGGAAAGGAGAAACTGTGATGTGAATGGAAGGGAGCCTAAGTAATCAGGACAGGAGGAAGAAATGTAATGTTTACTATTTTACATTTTGCACTTTATTTTCAAGAAATTTTTCAAGAACTTCATCTTTAAATTGTTTAGAAAAAGATGTGTTACACAATACACATATTAAATTTTTTTTGCAGTTTATTATTTTGTATTTTTTGTATACATACAGAAGAAAATAATATATCGCAATATATATTGCATATCGCACATGCTTCAAATTACATCGCAATATAGATTTTAGACCATATCGCCCACCTTATGTCACTGATATTTTAGGGATGCGCACACTTTAAACAGGAGATGTGGTGCGGATAATTTAACTGTCCACAGTGGACACCGTCGACGGAAAAAATTTACTGGATGTCACTGATATTTTAGGGATGCGCACACTTTAAACAGGTGATGTGGCGCGAATAATTTAAATGTCCGCAGCGGACACCGTCTATGGAGAAAGTGCACTGGATGTGGCAGGCGCAGCACTATGAAGTGCTTTTTGCGCTGTGGCATTAGAAGAATTTTGATATTACTGACTTTTAGTCTCACCAGACTGTCTATTACTCTGTAATTCCTCTAGAGCCATTCTATGGAAACGGTAGGCTTAAAGAGCACACCAAATGCTTCAAATAACTTCTTCATTAACTTAAACTTTTCTTTATATAAAACTGCCACCTCTGCAGATATTACAAAATGGCGGTATGCATAAGATGGTGGTTCAACTGTTCAATCTTGTCATCCAACATAAAATGGTGGATATGCGTCTCTCTTGAGTATCTGTACTCTCACTTTAAAGTTATTTAAGCACTTTATAATCTCTCTGAGAGGTATAACTAATAGTTCACTTGCAGTATGCAGTTAGCAGTGACTATTTGCAGATTGGTTGAGCATGATCTGGTATGGTTGTATGCAATTTGGATTTCAATATGGAATTTGAATTTGGATTGTGAACTTTGTAGTTTGCAATTGGATGCAGTATGCAATTGCAATTGGTGGACCTATATTGGCCTAAAAATCAGCTCTTGGTGGAGTGAATGCCTCTTCAGCCCCTGTCTCTTGTGAATAATGATTCTAGCAGCAGGAGCTGGGGGAATTCCCAGACAGGCTGTTAGGATCTGGACTTGAACCCGGGACCTCTGCTGTGTCTGGCGGTGCCTCTACTTGCTGAGCCACCTGAAATGCTGGACAGTTCCTTAGACAATTCCTTGAATGATCTTGTCCTGAATCTTGTTTGCCTTGAACCTTGAACTCTTTGCTTCTCCCATGAACTTCTTGATTTAAGCCATGTCTCTGCACTTCCTGGTTGCCAGAATATTGTGCCTTTACCAGCCAATATCTCGCTCCTGTCTATCCTGATGCCAACCTTATCTCTGCTACCATACGTTACTGACATTTGGCTTGTTCCTTGACTACGCTCCTGCTTAATCCCAACCTGAACTATTCGTTACGGAATTTGGCTTGTTTCTCAACCACGCTTCTGCTTGATCCCTGCCTGCTATATCTGCTACTGGACCTTGGCTTGCTCACCTCCTGCTGGGGCTATCCTGAGGACCACGACCTGGTACTAACACACAGCAAAGACCATCTCCACCATCAGGAGCTCTGGCGAATACCGGTTAGTAGTGATGGCCCGAACTATTCGCCGGCGAACATAGCTTGTTCGGTCCGCCCCCTATACATCATCATTGAGTAAACTTTGACCCTGTACCTCACAGTCAGCAGACACATTCCAGCCAATCAGCATCAGACTCTCCCACCTCCTAGATAGCATCCATTGTAGATTCATTCGGAAGCTGCATTCTCTGTGAGAGGAGGGACAGTGCTGCTGATTCAATAGGGAAAGCGTTAGCTAGGGCATTGTTCTGTGTCCACAGACTCAAAAAGCCCTTTTCAGGGCTGGTATATCAGTGTGCTTTTATATTTATTTATATATATATATATATATATATATATATTGCAGTTGCCTGGCTGCCCCTGTGTGAGAAGCTGCAGGCTTAGTCACAGACAGAAAATACCTTGCAGATAAAAAAAAAAAATCTATTTAATATTTTTCTGTGATATAATCCCAGTTGCAAGCCAGTGTGTGTCAGGCCCACACAGACTGTATTGTGGCCACTGGCTAGTGGCTAGGCCTCCACTCATACCGTTACAGGGTGTCATTCACTCAAATACCTTGCAGATAAAAAATATTATATTTAAAATTTTTCTGTGATATAATCACATTTGCAAGCCCGTGTGTGTCAGGCCCACACAGACTGTACTGTGGCCACTGGCTAGGCCTCCACTCATACCGTTACAGGGTGTCATTCACTCAAATACCTTGCAGATAAAAAAAATTCAATGTAAAATTTTTCTGTGATATAGTCACATTTGCAAGCCCGTGTGTGTCAGGCCCACACAGACTGTACTGTGGCCACTGGCTAGTGGCTAGGCCTCCACTCATACCGTTACAGTGTGTCATTCACTCAAATACCTTGCAGATAAAAAAAATTCAATGTAAAATTTTTCTGTGATATAATCACATTTGGAAGCCCGTGTGTGTCAGGCCCACACAGACTGTACTGTGCCCACTACCCACCACTTATGTAGGGTGGCAAAGTACCTTGCACGCATAGTACCAGTTATCTAAAAAAAAAATGACAGGCAGAGGCAGGCCACCCCGAAGGGGTCGTCGTGGTCGTGGTGCTGTGATTTCCACTGGCCCTGGAATAATGCCCAGTGTTCAGAGGCCACGTACCCTGAACCCAAAAAATTCTGAGAAAATAGTTGACTGGCTTACACAGGACACCCAATCTTCAACAGCTTCCGCTAGGAACCTTGACGCACCATCCTCCTCCAGCTCAGCTTTGGTCACCTTTTCTCAAGTTACCACTCTCCCGCCCGCCGCCACCACCACCACTACCACCACAGCCACCAAAGCCGCTTTACTTGATCCCTCAGAGGAGTTATTTACACATCAGTTGGATGAAATTAGTGATGCGCAACCATTATTGCTAGAGGATGTAGATAACAGGGATATGTCTCAGTCAGGCAGCATTACACACATGGACGTACAGTGTGATGATGATGATGATGATGATGTTGTACCCGCTGCTGCTTCCTTTGCTGAGGTGTCAGATACAAGTGAAGTGATTGATGATGACGATGTGTCCATGGATGCCACGTGGGTGCCTGCTCGAAGAGAAGAAGAAGAGGGGGAAAGTTCAGAAGGGGAGACAGAGAGAAGGAGGAGACGAGTTGGAAGCAGGGGGAGGTCGTCGCAAGGAGCTAGTGGCACAGTCAGACAGAATGTATCGGCACCCGGGGTCAGCCAGACAGCACGCCAATCAACGCATGCTGTTGCCACCACCAGAATGCCGTCATTGCAAAGCTCATCAGTGTGGCATTTTTTTTGTGTGTCTGCCTCTGACAACAGCGATGCCATTTGCAACCTGTGCCAAAAGAAACTGAGTCGTGGGAAATCCAACACCCACCTAGGTCCAACTGCTTTGCGAAGGCACATAATCTCACATCACAAACGCCTATGGGATCAACACATGATGACGAGTAGAAGCAGCACACAAGCTCAAAGCCACCATCCTCCTCCTGGTCCAGCATCTTCAGCCACACCAACCACTGCTGTCCTCCTTGCCCCCTCTCAACCACCTGCCACTCCGCCTCTCACCTTCAGCAGTTCCATCTCATCTGCCCACAGTCAGGTGTCTGTAAAGGAAATGTTTGAGTGTAAGAAGACAATGTCACAGAGTCACCCCCTTGCCCGGCATCTGACAGCTGGCTTGACGGAACTCTTAGCCCGCCAGCTTTTACCATACCAGCTGGTGGAGTCTGAGGCCTTCAAAAAAAATTGTCGCTATTGGGACACCACAGTGGAAGGTACCCGGACAAATTTTTTTTTCAAAAAAGGCAATCCCAAACCTCTACTCGGTGATTGAAAAGGAAGTCATGGCATCTCTGGCATACAGTGTTGGGGCAAGGGTCCATCTGACCACTGATACCTGGTCTGCAAAGCACGGTCAGGGCAGGTATATCACCTACACTGTGCATTGGGTCAACCTGCTGACGGCTGCCATGCATGGAATGCGTGGCTCTGCAGCGGAGTTGGTGACACCGCCACGACTTGCAGGCAGGCCTACTGCCAACTCCTCTACTCCTCCTACTCCATCCTCTTCGATAACCTCCTCGGCTGTGTCCTCTTCTGCTGCGGCGTCTGGCTGCACATCAACTGAATCCCCCCAGCTCCTCAGGGGCTATTCCACATCCCTGATACAACAGTGTCACGCTGTCTTGGGGTTGACTTGCCTGAAAGCAGAGAGCCACACCGGACCAGCACTCCTGTCCGCCCTGAACGCACAGGTGGATCAGTGGCTGACCCCGCACCAACTGGAGATTGGCAAAGTGGTGTGTGACAATGGAAGCAATTTGTTGGCGGCATTGAATTTGGGCAAATTGTCACATGTGCTGTACATGGCACATGTGTTGAATCTCATCGTACAACGCTTTGTGTCTAAGTACCCAGGCTTACAGGACGTCCTCAAGCAGGCCAGGAAGGTGTGTGGCCATTTCAGGTGTTCCTACACGGCCATGGCACACTTTTCAGACATTCAGCGCCGAAACAACATGCCAGTGAGGCGCTTGATTTGCGACAGCCCGACGCGTTGGAATTCAACACTCCTAATGTTCAACCGCCTGCTCCAACAAGAAAAAGCCGTCAACGAGTATTTGTATGACCGGGGTGCTAGGACAGCCTCTGCGGAGCTGGATTTTTTTTTGCCATGTTACTGGACACTCATGCGCAATTCCTGTAGGCTCATGCGTCCTTTTGAGGAGGTGACAAACCTAGTCAGTCGCACCAAAGGCACCATCAGCGACCTCATCCCATTTGTTTTCTTCCTGGAGCGTGCCCTGCGAAGAGTGCTGGATCAGGCTGTAGATGAGCGTGAAGAGGAAGAGTTGTGGTCACCATCACCACCAGAAACAGCCTTGTCATCATCGCTTGCCAGACCTGCGGCAACGCTGCAAGAAGAGTATGAGGAAGAGGAGTCAGAGGAGGAATGTGGCTTTGAGGAGGAGGAAGACCAACCACAGCAGGCATCCCAGGGTGCTCGTTGTTGTCACCTATCTTGGACCCGTGGTGTTGTACGTGGCTGGGGGGAAGAACAGACCGTCAATGACATCAGTGAGGACGAGGAACAGGAAATGAGTAGCTCGGCATCCAACCTTGTGCAAATGGGGTCTTTCATGCTGTCATGTCTGTTGAGGGACCCTCGTATAAAAAGGATGAAGGAGAACGACCTGTACTGGGTGGCCACGCTACTAGACCCCCGGTATAAGCAGAAAGTGGCGGAAATGTTACCAAATTACCGAAATTCAGAAAGGATGCAGCAGTTCAAAACCAAACAAAAAAATATGCTTTACACAGCTTATAAGGGGGATGTCACAGCGCAATGGGAATCTAACAGGGGAAGAGGTGAAAGTAATCCTCCTCCTACCACGACCACGGCGGCAAGGACAGGACGCTTTACAGATGTGTTGTTGATGGAGGACATGCAGAGCTTTTTCAGTCCTACACATCGCCACAGCCCTTCAGGATCCAGCCTTAGAGAACGACTCGACCGACAGGTGGCAGACTACCTCGCCTTAACTGCAGATATCGACACTCTGAGGAGTGATGAACCCCTTGACTACTGGGTGTGCAGGCTTGACCTGTGGCCTGAACTATCCCAGTTTGCGATAGAACTTCTGGCCTGCCCCACTTCAAGTGTCCTGTCAGAAAGGACCTTCAGTGCAGCAGGAGGCATTGTCACTGACAAAAGAAGTAGCCTCGGTCAAAAAAGTGTTGATTACCTCACCTTCATTAAGATGAATGAGGCATTGATCCCGAAGGGACTGACAGTGGGGGATACGTTTGACTAACAAAAGGCCTGATGAGATGCCTTGGCCTCAAAATGATCCCCACGCTGCTGTATTTAATGTCTGCATACCCGATGACTTTTGTGAATTCTCCGCCACCAACTAGGTTTCAAGCCGCAATGTTTTAGTCACCTTTCTGCCTGGAAAATATCAATTTTTCCGGCCGCTGCAACAATACCTAATTTTTCAGGCATGTGTACATGCCTAATTTTTCTGGCCTCTAGTGCTGCACTGTGGCTGCAAAAACAAAACAAAAAAAAAGGCACATACATGTGTCAATTCCCCTTCGCGATCGGTACCTTGTTGTGGTGAAGGGGCTTGCATATAACAATGAAGCGATCATCACCTCTATGAGTGTGTTATCAATGTTGCCACACCCCATATAAGGCCGTTGCTTCATTATGATCAGACTAAAAGCGATCGGCTGGATAATTTTTCATAGAAAAAACATTTTTTTTTTTTTTTTTTACATTGTATGGGTTTTTAATACATAAAATAAAAAAACATAATAAAGTCTCTTAATAGTTTATTAGAAATAATGCAGACAATTTAAAAAATCCCCATCAATTCTAATACAAAGCAAGTACAGAGCTCAGAACTAAATTATTTCAGGATGTTGTTAATTTGACAATGATTAATCAATTCGACACACGTCCCCGGATAGGGGACGTAACAGGGATTAAACTGATAGGAATAGAACTAGTTAAGACACCACTCATATAGGGTGTCACAGCACAGTGCCCCAACTTGGGAGTAAGAGGACCGACCAAGCTGCTTTTTCCATCTCCCGGTTCCTAAAATCAATTCAGTTTGGTGTATCAGAGTTTGGTCTGTTACTGTGAAGGCAGTCGAAGGTACCTGGCCTAAATATTTTTTTTTTTAAAGGCAATCCCTGATATGGGACGTAACAGGGATTAAACTGACAAGAATAGTACTACAGAAAATACCACTCATATCGGGTGTGACAGTAAATTGCCTGGTGCAGATGTAGTGACCGTGGCGTGGATTCAAACAAAGGGGAGGGAGCCAGCGTTTTTATAACCATCTCCCTGTTCGAAAAATTAATTTAATAAATGGACCCCAGATTGGGGATGTCACGTAACAGGGATTAAACTGATGAGAATAGTACTACAGAAAATAACACTCATATCGGGTGGGACATTAAATTGCACGGAGCAGACGCAGTGACCGTGGCATGGATTCAAACAAAGGGGAGGGAGCCAGTTTTTTTTTAACCATCTCCCAGTTCGAAAAATTTATTCAATTCACCTTTCGGGGACCTTTGGTGTTGTCACGGCTGAGGATGGGGAAAACCCTCAGCCGTGCGATGCCATAAGATGTTAGGCTGCTCGGCCAGGACGACAGTATTAGGGAGCAGGTCACCTCCTATCGCGTCCCTAAACTGACCCCGACTCCTATCCATATTAGTCAACCCTGAAGGTGGGAGGACTCATACACCGGATGCCTTGGGGTCCCTACTAGCCCTCAGGATTGCCCTGGAACAAGGAGCAGGGTAAGACGACCTGTTCCTTCTGGACACGAAGGAACATGAGTCTCACTGGCCAAGCTGCAGGGAAAGGAACATAAACAGCCTATGGATATGGCAGGAGGCTGAAAAGCACTTCCTCACCTACCTGCCACAGACACTCAGACTGGATCCCGTGCAAGACAGCAAGTGTCCACACCCAAACACAAATTGACACAGCACACACACAAACACACAGGAAACCAGATCCATAGGTGCATAACATAACAAAGGAAAACATCAAATGAAAATCAACATAAACTTAAGTCACAGTTAGTTTATGACCACAAGGGTGGCCCCCACTGGCAGATGTAATGCACAGGAGGCTGCTCCAGCTAAGCATGGCTGAAGCAACCCACTGAGACATGCCAAATACAGAGGCTTTATGGGCCAAAGTGGCCACACCCACACAGACACACCCAGTGTCTCACACACACAGAAAGGGAGTTAACCCTTCCACCACCAGGGAAGGGAAAACAGCAACTTAAAGGGGAAGTGAACAGACAAACAACCCCGTGCACACCAAACATGGGAAGTGCACACCAAACACACAAGTTGCCAAGTGGAACAGCACGCATAACACAGCAAGCAGTCACAACACAACTCAGGCTGCAATGCTGCAACATAAAAACAGTTGCCAGCGGCAACCACAGGTGAGGCAAAAACCAAAGCCCTCACCTGTGATTGACAACCAAACAAAACCGATGACAACCGCATGCGGTTCAGGAGTCACGGTCATAGCCATGGCCGTGACAAGTGTTGTACGTGGTTGGGTGGAGGAAGAAACCTTCAATGACATCAACGGGACATGGCTAGCTTGGTATCCAACCTTGTGCAAATAGGAAGTTTGCAGTTGGGCAAATGGACTGTTTGCGGTTGTTTGCGGTGCATTAAAAGGGGAGTTTGGTCTGTCAATGTCTGTGAAGCGGGCGTAACCCTTACACTACCTGATCGATACAACATCATACCTGATCGTATACACACACTGGATGTTTTAAACCACGTTGTTCAAAAAAATGTAGGATTGTTAGGTGATTTATGCCCTTTATGGATTAAAACCCAACTCTGCGTCAACTATGTAATTGTCCATGGGAGTTTTGCCATGGATCACTCTCCGGCATGCCACAGTCCAGGTGTTAGTCTGCTTGAAACAACTTTTCCATCACTACTGTGGCTAGAAAAAGTCCCTGTGGGTTTTAAAATTCACCTGCCTATTGAAGTCAATGGCGGTTCGCCCGTTTGTGAACATTTGCAGAAATTCGCGTTCGCCGTTTGCGAACGGAAAATTTTCTGTTCGCGACATCTCTACCGGTTAGTACTTAGACCCCGCACCTCAGGTGCACCCATGTCATCAGCCAGGGTGACCAGTGTGTATATCTGCTCCGCTGCTATAGCTACTTGCCCCTGAGCCTGACTCCAGACCGTGACACAGGCTGTGTGTGAGGCTGGCTGTGATTGGTGAAAACTCTTGCTGTGTGAGAAGCTGGCTGTGATTGGTTTAGACTTCTGCCCAGCAACAACAGATTAACACTATACTTTCTGTTGTTTCTGCTGTGTCACTGAGCTTACCTTTCATTTAAAAATGAATCTTAAAGGCATATTATCTTTTTATGCTTCTGTGAACACAAAATATATGACATCCAAAACATGATGTCACAGTAAATAACTCTGCTTTTGTCTTTAACACATAAACACAGGAACTGTATTAAGGCTGTTAGCAGGTTTAGCTGTATACACATAATGTATAAGCTATACTAGCAACCTAGGACAGGTCCTAGCTGGCCAGCTGCACTGAATGTCAGTGATATTTTAGGGATGCACACACTTTAAACAGGAGATCTGGCGCGGATAATTTAACTGTCTGCAGCGGACACCGTCTACGGAAAAAGTACACTGGATGTCACTGATATTTTAGGGATGCGCACACTTTGCACAGGAGATGTGGCTCGAATAATTTAACTGTCCGCAGCGACCTATTACAGGATGAGCTAAAAATATATATTGCTGCTGTCACAAAAAAGGACTTTTGGGTTTCTGAAAAGTTTTTTGTATAAGAATCTTCCTATTACACCCCCTACACTGTCTGTCCCTTCCTATGCACAGCTCTTCCTAAGGCCTCATGCACACGACAGTATTTTTTCACGGTCCGCAAAAACGGGGTCTGTAGGTCCGTGATTCGTGACCGTTTTTTCGTCCGTGGGTCTTCCTTGATTTTTGGAGGATCCACGGACATGAAAAATGAAAAAAAAAAATCTAAGTCAAGTTTGCCATTGAAATGATAGGAAAAAACGGACACGGATCACGGACACGGATCACGGACGTGGATGACAATCTTGTGTGCATCTGTGATTTTTCACGGACCCATTGACTTGAATGGGTCCGTGAACCGTTGGCTGTGAAAAAAATAGGACAGGTCATATTTTTTTCACGGCCAGGAAACACGGATCACGGATGCGGCTGCCAAACGGTGCATTTTCCGATTTTTCCACGGACCCATTGAAAGTCAATGGGTCTGCGAAAAAAAACGGAAAACGGCACTACGGCCACGGATGCACACAACGGTCGTGTGCATGAGGCCTAACACTGAGCAATTTAGTGCAGGTTGCGCTACAAACATATATTGCTGCTATCACACACAATAGTCCTTACAAGGACTTTTGGGTCTCTGAAACGTTTTGGTACCCAAAAAATATTCAATTACACTCCCTACACTCTCTGGGCCAGATTTATCATTAGCTCAAGTCAGAATAATGGAGTGAAAAAGTTGCAAATTTTTGCGCAATCGCTTAAACTGCGCAAAAATTTGCAACTTTTTTCTGCTCTGCACTATGCTCGCCAGTTTTCTGAAAGTGGGCGTGTTTTCTTATGAAAATGAATCTCTAGACAGATTTACTATTGGGACTATTTAAAAAGTCGCAAAAAAGTCGCAATTTCACTCCAGTGAGGACCTGGCAAGCGCCCGACTTTTTATGGAGGGTGCTTAGGGACTGGTGGTCCCCCTTCCCCTCCCCAGCCTTGGGTCATGTGTAGCACCTTGCCCTGGGTTAGGTACCTAAAGAGTTAAGGGATTGTGGGAGATTAGTCACTATGGGGGCGTAGGGTTTTGTCTCCTCCCTCTATCGAGGTTATATAACCCCCTCCTCTGCTGCTGCACTTCCTCCTTGTCAGCGGAAGCCGAGTTGGTAGGTATGGCTGTCCGCACAGAGATGACCGCAAGGGACGCTTCGCTGAAGGAGGCCCTTATGGCACGTTATTCTGAAGGGGGAGAGGGCTGGCTGCATTCTTTTTTGAGCAGCCTTGGCTCCCCTCTGCCCTTTTCTACTGCTGCGATTGTTGGGGATGTGGCGGCACTGCCGCAAGCTGCAGGCAGCGCCGTTGCTTCTCATGGAGGCAGGCGGTCCGCTCGGCGCACCCGCCCTCCCACCCGTTTAGGTCATAGTCCCCCCGCACCCCCCTTAGATCTTCGGGCACTCACCGCAGCTCCCGGTCCCGCGCATGCGCTGTCCCGTCCGGCCGGCATCCTAGTTCGGCCCTTCAGTGCGCTGTAGCCCCGCCCCTTCCGGTTCCTTCGTCCCCCGCCGCGCCGGAAGTACTCGGTGCGTGGCAGGCGAGTGTGAGGAGGATCATGGGAGCGCAAGGCAGCATCGAGTCGTATGACACCCCCCCCTCCTTCTCAGCCTGCAGCGCCTGCTGCTGTTAGTGATGGTCATGGGGGTGCAGGGGTTGCCCCGATTTTAATTACTGGCAGCCAGGTCGGCTTAATGGGACCTGCTGCCTCGCTGGGGGAGCCCCCTATGGTAGCTGCCGACCCCCCTCTGCCATCCCACCCCCCTCAGCTGCCTCAAAATCAGCCTCAGCCCTCTCTGCCGCCCCAGGCCTCTGGGAGCAGCGTAAGGTCGCGCAGGCGCAGGGAGGTGTCTGAGACTTCATCGTCATCCCCGGATAGTGGGAGGCGTTATCGTCGCCATGCGCGCAGGCGCCAGTCCCGTCACCGTTCCAGGGCTTCTGGTAGCAGCAGGCGTTCCAGGTCCTCCAGGTGGCGCTCTCCGTCATCTTCTGATGGATCGACGGGCGCATCTGAGGAGTCTGGTCGGGCGGCGGGTGCAAAACGTAAGAGGCGGGTGCCTAGTCATGCTTCCAGGGCTCCCAGCCTGGCTCTAGTGACGGAACCCCGGATTGAGATCCCGGTACCCGGTCCTTCTTCGGTTCTGGCGGCTGACGCACCTGGTGAGTACCAATATACCGGGGCATGGGGGGGAGGGGGTTTTAGTGCGGATTTGGAGTCGACGCTCAAAGCATTGCTTTCCAAAATGTCCTCTTCTCCTACCCCTTCTCCTTCTTTGGCGGGAGTATATAAGGATTCTTTCTTTTGTGGTGTTAGCCCCCTGGGTTGTCATCTGGACGACACGGCGAAGGAAAAAATCTGGTCCAACCAATATATTGACATTTGGTCTCTTATATCGGTGGATCAGCATACGGTGGACAAAGAGAGGCGTTTTCCTGACAAGCCGTTTGATCGAAAACCCAGTGTCGCTAAGACCATTAATAACTGGTTGCAAGCTTTTTCGGTGTTAGGTTGTGTCATGGGTCAGCGTCACCCTGACCGCTGTTCGGAATTGTTTGTCTATCAAGACACTATTTACAGCGCTTATAGAGCCCATGGCGGGAGCGCTTGGTGGCGGTATGATGAAGAATACCGGCGGCGGTTAGCGTTACATCCGGAGGTGGGTTGGGGCGTTAAGGCCACTGATGTTTGGCTCCGCCTCATGGTGTCTCAACGTCAGCCCCCCTTTCCCAGCGCGGCCACTGGTTCCGGAGCGATTTCCGGTCAGGGGCCAGTGGCCGTCCGCCGCCCCGGGGCGTGCTGGCTTTTCAACGAGGGCCACTGTAAATACGCAGGTCTGTGCAAATACAAACATGAGTGCTCGGCCTGCGGTGGCAACCACGCTGCTAACCGATGCTCCCGCCCCCCATCAATAAGGCGGGAGCGGCGGCGTCTCAGCTTCGCTTTGGTTTCACGTTTGGTTTCTTTATACCTTTTTGTTTTGAGTAGGTTTTCCGTGTTTTCCGATAATTTACGGTCTGCTAGGGAGCTTCCGGAGGTTCTTCGTGAGAAGTTGGGTAAGGAGGTGTCTTTGGGTAGAGTCAAGGGGCCGTTTCAATCTATTCCGTTTCCCAACCTTAGAGTGTCTCCTTTGGGTGTTGTTCCCAAGAAGGAGCCTGGCAAGTTTCGCCTCATACACCACTTATCCCACCCCAAGGGTTCGTCGGTGAATGATGCCATTCTGTCTGAGGAGGCCTCGGTGTCTTATGTGTCCTTTGATCGGGCGGTTTCGCTGGTTAGGAGTGCAGGTCGTGGCGCCCTTCTGGCGAAATCGGACATTGAATCGGCTTTTCGGCTTTTGCCCGTTCACCTGGATTGTCATCATCTTCAGGGTTGTTCCTTTGAGGGTCTGTTTTATTATGATACTTGTCTCCCTATGGGGTGTTCAATTTCCTGCCACTATTTTGAGATGTTTGGTTGTTTTTTGGAATGGGTGGTCAGGTATGAGACTTCGTCCTCGTCGGTCATACACTACTTGGATGATTTTTTGTTTGTTTCCCCGGGATCGGGGGACGGTTGTCTTTCTCTCCTTAATACGTTTTTGTCCTGTATGGCTAGGTTTGGGGTCCCCATATCGGCGGAAAAAACGGAGGGTCCGGTCACGTGTTTGTCCTTTTTGGGCATTGAAATTGATTCTGTCGAGATGGTTTTTCGTTTGCCCGGTGATAAGTTGCAGAAGTTGTTGTATTTGATAGAGGGTTTTCTGGTGGTGCGTAAGGTTACCCTTCAACAGCTGCAGTCATTATTAGGTTTGCTTTGTTTTGCATGTCGGGTTATGCCCATGGGCCGTGTTTTTTCCAGGAGATTGTCATTGGCCACCCGGGGGGCTAAGTCCCCGCATCATCGCATTCGTCTGACTAGGTCCCTGAAAGCCGACTTGCGTGTGTGGCAGGAGTTTCTATGCTCTTACAATGGGCACACGTGTGTGATCTCTGACGAGATGCCTAATTCGGTTTTGTCCCTTTTTTCAGATGCCTCTGGTGCCTGTGGCTTTGGCACAATTTTTGGTAAGGAATGGTGCTCTGCTCCTTGGCCGGATTTGTGGCGCTCGCAGGGCTTTTGTAGGAATCTGACCTTGCTGGAGTTATTTCCGATTGTGGTGGCGGTGGAAATCTGGGGTCAGGACCTTTCAAATCGCCACGTGTGTTTTTGGTCTGATAACCTGAGTGTGGTCCATTGTATCAACCGCCTGTCTTCTTCTTCCCTCCCGGTGATTGCGCTTCTGCGACATTTGGTCTTGCGTTGCCTGGAACATAATATCTATTTCAGGGCTCGACATGTAACAGTATTGCTGATGCTCTTTCCCGTTTTCGTTGGCAGGTTTTTCGGGAGCTGCTTCCGGAGGCGGAGCACATCGGGAAGGAATGTCTGGAGTACCTATGGCGTTTGGTGGCCAGCAGCTGATGTCCCTAGTCGGGGCTTCAGTGTCTCCAGCGACCTGGCGGGGTCACGGTAAGGCGTGGGCCGACTGGTTATCAGGGGTGGGCGCTAGAAATGTCGCCACGCAGGATTCCCTCCGTTTGGAGGTGACGGTGGAATGGTTACTCAAGCTTAGATCTATGGGTGTGTCTGCACCGGTTGCGCAGCGGCGGTTGTCTGGCGTAGCCTTTTTCTTTCGTCTTTGTGGTTGGCCTGATGTCTCCAAGCATTTCGTCATCAGGCAGGCCATGAAGGGTTGGAAGAAGGAGTATGTGCTTAGGGATTGTAGACGGCCTATTTCGTTCGGCCTGTTGTGTAGGCTGGTCAAGGTATGTTCGGGGGTGTGTGCTTCAGCGTTTGAAGCAACGTTGTTCTCGGCTTGTTTTAGTTTGACCTTTTTTGCTGCCCTCCGAGTGGGCGAATTGCTCCCTCCCTCTGGTAAGAAGCCAGGGGGTTTGTTATGTCAGGATGTGGTCTGCGGGAATGGGGCTCTCAGGGTCCTGGTTCGTAGATCTAAAACGGATCAGTTTGGCAGGGGGGTGTGGATCCCTCTTCATCAGGTAGCGGATGTGGCTTGTCCAGTTCGCTTAGTTTCTGCTTACTGCGCGGCGCGTGTTGGGGGTACCAATTTCTTCACTCACCAGGATGTCTCCCCCCTGACTAAATTTCAGTTTGTATCTGTTTTTCGCGCTTGCTTGCTTCGGTTGGGAGTTGACCCGAAGGATTTTGGCACCCATTCGTTTCGCATTGGTGCTACCACGGAGGCAGCCAGAGCGGGCTTGCCGGAGTCTGAGGTAATGCGCATTGGTAGGTGGCAATCTGCCTGTTATGCCAGATACATCAGGCCGGATCTCTTGATTTAATAAAAAAAATAAAAAAAATAGATAAGTTAGTAAATTATACATACGTGAGCTCTGAGTCTACAGGCGTGTGGATGTTTTGTTTCCTCAGGTTGTTACGCTTGGGTTTATACCAGTGGGTGTGCAGCGCGAGTTCGCAGCGTCGTCTTATGTTGCGTTTGTGCTGACTGTTTTTTCTTTCAGGTGTGGTACGCCCGGCGGTCTGGTTGGTTGGCCACTTGTACATTTTTTGGGCGGCTCAAAGGGCGGAGTGCAGGCCTGGAGGTCGGACGCTGGGATTTCGAGAAGTGGACGTCTCCTGGAGGGGTATCCGAGGTCTCAAATGGTCGCAGATTCTTACGGAGGTGGTAGATATTGGTTTTCATTCCAGGGGTCCTGTGATTCTTGTCATTCATGCCGGTGGCAATGACCTATGCCTATCACGTTTGGCTGAGCTCATGGCCCTTATGCGCTCTGACATTGAGAGGTTCTCTTCCTTTTTCACTGAGATGGTGCTGGTTTGGTCTTAGATCATCCCTCGGGTGGTTTGGCACGGGGCCAGGGATGCCGAGGCTGCTGAAAAATGTAGGAGGACAGTCAATTCCCGCATGTCCCGGTTCGTGCGGTCTCGTGGGGGAATTGTGGTGAGACATCGCCAACTAGACGGTGATAATAGGTCCCTTATGAGGCCCGATGGGGTTCACTTGACAGAGATTGGTCTAGACATCTTCATTTCTGGCTTGCAAGACGGGATTGAATAGGCCATGTTTTTGCTGGGTGGTGGTCGGAGCCCTGTTTAAGGCTGTGGGTCTCCTCCGTGGCGGCATTTGATACAGCGGAGTGTTGGAAATGGCTGATGGCGTACTTGCCCGCCGGGAGTCCGGCGGTTGGCATACCGCTCCAAGATGATGTTCTTTGGTTTTGCCGTTTAAAATAAATAAGCTGTGGCCGATCATCACCCAGCTAAAGGTTACCTGTTGTCTCGAGTGTTTATTAACTGGTTCAGTTTTAGTTAGGGGAGCTACAGGTAGGCAGAGGTTCCGGCCCGGTTCCTATCTCTCCTCCGCCCTCTCCTGATTACCAACAGTCTGGCAAGCGCCCGACTTTTTATGGAGGGTGCTTAGGGACTGGTGGTCCCCCCTTCCCCTCCCCAGCCTTGGGTCATGTGTAGCACCTTGCCCTGGGTTAGGTACCTAAAGGGTTAAGGGATTGTGGGAGATTAGTCACTATGGGTGTGCCGGCATACATACATAATTCCTCTGGGTAGCCATCTTATATGCTTCTGGCCTATGTAAAAAGCTGTGAACTCTCATCTTTCTGAAGCTTGGGTCGCCTATGATATAGATGGACACTTTTATTACCACTACTCTGTAAGGCCAGCAATAAAAGGTCATAAAAGCTACACCAGGCCCAGCTCATCCTGTCCAAGATCAGCTCGCTGTCAAGCCTGGCTGGAGCGTGACGTCATTAATTTCCAGGTCTGGTTTGAGGAGAGCTAATAGCCCTTAATTAGCTCTGGGCATAAAATCAGTCCACTTTCATATTTCATTTATGAATCAACTTATACCCTTTCTGACACCAGATCCAGGCTCTACAGAGTATTGTGGTTAATTTGGTATCAAATATGACTAGAGGATGTGATTCCTTAGCTGACCTATGGGTGGTAGAAGAACTACAGGTCCCAGCATTACCGTGTGTGGTCTCATTCTGTAGGTAAATAAATAAGGATCGCAAATATGTATTCTGTATAAAAATATGCCGATGTATCAAGAAGATACGAGCTTAAGTATAATCCTCATTGTAGGAACTGAACTTTGATGGGGTCATAAAACACTTGGAGGCCAATCCCTAGGATTGACAGTCACTCTGCTGCCATTGGCTGACAGGAGTAAGTCTCCTGCCCATGGGAGAGTTCATAAAAACCCATGCACAAGGACAGAGGAGAGAGACCCATGGAACATCACCAGACACTTAATTGGACATTGACGGCATATCCCTGTATCAGAAGAACTTTGAGGGTCTCCCCTGATACATACTGAAAAGGGGTTTGCAAGGATTCAAAAAGGACATATGAGCGACCATCTGAAACCCTCCAGAGAAACTAAGTATTCTTTCATCTTTTTCCCTTTCATTTGAACTGTCGTGATTATTTATATTGTTATTATTATTCTGTAGATTTATAGTCATTTTCATTAGACTTGTATGCACTGCTTTTTACCGCTTATTAAAGATTATAAAATCTAAGTGGCCAAGTCTTCCATATTCTAAGCTGCTGAACAACGTACCTTGCCTTTGAAGAGACGTTACCAGGTAGTTAGTTAAATTGCATTTAGGAATTGTAGCTGGGGGTGATTGACTGCGCTTGGTCAGTAAGTGATATCCGGTTCATCCACTGATCTGGGTGATAGTGAATGACCCGGATAGTCGGCTCGTGGACCGGGAACCCACGTGGTGGCAGTTACCGAAGTATAGTGGGGGGGTGTTAGCCGAGTGGTAATACCCCGGTCAAGTGAGGTCTCTGTGTGTGCGCAGACTCCGTCACAGACCACTACGTCAGAGCTGTGGGACCCGGAGCGATCGGATCCATAGTTCGTGACAATGGGGGCGTAGGGTTTTGTCTCCTCCCTCTATCCAGGTTATATAACCCCCTCCTCTGCTGCTGCTGCACTTCCTCTTTGTCAGCGGAAGCCGAGTTGCCCTCCCTCCCACCCTTGAATGGGTAGTTTCAGTGTGGAGTTGCCTTGGGGATTCTGGTTTTCTCCAGGGGTGTTATAAAAAAAAAAGAAAAAGAAAAAGATAATAAAAAAAAAATAAAGGAAGAAAGTTGAAAAGAAAGGTTTGGGAACCTGTACAACTGTTGTTTTGGAGATATTTATGTTGTCTTCTTCTTTTAAGAATTGCGGTATGATTGGAGATATGAAGTCACAGCTGGCGGCATTTGATACAGCGGAGTGTTGGAAATGGCTGATGGCGTACTTGCCCGCCGGGAGTCCGGCGGTTGGCATACCGCTCCAAGATGATGTTCTTTGGTTTTGCCGTTTAAAATAAATAAGCTGTGGCCGATCATCACCCAGCTAAAGGTTACCTGTTGTCTCGAGTGTTTATTAACTGGTTCAGTTTTAGTTAGGGGAGCTACAGGTAGGCAGAGGTGCCGGCCCGGTTCCTATCTCTCCTCCGCCCTCTCCTGATTACCAACAGTCATGCTTATCTTATGAGACTTTTTAATAGAACATGCGACTTTTTCATAAAAACGTGCGACTTTTTCTTAAAGATGTGCGACTTTTGTAAAGCTGCTTACTGACGGATAAACTGCTACCGTCAAACCACATTTATTACAGTCTTACAGGGCCGATCATAAATCTGACTTGGCTAAAACTGACTTTAGCCATATGTTAAAGTGGAGTGAGCTGTCAGAGTCGTGATAAATCTGGCCCTCTGTCTCTTCATATGTTCAGCTCTCCTCCCCGCCGAACATGCGCGGGGAGGAGACTCGAGTATGGCGCTCGAGCACATGCGGTACTCGGCCGAGCATCTACAGGTGTTCGGCTGAGCATGCTCGATCATCACTAGTAAACGTGAAAGAAGACAAAAAGCAGCTCTCCAGTAATATACTACTAATTTTATCAGACAACTCTGAACTAAATTTGTGCAACCAGACATTAAATATGAATGTCAGTATAGGAACTGGATTTTTCAAATGTCTTAGGTCTCATGCTCACAGAAGCCTTTTAGCTGGCACTATGATACTGGGACATGGGGGGGAGGAAGAGAGAGGCACTTGATACTGGCATGTGGGGGGGGGGGGTTGACACTTGATACTGGCACATGGGTGGGTTTGGCACTATGATACTGGCACATGGGGGGAGAGGCACTTGATACTGCCACTTTTTTTTGGGGGGGGGAGATGGCACTATGATACTGGGACATGGGGGGGGGGAAGAGAGAGGCACTTGATACTGGCACATGGGGGGGGGGGTTGGCACTATGATACTGGCACATGGGGGGTGGGAAGGAGAGAGACACTTGATACTGGCATATTGGGGGGGAGATGGCACTATGATACTGGGACATGTGGGGGGGGGGGGGGAGGAGAGAGGCACTTGATACTGGCACATGATGGGGAGCATCTATGGGGACACTTACTGGCACATTATTGGAGGGCATTATGGGGGACACTAGGCCGGCAGCCTATCAGAGGCCGGACACTGAGGGGCATCTATTGGGGCACTATATATGGGGCATTTTATACTGGTACATTATGGCGGGCACTAGTAGGAAGGGTGAGAGGAGCACTATGGGAGAATTTACTAGGGGCACTATATAGGGGTATTTTATACTGGCACATTATGGGGGCACTATGGGGACATTAGCTCAACTGGGGGCATTACAAGGGGGTATTTTTGCACTGTCACATTATAAGGAGAATTATTACTACTGGGGGGCATTATGGTGGGCTTTATTACTCCCCCATGGTATGACCCCCTAGTACAGGGATGGCCAACCTGTGGCTCTCCAGCTGTTGCAAAACTACAACTCCCAGCATGCCTAGACTGCTTACAGCTATCAGCCTCCAGCATGGCATGATGGGAAATGTAGTTTTACAACAGCTGGAGAGCCGCAGGTTGGCCAGCCCTGCCCTAGTAGCAGCACTAGCCTCTCCCTGCTCTGCTATTCCTCTGCCCCTTCTCCAAATCCTTATTATGAAATCTTTCTCATTAGGATAAAGCACAACATCAGCTCCGCCGAGCCCCCGGCCAAAGTGTTGAAGTGGCGTCCGAGATCCCCAAGGGCCAAGTAAATGTAAGTGTTCATGTTAAATATGTTTATGTTATACACATAGCATACACTGTGCCACACGATATACAGTATACCGCTACACTGTGCCACACAATATACAGTATACCTCTACACTGTGCCAAAGGAGTGGGGTTTACACAGGAGGAGGGAGGTGCGAAGCGCGCTGGAGGGGCCCTTACAAATATTTGCTGTGGGGCCCAGTCACTTCTAGTTACGCTCCTGGGCATACTGACATCATGGAATCGCTGCACAGTCTATTTTAAATTGGCAACTGCTGGCCACAGATACCTTTGATTGGTTTGTCTTCGAATCACTTCACTAGCCTTTCTAAGCATCTGTGGACTATTGCATTTGAACCTCTGATTTGGTTTCTGATCCTGATCTTTTGCCTGATGATTTGGACCCTGACATGGTTTCCTGGTATCAACCCCTAGCTTGGTATTGTATCTGTTTTATTCTCTGATTGTTCTGTCTGTCTCTCCTGGTATTGACTTTGGCATAGTTTGGTTACCAATTTGTGTATTCTGGTTCTGTGCGGGTTTGTCTCTCCTGGTTTGACCTGGCTTGTCTGTTTCTGCTTTGCCTTTACCTAGTTTTGGCTGATCTATCAATAGTATATTACAGCACTTATTTAAGGAAGGACTGTCGACCAGTTCTGGGCTGTCAACTAGGACAGTTCGTGCAAATAGGTAAGGACAGTGGTTAGGCAAGATCAGCATGTCACTTGTGACCTCTGTAACAGGCGGAATAAAGGGATTTTCTGAGATTTTGATACTGATGTTTTATCCATCAGTATCTGATCGGTGGGGGTCCAAAACCCAGAACACCCGCCGAATAGTTATTTGAGAAGGCACTGGCGCTCTTGTGAGCGTTGCTGCCTTCTGCGTGCCTTTTAACCACAGCACTGTACATTGTATAGCAGCTGTGCTTGATATCGCGCTCAGCCCCTATTGAAGCGAATGGAGCTGAGTGTGGTACTAAGCCCAGCCGCTGTACAATGTACAGTGCTGTGCTTGGTAAGCTGCGAGAAGGCCGCGGCACTCACAGAAATACTGATGCCTTCTCAAACAGCTGATTGGCGGAGGTGTGGGACCCCCACTAATCAGATGTCATCATCATCAGTATCAAAATCCCTGAACACCCCTTTAAGCAGACCATGGACTCTTTTTGTATAATACAAGAATTTGCTATAACACATATGTTTGGAGAAGGGACAGCTTTTCTATAAATTTGATGACTCACGGATGACTGCTTTCATTGGAGTCATTGGAGGGAATTTATCACACCTTACAGTCCAGAATTCTGGCTTCAAAAAGTCGCAAATAGGGACTTTTTTAAATCACATGCTTTTACATTTTTATACCACTCACTCCCATGGGGGGTAAAATGGGTATGGTGAGCTATGTTAATGAGTTATCACTGAGACTTTTTACAATTTCTTGACCTTCATAAGTATAATTAAGAAACAGAATATAAAACATGAAGGCAAATTTACATGGCAACTCTTACCACATATTTGGTTTGATCCAATACCTAATTTACTACTGACCTAGATTTTGTAGTGTTGGAGGAAACATCAGAGGTCACAGGAAACTACTGCTGACCCATGCATAGAGAAAAAAGAAAAAGAAATGAACTCCTTGCAGAGCTTATTGCTGGTCAGGATAAATGCTGTGACACATCAATGCTTGTGCTGACCACTTTAACCACTTCAGGACCAGGACATGCTTGGCCTTCAAGATGGCCTTTCTTCAATTTTTATTTACCCAATTTTGGAACTAATTTTTTTTTGTTTAATTTTTGCATCAAACAGCAATATGGGATATTTTTTTGCTGGACATGTTGTAGTTCCTACACATACCATTTTGGGGTACGTATATGTTTATATTTAATTATCATTAATTAATTTTAGAGGAATGAGCAAAAAAGCACCATCATTACGCCATCTATTTTTTTCTCTTTTGTTTCTAGTTTTCATCGCTGATCCACAAATATGTGGCAGTTTTGTTATTGTGCTGTATACAGTCAGGTCCGTAAATATTGGGACATAAACACAATTCTAACATTTTTGGCTCTATACACCACCACAATGGATTTGAAACGAAATGAACAAACTGCAGACTGTCAGCTTTAATCTGATGGTATTTATATCCAAATCAGGTGAACGGTGTAGGAATTACAACAGTTTGCATATGTGCCTCCTACTTGTTAAGGGACCAGAAGTAATGGGACAATTGGCTTCTCAGCTGTTCCATGGCCAGATGTTATTCCCTCATTATCCCAATTACAATGAGCAGATAAAAGGTCCAGAGTTCATTTCAAGTGTGCTTTTTATTTGCATTTGGAATCTGTTGCTGTTAACTCTCAAGATGAGATCCAAAGAGCTGTCACTATCAGTGAAGCAAGCCATCATTAGGCTGAAAAAACCCAAAACAAACCCATCAGAGAGATAGCAAAAACATTAGGCATGGCCAAAACATAGTGGTGGTAGTGTCATGGCGTGGGCATGTATGGCTGCCAATTGAACTAGTTCTCTTGTATTTATTGATGTGACTGCTGACAAAAGCAGCAGGATGAATTCTGAAGTGTTTCGGACAATATTATCTGCTCATATTCAGCCAAATCCTTCAGAACTCATTGGACGGCGCTTCACGGTGCAGATGGACAATGAATAAAAATATATTTAATTAAAATGTGTTTTATATATATATATTTTTTTTATCTTTACAATACTTAATTTTATTTTTATTCTATTCTCATAAAGGGTCTTTTACTTAATGTATTTTTTAATTACAAAGTTCTGGCATACGTATTAACCCTTTCAGCTCCTGGTGATTTTCTATTGTTGCATTTTCATTTTTTATTCCCTGCCTTCTTAAGGGCATAACTTTTTTTTAAAAAAATTTCCATTCACTTTTCTATATGAACACTTTTTTTTTTTTGCGGGATAAATTGTACGTCTACTGGGCTGTGTAAGGGCTCATTTTTGCAGGGCAATCTCAAATTTTTATTGATATCATTTTGGAGTGTATTTTAATTTTAAATTTTTTTATTCAATTGCTTTGTATTCAAATTTTTTGTTAGATGAAGTGACATGTGCTCAAACCCCATGCTCTAGTCTCCACCCCGCACGTTTCTTGGCTGCTATGCAGCCAAGAAACGTCCAGGTAAGAATTGCAATCATTGTAATGCCGTAGCCTCGTTGGTTACTGGCATTACAGTGATTGGCTGTCCGGAACACGTGATCGGTTGCTATATAGCACCTGATGGCGCGTGTTCGGCTCATTATTAGTCAGGGAGAGCTAGGCTTAGAAAGGGACAGATAGTGTAGGGAGTGTGATCGTAATCTATTTAGTTGAAAAACATTTCAAAGACCCAAAAGGACTATTGTGTGTGGTGGCAGGAATTTAATATAGACATCAAATTTTTTTCCCCATACTTTTCCATACATTTTCTATAGAGGGTGTCTGCAGTGACTTGTGACATCTGTGCAATACCTTGTGTGTGTCAGGGCCAGAGATAGAAAAAATATAAGTGAAATCTAGTATATTTTTTCCATACTTTTACGTACTCTTCCTATAGAGTGTGTCTGCAATGACTTGTGACATCTGTGCAATACCTTCTAGAGATAGAAAAAATGTAAGTGAAATCTATTTACCTTTTTCCATACCTTTACATACTTTTTCCATATACTGTGCTTGCTGTGAACTGTGACATCCATGCCACATCTTGTGTGTCAATTGTGCATATAACATTTAATATGAAGAAGGCGAGCATTAAGGGATGGGGAAGTGGCCGTGATGCTGATGGTTCACGTAGAGGCTGTGGCCCTGGGCGCATTAAAACTGTGCCTGCTGCCAGAGCACAATAAAAACAATCATCCACGATACCTAGCTTCATGTCCCAGTTTGCAGGACGTTCCAGGACAAAACTCTTGAAGTCAGGCGAGTGCGACCAGGTGGTCGGTTGGATTGCAGCAGATAATGCTTCTAGTCGGTTAAGCACCACCCTGTCGTCCACCAAGTCCAGTCTCAGTAGCCAAGAGTCTGGTTAACAGAATCCTCACCCTGATCCTCCTTCCTCCCACCATGTAGAGTCTCGCCAAACAAGTGATCCCACACTCGGATATTCCGAGGAGCTCTTTTCATCTCCATTACTTGATTTGGCCCTCTAGCCAAGCACGCTTGAAGAGAGACATAAGATCTTGTTTCCTGATTCCCAACCTCTTGAGCATCCACAGTCACAAGAACATGATGGTGGGGAATGGCAATTAGTGTTTAATGAGGTGGATGCCAATGAGTCAACCGCAATTACTGTCTCAAGAGGTTGATGAAGAGGATGAGACACAGTTGTCAATCACTAAGGTTGTGGTTAGGTCAACAAATCCGGAGGATGAGCAGAGTGAGGAAGTGGTAGACGATGAGGTCACTGACCCAACCTGTGAAAGTGGAAAGCGAAGCGAGGACAGCAGTACAGAGGGGGAGGGATGGGTAGCACCACAACAGGCTGGAATAGGCATTTGGGTGGCCAAAGGAAGAAGGCGGGTGTCACGAGAAGCGGGTGGGAAGGTTGAAACTGTGCAAACTGACCCCACCTACACCTGTGTCCCTGCCTACTTGCACTTACCCATCCTAGGCAACGGAGATCAACTGGGCGGCGATCCCTAACCTGAGTAAGTGTGGGAGAGACAAATAAAACAGATAAACACAGAGACGTCAAACTAGCAAGGTCAAAACCAGGAGGTCAAGGCGGTACCGGGAGTCAATACCAAGAGAAGCAAGTACAAGAGGAGCAAGCAATGGACAAAGTAAAAAACAAGCCGAAAAACTAATTCCAAGTAACAATGTCAAAGGGAATATACACAATGTATAGAACCTTAATCACAGGCAACCTCTGGCCAGCAGGCTGCCTGTTAAATAGGGGAGAGAAGAAGTCATGTGATGTGGTCAGGGTCACATAACTCATCCCCCTGCATACAGCTGAGCGCCGAGTGCCTAGTTTGGCGCTCAGCTTTTTGCAGTAACTTTGGGAGCGGAGGACGCCTACCACGCTGAGGAGGTGTGCACGGCTGGGTCCTCTCGGCCCCTCTGTTGCTCTGGAGACGAGGACACAGCGCATGTCCTCGCTCCAAACTTATTGCAGGGCGCAGGCGGCACTGGAGGGATGGAGCGCGAAGCTGACGTCCTGTGACAGCGGACCACACCACACATGCACGCAACTCTACCACGGAGCACCCCCTTGTAGAAATCTCCCTTGCCAAGGAGTAGGTGTTCTGCAGTATGGCGCTTTTTTGAGGAATGAGCAGACAACAAAAGAATAGTAGTTTGCAACCTATGCCACACCAAAATGAGCTGGGGCGTGAACACTAGCAACCTCACCACCACCAGCATGATCCGCCACATGGCATCCAAGCACTGTAATAAGTGGGACGAATGCCTGGGTCCACAATCTGTGTCTGCAGGTCACACCACTGCCTCCTCTTCCCATATGGTACATGCTGGCCAATCACCTGTCGAAGGCGCAGGCGAGGATCCCTCTTGCCCTGCACCTGGACTTTCGCAAGCACCATCAGCGACCACATCCACTTCCCTGTCCCAGCGCAGCAGCCAAATGTCCTTACCCCAGGCATTTGAAAGCAAGCGCAAATACCGAGCCACCCACCCACAGGCCATAGCACTAAATGCACACCTTTCAAAATTACTGGCCCTGGAAATATTGCCATTTAGGCAACACGTGACCTGACCAACGCAGTTACTGGGAAGGTCCAGTTAACCACGGACACATGGACAAGTGCATTTGGCCAGAGACGCTACATTTCCCTGACGGCACACTGGGTGAACGTTGTGGAGGCCAGGAGCGAGTCGTACTCTGGGATGTCACAGATGCTACCGACGCCGAGGATTGCGGGCCCTACATCGATCAGTGTTTCTGCCAGCACCTACATTAGTGGCTCCAACCCCCACTTTTTCTCCTATGCCCCCTCCTCCACTTCCACCTCCAAATTATCCTCGTGCAGCACCAGTCAGCCATCAGCCAGTAGCTGAAAGCACTGCAGTGGGGAAGCGTCAACAGGCCGTGCTGAAGCTAATGTGCTAAGGAGACAAACAGCAGACTGCCGCAGAGCTGTTGCAGGGGATAAGAGACCAGACTGAGCTATGGCTCTCGCCACTCAACCTACAAACAGGCATGGTTGTGTTTGATAATGGCCGTAACTTGGTGGCGGCTTTGGAGCTCGGCAAGCTCACACACATCCTATGCCTAGCCCACATCTTAAACTTTGTGGTTCAGCGGTTTCTCAAAACCGCCCCAATTTTCCTGAGCTACTGGTGAAGGTGCGCCGCGTGTGTGCAAATTTCCGCAAGTCTTCGACAACTACAGCCGGTCTGTCAACGCTGCAGCAGCGCTTTAAATTGCCAGCTCACCGGCTATTGTGCGATGTGAGCATGTGCTGGAACTCCACGTTCAACATGTTGGCCAGACTTTGTGAGCAACAGAGGGCAGTAGTGGAATACCAGCTGCTACATGGTCGTCGCCTTTCCAGTCAGCTTCCGCTAATCAGAAGTGAGGAGTGGGCATGGATGTCTGACCTCTGTGAGGTTTTAAGAAACTTTGAGGAATCAACACAGATGGTGAGCGGCGATAACGCTATTATCAGCGTAACCATCCCACTTCTGTGTCTACTCAAACACTTACTGCTCACAATTAAGGATGACGCTTTGCATGTGGAAGAGGTGGAAATGGGGGAAGAAGACATTACACAGGGTGATAGCCAGACCACCCTCTGCCCATCTTCTCGCATGCGAATTGGATGATGAAGAGGAGGGGGCGGAGGAGCAGGAGACGGTTGCCTCCGCTACAGAGGGTAGTACCCATGGAAGTTTAATTCCATCTGTTCAGCGTGGGTGGGCAGAAGAGGAGGAAGAGGATGAGGAGATTGCGAGTGATCCTCCTGATGACGACAGCGAAGTCTTGCATGTTGGTACTCTGGCACACATGGCTGACTTCATGTTAGGATGCCTTTCCTGCGACCCGCGCGTCATACGCATTTTAGACAACACGGATTACTGGGTGTTCACCCTTCTCGACCCCCGCTACAAAGAGAACTTCTCATCTCATCCCTTAGGTGGAGAGGACGAGCAAAACGGTGCAATACCAGAAGGTCCTTGTTGAAAAATTGCTTCAAAGTTTCCATCTGACAATGCTGGCGGCGGAGTCCGTACTTCCTTGGCCAACCGAGGAGGGGAGACAAGGGGAACACACAGCAGTTCCCACAGAGGCAGAGCAACACTCTCCAAGGCCTGGGACAGTTTCATGACACCCCGCCAGTACCCTCACCCTGATGCATGGCCTAGTGTCACAAGGAGGGAAAAGTTTTGGAAGATAGTGAAGGAGTACGTAGCAGACCGTGTCGGCATCCTCAGTGATCCCTCAGTGCCTTACAACTACTGGGTGTCTAAGCTTGACACGTGGCACGAACTGGCGCTCTACTCCTTGGAGGTGCTGGCCAGCCCTGCCGTCAGCGTTTTGTCTGAGCGGTATTTAGTGCTGCTGATGGCATTATAACAGATAAGCGTATCTGCCTGTCAACTGAAAATGCTGACAGGTTGATTCTTATAAAAATGAACAACGCCTGGATTGCCCCTGACTGCTCAACTCCACCAGAGGAAAGCGGATGAACAAAGGCACTTTAAATGTGTTGTTTAATGTACTCAATACACTGTATTCCCATGCACCTCTTCCACCACAAACAAGGGTATATGGTTAAATCTTCCTTTTCTCATCCTTCTCCTCTTAAATCATATCAACATGCTTATTCGTCGCATATAATGCCCTCGAATATATGCCCTTGCATATAATTTTTTACAGTGTCAGTTCACCTGCAGGACCTCGCATATAATGTTTTACAGGGTCAGCTCACCTGCAGGCCCTCGCATATATAGTTTTTACAGGGTCAGCTCACCTACAGGCCCTCACATATAATGTTTTACAGGGTCAGCTCACCTGCAGGCCCTTGCATATAATGCCTTACAGGGTCAGCTCACCTGCAGGCCCTCGCATATAATGTTTTACAGGTTCAGGTCAACTGCAGGCCCTCACATATAATGTTTTACAGGGTCAGCTCACCTGCAGGCCCTCGCATATAATGTTTTACAGGGTCAGCTCACTTGCAGGCCCTCGCATATAATGTTTTACAGGGTCAGCTCACTTGCAGGCCCTCACATATAATGTTTTACAGGATCAGCTCACCTGCAGGCCCTCGCATATAATGTTTTACAGGGTCAGCTCAACTGCAGGCCCTCACATATAATGTTTTACAGGGTCAGCTCACCTGCAGGCCCTCACCTACAATCTTTTACAGAATCAGCTCACCTTCTGATGATGACAGCGAAGTCTTGCCTGTTAGTATTCTGGCACACATGGCTGACTTCATGTTAGGCTGCCTTTCCCAGGACCCGGGCGTTATACGCATTTTAGACAACACGGATTACTGGTTGTTCACCCTTCTCGACCCCCGCTACAAAGAGAACTTCTCATCTCTCATTCCTCTGGTGGAGAGGAAAAGTAAAATGGTGGTATACCAGAAGGTCCTTGTTGAAAAAGTGCTCCAAAGTTGATAGGGCAGACATCCAAATGCATTGTCGCTGTCATGGGGACATGCGATCGCCTAGAAGTTATATAGAGTCAACAAAGCGGCAGCAGGCCCTCACCTACAAGTCCAGTCTTAGTAGCCAAGAGTCTGGTCAACACAATCCTTACCATGACGGCATACTGGGTGAACGTTGTGGAGGCCGGGAGCAAGTCGGCTGCTGGCACCAGACTTGCCTTCACATAGATCCTCGTTAATGGAAAGTGTACTCATTTCAATAACAGTGTCTCTTGTTATTTATCTTCACTACCTCCCTGAGTCAGAAGTGGGTAATCGCCGCGCTCCTGCTGACTTCCTAGGACGCTTTCATAACTTGACCCACCCTCTCTGGGTGGTTCACAATTAGGAAAAAAAAGGGGCAAGGCAACAACAGCCAATCAGATTTCGGCCATTGACCTCCCTTGGATGTGGTAGCCGTTTCTCAGGCTCCCTCTCAGGCATCGAACCCTGATCCCCCGGTACCAGTGATCACTATGGTAGGCGCAGAAAAGAACACCGAAAGTGTATAGGGCAGACATCCAAATGGATCATCGCCGTCAGGAGACGTGCAATCGCCCAGAGGTTATCTAGAGTCACCAATGCGGCAGCAGGCCCTCGACCCTAATGTTTAAGATGGTCAGATCAGCAGGCCCTTGCTCCAAATGTTTTTGAGGGTCACCAGCAGGCCATCAATCATAATTTTTAAAGAGTGTGTATGATGCCCTCCTTTATGTGATATACAGGTTGTATCGGAGTGCCTCTTCCTTGTAATTTTTGGCAGCACTTGCACTTTATATGCAAGTAAATATATAGGAATGAATGTTTCTTAGCAATTTTTTGGGCGCATTATTGTCAGTCTGTGAAAGTGGTTTACTACTCGGACAACATGGTTCCCAGCAGTGACCTGGGAGTCCAAGATGCATCGAGACATCCTCCCCATGCTGATCCCGAACCATTTCGGTGGTGTTTCCATCAATTTCTGACTTTTTCCTATGAACCAGGCACCCTCCCCTCTTCAGAGCAGGGGGTGCCTGGTTTAATGCTCGGGTTCTCCCATTGACTTCCATTATACTTCCAGAGCACCTGAGCACTTTGGTGCTCGATCAACGCTAAATATTATTTTAATTGTAGAGGCATTTAGGGATGCGGCAATGCAAATGTTCATTTTATTATGTTAATTTTTACGTTTAATTTGGGGAAATGGGATGATTGGAATTTTTATACTTTACATTTTTTATTTTTTTAAATTTAAAATTTTTTACTCTTAGGAAACATAAATATACGATCACTTTAGATCACTTCTTTCTTACACTGCAATAAATTAGCATTGCAGTGTATGAGAAATTCGCTATTTTGCTATGGAGTTCTGCCACCTGCAGACCTCCATAGAAACTAAAGCTCTAATAGCCCTGTTTCCTGAAGAAAGACCCAGGCTATTGCATAGAAAGAATGGCTTCCCCGATCTCAGCTCAGGGAAGCTGTTCATGCTCCGGGAGAACAGTGCTCCCAGGGAAAGCCACCTCAGCTGCTGTGGTCGCAATTGAAGGGTTAAATATCTGCAATCGGCCTTATTACTTTTTACAAACATGAACCCACTGTGCTTGTAAGAGGTGGCCATCTCTTAAGACCAGACCAAATTTGCACATTAACAACTCTTGTCCTGAAGAGGTTAAACAAATGTATTATTCTGAATTGCATTACAAGAAATCTTATTTTACTCTTTACGTCCTTATTCACAAGTCAGTGTTTTGGTCAGTAATTTCCATTAGTGATTATGAGCCAAAACCAGGTTTGGAGCCTCCACAGACAAGGGATATAAGGTATAGGGCAATGGTGGCGAACCTATGGCACAGGTGCCAGAGGCGGCACTCAGAGCCCTCTCTGTGGGCACTCGCACCCTGGAAAAAGTCTATGATGTACCAATATGCCTTAGACTTTTCCTGCCATTCATCAGCGCAGGGCGCACTACGAACAGCACAGGCAGCACATTGAATGTAGATAGGCTATTATAGCTAAATGATAAATTACATTGAAGATATACTATATTGGTATTCATTGCCATGCAGTCTTTGCAATAAATAAGTGGGTGGTAGGGTTGCAGTTTGGGCACTCGGTCTCTAAAAGGTTCGCCATCACTGGTATAGGTGAAAGATCTGCACCTGTTCTGTGTTTAGACTCACACATGGTTTTGGCTCACTATCACTGTCAGAACACTGATGGGTGAGTAAGGCCTTATATAGCACTGACATTAGCATCATGCTATCCTCAATGAGGCGTTTGATCTAAGTTACCTATTAGTATGTCTTTAGAGTGAGGAAAGCTACACAAACACAGTGTAAACTCCATGCAGATGTTGTCCTTGGTCAGATTTGAACCTAGGACTCCAGGACTGGAAGGCACCAGTGATAACCCCTGCTCCACCACACTGGCATTACTTCTGGATGTGAAAACTTCTCTTTAAATTTCAGTGACACATTGAGGTTTCCTGATGCAGTCTTGGAAGCCAAAACCTCCTCTCCTTTTATGATCCACTCCTGATTTTGGCTTCCAAAACTGCATCAAGAAACCTGAATGTTTGGATGGACCCTAACACAGTGATATCACAGTTTGTACAACATGACTATTAGTTATAATTAACTCTATGTCAAGTGAATGCAGGTAAGATACTCTTTCCTTCTTTTATACTATTTTTATCTTGATCGATGAACTGTTAAATATCTTAAACTTTACAGCTTTGCATAAAAAAAAAAAAATTGGGTTCTTTCCTGTTGTCACTTCCTCAAGCTCTTTCCTTATCTTTAAAGATCATTTTCCTAGTGATATAAAGTGAGTGGCAGAATGTCCCCTGCCTCACTTGTCACACATCAACATTTTATATTTGCAGAGGATGCTGCTCCTCCTCCTTTCTTGCTTAGTTTTGACTGAATCTGTGCAGGCTAACTTTAAAGGTAAGTGAATGCATTACTGATTTTGGTGGGAAGTCTAGAATTCTTTAGTTTTACATAATTTATAAAATAAATTATTTTAGATATTTCCTAAATGGCTGTTTTGGCCTCTGCTTTGGTTATCTTTATCATTTTTACATTTTTTTTATGCTTTCACTGCCCTCCTAAGAGAGTTGTAGTATACATTTGAAGCCATACGACAATCAGCCATAAAATTGAAAGTCCAAGCAGCTGGACACCTAGCCATTAAAACCTCAAACGTTGTTCGTTTACTGCCCAAGGACTTTTCCTCTCTTACACGAACCAATGTAGAAGTCAATCAGCACTTATTTAAAGAGGCCTTTTACATGGCCTGATGTGAAATGAAAGGGGGTGAATGATTGTTATTACGATCATTCACCATCCCCCATTCACTATGCATATAATTGGCATTGCTGCACATCACTGTTCACACAGGGTGACATTCTGCCATCAAACAATGATTTTGGGTGGTACATCAAAGATGGCATCACTGAACAAACAAGTATTTTGGTCATTTGTCAGGAGATCATTAGCACTTTTACACAGGCTAATTATCCTCTGCCAGTGTAAAATGGCCCTAACACCTTTGCTGTAGGAAGCAATGTTGACTACTGAGATTATATAGATGCTCACCTGTCTATTGTCATGTATGGTGCTCTAAGTCTATACTGACTCATCCAGTCAGAGGAAGGTGTAAATAGGGTTTAATAGGTAGACTGGTACACTGTATCTGGCGATCAAGTGGAGGTGATAGTTTAATTAAATGATAATTTATTCCTAATATACTAAAAGCAATGTGGATATATAAAAATAAATAATGTGTAGGAAATAAGGTTACAAGGATATCAAAATATGAAAAATATATGATAGAATATGTTGACTACCAATCTCCCCTAGAAGTTTAGGATCCTCTTACTTGTACACCAGTTACCTTTTGTCTTGTGCAGTGGATTAACATTCATGACCTGTCCTCAGGATAGGTTATCAATATCAGATCAGTTGGGGTCCGACTCCCGGCACCCCCCCTAATCAGCTGTTTGAAGGGGTTGTGGCGCTCGGGTAGCTCTGCATCGTATTCAAAATTTACCTGCACACCATCAATATTGTAGTGGTGGTGCTGTGTAATTAAAACCGCTCGTCCCATTCAAGTGAGTGGGACAAGCAGTTGTAATTACGCTGCTTGCCGCTACAAAGAAGACAGCGTGCAGGTATATAGTGAATTCAACTGTATTGTCATCCTCAGGACGATGGACCTGCATACAATGTGGGGCCACTTTTATTTTTTTTTTTTTCAGGGCCACTTTAAGTTCCCAGTCTACCCTTGGTTGTCATTAATCTTTGTTGTGTATCATTCATATCAGTAAGGTGTGACCATAACATTTTCAATGCACACAAGTATCCACATGCATTTTAAAGGGTTTTGAAAATTCTTTAAAGTGCTATTTCAATCTGGACATTTCTTGGCATATCAATAGCACATGCCAAAAATGTCCAATAGGGACCTCTGGGAACTACTCCTATCACAAGAACAGGACCCTGCCGTGAATGGAAAGCAAGCTACACATGCGCCTTCCATTCACTACTATGGGGTTTCTTAAAAAAAGCAAAGCTCTGGTTATTTTTGGAGTTCCCATGTCAGTAAATGTATGCAGCATGTGAGAGAGGATTGGGTCCCAGAGGTGGAACCTGCATCTTTTGGACATTTAAAAAAAATATATACCTATTTATATTACATAAATATCAACAGGGGACCACCCCTTTAAGGTTCACTTTATGTGATTTAGGCCTCATGCACACGACCGTTGTTGTGTTCCGTTGTGTTCCCAAAATGGGGTTCCGTTGTTCCGTGATCTGTTTCCGTTTTTGTTTCCAGACATGAAGGAAAGTAAAAAAAAGTCTAAGTCAAGTTTGCCATGCAAATGATAGAAAAAAACGGACGTGGATGACAATCTTGTGTGCCTCTGCGTTTTTTCACGGACCCATTGACTTGAATGGGTCCGCGAACCGTTTTCCGTGAAAAAAATAGGACGGGTTATATTTTTTTGATGGACTGGAACCACGGATCACGGATGCGGATGACAAACGGTGCATCAGCCGAGTTTTCAACGGACCCATTGAAAGTCAATGGGTCCGCAGAAAATCACGAAAAACAGAACAACGGACACTGAATGAAACAACGGTCATGTGCATGAGGCCTAACACACACTCTTAGACCTCTTTTACATCAGCCATGCCAATTAGGTCAGGATCTGCTCAGGAATAAATTTAGGCTTGTGCACGCACGTTCAATCAATTTTGGCTGTGATTGCATTCAGTGTCTGTGTTTTTCTGTCTGGATTGCATGCGTTTTTTTCACGTGGCAATAACCTGAAGAATAACAATCTATATCTCCTAGCAGCCATCAGTGAAAAACGTATTGCATCCGGATGTCTTCTGTTTTTCATGCAAGCCCCATTTATTTCTGTGTAGCCAGGGCTACGTGAAAACTGTACAATATAGAACATGCTGTGATTAAAATGTATGGATGCTATGCGTTCACTACATCCAGATGGAAAACCCGCAGAGCCCTTATAAAACTGAATCCTGCTATTTTGCTTAAACTATATTTGGAATGGATTTTTTTCAAAATATAGTTTTTTTTTATTACTAAAACTAATAAATTTGAATGTATCCATGCTATGTCTATATTTATATTATTTGTAATAATTGCTATTTTTATATTTACAATTCTGCCTTATATTTCCCATATCTAGGTCCCCCAGAGGATGTAACTTTGTCATGGCAGGATCCTGTTATGATCATTCAAACTTCAGATCAGTATGATGGGACAATAAATAGCAATTGCATAAAACTTGTTTTGCAGCTGAAAAACAGAGAAGAATTGGAATGGCAGGTCTGTAGTGATTTTCTTAATCTTGGTTTAGAAAGAGAAGATTGTCCGACCCAGCTGGCCACACCTCTATAGTTATGAGTTTTGAAGCCTCTCATTTTCCATGCTCAGCTTTGGAGAGGCTACTAGTATGCATCTTGCACTCTGCTGTCATCACATTATAGATTTGTGGTGGCAGACATGGATGGGATCATCCTTGGATGTACACTTTTATTCAGTTATTTCCTGATATTGCCAATGTAACCCACAGTTATATCAACCCAATGATTTGGGGGGTAATATCTCTCCTTGGGGAGAGCGCTTATAGAGCCTATAAGTCTCCTCACGCCGATAAGGGCACTCTCCCCAAGTTGAGATAGAACCTCCAAACCCTGACTTAGGCCTCTCACTCGCCAGTGCTCTCTTCTCTGCACTGATGAGGGGCAATCATCCCGAAACTGTCTGCAGCTGAGGATCTGACTTATTTAATATCCGAGTCATGTCTTAAGCTCTATTTAAAAAGTTGAACACTGACTTATAGGATAGCTGCCTTACATCTGGTAGCATCAGAGGCAGAGCTTGGTAAATGGTCATTTGTATCCCTTCTTCCCCGAATTCCAGAGGAGCGTGGTCTGGCCTATAAGTCTCCTCACACAGATTTAAGGCGCTCTCTCCGCAAGGAGAGATAGTACCCCCCGAATCCTAACTTAGGCCTCTCACCCAGTTAAGCCAGTACTCTCTGCTCTGCACTGATGAGGGGCAACCACCCCGAAACAGCTGTCTGCAGATAAGATGCTGGCTTATTTATTATCTGAGTCAGGTCTCAAGGCCTGTTTGAAAGGTCAAACATTGACTTATAGGTTCGCTGCCTTACATCCGGTTGCATCAGAGGCAGAGCTTGGTAAAAGCTAATTTGCATACCTTCTTTCCATTACCCTAATGATAAACATCAGGCTCCAGATAAAATAAGCTACTATAAAAACTTTGGGGGTCAGTTACTAATCTGAAATATGCCAAAATTAGGCGTATTTCAGGCACAGATGGCAGCGCAAGGGTTAGTTACTGTACTCCGCCATCAGTGACTATTTCCCGCTTATGCCAGGTCCAAAATTTTGGGTGTGGCGTAGGCAGGGAACGAGTCGGTAGGCCCGTCTCATACAGAGAATAGGAGTAGAAAATGATCTATGATGTTCAGAACTGGTGCTGGATGCGCTGAAGTTATGGAGAGGCTGACGACTCTTCATAACTTTGGCAGATCCACCACCAGCTATGGGTCTTTATTAAGTCCGGAGTCTAAAATGCTGGTCTTAATAAATGTGCCCCTTTGTTATTTGGATAACTTTGAATTGAGAAGCCAGTTTACTATTTGTCATCATTACATATTAAAGGGGCTGTCTTATGAATACTACCTTTGTGCATATGCCCTATCATAGGGGGATCTTAGGACAGACAGAGGAGGTTCCAAGTGAATGGGCCTGAGATGCAATACAAGGCATAGCTCATAGACAAAACTGACAGCCTTAACGTATAGTGCTTAAAAGGCAGGGATTTTCTCTTTGATCTTCTTTATGTGTGTATCTGTTTTGCCCAGAGTATTTATTAAAGGTGCTATGCCATGATTGAGTTAAAATAATAAAAATCAGATATCATATAGTACATGACAAAACCTTTCAAACTAATTTAGAACTAGCCCTGTACCTCACATGGATCCAGAGATCTCCCCATTCATTGGTACTATTCCACTGCTGAATTTATCTCAGTCTGGTGGCTCGGGGGTTGTGTCCTTTCTAAGGGGTGTGTCCTTTCTGCAGAAGATTTAAAGGGGTTCTGCAGTTCGGCGGGGGTCCCGGGTGTCGGAACCCGCCGATCAGATGCTGGTGATCTATCCAGAGGATAGATCATCAGTTTTAAACAAACTGCAGAACCCCTTTAAGCTTAGCACATGCAAACAAGTTAGTGAGGTGGCAAGAAATAAGAAAAACAACAAACAGCAGGTGGCGCTATACAAATACATTTTATTTTGAATAGCTCAGTGGCTATACAAATTTTTTAATTACATGCAGTTTCAAAAGTATTCAGATCTATATGCTGGTTTGAAAATTGTGGAATATTTTTTGTGGCACAATCCCTATAAATTTAAACATTAAAGGAGTTATCTCCAGGACTTTGGATAGATTCTAGTTATCAGTCAACCTGCAGAAGGAAAATCATTTCACTGCTACTTACCATTGTGTCGCTCTGTCGATTCCGCAATCTAGGCTGCGCTCACATGACCACCTGACTGTTGTCTTCCATTGATGTCTTGACTAGTGATGAACGGCAGGGGCAATATTCAAATTTGCTATATTTCGTGAATATTTGGTAGAGTATTCGAGAATTCGCAAATTCAAGATTATTTTCTTGATCACAAAAAAATCGGCAATGAAATATTCGTGTAATGCGCTTGAAATGCAGGCGTGGGTCAGTATAGCTACATTTTTCAAGCTGCTAAAAGTTTCCTGAGACTGGAGAAAATGGTTGGCACGACAGAACATTACAATAGCTTTATATGCAGATAGAGTGCTCCAATATATTCCCGATTGCGAAATCGGCACCAATGATACGAATATTTTGGTGCAATACGTGCAACTTCACATTTTAACAGGTCTGACTACTTATTAGTGATTGGTGCGCTAAGTATTGTTGTGAACTTGTGACATCACAGCACTATGCATGTATGTAGCATAGATAGATACATACATACAGCACTATACATGTATGGACAGCAGAACTTATCAGCTACAGTATATCACTATCTAACCTACACTAACTATCTGTATTATATATATATATATATATATATATATATATATAGGCTAACTAACTAACTAACTAACTATCTAATGTAATGGCACAGGAAAGCAGAGAGCACAGCAATAACACTGCTGTCTCTGTCAGATCTGTAAAATACTGCATACAAGGGCTGCTGGGGAGGTTCTTATATAGTAAGGGGTGGGCAACTTTCCTATAGGTTGTTAGGGATGTTGCTAAGCTCAGGCAAAGACATTGCAGCCTTCTCATTGGCCCACAAGCAAGAAGGAAGGTTACTGATGAAAAAAAAATCTAGAATATTTGAAATTATGAATATTTATCACCATATTCTAAATATTTGCAAATTCTCGAAGTGCCAATATTCGCGAATAATATTCGCTATTCGAATATTCGAGCCCAACACTAGCCTTGACTGGATGTTCTCTTGTGTTGTCCATGTGCATTAGGTGAGCATAGCCAAGAGTGTGTAATCGGCAGTGCAACGGAATGGTAAGTAGTGGTGAAACAATCTTCAAAGCCCAAGAGAACCCCCTTTTAAGCATTTTTCATATTTTAGTGACGCAAAGATGTCCTAGTTTTAGGGAAACAAAGTATATAATTGAAATATCTCTATCAGACCACAGTTTTATTTATTCTTAGTTAAATTAGTTATAAATATTTTCACAATGGCAATGCATATTGATGATTACTTTTCTGTGAAGGAGAATGCTAAACTTGCCATTTTAATTTAAATTGGTATTCCCATCTCAGTCATTTACAGAAAATACCATGACTGATAGAGGTAAATTTCCTATGTGGGACCCACACATATAGTGAGCACACTGGGCCCCCAACCTCATCCCACCTGATCAGGTAGCTTCCACACCCAGGAGGAGAATGTTGAGGTAGGCAATCATTTGTGTGGCTCTCTAACTTATTTGGAGGCCAGCATGCGGTCACCAGCTGGAAAGCATTTATGATTGATAGTCATACTCGAGCACTTTGAATCCAGGCTAGAGATGAGCACATTTTTCTAAAATTCGATTTACTGGTTTGCCAAATCTTTTTGGAAAAATTTGCTTCGATCCGAATAAATTTCTGGCGAATTACGTTAAAAACTTCTATTTCCTAGTTGCAGAGAGCCTTTCTAGTGGTGTAGAACACTGTGCCTTGCAGTAACACGCATAGGGAGGCTGCTTTGATAGTGAAATAATACTGTGAGTCCGTATGACATGCAGATGACAGGCGTCACACTTAGAATGACTGCACACTTCACTTATTTGGGCAGTCATGGGGCCCAAACTAACCAAATAACTGAAGTATCAACTCAGCCTTACAGGTCGATGTTAGCGCCAAGAAGAAGCGCATTCCTTTTACACCCTTGTCAGCTGATTCCACATAGATGTCTACAGAACTTGTTCTATTAAACGCTTATACAAGTAGAGCCCTCCTTCCAGAGTGGAGAGGGTGTCAGTATTAAGTTTGTGTTGACGTCACTGATTAATTTGCCTTTTCTCTGATTCGTCAGAACAATAACTCACAAAAAACGGATCCTGTCTGTGGAGCATACGCCTTCACTCGGTCAGCATTTGCTCAATAATCCATCAGTATTGCTAATGCCAAAAAAAACAGCAGTGGATCTAAAACAGAGATGACAGGTGAATGGAATATTTGCATATCTTCTGTGTTTTGTACCCACTCCTGCTTTTGGCTACCAAATCATAAGCCAATTCTGATGGGACCATACAGGCCTCACAGCTGCTACACAGACAGGATCTGTTGTGCGTCTCATTTTTCCTTTGTTCTGACAGATCAGAAGAAAGTTCAAATAAATGATAAATAGTGGACCAGTCATGAAGTGGGGAGGGTGAGAACAGAATGAGAAGTCCACAAAGTGGCCCAATGAGTGTGGAGGTGGCGGCAACAGCACTAGCATCAGGAGGATACCACAGAGTGGCAAGGTGACATAGTGTGGAGATGGCAGCAGCAGCAGGATACCACAGAGTGGCAAGGTGACATAGTGTGGAGATGGCAATAGCAGCAGAATCAGGATACCACAGAGTGGCTAGGTGAAATTGTGTGGATATGGAAGAAGCAGCATTAGCATCAGGAGATCACAGAGTGGCAAGGTGACATAGTGTGGAGATGGCAGCAGCAGCAGGAGTATACCACAGAGTGTCAAGGTGACATAATGTGGAGACGGCAGCAGCAGGATACCACAGAGTGTCATGGTGACATAGTGTGGAGATTGCAGCAGCAGTAGCATCATCAGAAAACCACAGAGTGGCTAGGTCAAATTATGTGGATATGGCAGCAGCAGCATTAGCATCAGGAGACCACAGAGTGGCAAGGTGACATAGTGTGGAGATGGCAGCAGCATCATCATCAGACCACAGAGTGGCAAGGTGATAAAATGTGAATATGGCAGCAGCAGTAGCAGCAGGAGGATACCACAGAGTGGCAAGGTGACATAATGTGAATATGGCAGCAGCAGCAGTATACCACAGAGTGGCAAGGTGATATAGTGTGGAGATGGCAGCAGCAGCAGGAGTATACCACAGAGTGTCAAGGTGACATAATGTGGAGACTGCAGCAGCAGGATACCACAGAGTGTCATGGTGACATAGTGTGGAGATTGCAGCAGCAGTAGCATCATCAGAAAACCACAGAGTGGCTAGGTCAAATTATGTGGATATGGCAGCAGCAGCATTAGCATCAGGAGACCACAGAGTGGCAAGGTGACATAGTGTGGAGATGGCAGCAGCATCATCATTAGACCACAGAGTGGCAAGGTGATAAAATGTGAATATGGCATCAGCAGTAGCAGCAGGAGGATACCACAAAGTAACAAGGTGACATTGTATGGAGATAGCAGCAGCAGTAGCAGCAGCAGCAGGGGGATACCACAGAGTGGCAAGGTGACATAATGTTGATATGGCAGCAGCAGTAGCAGCAGGAGGATACCACAGAGTGGCAAGATGACATAATGTGGAGACGGCAGCAGCAGCATCATCAGACCACAGAGTGGCAAGGTGACATAATGTGGATATGGCGGCAGCAGCAGGAGGATAACACAGAGTGGCAAGGTGACATAGTGTGGAGATGGCAGCAGCAGGAGGATACCACAGAGTGGCAAGGTGATATAATGTGGATATGGCAGCAGCAGGAGACCACAGAGTGGCAAGGAGACATAGAGTGGAGATGGCAGCAGCAGCATCAGGAAACCACAGAGTGGCAAGGTGACCAAATGTGGAGATGACAGCAGCAGCAGGAGGATACCACAGAGTGGCAAGGTGACATAGTGTGGAGATGGCAGCAGCAGGAGGATACCACAGAGTGGCAATGTGACATAATGTGGATGGTGCAGCAGCAGTAGCAGCAGGAGGATACCACAGAGTGGCAAGGTGACATGATGTGGATATGGCAGCAGCAGCAGGATACCACAGAGTGGCAAGGTGACATAGTGTGGAGATGGCAGCAACAGTAGCAGCAGGAGGATACCACAGAGTGGCAAGGTGACATGGTGTGGAGATGGCAGCAACATTAGCAGCAAGAGGATACCACATAGTGGCAAGGTGACATAATGTGGCTATGGCAGCAGCAGTAGCAGCCGGAGGATACCACAGAGTGGCAAGGTGACATAATGTGGATATGGCAGCAGCAGGATACCACAGAGTGGCAAGGTGACATAATGTGGATATGGCCGCAGGAGCAGCAGCAGCAGCAGCAGCAGGAGGATACCACAGAGTGCCAAGGTGACATAGTGTGGAGATGGCAGTAGCAGCAGCAGCGTCAGGAGACCACAGAGTGGCAAGGTGACATAGTTTGGAGATTGCAGAAGCAGCAGCAGGAGGAAACCAGAGTGGCAAGATGACAAAATGTGGAGATGGCAGCAGCAGCAGGAGGAGAATACCACAGAGTGGCAAGGTGACATAGTGTGGAGATGGCAGCAGCAGGAGGAGGATACCACAGAGTGGCAAGGTTACATAATGTGGATATGGCAGCAGCAGCAGTATACAACAAAGTGTCAAGGTGACATTGTGTGGAGATAGCAGCAGAAGTAGTAGTAGCAGCAGCAGCAGGGGGATACCACAGAGTGGCAAGGTGACATAATGTGGATATGGCAGCAGCAGCAGGAGGATAACACAGTACTGCCTTTTTCGCAAAGAAATTATGGCTTGTGACTCTACACCTTGGCTTGGAACAAGCCATCAGTTCACTGAAAGGTGCAGAGTCCACCACTTGGAAAGGGAGGGACTGGAGCACGTTCAACTTCTGCGCCGTTGGATGCACGCATACTGTTGTCTTTTGGCAATCGCTTCAGTGATCGATTGCTTGACGGAATGACTGACGAGGAGTAGGAGCAGGAGCATCTGGACTAGCAGAAGAAGGGAATGACAGACCGCTCCCTTCGGCTGAGATGGTGGAGCCTTGACTGGCTCAAACCAGGTGCATGCCACTGGGTGATGCAACGGTCGCTACTGCAGGCTGGACCAGCAGATTGGAGCCTCGGTTCTCCCAGGTCACTTTATGGTTACGCTGCATATGTTGATGCAGGGCTGTGGTGCCAACATTGGCACCCTGGCCACACTTCATCTTCTGCCCACAGATTCTATATATGGCCATGTTGACCTCCTCCGACGGCTTCGCAAAAAACTGCCACACCGCTGAGTACCTGATTTTTTTCCCCAACAGTACTCACTGGCTGACTGCTACTGCCGCTGCTTCCGTGAACCCGTGCACCACTGCTTTCCGGGCAGGAAATCTGCTGTAAAGCTGGTAGTCTACCCCGGTCACGTTTGGCTCCTGACCTAAAACTGCTGCCACCCTGCTGACTCCCAGCCATGCTACCACCTTGCTGGCTCAGACGCTGTCTCACAGGCAAGCTGCCACCCTCTTCTGATGATGATGATGAAGCCTCTTCTGCACCTGGCTCCCAAGTGCGATCGGCTTCATCATCATCGAGTATTGTCTGCACATCACTGATGTCCTCCTCAACAGTCTCTGGGTAAGGAGCCTGACCGCATGCAACACCACCTCCCATGCCACTCTTCTCATCACTACTTGCCCGCCTAGTGGAGGAAACTGCAGAGGTCTCCTCCAGATCTTGGCTAGGCAGTAGCTGCTGACTGTCCTCTAGTAGCTCTTTCTCACTGCAAAGTGGAGCTGAGCCCACAGCATGTAGTACTTCTCATGGCGAGGGAACAGAAAAGGACAGAGACAGGTTGAGGACAGGTGAGGGCACAGGGCCTGCTCCCAGACCATGCCAACTTAGGGTTGTGTCTGACGAACCCATCGACTGTTGGCTGGGGGTGTCTGATGTCACTTGGGATGACGTGGATGACCGAGTTAACCAATCAAGAACCGCAGGGTTGCTGGTCAAGACACGACCGCTAGATGACACCAGGAGCTTCTTGCTGCGACTCCTGCTGCCACGCCCCCTTACCCTGCTGCGACCACTGCTTGCGCCAGAAATATTTAGGCCTCTACCACTCCTCTGTGCCTGGCCTGGCACTTCTCTGTCTGACATACTTGTACCTGAACTAAACAAATTAAATGGAAATTAAAACACCCCTAAAAGCGACAAATATATTTTTCTCTTTGTACTGAAATAGGCCACTAAACAATTTCACCACAATTAACTGCAGAAGTGAACGGAGAATATATTTTTCTGGTTGGACTGAAATACGCCACTATACACTTTGACCAGAAGAAAATTAAAAAGTGAACTGCGATATATTTTTCTTGTAGTACTGAAATACGCCCCTATACGCTTTCACCAGAAATAACTGCAGAAGTGAACTGAGAATATATTTTTCTTGTTGGACTGAAATACGCCCCTATACGCTTTCACCAGAAATAACTTCAACAGTGCAGTGCGTATATATTTTTATTTTTTTACTGTAATACGCCCCTATGCGCTTTCACCAGAAATAACTGCAACAGTGCAGTGCGTATATATATTTTTCTTGTAGTACTGAAATACGCCCCTATACGCTTTCAACAGAAATAACTGCAGAAGTGAAATGCACATATATTTTTCTTGTAGTACAGATATCAGATACTAAAGATACTAAGATATAAGCCACTAATAGCTTTTCAACATAGCACTTGTAGCCCAATAACAAATAGCTGGAATGACACAGCTGTCTAATGGCTATTCGGATCCCCAAATAATCTTTCCTTGCACTTGTAAATTGCTTTCCTATCAATGTCCCTAGCGCCTTCTGACATCTCTCCCTGCACTAAGATGCTGTGAAATGATTCCTCTCTATCCTTTTCCTGCACTTATAAATCGTTTTTTCAGTCTTTTTTTTGTCCACAATCAGGTTTTTCCAATTGACGTCTTTCACACGTCTGTCCCTGTACTCTGAACGCTTGAAAATGTCTAACTGTAAGATGGTCGCCGTATTTATAGGGCTGTGAAATCACAGGGCTGGCTGGCTGCTGATCGACTCCATGCAGGCATGTCAATCTGGGTGATTCCACCTTCCCAGAGTTCCTTGCCCCATGTCCTCAGTCCTCACACGTGTAGCCGCCATTTTAGCAAAAATGCAATTCATTACCACGAAGCGCAAGGAAATTCGCATTTGTTGCGAATCATTTTTTTCGTCAGCTTCGATTCGCTCATCTCTAATCCAGGCCTTCAATTCTTTTTGTATCATGATCAATGCTGATAGTGATGTTGAACACCAGGGAAGCGGGAGGGGGTTCTTCCTTTGTCATCTCCCTGTGTTGTCTACCCATGCTGGGTGAGATAAATATCTCTGTAAAAGACAACTTTTCCAATTTTTTGTCATTTTACAGAGATATTTCTCTCACCCAGCATGGGTATATGTAAAAATACACCCCAAAACACATTGCCCTACTTCTCCTGAGTACGGCGATACCACATGTATGACACTTTTTTGCAGCCTAGGTGCGTAAAGGGGCCGAAAGTCCAACGAGTACCTTTAGGCTTTACAGGGTTGCTCACAATTTAGCCCCGCCCAAAATGCCAGAACAGTAAACACACCCCACAAATGACCCCATTTCGGAAAGTAGACACCCCAAGGTATTCGCTGAGGGGCATATTGAGTCCATGAAAGATTGAACTTTTTGTCACAAGTTAGCGGAAAGGGAGACTTTGTAAGAAAAAAAAGAAAAAATCAATTTCCGCTAACTTGTGCCAAAAAAAAAGAAACTTCTACAAACTCGCCATGCCCCTCATGGAATACCTTGGGGTGTCTTCTTTCCAAAATTGGGTCACATGTGGGGTAAACCAGTGTCTCACACACACAGAAAGGGAGTTAACCCTTCCAAGACCAGGGAAGGGAAAACACCACTTAAAGGGGAAGTGTCCAAACCAAGATCACACTGTGGCTGTTGCCGCAGGCAACGACATGGGTGGCGACCATGTCCTGGGAGTCAGCCCGAAGGCCGGGACACTGCCACAACATGTACACATCCAACCAAATGTTGCCACGGGCAGCCACAGTGAAGGGAAGAGTCCTAGTGCACACACAACACCAAACGCAGTGCACACCAGACAAACAAACACAACACCCAACATGAAGATTGTTAGGTGCAACCGCATGCCATGCAGCAAGCTGCCCAGCACCGCTCAGGCTGCTCTGCTGAAAGCAACACATACAACTAGTTGCCCGCAGCAACCACAAGTGAGGCCACAAACCAGCGGCCCTCACCTGTGATTGAACACCAAAACCAAACCGCAGGCAAGCGCATGCGGTTGAGGAGTCACGACCATAACCGTGGCCGTGACACATTTGTGGGGTGTTTCTACTGTCTGGGCATTGTAGAACCTCAGGAAACATGACAGGTGCTCAGAAAGTCAAAGTGTGTAAATTCACATTTTTGCACCACAGTTTGTAAACGCTATAGCTTTTACCCAAACCAATAAATATACACTTATTGCATTTTTCTTTTATCAAAGACATGTAGAACAATAAAGTTAGAGAAAAATGTATATAGAAATGTAGTTTTAATTGAAAGATTTTACAACAGAAAGTGAAAAATGTCATTTTCTCCAAAAATTTTGGTTAATTTTGATTAATATCAAAAAAAGTAAAAATTTCAGCAGCAATCAAATACCACCAAATGAAAGATCTATTAGTGAGAAGAAAAGGAGGTAAAATTCATTTGGGTGGTAAGTTGCATGACCGAGCAATAAACGGTGAAAGGAGTGTAGTGCAGAATTGTAAAAAGTGGTCTGGTCATTAAGGGGGTTTAAGCTAGGGGAGCTGAGCTGGTTAATGTATGCTTTAACAATGTCCTTTGTGGGATGTGGATATTCTCCTATGCAAGTGATCAGTCTACTCATACGGTGTGTCCAGGCTATGTAAGACTTTAATCTCCTTGATACAGGGCTATGGAAACTCCGGGGTCCTTTCTTTTTAGACAGCACTTCTCCACAGTACATATCCTCACACCTCCTCTTTACTTCTGGAATGCTACTAACACAATTCTTTGCTCTTTTCTTATCTTTGCCTAGTTTAATCTAGAGCCTGACTCAGCTAGCTCAGCTCCTCTCACTTCGCTGACTCAAACTGCTCTGTTCTGACTCTAGAACGTTCTAACTCCTCCATTCTAAGGAGGGATACAGCTCCACCTAGTGGCTAGTGGTCACGGCCTGTTAACAAAAATTTGCTTATTTACACAGCAAAAACTGAAATACACATCACAACACAGTTTTGGTCTTTTGCAGTTAGAATATAGGAAATGCATCAGACAACTCCAGATGCAGGGGAACCACTGCTTTAACAGTGGGGCACTGCAATACTAACACATTTATTCTTCATTCTGTATATAGTCTATTTTGTTTTAGAACTTCTTTACCTTGATCTTATCTTTTTATCTCAAATATGGTACTGCATGTGTTTTTTTATTTTTGTCAACATTTGTTTGGAGATCTGATAATAGATATTGTAGATATTACGTTAGTTAATGTTGCAATTTCCTGCAGCTGGTTGTTCTTATTAAACGTCGAAAAGTCAGTGACCACATCACCACTGTTACATTAACAATTTTCCACCATTCAGTGCTACAGCACAGTATTCTACACTAAGCTGTACAATGCAATTCAAGTCATATTGTGTCTCCTTATTTTTCCCCAGGAGAGAGCCAATGTGTAATTAATGCTTAGTCACTATTATGTAAAAACAGTGAACCCTTTTTATATGTCCATATGCCCATGGTTTAGCCAATAAACTATGGACCTACAGTATTTAAAGCCTAGAGCAGTGATGGTGAACATTTTGCAGACCGAGTGCGCAAACTGCAACCCAAAACCCACTTATTTATCGCAAAGTGCCAACACGGCAAGTTAACCTGTATACTATAGTCCAATATTGTATATCTTCCATGTACTTTATCATTTAGCTATAATATCTTGTCTACATTCAGCGCGCTGCCTGTCCTGTTCATAGTGCGCCCTGCGCTGATGAATGTAAGGAAAAGTCTAAGGCCCCTTGCAGACGAGCGTGTCCGGATTACGTCCGAATGCGTTGCGGATGCGTTCAGTAAAAACTGCGCAATTTCGCAGGTAAAGTGATTCAGTTTTGCCTGCGAGCAAGTTCAGTTGTTCAGTTTTTATCGCGCGGGTGCAATGCGTTTTGATGTGTTTTGCACGCGCGTGATAAAAAACTGAATGTATACAAACAACATCTCTTAGCAACCATCCGTGAAAAACTTATCGCATCTGCATTTGCTTGCGGATGTGATGCGATTTTCACGCAGCTCCATTCACTTCTATGGGGCAAGCGTTGCGTGAAAATCACAGAATATAGAACATGCTGCGATTTTCACGCAAAAAACAAGTGATGCGTGAAAACTAATGCACATGTACACAGCCCTATTGAAATAAATGGCTCCGGATTCTGTGCAGGCGCAATGCGTTTGTGAAAGGGGCCTAAGGCATATTGGCACACCATTGACTTTTTCCAGTGCATGGGTGTCCACAGACAGGGCTCTGAGTGCCGCCTCTGGCACCCGTGCCATAGGTTTGCCGCCACTGGCCTAGAGACACATTGGTGGGCCATCAATATCAAAATCTCAGACTACCCCTTTGAATGAAAGAAGAGCGTCTCATTCTTGACAGCATCCTTTAGGTCAGAAAGTGTGTACATCACTGCTTTAATGATGGACTACAGAAGGGCCCAATCTAAACTTTGGATGTCATGAACACACATGCAGCACTTTTTTTTGCTGATAATTTTCTCTGTATGCTCTTTATATAATATGTATAATATACTGTAAGTGTTGAAGGTGACTATCACCTTTAAGAACAGAGGAATATACTGAAATATGATTATATTTATGGCATGTCAGTATATAGTCTAACATGGGATTCAAGGGTCATAATAAGCAGTAGTGTTGGGCGCGAATATTCGAATCGCGAATTTTAATCGCGAATATCGCCATGAGAATTTGCGACTATTTAGAATATAGTGCAATATATTCGCATTTGTGAATATTCTAGATTTTTTCCTTGATCCCATGATCCCTCCCTGCTTCTTGCTTGTGGGCCAATGAGAAGGCTGCAATGTCTTTGTCTGAGCTTAGCAACATCCCTAGCAACCAATAGGAAAGTAGCCTACCCCTTTCTATATAAGAACCTCCCCAGCAGCCATTTTCTGCATTTTTTTGCATTTATGAGAGACAGCAGTGTCATTGATGTGCTCTGTGCTTTGGTGTGTCAAACTCATTACATTAGTTAGTTAGTTAGTTAGCTTATATATATAATACAGATAGTTAGTGGGAGATAGTCAGTGTAGGTTAGATAGTGATATAGTGTAGCTGATAGGTTCCAGTGCAGGGTGTTAGGTAGTGTGATAGGCTCTGCTGTCCATATATACAGGTCCTTCTCAATAAATTAGCATATTGTGATAAAGTTCATTATTTTCTGTAATGTACTGATAAACATTAGACTTTCATATATTTTAGATTCATTACACACAACTGAAGTAGTTCAAGCCTTTTATTGTTTTAATATTGATGATTTTGGCATACAGCTCATGAAAACCCAAATTTCCTATCTCAAAAAATTAGCATATTTCATCCGACCAATAAAAGAAAAGTGTTTTTAATACAAAAAAAGTCAACCTTCAAATAATTATGTTCAGTTATGCACTCAATACTTGGTCGGGAATCCTTTTGCAGAAATAACTGCTTCAATGCGGCGTGGCATGGAGGCAATCAGCCTGTGGCACTGCTGAGGTGTTATGGAGGTCCAGGATGCTTCGATAGCGGCCTTAAGCTCATCCAGAGTGTTGGGTCTTGCGTCTCTCAACTTTCTCTTCCCAATATCCCACAGATTCTCTATGGGGTTCAGGTCAGGAGAGTTGGCAGGCCAATTGAGCCCAGTAATACCATGGTCAGTAAACCATTTACCAGTGGTGTTGGCGCTGTGAGCAGGTGCCAGGTCGTGCTGAAAAATGACATCTTCATCTCCATAAAGCTTTTCAGCAGATGGATGCATGAAGTGCTCCAAAATCTCCTGATAGCTAGCTGCATTGACCCTGCCCTTGATAAAACACAGTGGACCAACACCAGCAGCTGACATGGCACCCCAGACCATCACTGACTGTGGGTACTTGACACTGGACTTCAGGCATTTTGGCATATCCCTCTCCCCAGTCTTCCTCCAGATTCTGGCACCTTGATTTCCGAATGACATGCAACAGTCCAGTGCTGCTTCTCTGTAGCCCAGGTCAGGCGCTTCTGCCGCTGTTTCTGGTTCAAAATTGGCTTGACCTGGGGAATGCGGCACCTGTAGCCCATTTCCTGTACACGGTGGCTCTGGATGTTTCTACTCCAGACTCAGTCCACTGCTTCCGCAGGTCCCCAAAGGTCTGGAATCGGTCCTTCTCCACAATCTTCCTCAGGGTCCGGTCACCTCTTCTCGTTGTGCAGCGTTTTCTGCCACACTTTTTCCTTCCCACAGACTTCCCACTGAGGCGCCTTGATACAGCACTCTGGGAACAGCCTATTCGTTCAGAAATTTCTTTCTGTGTCTTACCCTCTTGCTTGAGGGTGTCAATGATGGCCTTCTGGACAGCAGTCAGGTCGGCAGTCTTACCCATGATTGCGGTTTTGAGTAATGAACCAGGCTGGGAGTTTTTAAAAGTCTCAGGAATCTTTTGCAGGTGTTTAGAGTTAATTAGTTGATTCAGATGATTAGGTTAATAGCTCGTTTAGAGAACCTTTTCATGATATGCTAATTTTTTGAGATAGGAATTTTGGGTTTTCATGAGCTGTATGCCAAAATCATCAATATTAAAACAATAAAAGGCTTGAACTACTTCAGTTGGTGTGTAATGAATCTAAAATATATGAAAGTCTAATGTTTATCAGTACATTACAGAAAATAATGAACTTTATCACAATATGCTAATTTTTTTAGAAGGACCTGTACATGCTACAGACATAGTGCTGTGATGTCACAAGTTCACAACAATACTTAGTGCACCAATCAGTAATATGTAGTCAGACCTTCTAAAATGTGAAGTTGCCCGTATTGCGCAAAAATATGCACATTAAATGCCGATTTGCGCAATCACTAATATATTCGAGCACTCTAAGTATCTGCATATAAAGTTATTCTAATGTTCTGCCGTGCCAACCATTTTCTCCAGTCTGAGGAAACTTCTAGCAGCTTGAAAAATGTAGGAAAAGTGACCCACTCCTGTATTGACTACGCATTACGCAAATATTACATTGTCGATTTTTTCAATCAAGAAAATAATCGCAAATTCTCAAATTTATTACAAATATTCTCCCAAATATTCGCAAAATATTGCGAATTCGAATATTGCCCCTGCCGCTCATCACTAATAAGCAGTATGGCTTGTCAACAAGGTCTCTGCGCACATTTCATTCTTGTTCCTTTGCCCCTTGCTAGAGAACTATTACATCTTCAGATTGTCATGATATGGACTCATCAACAACACACATACATTGCAGTTTCAACAATCCAAACCTGGATCCAGAGAAGTGTTTCTATATGCAATTGCAGTTTCAAACCGTAGAGGGTTGTAAATGGTCAGTATATGAAAGCGAGTGGAGCAATAGCATCTTCATGAAGAACTACAGTCTAGTAGGTATGATTCACGTCATATAATGTTCTGTACCACATTGTGTCTTGGTCTATTGCTTTGAAGTTATGTAGTATTTGTTCTTTCCTCTTTATTAGAGTCATGTGATGTGCCCGCAGCAGCCGGAGTGCAGACCTTCATCATTACATTTTCAGTCATTTCTACTGTGATCATAATTATTGTAGTATTTCTCAGGTGTAATATGGAAAGGTACGTAAATGAACAAGTATTACTTACAGCAGTAAATCGCTAAACAAATGGGTTCTTTGAAATATCCATTTTCAGTTTTGAAGTTTTTTTTACAACAGGCAAAACTATTAAAAAGTGATGTAGCTCTATAAGGCCTCTTTCACACGGGTGTTCCGGATTTTCTCTGGATGCGTTGCATGTACATTGCGGGAAAACCGCACGAGTAGGCATGCAATTGCAGTCAGTTTTGACTGCAATTGCGTTCCGATGTTCAGTTTTGCACACGCGTGAGAAAAAACTGAATGTGGTACCCAGACCTGAACCCGGGCACGTGGTGAGCGCGGTGACGTCAGCGCAGGTCCTGCTGAATAAAGATAGAAGATTATGTCATCAAAGGTCCTTTTGCAGGTCCTGAAAGAAGAAGCAAGAAGACGATGCCAGCTGCGCGATCAATCGGATGAGGTGAGTTCATTTATTTATTTTTTTAACCCCTCCAGCCCTATTGTACTATGCATTCTGTATTAAGAATGCTATTATTATCCCTTATAACCATGTTATAAGGGAAAATAATGCAGTGATTAGACTTTAATGGGGTTGCTCATCCCTATCATCTCCTAGCAACCATGCGTGAAAATTGCACTGCATCTGCACATGCTTGCGGATGCTTGCGATTTTCACGCAGCCCCATTCATTTCTATGGGGCCTGTGCTGTGTGAAAAACGCAGAATATAGAACATACTGCGATTTTCACGCAACGCACAAGTGATGCGTGAAAATCACCGCTCATCTGAACAGCCCCATTGAAGTGAATGGGTCCGGATTCAGTGCGGGGGCAATGCGTTCACCTCACGTATTGCACCCGTGCGGAATTCTCGCCCGTGTGAAAGGGGCCTAAGTTTTATGGGCAAATGCATAAACACAGGAGAGAAATGTACAATAGGAGACCGGGTAGATCGGCTTTAACTAAACAATATTATACAAGGGGTTAAAAGGGTTATCCTGACAACACAGGTTTGCAGTGATCTTGGCAGTCCATGATAGCCAAGCATTCAGTATTAAAGGGAGCTTGTCATATGGAACATGGCATCTAAGCTGCAGGAGAAGGCGTCAGGTAATAGAGCAGGAGAAGCTAACCTGATATACAGGTGAAACTCAAAAAATTTGAATATCGTGCAAAAGTCCATTGATTTCAGTAAAGGCTTGAAATAAAGGCTTGAAATATCTCGCTTTGCATGTGATGAGTCTATCTCATATATTAGAAAGAGAAAAATATGGAAAATTCAGCCCGCACAACCCCTAGCAGGTGCAGATTGCTGTGGCGAAATAGAGATATAAATGTAAAAACACAAAATGCAATCGCACTCTACAACCAGCACTCTGCCCTGCCTTTATGCTGGATGTTGAATAAGGCATTGGTGTACATTTTGGCCAAAGCGTAATAAGCCACTCACCACGTCAAGGTCGCCTTCATGAGTGGTCCCTAACACTAGTTCCTACCTTTTATGGGCCATGACAGCCACATAAAGTCAGGGAGCGCAGGCACAGCATGCACGCCAAGCACACTCTGCTTTTAACCCCGTCCGGTGCCATTACAGCTTTCAACGGATCCAGGGATGCAAGTACCCACATGCATGCTGAGCCCACTATATACTTCTCCTGGAGCCTTATGGCTACTGGTAGGTGCTGTATAAGCAGACTCAGTTTTATACTGACTTTAAAACCAGCCTCCAGGGGGCAGATTAACTGGACAGGTGTGCTTGACTGCTTGGAGAACGCCACGCCTCCAATACGTACTACAAAGAGAAAAATATGGAAAATTCAGCCCGCACAACCCCTAGCAGGTGCAGATTGCTGTGGCGAAATAGAGATATAAATGTAAAAACACAAAATGCAATCGCACTCTACAACCAGCACTCTGCCCTGCCTTTATGCTGGATGTTGAATAAGGCATTGGTGTACATTTTGGCCAAAGCGTAATAAGCCACTCACCACGTCAAGGTCGCCTTCATGAGTGGTCCCTAACACTAGTTCCTACCTTTTATGGGCCATGACAGCCACATAAAGTCCAGGGAGCGCAGGCACAGCATGCACGCCAAGCACACTCTGCTTTTAACCCCGTCCGGTGCCATTACAGCTTTCAACGGATCCAGGGATGCAAGTACCCACATGCATGCTGAGCCCACTATATACTTCTCCTGGAGCCTTATGGCGGGCTGAATTTTCCATATTTTTCTCTTTGTAGTACGTATTGGAGGCGTGGCGTTCTCCAAGCAGTCAAGCACACCTGTCCAGTTAATCTGCCCCCTGGAGGCTGGTTTTAAAGTCAGTATAAAACTGAGTCTGCTTATACAGCACCTACCAGTAGCCATAAGGCTCCAGGAGAAGTATATAGTGGGCTCAGCATGCATGTGGGTACTTGCATCCCTGGATCCGTTGAAAGCTGTAATGGCACCGGACGGGGTTAAAAGCAGAGTGTGCTTGGCGTGCATGCTGTGCCTGCGCTCCCTGGACTTTATGTGGCTGTCATGGCCCATAAAAGGTAGGAACTAGTGTTAGGGACCACTCATGAAGGCGACCTTGACGTGGTGAGTGGCTTATTACGCTTTGGCCAAAATGTACACCAATGCCTTATTCAACATCCAGCATAAAGGCAGGGCAGAGTGCTGGTTGTAGAGTGCGATTGCATTTTGTGTTTTTACATTTATATCTCATATATTAGTTTCACCTTTTAAGTTGCATTACTGAAATAAATGAATTTTGCATTATATTCAAATTTTTCGAGTTTCACCTGTACAGTTCTGTGGAAAAAGTTTCAGGATTGCTTGTATTTCATTCATTTATATCTCTTCTCTTTCCAAGCTTAGGATTCCATCAAGTGCTCCTACTAAGTGACTGACAGCCTTTCCTGTAGAAATGTGCATACAGAGATAGCTGTCGATTACTGCTCGTCCACCTTCTTGACCCCTAAGCCCACAATGTAAAGGGATTTAAAGGGTTTCTGTCATCAGAAAAATCGGTATGTAGCTGGCTGACATTAGCGATGTCAGCAGAACATAACTGTCTGACCTATGTCCCTGACTGCCGCTGTCCGTGCTAAATAATGACTTTTATAATAAGCAAATGAGCCTCTACGTGTTAGTGGGGCATTGCTGCAGCACCTAGAGGCTCCGTCCTCTCACCGTTTTCGCCCTTGTAAAGGTGATTGACATTCTCGGTCTCCTCAACCCGCAAATCACGCACCTGCGCAGTCCATTTTAGTATTAGGCGCAGTTAGCGAAGGACTGCAGCAGGCAAGCGTCCTTCACTCACTGCGCCTGCGCCTAATACTAGAATGGACGGTGCAGGCGCGGGGTTTGCAGGGCATGGAGGAGACCGAGGATGTCAATCACCTTTACAAGGGCGAAAACGGTGTGAGGATGGAGCCTTTAGGTGCTGCAGCAAGGTGCTGCCCCACTAACACGTAGAGGCTCATTTGCATATTATAAAAGTCATTATTTAGCACGGATGGCGGCAGGCAGGGAGATATAAGTCAGACAGTTATGATTTTTCTGATAACAGAAACCCTTTAAATGAATACAATTTATAGGGGTTTTCCTATCTCAGACAATGGGGGCATATCGCTAGGATATGCCCCCATTGTCGGATAGATGCAGGTCGCACCTCTGGGACCCGCACCTACAATGAGAACGGAGCGGAGAAATGAACGGAGGGTGCACAGCCGCCCTCCATTTATTTCTATGGGGCCGCCAAAAATAGCCGAGCTCTGGCTTGGATCTTTCTGTCTGACCCATAGAAATGAATGGGTGCAGGGGCCGCGTGTGCATGGTGCGCTCCAATTCCCTTTTATGGGAGCAGAGGGGAGCACCGCTTGATGGTGGACGGACCCACATTCTCATTGTAGGTGCGTGAGGTGGGACCCGCACCTATCAGACAAAGGAGGCATATCCTAGCAATCTGTCTGTGATGGGAATACCCCTTTAGCTAATACTAAATCTTTTTCCACAAAACTATATATCAATCCAGTCAACCCATCCTATCATATAACTTTCTGTCTGGAGTTAGGACTTCATGTACAAAGTGACAAGTTCCCTTTAAGTGGAGCCTATTTATTTGAATGGACAAACATATAATACATGCCTGTGCTGAATACTGTTTGCAGAAACTCTCCATTTTGGCTAATACTTCAGTTTTCTGCTGAACAGAAACCATTAATTAGCATATCTTGCAACAATTGTCCAACATATAATGTACATTTTCTTAAAAGAAGACACAGCACAAGAATCTACAGTATTTTCTTTTTTTGCAGAGGGCTGACATACTTAATCTGCTTGTCTGCAGGCCCCAGTTTCAGTGGTTTTAAAGTAGACACACTTGGGGCCCACTAATTTACCCCTTCATTTTTAGCCAGCTACTGTATAAGGAATGCACATTCCCCCCATGCCACTTTTCTGGCATAAAAACTTGCAAACCCCATGTTTGAGACTTTTTAAACTGCACTTGAAAATTAGCAACGATGTATCTACAAATAGCAACAATGTTGCATAATAACTACTGTTTAATCATGACATAGAAAGAAATAACAAAAAAGTAAAATCTTTTAAGATATAAAGCACAATCCTGATCCAAGAGGCAACAATCGAATGTCGTGGGGTCCTTGCTCATAGTGTACTACTGCTACAAATTAGATATGCAAAATAAATAAAGGTGCTGTCGTACTGTATGTTGCTGCTGTGCTTCACTTTTGGTGCGGTAAACACACAACATTTTCTTCCAATAAAGGAAAAACAAACAGCAGACTTCGATTACCTTAAAGGGGTTGTTCGAGTTATGAAAAAAAAATATATAGCACTGTAAATCTGATGGTCAGCAATATATAGCTAAGCTAAGTAAGTTTTAGGCAAAAAAAATTATATTTCCTCATTTCCCTGGTTCTCTTCTGGCCCTTTGTCTGCCCCTCCCCTTTCTCTGGGAAGGGAGTAAATAAGTCTGCCTTGAGTGACAAGTCTGACTGCTGGGATACTCAGCAGCATGTTGTATGTGTAGGACTACAAGTCTCAGCTGCACAATGACTCTGCTGATTTACACAGGATCTTCCCCCCTACCTGTTCTTGTGCGATGCTTTGCAGAACTCCTCCAGTCTGTCAGCTCCTGTGCCCAGCATTTGTCTCCTCACTGCCTGCAGCTACTAAGTAAAGTTTTCAGCCCTGAGTCTGTGGTAAATAAGGGGTTAAAGTTTTTCCTGAAGAATCCAGGGAGAGAGCAGACTACAGTGCAGAGGTGGGGGTGGGGGCACGTCCAGCACAGTGGTGTCTTGTGTACAGACACATATCTGATCTCTCAGGCTTGTGCACAAAACCTCATAAGGGCAGTGAGAGAAGCTGACATCATAGGTCATGTGACCATCAGTTAAATCTGAGAAAGCAGCAACTGTAGATGCAGTAAGTGCATGGTAAAGCCTTTACATTTCATTAGTTAGAAACATACAAAGAACAAAAAAATAACCCGGACTACCCCTTTAATGTAAAGGCAGGTTTACACTGGCCAAGCTAAAGCCGATTGTTGGGAAGAAAGCATTCCTTCCCAACAGTCGGCTGCTCGTTCAGTGAAGGACATTGCTGTATTTAGATGCATCAATCTTCTTCACAGTATGAGGATGAGGGATCACTATTGCGATTGCCTGTCCCCATACAGAATCATTGTTTTTGGGCAGCAGATTGCTGCTTAGACTGCATGCTCTGCTGCCTTGAAACAACAATTTATGTGCCTGCATGAACAGCCGGATCACCTGACGAACAGACATTTTGCTCGTTCATCGGGTGATCAGCAGCACATTAAGCAGATTGTCAGACGTGTAATTCCACCTTAACTATGTTTTGTAATTATTAATAATTAAGAATTCAGTTCTGCTGTGTGTTTTCCTTTGCGCGAAGTAAATACACCATAAATGCAGATATGTTGATACCAAAACCACATGCATTTTTTGGGTGAATTTTTTACGGCTTCAAAAATGCAGCACAGCTGCGACCTTTGGCAACACCCTAAAACATAGCTAAGATTCCTATAAATTACACAATGATGAAGTATTGTTAACCACAGAATTGCCCATTGTTCAAACCTTTAGTGGGTATAAAAGCAGACTACGGTATACATTCACTACCTCAGCCAGTAGTGCCCAACCCCCTCCATTTGTCTCACTCTTAAAAATATAAAAATGAAATTAAGCTTTCTAATAGTCTTTATTAATGTCCTTATATAGTACTGTACCGTGCAGTCTGTGAGATCAGATAGAGCCATGTTCTGCACACCTCACAGAGAGGAAGTCTCAGTTTCATTAGAGATTGCTCCCATGTCTGGATAAGATAAAGGCTGAGGTGTTTTTCATAATGTCTAAATTGCCTATTTCTGTGGGTGTTCTTTCAACAGAATGAAGAAATTTATATTTCCTATTGTACCTGATCCAAAGAATTCATTTCATGACTTATTTGACAGTCACAATGGATACTTGCAGGTAACATTTATTGAATAACAAGTACACCATGTATGAATATACTGTACAATGCATTATATTTTCAGTATGTTTCCTTATTAAACTTTATATATTTAGCAATATTAGCTTACAATAGGTCACGCCTTCAGGCCAGTGATTGACAGGCAGCTGTGTATGAGTGGCGGGGAGAGGCGCGGGAGCTCTCCTCTTGAATATACAGGATCCATAAACTATGTGCCCAGTGTATTCTTTCAGTCTTTTAGTACTCAAAATGTCTTGTTTTGGCTACTAATAGAACATATTAACTGTAGTTGTAATATGTTGCCTTACATAGGACAGCATATTAAGCTGACAGATCCCCTTTAATTATGTATTATGTTACCACATCACGTCCTGCTGATGCCTTTTATTGTAAATGAGTAGTGGGAGGCCACAGGTGCACTTTTACTACTGCACAGCCAGCACTATCATTGCTATTTAAAGGTTTGTGAACATAGTTAATAATCTCTGACAAATCCTAAAATGATTTAAAATAAAAACATTTTTATACTCACCCCTTGTCAAGCACCGTTCTCTACAAAACGTGCCCAGTTCTCCTTTTGCTATTTGTTTGCAATAGTAGCAGTGACGTACATGGATACGACATGTGACCTCTGCAGCCAATCACTGTCCTCAGCTGTTTATTGCTGAGGACAGTGATTGGCTGCAGTGGTCATGTGTGGTATCCAGGCACGTCACTGCTGTTCTTTGCAAACAGCAGGAGAGCTGGGCAAGTAATGTAGAGAACAGTTCTTCACAAGGGGTGAGTATAAGGGCTCATTCTCAAGGATGTATATATTTTTGCAGTCTGCAAATTACAGATCTGCAAAACACAGATACCGGCCGTGTGCATTCTGCATTTTGCAGATCAGATAGTCTTTCCCGTGTAGTAGAAAAGCCTATTCTTGTCCGTAATTGTGGCCAAGAATAGGACTTGTTCTATCTTTTTTGCGGGGGCCACAGAATAGAAGTACAGATTCTGATAGTACACGTTGTGCTGTCCACATCTTTTGCGGCCCCATTGAAATTACTGGGTCTGCATCACGGATGTGGACAGAAATATACAGTCACGTGAATGGGTGCTTAGTGAGTATACAAGCCATTTTAGGTCTTGTCCAAGATTTTTTATTATCTTGGACAGCCCCTTTAAGAAGAACAACCATTGTGTTTTCTGTATTTCTGTACCTACAGAGGAGCATAAAAATTGATCTGTTTTAAACTCAATTTGCTTGAATCGGTTATTTTGAGCATCCGAAATCACTGAAATTGTATTGATTAAATTATAGCAAAAATTTATGTAAGGATGGGTTCACATCAGTGTTATGGATTCCGTTATGGCTTTCTGTTATAACAAGGCATTCCGTTTTGATCCGTCATAATAGAAGTCTATTTGCGAATCGGTCTGGTTCCCGTTATGCAAGAAGGAAAACACGGACGGATCCGTTATGATTCCTATAGACTTCTATTATGACGGAAAGCAAAACGGAATGCCTCTTAAAGGCTTCTGATTTGCATTCCGTCATAATACAAGCCTATGGAAAGCAGAATGGATCCGTCCTGGTTTCCGTTATGCAGGACTGGACTCCTCCATAATGGAAACCAGGACAGATCCATTCTGCAGCTCATAGACTTGTATTATGAAGGATTAAAATGGAATGCCTCTTAAAGGCTTCCGTTTTTACTTCCGTCTTAGGGTACTTTCTCACTTGTGGCAGAGGATTTCGGCAGGTAGTTCCGTCGCCGGAACTGCCTGCCGGATCCGGCAATACGGACGCAAACTGATGGCATTTGTCAGTTTGACGGATGGTTTGCAGCACTGTTCAGACCCTGTTCACACACCACTGGCAGTGAGTGGTAGGACCCCATGCGTGCTGAGACACCGTGACGTGGTGCATGAGGGGCTGCAATATGTTCCTGCCTGGAAGATATTGGCAAAGTTCTCAGCTTTTAACATCGGTCTGAGGAATTAGCTAGTATTGTCAGTTGCGTATCATTTTGGGGCATTTTTGCAGTGAATTGTGCATTTACCTATGCAGCATAAATCCTTTCTACAGCTCTGTGAGCGAGTCCTTATTGTAGTTTTCAATATGTGCCCAGGTAAAACAGGTAATGGGATAGTACTACTAGGAAACAGATATTTTCCTTAGAAGGTATATTTTTAGGGAACACTTAAAAATGGGAACTTTTGCCTGACAGACTGTAATGACCGGTGTCACGCACAGGGAGGAAAACAGGGAAAGCCCTGCCCAAGGGAGAGGGAAAGGTGGTGACCCCTAACTCACCTTGCGGCTGGCACCTGACTGCCCTGACGTCCCTAGACGGGTTCCTCACCCGTGCGGTGATCACGTGCCTAAACCCTGGCTTTCCCTGAAATGAGCCCTAGATAGTGAACGGGCCGGTGGGATCGCTAGTCCGCACCACTGCACTAAGAGGGAAACACCAGGGAGAGGACAGACAAATACAGACAAACACAAACACCCAGGTGGACGACCACAGCAGTCCACAAAGGTCCAACAGGGATCCGGAGGGTAGCGTTCTGAATCAACAGTCAGAGAACGCAGCAACACAGCTCCAGTGGGTCAGGATAGATGTCCAGGCAGGAAGCTCTATCTCTGGCAACCAGAGAAGTGTGAGAGGGGAATATAAGGAGGTTTGGGAGTGCTGGACAAGGAACAGCTGAGGAGAAAGAGCTACGGATCCCTGAGTGAGCCAAAAGGGTTTGCAAAGCAAACTCAGAAAGCTACCATAAGGAAAACAGCCCTATCTTAAATAGAGCGTGCAGCCAACCGCTGCGACTTCCTGACCCCGGGTATAACGGAGTCAGGCGTGGTTCTTGATACCCTCGTGACAGTACCCCCCTCTCTACGAGGGGCCTCCGGACACTCAGGACCAGGTCTCTCAGGATGAGAGGCATGAAAAACCCGAACTAACCTGTCGGCGTTTACCTCAGACGCAGGAACCCACATTCTTTCCTCGGGACCGTAACCTCTCCAATGCACCAGATATTGAAGAGAGCGGCGGACCCGACGAGAATTAACAATTTTGGATATCTGAAATTCTAGATTACCATCCACGACAACAGGAGGGGGTGGCAGCAGTGATGGTTCTAGAGGTGGAACATATTTTTTGAGTAACGACTTATGAAAAACATTATGAATTTTAAAAGTCTGAGGTAACTCCAGGCGAAAAGCCACGGGGTTGATGATGGCTACAATTTTGTAAGGGCCAATAAACCTAGGACCCAGTTTCCAAGAGGGAACCTTCAATTTAATATTCCTAGTAGACAACCACACATAGTCATTCACTCCTAGGTCCGGACCTGGCGACCGTCTCTTATCAGCCATGCATTTGTATTTACCTCCCATATTTTTCAAGTTAGCTTGCACCTTCTGCCATACCGATGAAAGAGATGACGAAAAACGTTCCTCTTCGGGAACCCCAGAAGACCCCCCCTCTTTGAAAGTACAGAATTGGGGATGAAAACCATATGCACCAAGAAATGGTGACTTGCCAGTGGATTCCTGACGACGATTATTTATGGCAAACTCAGCTAACGGTAAATATGATGACCACAACTCTTGGTTTTCAGACACAAAACATCTTAGATATGTCTCAAGGTTTTGGTTGGTACGCTCAGTCTGTCCATTCGACTGAGGATGGAAAGCTGAGGAAAAGGACAAGTGTACCCCCAAACGGGAACAAAAAGCTTTCCAAAATTTAGAAATAAACTGGGTACCCCGATCCGAAACAACATCGGAGGGGACCCCGTGAAGCTTCACGATTTCACTGACGAATACCTGAGCAAGAGTCTTAGCATTAGGTAGTGCGGGTAACGCAATGAAGTGTACCATTTTGCTAAACCTGTCCACTACTACCAAAATAACTGTTTTACCCGCAGACAAAGGTAAGTCAGTGATAAAATCCATTGACAGATGTGTCCACGGTCTATTGGGAATGACGAGTGGTAATAGAGACCCTGCAGGACGTGTATGTGAAACTTTTGCGCGTGCACAGGTAGAACAAGAAGACACAAAATCCAATACATCCTGACGCAACCTTGGCCACCAAAAACGACGAGACAATAGCTCCAAGGTTGCTTTACTACCCGGGTGCCCAGCAAGTGCCGAATTATGATGTTCCTTTAATAATTCGAAACGTAGGTTCAACGGTACAAACAATTTCTCTGAGGGGCAAGAGACCGGGGCGTCCCCCTGGGCCTCTAACACCTTCCCCTCCAAAACAGAGTGTACCGCAGAGACAACCACTCCTCTTTGTAGAATGGGCACCGGATCACTCACATTACCCCCTCCAGGGAAACAACGAGATAGTGCATCAGCCTTGGTGTTCTTTGCCCCAGGACGATAGGTAATCACAAAGTTAAACCTGGTAAAAAATAGCGACCACCTAGCCTGTCTAGGGGTGAGACGCTTAGCTGATTCGAGGTACAGGAGATTTTTGTGGTCCGTAATCACAGTGACGGGGTGGACTGCCCCCTCTAAGAAGTGACGCCACTCCTCAAACGCAAGTTTAATAGCTAATAGTTCCCTATTGCCAATATCGTAGTTCTTTTCTGCTGCAGATAGTTTTTTAGAAAAGAAAGCACAAGGACGCCATTTGCCAGGAGACGGACCCTGAGACAGCACCGCCCCCACTCCCACCTCTGACGCATCGACTTCAACAATAAAAGGCTGAGAGACATCAGGTTGGACTAGTACAGGTGCTGAGGTAAACCTCTCTTTTAGAGAGGAAAAAGCAACTTTAGCGGCGTCAGACCATTTAGAAAAATCAGACCCCTTCCTAGTCATGTCAGTAAGCGGTTTTACAATAAGTGAATAATTTTTAATGAATTTCCTATAGAAATTCGCGAAGCCCAAGAACCGTTGTAGTGCTTTGAGGTTCTCAGGAAGATCCCAATCTAAAATTGCCTGGACCTTCCTAGGATCCATACGGAAACCTGAAGCAGATAAAAAATAACCCAGGAATTGTATTTCCTGAACGGCGAAGACACATTTTTCAATCTTAGCATATAATTCATTCGTCCGTAGGACCTGCAGTACTTGTCTGACATGCACCTCATGTGTTTTCAGATCAGACGAATAAATTAAAATATCATCTAGGTATATTACCACAAACCTGCCGATTAGATGACTAAAAATGTCATTAACGAAATGTTGAAAGACGGCAGGAGCATTGGTCAGACCGAAAGGCATAACTAGATTTTCATAATGCCCCTCAGGGGTGTTAAACGCTGTCTTCCACTCATCCCCCTCCTTAATACGAATCAGATTGTAGGCCCTCCTAAGATCAAGTTTGGAGAACCACCTAGCACCCGCAATCTGATTAAACAGGTCAGAAATGAGAGGAAGAGGGTATGGGTCTCGGATGGTTATCCGATTTAATTCGCGAAAATCCAAGCAAGGACGCAGGCCCCCATCTTTCTTTTTAACAAAGAAAAACCCTGCAGCCACGGGTGAAGAAGAGGGCCTGATGTGTCCCTTAGCCAAGCTCTCGGAGATATAATCTTTCATGGCTTGTCTCTCTGGACCCGAAAGATTATATAACCTGGTCTTGGGTAATTTTGCGCCGGGAATAAGGTTAACCGGGCAATCATAAGGACGATGAGGTGGTAACTTCTGACAACCCTTTTCAGAAAAAACATCCTCAAAATCAGAAATAATTGTAGGTAGGGTAGTTATGGAGGCGACTAAGCAATTGCTATTTAAGCAATTTTCTCTGCACTGCTCACTCCACTCCAATATCTCCCTGGCCTGCCAATCCACTACTGGATTGTGCGCTACCAACCAGGGAAGACCCAGCACCACCGGAGTGGGAAGCCCCTCCAGAACATAACCTGAAAGCATCTCGTTATGGTGGTCCCCTACCCGAAGGTGTAAATTATGAACAATGTGGGTGAGGTTTCTCTGAGACAGGGGAGCAGAATCAATAGCGAATATGGGAATGGGTCTCTGTAACGTACAGAGAGACAAACCCAAAGTGCGGGCAAAATGGGCATCTATCAAATTTACCCCTGCTCCACTGTCTAAAAAGAAAGAAATAGTCTCCGTCTTATCACCAAAAATAATAACCGCTGGCAACACAAATTGCGATGTACGTATGGAGGAGACGTATACCCCCCGGCTGATATCCTCCACACAGCCTGGGGTTAGTAGTTTTTCCGACGGTCTTTTGTTTCTGAGGAAAGAAGGACAGACATTAATGAAATGACCCCTCTCCCCACAAAAAAAACAAACCCCACGCCTACGGCGAGCCTCAGGAGGACGGACCTGACGAGTAGTTCCTCCTAGCTGCATAGGCTCGTCTAAGTCCGTACAGACTAACTGCTGCTTGGGAGGAGTTACCAATTTCTCCGGTTCTTTCAACCTGTCCCTAAGGCGTCTCTCTATACGGATAGAAAGGGACATAACCGCATCAAGGGAAAAGGGGGTCTCATATAATGCAAGCGCATCCTTAACCCTTTCGGATAACCCAGAGCAGAACTGACTCCTGAGAGCCGGGTCGTTCCATTGGGTATCCGTAGCCCACCTACGGAATTCAGAGCAATACTCCTCTACCGGCCGTTCTCCTTGTAAGAGTCTCCGTAATCTTGATTCAGCCAGTGCTACTCGGTCAGGGTCGTCATATATGAGACCCAAGGCCCCGAAAAACTCATCCACTGACCGAAGAGCCTGGGAATCAGTAGGTAAAGAGAACACCCAGGACTGCGGGTCCCCCTGCAGCAGGGAAATAACAACCCCCACCAGCTGATCTTCATTACCAGAGGAGTAAGGGCGCAGTTTAAAATATAACTTACAGGCCTCACGGAATGTCAAAAACTTGTCCCTTCCCCCAGAAAATCTGTCAGGGAGAGGGACCTTGGGTTCCGCAACAACCTGGTTATCAGTAGCAACCGCTGGGCTTGCGGTCAGTTGTAATTGCTGCTGTTGCTGGAGGACCGACGCCTTCAATCCTACCACCTCCAAAGACAGGCCATGAAATTGTTTGGACAGAGTAGCAATTTGATCCATACTGGATTCTAAATAGGTAAAAAAAAAATTTTTTTTTTTTTAACCTACACAAAATAAGGGCCAGAGATAATGTAATGACCGGTGTCACGCACAGGGAGGAAAACAGGGAAAGCCCTGCCCAAGGGAGAGGGAAAGGTGGTGACCCCTAACTCACCTTGCGGCTGGCACCTGACTGCCCTGACGTCCCTAGACGGGTTCCTCACCCGTGCGGCGATCACGTGCCTAAACCCTGGCTTTCCCTGAAATGAGCCCTAGATAGTGAACGGGCCGGTGGGATCGCTAGTCCGCACCACTGCACTAAGAGGGAAACACCAGGGAGAGGACAGACAAATACAGACAAACACAAACACCCAGGTGGACGACCACAGCAGTCCACAAAGGTCCAACAGGGATCCGGAGGGTAGCGTTCTGAATCAACAGTCAGAGAACGCAGCAACACAGCTCCAGTGGGTCAGGATAGATGTCCAGGCAGGAAGCTCTATCTCTGGCAACCAGAGAAGTGTGAGAGCGGAATATAAGGAGGTTTGGGAGTGCTGGACAAGGAACAGCTGAGGAGAAGGAGCTACGGATCCCTGAGTGAGCCAAAAGGGTTTGCAAAGCAAACTCAGAAAGCTACCATAAGGAAAACAGCCCTATCTTAAATAGAGCGTGCAGCCAACCGCTGCGACTTCCTGACCCCGGGTATAACGGAGTCAGGCGTGGTTCTTGATACCCTCGTGACACAGACATAGAAATCGTGCCTCTATTCTGCTGATGTTGATTCCAGGGCAGCATTTGGCCATCTGAATGCTAATGTTAATTCCAGTTTTGAGATCTGGGAGAAGATTTTGCACATTAGTATGTAACCGTTCCGTTAGGATGCGGTTGTGTGAAGTCAAAACAAAACAAACCGTATCCGTCACCATTGACTTACATTGTTTTTAGTGACGGAACTGGTTTGTTCCATAATACAAACAATGTAATAAAACAAAGCACCTCAAAGGTGTCCATAGCCTTTTCAGCTTCTGGGTCCCTATGTCGATCTGTCAAAAACTAGTGTCATTTCTACAGTAGTACTAATGTCTTACTGTATGTGGAGTATCAGTTGGACTGTCTCAGACATCATGGTCTGGTATGACTGCAACATCTCCACCCCTGTAGCTAGGCTCACAAGTCCCAACCAAAAAAAGTGATGGTGCTTTTTAGCAGCACCACTGACTAACTCCCACTGCCTCCTTATTTTTGCACAGGAAGACATGTGAAGTTAAATGACTGCATATGAATTAAAGGATTGAGTTAAAAATGAGACAAATCTCAATAAAAAATGCTTAAGGTTTAAATAATGTTCAGTTTCCCATGTAAACAAGATGGATACTTATCAATGAAAAGTTTAGGTTTAACCACAGTACACTTAAAAGCTCCTCTCAAGGTTACTTTTCAGACATACTCATGTCAAAAATGACCTACTCTACTGACCTTTGCATGCACTCTCTTTTCTGGAGCGGCCCCCTCATCAAGTTCCACTTTTGTTAAGAGAAGATATTCTGAACTTGAATTACACAATCACCCCTCTATAGCATGCTAGGTGTTTGCTTACTCCACCTATTCCTTATCTTACCTTGTGTATCCTATATTTTTATAAAGAGTGCATACAGTATAGACATGCAAGTACTACCTACTTTTAGTGCTCTCTAAGATCCCAAGGGCCTACATAAATATGTGTGTACTGTACTCTACAGGTATCTGTAAGATTAACTTCAAGTCTCTATATTGTAGCTACACCTCTAAACTTCCTCATAAGTAAAGAAAAGCATCAGAATGTAAATTGAACATCTTAAAGTGTAACTGTTGATTCCGTTTATTTTTTAATATTGTGTAGGGACGGGGATGTTAAACGCTTTTTTGATATACTGAATTAGGGAAAGATGTTTCTTTGTACTAGAAAACAGGTTTTAAAGAATCTTCTTAGCAAAGCTCTGACATTGCTCATGAGAGCCTGTCTTGAGTCTTCAGCATTTTACTGAGCGGGAAGAGGCCTATGTTTAATACAGTTAGTTCCAGCCCACCTCTTGTCGCTACCCCTGTCCCTGACTATGTGCACGTGTCCTATTACCGGCCATCACCCTGCCTATTGGATTTGTTTTTAGCGCTCAGTAAAATGCCTGATACTGAAGACAGGATCTCCTTAGCAACATTTAGTCAAAGCTTTGCTAAGAAGACTTTTTAATCTGAAATAACAGTAACACTTTAAAGTTTAAAGCATTTGTATATTGCAACTGATTCTTAGCCTAAAGATTTTTCAGTGACAGTTAAAATGGTCAACTGTTCAGTCAGCATATACTTTTGGTTTTTCCAAATGTGCATCTTAAGCTAGCCATACATATTAGATATGGGTCAGCCATAACTACTGATTTTGGTGGGGCAGGCGACCATCTAAAGTGCATGGAGGCCTCCTGATTGGATTTTAGCTGCTCAAGCCTTTTCTTTTCACTGCCAGAACAGTCTTGCTGAGGTTTTCTCATGCTCCGTCAAGCAGGCATAAACATTAGAACTAATGATCGAATGCAAATGGTCAGCCTTACAAAGCAACGAGAAAGGAAATCTTTCCAGGTACCTCTCTAAGGGTACTTTCACACTAGCTTTTTTCTTTTCCGGCATTGAGTTCCGTCCAAGGGGCTCTATACCGGAAAAGAACTGATGTGTTTTATCCTAATGCATTCTGAATGGAGAGCATTCCGTTCAGGATGCATCAGGATGTCTTCAGTTCAGTCTTTTTGCCTTTTCAGGACGGAGATAATGCCGGAGCATGCTGAGGTTTTATCTCCGTTGAAAATTACGGATGACAGCGGAGAGACGGATCCGGCATTTCAATGCGTTTGTCAGACGGATCAGAATCCTGATCCGTCTGACAAATGCCATCAGTTTGCGTCCGTATTGCCGGATCCGGCGGGCAGTTCCGGAGATGGAACTGCCTGCCGGAATCCCCTGCTGCAAGTGTGAAAGTAGCCTTATTTAAAGAAGAACCGTAGAACCAGACAGGAAAATCCAACCTATCCACACACGCCATCTTATGAAATAAATGTTTTTTTATGATCTCACTGCTCCAAAGATTAAACTTTATTTTTTTATGAAGTTGGGAGTCAGACCTACAAAATGTAGAATGATAAGGGATTTACTTCACTGTTTGCTCACTGTTTGCTTGTAATTGAATATTTTTTATTTCTGATTCTTCAGGAATGGGTAAAGACTGAAGCCAATGACACTCATCATGAAGAAGTAGAGTGCATCATGGATGAAAAGAATGATGAGCCTGTATTAACGTATGTGAAAGCAAATGAGATTGTGATGCCAGTAAATCAATCTGATATCGAGAAACAAGAGGACAAAGCTTCTAATGTTTGCTTCGGAAATATAAACTTTACAATGAATGAAAGTATGTATGTAATGCTTTAGTTCTCAGGGTACTTGATATAGATATACTAATTACTTTTGAAGCAATAATAAAGGGGACTGCTTGCTTTACCCAGCACTTTATTATATACTCTGCTAGGGTATGTGATGCTAAAAGGATGGGGGTGCCCTGTAGGAAAGGCTTGGTTTTGGTGGTCCACAGATCCCCATAATTTATATTGACACCCCAGTCTTCAGCTGCTGGCAGGATGTAAAATCAGTGCTACAGTAAAATTCCACAGTTTCTTTCCATAAAGACATTATTCATGGACCCTTACCCTTACTGTTTTCAGACACCTTCTAATGGTCTGCATTAAGTCTAAGAGCTGTGACAGATGCAGGAATGTCATACTACAATTACTGACTTCACAGATGTATTAATCTTTTAGACAGTGTAAATGTCAATGTAGCTCATCTTGGAAAATAAATAAAACTATATAACACACTAGTTTGGTGCAAAATGGGGCATTATAATTCAGACCTCATTTCCCAATCAGCCACACCCCTTGACGAGCTAGGTGCAATGTATTTTTCTAAAACTAGATGCACCAAACTGCCAAAGTTTAGCACATTTTAGGACAAGGTCTAGGCACAATCACATTTGTAAATGTGATTCTGTATATATACAGGAGAATGCTTTGTATTGTCAGAACAGATCCAGTTTATTCATAGTATCTTTGCTTTTGTCTTTGTTAACTGAAACATTTATTTTCCATGATGTAAGGATTTGCTCTTTTCTGATCAGATGAGATCATGGATGAATTAAAATGGAAGGATGTTTGAATGACTTTACTAAGCATTAGTTACTTTGTAGCATAATTAAAATCCTACAGTGGTGATTCAAAGGAAATGATCACATAACCCTGAATATTAACCATGAAGGCAATATGGATCAGGGTTTTCCTGACCTTCAGTATATGTAAAATGTGAACTCCAAAATTACAGACAAAATTATATACAGCATATCTTGCATTCTCCGACGAAAAATGTATTGTCTTGATTTCCTGAAAGTAGCAACAAGATAAAATCTCAGAATACTGATATTGTATACACAGATGTAAGAATCATTAGTTTGACACTCATTAAATACAGAATTGCAACAAACAACTTAACTTTCAATGTCTTTTATTATAAGTCTCAATTTAAAGTTTGATGCATCCATACTGTATGAAGGATATGTAATAACTCTTAGAAGCTATGGACACAGGGGCATATCTAAGTACACCAGAAGGACCATATGACTTAACCAGTTAAGGAACCTCTGCCATATATTTCTAGCGTCCTCACCAGGTGAATATGTGGCTGGAGGTACATTAGGCGGTCACTGGATAAAAATGTTACTGTAAGCCAGTACAGGCCCCAAAAATTAGGTATTCACCTGACAGAAAAGAACTTGTGATGATGTGGCTGGAGGTACATTAGGCGGTCACTGGATAAAAATTTTACTGTAGGCCACTGGAGTACAGGCCCCAGAAAATAAGGCATTCACCTGACAGAAAAGAACTTGTGATTATGTGGCTGAAGGTACATTAGGCGGTCACTGGATAAAAAATTTACTGTAGGCCAGTACAGGCCTCAAAAATTAAGTATTGACCTGACAGAAAATAAATTGTGATTATGTGGCTGAAGGTACATTAGGCGGTCACTGGATAAAATGTTTACTGTAGGCTACTGAAGTACAGGCCCCAAAAATTAGGCATTTACCATACAGAAAATAATTTGTGATGATGTGGCTGGAGGTACATTAGGCGGTCACTGGATAACATTTTTACTGTAGGCCAGTACAGGCCTCAAAAATTAGATATTCACCTGACAGAAAATAAATTGTGATTATGTGGCTGAAGGTACATTAGGCGGTCACTGGATAAAAATTTTACTGTAGGCTACTGGAGTACAGGCCCCAAAAATTAGGCATTCACCTGACAGAGCAGAACTTGTGATTATGTGGTTGGAGGTACATTAGGTGGTCACTGGCTACAAATTTTACTGTAGGCCAATACAGGCCCCAAAAATTAGGCATTCACCATACAGAAAAGAACTTGTGATGATGTGGCTGGAGGTACATTAGGCGGTCACTGGATACAAATTTTACTGTAGGCCACTGGAGTACAGGCCCAAAAAATTAGGCATTCACCTGACAGAAAAGACCTTTTATGCTGCTGTATATGCATAAAACAAGGACCATTCTTTGTTCTGGGTGACGGCGGATATGTGTGGGCTGGCATGAGGAAATTAAATTACACATTGTCGTCACAGGTGTTGAATTCCTCCGAGATCCATGCCTCATTCATTTTTAGAAATATGAGGTAGTCCACACTGTCGTGAGCTAGGCGAGTGTGCTTATCGGTCACAATCCCCCCTGCTGCACTGAACGTCCTTTTGGAGAGGACACTCGACAAGGGGCAAGCCAAGAGTTCCATGGCAAATTGTGCCAGCTCTGGCCACAGGTCAAGCCTCCACACCCAGTAGGTCAGGGGTTCCTCATTTCTCAGAGCGTATACATCGGCCGTTAACCCGATGTAGTCAGACACCTGTCGGTCTAGGCGTTCCCTGAGGCTAGATCCGGAGGGCGGTTGTCGATGGGTTGGCTGCAAGAATCATCTCATATCCGAAGTGACCAACACATCTTCAAACCGCCCTCTTCTTGCAGGCGAGGTAGGATTGGTACCCACACCTGTTTCGCTGTGGGTGGAAATTCCCACAGAATGTAGCATCTCTCGCAGCAAGGCCTGGAAATGCTGCATTCTGACAGCCCTCTGTGATGCTGGTGACAGCTGCCATTTTGTGTTTGTACCGGGGGTCGAAGTACGTTGCCACTAGTGATGAGCGGCAGGGGCAATATTCAAATTCATGATATTTCACGAATATTTGGGAGTAAATATTTGTCATAAATTCGCTAAATCGAGAATTCTCAATTATTTTCTTGATTACAAAAATCGGCAATGTAATATGCACATAATGCGCATGCAAATTGCGCAATACAGGCATGGCCTAGTTTGGCTAACTGCTAGAAGTTTCCTGAGACTGGAGAAGATGGTTGTTAGCAACTTTCGCAAATGTGAGGATGAACTTCTGATCACTGTAAGTAATTTTACATTACAGCACTGATTTTGATTGCATTTCGAATGCAAGACAGAACAATGGCTTTATATGCAGATAGAGTGTTTCAATATATTTGCGATTGCGAATATTGCGCATATTTTTGCGCAATACATACAACTTCACATTTTATCAGGTCTGAGTATGTTATTACTGATTGGTGCACTAAGTATTGCTGTGACATCACACCACTATGTCTGTAGCATTTATGTATTGACAGCAGAGAAATATCTCTCACATGCACATTTCACATCTATTTTCCTGCCACACACTATATACCACACACACAGAGTCTATAGATTAGAGTTTGTGTCCTGTTGGTCAGGAGATGGGTGAATCACGGGGAGGCGAACAAGCTGTACACCCCATACTGTACCGTCACTTCACTAGACAGGTACATCTCTGCTCAGGTGGCCAATATCCGATTGCTCAGAACCCACACACATACAATTGCAATCCAATCCAATTTTATAACGGTAACATTAAATCTAATATTTCCCCTTCAAAGACTTAAATACTTTTTGCTGTGTTGTTGAGCACATTATTTTCAATACTTGTAGTTAAAAAATGAGTGATTATATGCTTGCATCCTTATCCTGCAGCGCATGTTGGAGCGGGGATATGATCGGACCAGAGTCCAAGAAGAAGAGCAGGCCATTGTGCGGGGGATACAGAAGGAGCTTTTGAGGGAGTTCAAGGGGAAGCACAGTGCGATGGCCGTCATTAAGCACTGGTCCGATCTTAAAAGGAGGCACATCGCGTGGATCACTGATATAAGTGACAGAATATGCCCAGGTACAATGCTTACATTACTTTTGTATCTCTAGCCAACACTCTGTAATATATATACAGTTATGCAAATAAGTATTTCATCCCTTTACAAATGATTACTTACTACCTGGTGTCACACGTAGCAAATCAGCCGGTTACATCATACATCTCTACCTCGCCATGAGTATATATATATATATATATATATATATTTATACACATGGCGCGGGTAGAGATGTATGATGTAACCGGCTGATTTCATACGTTTTATACCAAGAACTAAGTAATCATAGTAATCATATAAACATACATACACAGTGTATATACTGTTGAAACTTGAAAAATTAGAATATCGTGCAAAGTTAATTTATTTCAGTAATGCAACTCAAAAGGTGAAACTAACATATGAGATAGACTCATTACATGCAAAGCGAGATATTTCAAGCCTTTAATTGTTATTAGGATGATTATGGCTTCCAGCTTATGAAACCCCAAAGTCACAATCTCAGGTACCCTTTGCTCAGAGGGTATGGCTTAATTAATTCACTAGAGTGTGACACTTTGAGCCTAGAATATTGAACTTTTTCACTCAGCGAGGTACAGATGTATGATGTAACCAGCTGATTTCGTACGTTTCTCACACACATAAATATTGTAACACAGTAAGGCCGCATGCACACGGCCGTTGTGCAGCCGTTCCATGCATTGGGGACTGCAATTGTGGTCCCCAATGCATGGGCAACATCTGTGTAGCGGGCCAGACCTATTCAACTTGAATGGGTCCGTGGCAGGGGCGTAACTACCATAGCAGCAGACCATGCGACTGCTATGGGGCCCAGGGAAAGAGGGGGCCCAGTTGGGATACTCTCCTCTTCTACTGGAGATGAAAACTTGGTCAGGACTCTACCCTCTAAAGGAACAACTTTTAATAAACGAGGCAGTGGACAAAATGGCCCAAGGGTCACTGAAACAGGTTTAGGCGAAAACCCTCTAGTCCTTTAAGGGCCTGGTTTGATCCTTGCTATGGGGCTTCTCTATGTACGCCACTGGTGCGTGGTATATCCGGAACAATGGAAAGAAACACCACGTTAGCACTCCGTAGTGCTTCCAGGGTTCTGTTCCGTGACTCTGTTCCGCATCTCCGGAATTGCGGACCCATTTAAGTGAATGCGGGGTGCACACGGCCTGCCGTGGATTGCCGACCCACCGTTTGCGGGCCGCAATATGGCCACGGCCGTGTGCATGAGGCCTAAAGGGAATTGTATGTGGAGGCAGGTATTTTCTTCCCAGTGTGTGCTGTTGGGCTGATGTGCAGCCATGTGGGGGGTCAAACACCGGACTGGATTTTAAGTGGCGGTCCGGGTTTTGACAACACATAGTGCAGTGTCCCAGGGGGTCAGTAGTGTATGCTGGGCTTTGTAGTGCAGATCGACTCACTAACCTGGGATCCACTGTCGTCTTCAATTGGGGCAAATGCTGGAACAGGCAGGTAGTTGATGAGTTCGTGACGCCAGTGTCAATTAAACGGTGACACGCCGTGTAAAGTATGGTGGAAGAATGAAGCAAGCACAGGATAGCCAACAAAAACTGGAACTTTTACTGAATATCAGTCAGGATAATACACGGACACTGGTAGTGCACAGTTCCATAAAAGACGGTTGGTTTTAGAAGAATACAGATGGTTCTTGACATTACAGGAAGGCCGGTCTTAGCGATGAATTATACAGAGTGTTGATTACAGGAGATGCAGTACAGGCGGCTTGCACACTATTCCTGACTGGTCCCGCTACACGTGACTTTCCCTCCAAGGTCTAATGCCCTTTATCTGGCGTACCCTTGAAGCTGTCCTTATCTAGTACCTCCTCTGTTATCTTGAGTACCTCTCGCTTTATCTGATCGGCCTCTGTGGTAATCTGTGTCTTGGCTTGTGGCTCGCTTATGCTGCTTCAGCTGAACGGATGGTGACTCAGGAGGGGAACCTTTTCCTTGGATCCGGAACCCGGTTACAGGGCCTTTACTACCCTCTCCTAGCCGACAGGCTTCAGGCCTGCTCTGCTCTCACAGGCCCATAGCCTGGCCTTCTCTCAGACACAGGATCATTTCTGACCTCTGCTCCCACTGTCTGTCTCTCCTGCTACAACTTCCTGACTGGGCCTTATATAACCTAGGGTTCCCTAGCTCCCTCTAGTGACTCAGAGCTGGAACTACACCCTAGCCGGCCTGCAAATGCACGTTTCACAGTAACAGGAAAATACATAGCATGACATTATAAGATATTCTATACCAACCTCCCCAAAAATACAGGGGGAACGACAATACCCAAGTGACCCTTCTGTAGTGACGGGGTATTACTCTCCCGTACACTACATACCCCGCTGCTTTAAGCTGAGTACGACCTCGTACTCCATCAGGGCCCGCCCAACTGGAATCATGACCTGAAATAGAGAAAGACACATGCATGCATACATATATGTCAATTACACTCTTATCAGACCCAATTGGAAATGGCGAAGTCTGGTGACAAGGGGCGTCGTTCTCTTTTTCACAGGATAGTGAGTGGAACGGAGGCGCTGACCTGGCACAGCGGATGTTGAAAGAACCAGGATAGTCCATGACAATAAATAAGTCCATAATAAATTAACCTCTCAGAGGCTTGCACATAGGAAGTCCATCTCTGGGCACATATACTTGAATAGAAAAACCGGTTATTAAATACTGTCAGCAGCACATATATAAAATGACAATACAGGACTCTGACAATACCAGGGCCTTGTTATCCTGGCAAGTCCTGCTTACCCTTTAAAATAGTGCTGACATAAAAATGTCTTTTCAACCTGAAATGGGGGTAAAAGGGGTAAAATTTGTGCAAAAACTTCAAGGCACAACCGGGAATTCAGCAGCAAACCGGATGTCCCAAACAAAACAAAGGCAGCTGGAAGCATTGATACACAGTGGCACATCATTCAACTAGGAGGCCACCGGCCGTGGGTAACTGGCAGCGAGCTTCACCAGCTCTGCCAACTGGAGGGACAAACGGCCATTAAGGAGATGAACAAGAGGGCAAAAGTACTCACAGACGAGTATCATGTTCTTCCTCAGATGACGAGTCGACATAGGGAACCTGCAGCAGTTGTTCCGGCAAGGACGGCCACATTTGAAACCCGTCTCCCCTGACAATTTTTAGAGGGGGAGGTTTGTCTCTCACGGCCTCCATCTCGGCCTCCGTCCTCGGAAATGGAAACCATCGCACGCCTCCTGCGCAGCCGAGGTCCGCCACCCAATACACCCTCTTTCGTAGGGCCTCTAGTTCTGCTTTGGTACAGGTGGTCGGATCTACCGGAGGTCCAGGGGGTCCGGCCGCTGGGGGAACAATGGCAGCTGTTGCTTGGCGCCGGGCCTCAGCACTTTCCTCGGCTCTCCGGCAGCTGTCCTGCCGCTCCTTCTCCTCCTCTCGTCTCACTGCATCCGGAGGGGGATACCGCTCCTCCAGCCCCTGCAGCACGATAGGCTCCCAGAAGACGTCTGGACTGAGGTAGGCCTGACTTTGAAGATGGGTGGTTTGGCCCTTTTCCACGTGCGCTCTAGCTGTTTCAACCGGTTCTGACCTCTCTTTTCCAGAGTCCCAGTTCTCAGCCGGCGCCTTCGGGTGAGTCACTGCGGTGGCGTAGGGGCCCCTTAGACTTTCGGCTGGGGTGTATTCTACGATCTCCCCTATGGTCAGATTGTGGAGATGCTCCGGGAGGTAGTGCCGCTTTACCGATCGCCGGTTGACATAGAAGTCCCGGCCAGTCCCCAACTCCTGGATAAACCCATAGCCTTTGTCCTTATCAAAGGACACCACGATCCCGCGGCGCCTTTCTAGCTGGGGCTTACCCGGAAAGGAGTCTCCCTGTATGGACTTAGCCATCTTCTCGAACCGCTTCTTCCGGCTGGTGTTCTTCTTCGCCACCGCGGCTCTCAACTCCTCCATAATAGCCGGCCATTCTGCATGCCGGCGACGGATCGGTGGGGACTCAGGTCGGGTGATGCTTAGGTCCATGGCCTGGGCCCAGGGGGTGGCCGTCCAGGCTAGAGGATCCCACGGCCCCAACTCCGGAAAGTCCGGTGGAGTGGCGCCCCACTCGCACGTGGTCTCATCCTCGCTCTCTGCAGCGCACGCCATCTCTTCTCTTCCTGGTTGCTGCATCGACTCTGACTCCTCCCACGCACTGGGCCAGTCTATCTCCATCGGAGCCCCGCCTCCCAGGCGTAACTCTTCAAAGTAGTTAGCCGCTTCGCCACTCCTCAAGGTGGGCGGCGCTCCAGGGCAATCGTCCCCTCCTTCTTCTTGGAAGGTTTCGGCGCCAAATATTCGCGCCTCTGCACATCCTGATGGCGCAGTAAAAAGCCTCATGGCGTCGGCGGCCATTTTAGATGTCCTGATGCTGCAATTCACTGACAGCAAGCAGGATGATGAAAAGTCCAATAAAACACAGTCCACAAATGCGATTTTCTCTCTGGGGGTAGCGCAACACAGTACAGCGTCTCTGATTCCTCCCAGGCACAATTGTAATCCACAGGTTTAGAAATAAAGGGTGCAGACTTTGTAATACGGTGGTAGAATGGTTAAAGCACACAGTTCACACTTCTCTGCACTGTAGAAGTATGCGGATCCTGTTCGTGACGCCAAAAAGAGCGATGCAGTGTCCCAGGGGGTCAGTAGTGTATGCTGGGCTTTGTAGTGCAGATCGACTCACTAACCTGGGATCCACTGTCGTCTTCAATTGGGGCAAATGCTGGAACAGGCAGGTAGTTGATGAGTTCGTGACGCCAGTGTCAATTAAACGGTGACACGCCGTGTAAAGTATGGTGGAAGAATGAAGCAAGCACAGGATAGCCAACAAAAACTGGAACTTTTACTGAATATCAGTCAGGATAATACACGGACACTGGTAGTGCACAGTTCCATAAAAGACGGTTGGTTTTAGAAGAATACAGATGGTTCTTGACATTACAGGAAGGCCGGTCTTAGCGATGAATTATACAGAGTGTTGATTACAGGAGATGCAGTACAGGCGGCTTGCACACTATTCCTGACTGGTCCCGCTACACGTGACTTTCCCTCCAAGGTCTAATGCCCTTTATCTGGCGTACCCTTGAAGCTGTCCTTATCTAGTACCTCCTCTGTTATCTTGAGTACCTCTCGCTTTATCTGATCGGCCTCTGTGGTAATCTGTGTCTTGGCTTGTGGCTCGCTTATGCTGCTTCAGCTGAACGGATGGTGACTCAGGAGGGGAACCTTTTCCTTGGATCCGGAACCCGGTTACAGGGCCTTTACTACCCTCTCCTAGCCGACAGGCTTCAGGCCTGCTCTGCTCTCACAGGCCCATAGCCTGGCCTTCTCTCAGACACAGGATCATTTCTGACCTCTGCTCCCACTGTCTGTCTCTCCTGCTACAACTTCCTGACTGGGCCTTATATAACCTAGGGTTCCCTAGCTCCCTCTAGTGACTCAGAGCTGGAACTACACCCTAGCCGGCCTGCAAATGCACGTTTCACAGTAACAGGAAAATACATAGCATGACATTATAAGATATTCTATACCAACCTCCCCAAAAATACAGGGGGAACGACAATACCCAAGTGACCCTTCTGTAGTGACGGGGTATTACTCTCCCGTACACTACAATAGCTGTCCTTAAAAGACAGCTGGGCTCAGCAGCAAGTTATCTCTGTATTGGGATATGAGGCTTGTGGCTGGATGCATGCCTGTGACCTGTCTGGGAGGACGAGAGAACGACATCCAGGACTAGGACTCTTTATGCGGTACCCGCAGCATCATGTGAAGTGAACACCAGGACTTGACCTTCGTATGAGGTACCTGCAGCAAGGTGTGAAGTGAACACCAGGACTTGACCTTCGTATGAGGTACCTGCAGCAAGGTGTGAATGGAACACCAGGATTTAAACTAAGGTGACTTGGTTTATATTTTGTTAACCTGCCAAGTGTGAATAAACACTGAACTGTTTAAGTTAAAGACTTTGTTGTTGCCTCTATACTGCGTCCGCTAACCTGCCTACTAGAGCGGATCCCCACAATATATATCTACAATCATCATTCTGTATTCCAGTAAAAGGCCCCATCCATCATTACATTAGACACATCCCTCACTTAATTTGCATTTGTTAGGAGTTCTGAGTTGTTTGTCTAAATTCTGAACATTGTGTGATTACAGGTGTTCCCGTTCCCTCTGTCTGCCGCAGGTCGTCGACGGACGAGATGGAGGTGGTGGAGGTGTCCGCCGAGGGGGAGCTGGCCGGACCCTTCCAGACGCAGCAGGATGCACCACCCCCACCTGATGTGGGCGAAGACCGGAGGAGGAGGCCGGAACCTCTCGGCAGCTGGATTCCCCAGCTCCAGATGAGGAGGATGTCACCAGCCCCCACTAGGAGGGTAAATACAGGGAGTGCAGAATTATTAGGCAAGTTGTATTTTTGAGGATTAATTTTATTATTGAACAACAACCATGTTCTCAATGAACCCAAAAAACTCATTAATATCAAAGCTGAATATTTTTGGAAGTAGTTTTTAGTTTGTTTTTAGTTTTAGCTATTTTAGGGGGATATCTGTGTGTGCAGGTGACTATTACTGTGCATAATTATTAGGCAACTTAACAAAAAACAAATATATACCCATTTCAATTATTTATTTTTACCAGTGAAACCAATATAACATCTCAACATTCACAAATATACATTTCTGACATTCAAAAACAAAACAAAAACAAATCAGTGACCAATATAGCCACCTTTCTTTGCAAGGACACTCAAAAGCCTGCCATCCATGGATTCTGTCAGTGTTTTGATCTGTTCACCATCAACATTGCGTGCAGCAGCAACCACAGCCTCCCAGACACTGTTCAGAGAGGTGTACTGTTTTCCCTCCTTGTAAATCTCACATTTGATGATGGACCACAGGTTCTCAATGGGGTTCAGATCAGGTGAACAAGGAGGCCATGTCATTAGATTTTCTTCTTTTATAACCTTTCTTGCCAGCCACGCTGTGGAGTACTTGGACGCGTGTGATGGAGCATTGTCCTGCATGAAAATCATGTTTTTCTTGAAGGATGCAGACTTCTTCCTGTACCACTGCTTGAAGAAGGTGTCTTTCAGAAACTGGCAGTAGGACTGGGAGTTGAGCTTGACTCCATCCTCAACCCAAAAAGGCCCCACAAGCTCATCTTTGATGATACCAGCCCAAACCAGTACTCCACCTCCACCTTGCTGGCGTCTGAGTCGGACTGGAGCTCTCTGCCCTTTACCAATCCAGCCACGGGCCCATCCATCTGGCCCATCAAGACTCACTCTCATTTCATCAGTCCATAAAACCTTAGAAAAATCAGTCTTGAGATATTTCTTGGCCCAGTCTTGACGTTTCAGCTTGTGTGTCTTGTTCAGTGGTGGTCGTCTTTCAGCCTTTCTTACCTTGGCCATGTCTCCGAGTATTGCACACCTTGTGCTTTTGGGCACTCCAGTGATGTTGCAGCTCTGAAATATGGCCAAACTGGTGGCAAGTGGCATCTTGGCAGCTGCACGCTTGACTTTTCTCAGTTCATGGGCAGTTATTTTGCGCCTTGGTTTTTCCACACGCTTCTTGCGACCCTGTTGACTATTTTGAATGAAACGCTTGATTGTTCGATGATCACACTTCAGAAGCTTTGCAATTTTAAGAGTGCTGCATCCCTCTGCAAGATATCTCACTATTTTTGACTTTTCTGAGCCTGTCAAGTCCTTCTTTTGACCCATTTTGCCAAAGGAAAGGAAGTTGCCTAATAATTATGCACACCTGATATAGGGTGTTGATGTCATTAGACCACACCCCTTCTCATTACAGAGATGCACATCACCTAATATGCTTAATTGGTAGTAGGCTTTCGAGCCTATACAGCTTGGAGTAAGACAACATGCATAAAGAGGATGATGTGGTCAAAATACTCATTTGCCTAATAATTCTGCACTCCCTGTATGTGCACACAGCAATATAATTCTGTATTCGTGCCTCTTAACAGTACTCATTAAATTAAAACAAAAAATGAGGCAGCTGCAGTGGAAGCATGATGCAGCCATAAAGGAGATCCGGGAGCAGGTGCGGAAGATGGAGGAGCTGCACCGCAAACGGATGAATGAGATGTTGGACCTGCACGACCTTCTTAAAAAGTTGCCTTAGAGCCATTTTTGTTAATAAATATTTTTTTTCTGTTCTAACGTGTGCTTCCATTTTTTTTTTTTTTTTTTTTATATTGTTAGGTTTTGGTGTAATTTTAACCAATAAGGTTGCAGTAAGGCCCCTTTAGTCCAGGGTCAAACTCATCAGGATCAGGACACACAGCATCAGCAGTAACGGTCGAGTATAAGGCCTACACATAGCTCGGCCAAAAACATCAGACTCAGGACAGGCAGCAGCAGGTAATTGGTAACGGTGTAGCATAAGGCCTACACATAGCTTGTCAGACCCAAGGTCGACCAGTGGTGGACTGAGGGGACCAGCATAAGTGGAGCCCCTGACCTGGCTCCGCTGTCCCCCCGCTGATGCCTAGGTCTGACTAGGTGCGGGGGTTCTGTTCGCCGAAACCACCAGCACCAGTTGGAAGGGATGTCACTGGGGTAATGAAAGGCGGTACCCCCTCCTCCTCCTTAATCCCTTCCAAAAGGTCCTGACCGTCCAGACCAAGCTGCAGCTCACTCTTCTGCATTACCTTCCCCAGGATATCACTGCCCAAAATTAAATTAAAGGCCCAAAAAATAAACGGACAGAAACATTTTTTTTTTTTTAAGGACAAAAGACAGTGACACTAAACACTAGCAAAGTAATTCCTAAAATAACACACTGAACACAAGCCCAATTAAAACACAGTAATCCCTCCCTATCACACTCCATTGTATACATGACTGCTGGGGATTGCCGTCCCCCCGGATGGAAGTGCGCTACAGCATAGGGGGTTTGGAGCATCTCCTGCTTTGTAAGACCACTTTATTCTGTAAATCTGTTTGTATATTGTTGTGCATTTTCAGAAGTGTACAGTATTATCTGATGATATTATAGCCAAAATGATTGCTCATTGCTAGAGTTGAGTAGACACCTTGATGTTCGGGTTCGACGCGTTCAGCCGGGACTCGAACTTGACCTGAACTTTTGAGCACTAAAATGGCTCTAAAAATGTCATGGAAAGGGATGGAGGGCTGCAAATGCCAGCACAATGTGGTTAAGAGCACGGTAAGTGCTCTGCAAACAAATGTGGATAGGGAAATTACTTTAAATAACATAAAATACATAAAAATAATAAATAATAATCTTGATCTAGGAGGACGAGGTCCATATGCAGTAGAAGGTTGAGGAGGCAGTGGTTGTGGCGGTGTAGGTGGAAGCGGCGGTGGAGGTACACCCCAAAACATTGGGAATTATAAACTGTGATAACCCCCTCCAGTCGTGCTAAACACACGTTCAGACAATACACTGGCTGCAGGGCAGGCCAGCACCTCCAAGGCGTAAAGGGCAAGCTCAGGTGATGTGCCCAATTTGGAGACCCAGAAGTTGCAGGGGGCAGACCCATCAGTCAGTACGTGTAGGTGTGTGCACACATACTGCTCCACCATGTTGCTGAAATGCTGCCTCCTGCTAAGATATTCCATATCAGCTGGTGGTGCTGGTTGTTGTGGCATGCTGACAAAGCTTTTCCACATTTCAGCCATGCTAACCCTGGCTTCTGATGTGCTGGTGGTGCCCCAGCTGCGTTGGCGACCTCTTCCTCCTCCTCTGCCTTCCCCTTGTGCTTCCACTGTGCCCTCGCTGTCAGGTGGGAATGCCACCAGCAGCGCGTCTACCAGCGTGCGCTTGTACTCGCACATCTTACAATCACGCTCCAGTGACAGAATTAAGGACGGTACATTATCCTTGTAACGGGGATCCAGCAGCGTGACCACCCAGTAATCAGAACAAGTTAGAATGTGGGCAATTCGGCGGTCATTGCGGAGACACTGCAGCATGTAATCACTCATGTGTGCCAGGCTGCCCAGAGGCAACGAAAGTCTGTCGTCTGTGGGAAGTGTATCGTCTGTGTCCTCTGTATCCCCCCAGCCACGTACCAGTGATGGCCATGAGCTGGTTTGGGTGTCACCCTGCTGTGAACACGGTTCCTCCTCCTCCATCTCATCCTCCTCATCCTCCACCTCGTCATCCTCCAGAACTGTGCCCTGGCTGGACAATTGCGTACCTGGCGTTTGTGGGTGCAGGAACCCACCCTCGGAGCCACTTGTGAATGACTGGCCGGAAACCCTATGAAAATATTCCTCTTCCTCCTCCTCCTCCTGTGCCACATCCTCTTCCATCATCGCCAGCAGCGTTTTTTCAAGGAGGCATAGAAGTGGGATAGTAACGCTGAGAACGGCGTTATTGGCACTGGCCATGTTGGTGGAGTACTCGAAACAGTGCAACAAGGAACACAGTTCTCGCATGGAAGGCCAGTCATTGGTGGTGAAGTGGTGCTGTTCCGCAGAGCAACTCACCCGTGCGTGCTGCAGCTGAAACTCCACTATTGCCTGCTGCTGCCCGCACAGTCTGGCCAGCATGTGCAAGGTGGACTTCCACCTTGTGGGCACGTCGCATATGAGACGGTGAGCGGGAAGGCCGAAGTTACGCTGCAGGGCTGACAGGCGAGCAGCAGCAGGGTGAGACCGCTGAAAGCGCGCACAGACGGCCTGCACTTTATGCAGCAGCTCTGACATATCGGAGTAATTTTTAAGGAACCTCTGCACCACCAAATTCAGCACATGCGCCAGGCAAGGGATGTGCGTCAAACCGGCTAGTCCCAGAGCTGCTACGATATTTCACCCATTACCCCACACCACCAGGCTGGACTTGAGGCTCACTGGCACTAACCACTTATCGGTCTGTTGTTCAAGGCCCGTCCACAGCTCCTGCGTGGTGTGGGGTTTGTCCCCCAAACAGATACGTTTTAAAACTGCCTGCTGTCGTTTACCCCTGGCTGTGCTGAAGTTGGTGGCAAAGGTGTTACGCTGACGGGATGAGGAAGCGGAGTAGGAGGAGGAAGCAACAGAAGGCAAACTGAAGCGCCCTGCAATCCTCGGTGGTGGAAGGACATGCGCCAAACTGCTATCCGCCTCAGGCCCAGCCACCACTGCATTTACCCAGTGTGCTGTTATGGAGATATAACTTCCCTGACCGTGCTTACTGGTCCACGTATCCATAGTTAGGTGGATCTTGCCACAGATGGCAGTGCATACCTGATTTTGTCCCCCACTTGGTTGTGCAGGAAAAGGATGGCACGCCTGGAAAAGTAGTGCCGGCTGGGCATGACGTACTGTGGGACAGCCACCGCCATAAGGCTTTTAAAACTCTCCGTCTCCACCAGACAGAATTAAAGTATTTCAAAGGACAGTCATTTTGAAATGCTGGCATTCAGGGCCAGGGATCGCAGGTGGGTAGGGGGGTACTTCCTCTTCTGCTCCAGTGTTTGGGAGATGGAGAGCTGAACGCTTCCGTGGGACATTGTGGAGATGCTTGGTGACCCGGGTGGTGGTGTTGCTGGCAGATCCTCTGTTTGCGGGGCGGCAGGTGGCACTGTCACTCCAGAGGTGGATGAAGAGGCCGAGACTGCAGCAGAAGAGGAAGCTGGAGGAGCCAGAGACCTTTCTTGGTTTTTGAGGTGTCTACTCCACTGCAGCTCGTGCTCATGTTGAGAACGTTTATTCCTCGCTTCAGGCTCTGATTGCACAGCGTAAAAAACAACTCGTGTCTTGTCGTCAGCACATTGTCTGAAGAACTGCCACGCCAGGGAACTCCTTGGAGCTGGCTTTGGTGTGCTCAGTCCCTTGCTGCGATGGACAGTAGCAGGCGTACTGTCTAGAGGACGGCCGCTCCGCTTTTGCACCCTGCTCCCTCTTCTGCTGTGCTGGTCGCTCTGTGTGACCACCGCCTCTTCCTCCAAACTACACAGGTCAGTCTCATGACCTTGATTCCATGTGGTGTCGAGGACCTCATCACCCTCCACATCATTTTCCACCCAGTCTTAACCCCTGCCTTCCTTGTCGGTCTGCACACTTTCGAAAGCCACAGCAGTTGGCACCTGTGTTTCATCATCATCCGAGACATGCTGCGATGGTCCTCCCATGTACTCATCTTGAAAGATAAGTGGTTGGGCATCGGTGCATCTTCCACTTCTGGGGCAGGGCCAAGTGTATGGCCCTGGGAAAGCCTTCTAGCAGAGTCATCAAAAAGCAGAAGAGACTGCTGCATGACTTGGGGCTCAGACTGCTTGGCTGATTTGCAAGGGGGTGAGGTGAAAGACTGCAGGTGCCAACTCTAATCTTTCAGCACAAGACTAGGTGGGAGACAATGTAAAGGAACTGAAGGCACTGTCCAGGGCCGATTCTAGGTGAAATGGGGCCCTGGGGCGAAAAACAATAAGGCTCCCCCATGACACTTGATGACTTTTACAGAAGAAACTGTATATTGTGGGGCACGGTGTATGCTATATGTGTATAACATAAACATATTTTATATTAAAACTTACAGTTACTTGGCTTGGCCCTTGGGGATCTCAGACACCACTTTAACAATTTGGACGGGGGCTCGGAGTAGCTGAGGTTGTGTTTTATACTAATGAGAAAGATTTCATAATAAGGATTTGGAGAAGGGGCAGAGGGATATCAGAGCAGGGAGAGGTGGCGCTGCTACTAGGGGGTCATACCATGGGGGAGTAATAAAGCCCACCATAATGCCCCCCCATAGAAATAATTCTACTTATAATGTAAATGCCCCCATAGTGCTCCTCTCCCCCTCCCTCCTAGTACCCCCCATAATGTACCAGTATAAAATGCCCCATATATAGTGCCCCAGTAGATGCCCTCAGTGTCCCCCATAATTTGTAAGTATAAAATACCTCTTCTCAGTGCCCTCGTAGATGACCCCATAGTAGTCCTCTCCCCCCTTCCCCATAGTACCCACCATAATGTGTTCCAGTATAAAATGCCCCCATACAGAGCCCCCATATAAAATAACCGTTCTTTGTTGCCTCAGTAGATGCCCCTATAGTGCCACCAATAATGTTCCAGTAAGAAGTGCCCCCATAGATGTCCCCCAATAATGTGCCACTAAAATGTGCCCTCATGGATGCCCCCCAATCATGTGCTAGTAATAAGAGCCCCCCATATCATGTGCCAGTAGCCAGAGGACTCCCCATCATGTGCCAGTAGCCAGAGCCCCCCCTATATCATTTGCCAGTAGCCAGAGCCCCCCCTATCATGTGCCAGTAGCCAGAGCCCCCATCATGTGCCAGTAGCCTGAGCCCCCCATCAACATGTGCCAGTAGCAATATGCGCCATTATCCAGAGGGCCCCCTATCATGTGCCAGTAGCCATAGGGCCCCCCTATCATGTGCCAGTAGCCATAGGGCCCCCCTATCATGTTCCAGTAGCCATAGGCCCCCGATCATGTGCCAGTAGCCTGAGCCCCCCATCATGTGCCCTTAGCCTGAGCCCCCATCATGTGCCAGTAGCCACCAGTATTGTACAGAAAACAAACAAAAAACACTTATACTTACCTTCTTGGCAGCGATGTGATGCAGGCCTCTTCCGGCCTGTGTTCCGCGCTGTACGGCTCACGGCTCAGACGGCGCGATGACATCATCGTGTCGCCTGCGCCGGCCTCTGATAGGCTGCCGGCCTAGTGCCTGCAGCCTATCAGAGGAAGGGGAAGGGACACACCTCTCCCTCCCCTGCTGCACAGCCATCTATATCGCTGTCCTGAGGAATGGAAGCGCTCATCTCCGTGTGACACTGACTGTCCTGCCTGCCGATAGTCAGTTGCGGGCTGGCGCGGGGGGGGCCCCAAAGGACTCGGGGGCCCGGGGGCAATTGCCCCCCTTGCCTCTATGGAAGCGCTGGCCCTGGCACTGTCAGCAACCCAATCTACTATCGCCTGTACTTGTTCTGGCGTCACCATTCGTAGAGCCGCATTAGGCCCGACCAAATACAGCTGAAGGTTCTGTCGCCTACTCGCACTTGAGGAAGGTGTTTCACTTGTGCGTGTAGCTGGCACGGATCGTCTACTTCCTCTCCCTGCAACAGGAGCTCCACCAGCAGCACCACGACCGGGGCCACGTCCCTTATTTGACGCTCTCCTCATATTTCTCAAATGTAGGATATTGCCCAAAATGGGTGTTTTTTAATAGAATAGAACACCAGTATCTAACGCGTGTATCTCACACTGACACATGCAGCAAAGGATGCTAATAATTTTTTTTGCCCAAAATAGGTGTTTTTTTAATAACAGAATAGAACAGCAGTATCTAGCGTGTGTATCCCACAATGACAGATGCAGCAAAGGCTACCAAATTACATTTTTTGCCCAAAATAGGTGTTTTATTAATAGCAGAATAGAACAGCAGTATCTAACGCATGTATCTCACACTGACAGATGCAGACAAGGCCACAAATTTAGTTTTTTGCCCAAAATAGGTGTTTTTTTTATTAACAGAATAGAACACCAGTATCTAACACGTGTATCTCACAATGACAGATGCAGCAAAGACTGCAATATTAAAGCGAACCTTTCACCTCATTTTCACTTTTTAAACTATCAACAGTACGTTATAGATTACCTTTAGTGTGTTGTTATCCATGTTAGGTGCGCTTTCCTGCGCTCTTTATTCATCCAGAAATCGGCTTATAAAGTTCAAATTTTGTGCTGTAACAGTCAAGCAACAAGTCAAGGGGGTAGCCCTTTCCTCTCCTCTGGCCGTACCGCCCCTGCCCTAACGCCACCTCTATGCCTTGTAATTGACAGCAGGCTCACTCGCAGGGACGGTGCTTCTGAATCCTGCGCATGCGCCGTCCTCCTCATTCGCCGCTCGCTCCCGTCTTTCTTGCGGACACAAGCTCCGCTCCCGATGATCACTGGCTTGCAATCTGGTTACAAGTCTACAGTGATCACGTGTGGCACTTGGAGCATGAAGATAGTGGAGCGCGCGCACGGGAGGTAGAGAAGAGAAGCAGGCAGGAATCGCGTACGGCGCATGCGCTATTCTCTTACATGGTCGCGCTTGTGTCCGCAAGAAAGACGGGAGCGAGCGGCGAATGAGGAGGACGGCGCATGCGCAGGATTCAGAAGCGCCATCCCTGCGAGTGAGCCTGCTGTCAATTACAAGGCATAGAGGCGGCGTTAGGGCAGGGGCGGTACGGCCAGAGGAGAGGAAAGGGCTACCCCCTTGACTTGTTGCTTGACTGTTACAGCACAAAATTTGAACTTTATAAGCCGATTTCTGGATGAATAAAGAGCGCAGGAAAGCGCACCTAACATGGATAACAACACACTAAAGGTAATCTATAACGTACTGTTGATAGTTTAAAAAGTGAAAATGAGGTGAAAGGTTCGCTTTAAGTACTTTGCCCAAAATGGGTGTTTTTTTAAACCCAGAATATTATTGCTGTATTTCAAGCTTGTAGCTCACAATGACAGATTCAGACAAGGCCGCAAATTTTGTATTTTGCCCAAAAAGGGTGTTTTTTTAATAACAGAATATGACAGCAGTATACAGTATAACGCTTGCATTTCACACTGACAGATGCAGCAAGGGCTGTAAAATTCTGTATTTTGCACAAAATGGGTGTTTTTTTAAAGCCAGAAAATTATTGCTGTATTTCTAGCTAAAATTGCACACTGAGTAATGCGGCATAGGCCCCAGATGGAGGGTATTGCCGAAAATGGGTGTTTTTAAAAACCCAGAAAATTATTAAAGTATTTCAAGCTTGTATCTCACAATAATAGATGCAGACAAGGCCACAAATTTAGTATTTTGTTTTTTATAACAGAATATGACAGCAGTATATAAAGCTTGGATTTCACACTGACAGATGCAGCAAGGGCTGTAAAATTTAGTATTTTGCCCAAAAAGGGTGTTTTTTTTAAAGGATAACTGTCGTATATTTTTTTGGGGGAGTATTAGATTGTGGTGATAATATCACCTTGGTGGCCCTATTTCAACTTTTCAAGGTTTATTCAATTACCCTTTAATTCCACATTTTTGTTCCCTGTACTGCCTTTTTTTACCTGTGCTTAAAATAGTGTTGCTAGGCATGGTCCGTCTATCTGTTGAAGGACGGAGGACACAGAAGCAGGCTGCGTGCAGACTCACATTACTGGCAGCCATGGACTGTAAGTAAATGATTAAAGCCAGGTCCTCCCCAGCAGCTGATAACAGTGCCTGGGCTGTGTGCACTTCTCCCTGTCCCTGCGCTTGGCAGACGCTCCCTCACTCAGCAGTGCTGGAGAATGCAGAGTTGGAGCAGCGCACACCAGGGAAGGGAGATCTGCCATCTGCTTAGTGTATAAGTGAAAGCAACATGTGGTAAGAGGACCCCTTTGTGCTGCAGGATATTAACCTTTTAGGGGGGAGGGCTCTGGTTACTTTTGGTGCACAGAACTTGCATAAAATGGCCGCCATCTCCCACCTAACTAACAGACAGATAAAAGTTATTTTTTTGGGTCACTGGGCTCAGGGCAGGGTAAAAAGATTGTGCACTGCACCCACAAAAAAAATATCTAGGTAGACCGCTGAGTTAACAAGCACTTCTGATTAAAGATTCTGTCCTATTCTCTCCCTCACAGCAGCAGCATCCTTTCCCTACACTACTAAGAGAAGAGTGACGTGCAGCACTACGTGACTCCAGCTTATATAGATGCTGGGTCATATGCTGCACTGGCCAATCACAGCTATGCCATTAGTAGGCATGGCTGTGATGGCTTCTAAGGGCACACGAGTGAAACACTTGTTGATTGGCTGCTCTGCAGCCTTTCATAAAGCGCCATTAACTCGCTGAACACCGAACCCGAACCCAAACTTTTACTGAAAAGTTTGGGTTTAGGTCCGGAGTCCAAACATCCTAAAGTTCGGTACGAACCCGAACTTTACAGTTTGGGTTCGCTCAACCCTACAAACGAATAAGTTAAATTGACTCAGAATGGTATCAATTGGAGCAAATCAACCACCAACATTATTATGACTAGTGATCAAACATAATATATTAGGGTTATTGATTGATAATAATTTGGTGAAGGGATATAAATCAAATCATATTAAAAAGTAACAATGAAAATGCCACTAAATGCTTTCAACACATATAACCACCGACATGAACTAAGAATATATTTTTCTTTTTGTACTGAAATAGGCCACAGAATGCTTTCAAGGCAAATAACCGCCGACATGAACTGAGAATTTTTTTTGTCTTTTTGTACTGAAATAGGCCACTAAACTCTTTTAACACAAATAACCCCCAAAGTGAACTGAGAATATATTTTGCTTTTTGTACTGAAATACAAAATAACACATATAACCGCCACACTGACTGACTGCTACTGCCACTGCTTCCGTGAACCCCTGCACCACTACTTCCCGGGCGGGTAGGCTGCTGCGTAGCAGTTGGTCTACCCCAGGCACGTTTGGCTCCCGACCCCCCACTGCTGCCACCCTGCCGACTCCCAGCCATGCTTTCAACACATATAACTGCTGACATGAACTGAGAATATATTTTTCTTTTTGTACTGAAATAGGCCACTAAATGCTTTCAAGACATAAAACTGCTGACGTGAACTGACGTCTGACGTCCCTAGTGACTTCAGATGTCTCTCCCTGCACTAAGATGCTAAAATGAATGATTCCCTCCTATCCTTTCCCTGCCATTGTAGCCTCCATTTTAGAAAAAATTGCGATTCGTTATCACAAAGTGCGAGGAAATTCGCATTCGTTGAAAATCGAATTTGATTAGCTCATCTCTAATTATGATCACTGGCTTATTGCACAGAAGCTTCAAGAAAAGTCTTATGTGCCTGAGAGTATATCTAGCAGATCTTCAGCTACTTAATTTAAATAGATGTTCTCTTTATCTATAACATTATCTACCATATTAATTCACATTACACAGTTTCCCTTTGAAGGTTTATGTAACACTGGCGTTTGTATAATTTAAAATCTGATCAGAACATACAACCACACGTATTCTGTTATCACAATCTTTAAACATATACCTCAGCAAAAAAGACATTTCCATTTGGAGGATTAACCTTTATTATCTATATAATAAGTGACTAAGTAAAAGTTCAATCTGATTTATTTAATTCCTACACATATAATGTTACACAATTGCGTCATGCGTGTAACCTTAGGGTAAAATACTGAAATATACATACCTTAAAGGTGCTTCCTTACTATATAAAGTCAATATTGCTATGACTTTGTGATTGATGAGCGACCGATCTCTGGGACCTCACTAGTCCTGTGGATGAAGGTGATGCAGCATTGGTGTAGTCATATATGTATAGCACCAGCAGCTGTTTATATTTTTCTATAATATGAAGCCTTTAAAAATTCGGCAAGAATGTGGATGGATGACATTAAAGACATACATAGTTACACAGTTGACAAGTTTAACAAAGTAGAAAAAAGACATAGGTCCATAAAGTCCTACCTGATAATCTAGACTGTTGTAGAACTACCAGACATTGCCCAAACTAAAGGGTTAGTTAACAGAAACCCATCTTGATCACATGTGTAGGTACCAAAATGCAGATGGATTTCACCTAATTCCGAGCTCATTTACTGTATCTAAACCTAGAGATAAATATTTTTTAGTTTTAGCAGAGTTACTCCATAAAATATCCCACACCACTAATGGCCTTATAATATCACTGAGATAGTAGAAAATACACCCAAACCTAGCCCCCCATTACTTCAACTTAACTTTTTCTTAAGCAGTGTGGATACATATGATTCTTCTCTTGAGGAAGATTTCCTTTCCAGTGATACACCTACTACCACAGAAACTGCTCCTGACTGATATACAATCTACTGCACAGTTAAAGACAGAATAAGTGCCACAAGATCTCACCAATAATACTCTAGCCAGTCTCGGAATCCAAGCATAAAACACTCCGCTCCACTTCCTATACCTCCCTATGATTTTAGTTGAGATCATTCCGATTATAAAAATGACCCTTTGTGAAAATGCAAATTTTTGTTAAAAACCCACATTAGGACACTGTTGTATTTAATTAATGGCATAAACACTTTTTATTGTCACTGTAGGATTCAGTATATTTGTAGAACCTCTCAAAATATTTTTTTTTTATTGTCCACTCTGTGTTGCTAGCATTTTTATTTTTTTTACATAAGAAATAATATTGGTAATTTATTAATATCTTTTGCTCTATGTGTCTCCTTCCATATGTAAAAAGTGCCTGCTGTGTGACCTCTTGTCCCGTAGATATCACCAGAACACAGGTGATGAGCTGTGTCTGGCAAAGGAGAATGTCTGAGAGGTGGGAGGAGGTAGGCCTGGGGAAAAGGAAGAGGAGGGGAGTTAGGGCAGAAGGAAGATTGAACAAGGCAGGAGTGTGTTATTGTGCTTTTCTCTGGACAGTGAGTAAAGCCTCTGAGGGCTGCAAAAAGAATGAGGGTGTAAAAGACCGGAGGGAGAGAGAGAGAGAGACAGCGGTTATTCTTTATTTCTGTTATTACCACTGTATGTTTGACTATTTGTTCCCAACCGAAATCTTCAGTAAAGTTCTGCTAAAGTCCAGTGGAGTTGAGTTTGTTGGTAGTATACAATATTACATGTACAGACTTAGGAGGTCATTTATTATACCTAAATATGCCTATATTAGGTGTATTTTAGGAGCAGATGGCGGCGCAACGGTTAGTTGCACCGCTGTCTTCGACTTCTTCCTGTTCACGCCAAGTCTAAAATTGGCCCATCCCAATATACAATTTTTCTGCGCCTGTTTTAGGTACAGTATAGAAAATGGTCTAAATGTAAGACAGCTTCATAACTTCAGAGGATCCAACGCCAGCACAGGGGCTTATTAAGACAGGCATCTAAAATGTCCCTCTTAACGTTTATTTCCCTCAAATATATTTTTTATGTTTAGTAACTGTTTATTTTTTTGATTGCCTTCCCAAAATTATTACAAACAGTACCTATTATAAATTGTATGGACATGACCAGACTCTAAAGCATAGGGTTTTTGTGCTAGAACTAAGGGGGTCATTTATGTAGCTGACCAGCTAAGACCTGTCCTAGGTTGCTAATATAGCTTGTGTCTTTATACAGCTAGACCTGCTAATAACCTTAATACAGTTCCTATGTTTGTGTGTTAAAGACAAAAGCAGAGCATGTTTTGGATGTTATATAACTGCTATATACACTGCCTGTCCCCCCAAAAAGTCGCCACCAAATAAAAGCCTTTAGCTTTAGCTTTACGGCATGCATTCACTGTGGAATTGTTTCGATAAGCTTCTGCAATGTCACAGGATTTATTTCCATCCAATGTTGCATACATTTTTCACCAAGATCTTGCATTGATGATGGTAGAGTCTGACTTCTGCACAAAGCCTTCTCCAGCACATCCCAAAGATTCTCAATGGGGTTAAGGTCTGGACTCTGTGGTGGCCAATCCATGTGCGAAAATTATGTCTCATGCTCCCTAAACCACTCTTTCATAATTTGAGCCTGATAAATCCTGGCATTGTCATCTTGGAATATGCCTGTGCCGTCAGGGAACAAATCCATTGATGGAATAACCTGGTCATTCAGTATGTTCAGGTAGTCAGCTAACCTCATTCTTGGAGCACATACTGTTGCTGAACCTAGACCTGACCAACTGCAGCAACCCCAGATCATAGCACTGCCCCCACAGGCTGGTACAGTAGGCTCTAGGCATGATGGGTGCATCACTTCATCTGCCTCTCTTCTTACCCTGATGTGCCCATCACTCTGGAACAGGGTCAATCTGGACTCATCAGACCACATGACCTTCTTCCATTGCTCTAGATTCCAATCTTTATGCTCCCTTGGAAATTGAAGGCTTTTTATCTGGTTTGTCTCACTGATTAGTGTTTTTTTTACGGCTACACAGCTGTTTATTCCCAATCCCTTGAGTTCCCTTCGCATTGTGCATGTGGAAATGCTCTTACTTTCACTATTAAACATAGCCCTGAGTTCTACTGTTGTTTTTCTTCGATTTGACTTCACCAAACGTTTAAGTGATCGCCGATCACGATCGTTCAGGATTTTTTCCCGCCACATTTCTTCCTCGAATACGATGGGTCCCCACTATCCTTCCAGTTTTTAATAATGTATATTAAAGTATAATAATTTGACCCTTCTCAACCAGACTAACATCTTTTCCACGACTACGAGATGTGTCTTTCAACATGGCTGTTTAAGAAATGAGAAGCAACTCATTGCACCAGTTGGGGCTAAATAACTTATCGCCAGCTGAAAGATAATCGCCCATGCAGCAATTATCCAATAGAAGGCTCATAACTATTTGCTTAAATTAAAGTTAAATCCAGCTGGCGACTTTTTTTGGGGACAGGCAGTGTATATTGTGTTCACAGAAGCAGAAAAGATAATATGCCTTTAAGATTAATTTGAATATGAATGTGAGGCAAGCTCGATGACACAGCAGAAACAACAGAAAGCATAGAGTTAAACTGTTGTTGCTGGGCAGAAGTCTAGACCAATCACAGCCAGCCTCATACACAGCAGGAGTTTTGACCAATCACAGACAGCCTCACACACAGCGTGTGTGGGAAATCCCTCTAGCAGGAGTTGCTAGATTAATTACACCAGAGGAGAGAGCTGAACAGACACACACTCCACTAAGAGCTGTGTTTTATGGAAGCAGAGAGGCCAAAATAGGTATTTAAAACAGTTATATATTTTTTCTATTGTTAATGTAGTGATTAGAACTGTATACTTATCTAGTTATATATGTGTTTACTTACAGTTCCATCAATTGCAAACAAACAAATTCAAATTCCATATTGCAATCCAAATTGCATACAACCATACCAGATTATACTCAATCTGTAAATAGTTACTGCTAACTGCATACTGCAAATTGCAACCAAATTCAGCAACTAGAACTATTAGTTAGACCTCAGATATACCTCTCAGAGAGATCATAAAGTGCTTAAATAACTTAAAGTGAGAGTACAGATACTGAAGAGAGAAATATATCCACCATTTTATGTTGAATGACAAGATTGAACAGTTGAACCACCTACTTATGCATACCGCAATCTTTATGCAACACTTGTTTTGTACACGCATCTGCTGCGGAGGCGGCAGTGTTATATGAAGAAAAGTTGAAGTTAAGAAAGAAGTTATTTCAAGCATTTGGTGTGCTCTTTAAACCTACTGTTTCCATAGAGGAATTACAGAATAACAAACAGTCTGGTTAGACTCAGGGGAGCACCCAGGAATTTTGTCTAGGGGGGGTTCGAAAGGCAAAAAAATGTGGCAGGTGTAGTGCGCTGTGCTAATTATTTTTTGGCCCCACCCATTATTAAAAGCCCCTCCTACATATAATAGGCCACTCCCAACAAACACTGTACAGCTGACCTTCTATAAGTGCGGCCTGTCTCTACACATCATACGGAGAGAGGGGGGGGTCTGTCCTGGCTGCACTGCCTGCTTCACATTATACAATAGACAGCCGGCTACAGCCAGGAAGCTCCTCCGCTCTCCTCCTTCCCCAGATCCTGCTCAAGGCTTGTTGTTCCCCCCACCATCTTCCACCCGCCCGTGGAAGATGCTGCCCCCCTTGACCGTCCTCACCCAGCTCTGAATCCTCCTTCTGCAAATGGCAGGGGGAGGAGCCGGAGCATCTCCTCTCCTATATAGCACCACATACCTCTTACATCCAGTGATGTCACCTTTGTTGTAGATGTTCTCTTTCCTCATCTTCTCCATTCAGACCAGACCGCCATGATGATTTTTCAGCCATCTCCCATCTCTGCAGAGATTGACAAACAGACATTAGTTTCCCACATTTCCATCATCTTCACATCTTCTGAACACCCTTTCCTGCCACCCCCAATACTATACTGCAGAAACAGTCCCCCTGGAAATACTACTACCACACAGATAGTGCCCCAATACTGTGCCCGCTGTGCCCCCAATACTATACTGCAGAAACAGTCCCCCTGGAAATACAGCTACCACACAGATAGTGCCCCCTTCAACAATTATTAGCACACAGTGCTCTAAAAAAATAACTGCGCCCAGACACTAATAGTATAAAGATAATGTCCCCCAAAAATTATTGTGCTAAGCTGATACTGTGGCAGGGTGCCCCCCAAAGTAACAGGGCTCCCCAAAATAGAAATAATTATCTGCCAGAGCACACTTAGTAGTAATAATGCCCCTATAGTGCCCATACTAGTAATCATGTTCCTCATAGCCCCCCAGTATTAGCAAAGCTCCGCATAATACCTCCTAGTACTAAGAATTCTCCCTACAATATGACAGTACATGAAATACCCCCGCTTAGTGCCCGCTGTTGAGCTAATGTCCCCCATAATGTATGCCAGTATAAAATACCCCTATATAGTGCCCCAGTAAATGCCCTCATAGTGCTCCTCTCCCCCTTCCCCATAGTGTCCCCCATAATATGCCAGTAAAAAATGCCCCTTCTAAGTGCCACCATATGCCCCAATAGTGCTCCTCTCCCCCATAGTGCCGCTCTCTCCTATAGTGCCTCCCATAATGTGCCAGTAAAAAAATGCCCCCTTAGTGCCACCAGATGCCATAATGCCCCCATAATATGTCAATAAGAATAAAGGCCCCTTTAGAGCCCCCACTCCCCTTAGTGCCCCCCAAATAATGCCCCTATAGTGCCACCAGATGCCCCATAGTGCCATTCTCCCCTATAGTGCCCCCATAATGTTTCAATAAAAAAAAAGCCCATTTAGACCCCCCAGATGCCCCCATAGTGCTCCTCTCCCCCATGGTGCCGCCCGATAATGTGCCAGTAAAAAATGCCCCTTCAAAGTGCCACCATATACCCCAATAGTGCTCCACTCCTCCATAGTGCCGTCCTTCCCTATAGTGCCTCCCATAATGTGCCAGTAAAAAATGCCCCCTTAGTGCCACCAGATGCCATAATGCCCCCATGTGCCAATAAGAAAAAAAGGCCCCTTTAGAACCCCCACTTCCCCATAGTGCCCCCAAATAATGCCCCTATAGTGCCACCAGATGCCCCATAGTGCCGTTCTCCCCTATAGTGCCCCCCATAGTGTGTAAAAAAAGAAAAAGCCCCTTTAGAGCCCCCATAGTGCTCCTTTCCCCCATGGTGCCCCCCCCCATAATGTGCCGGTAAGAAGTGCCAGCCAAAAAAAAAATACCACCAGATGCCCCATAGTGCCGTTCTCCCCTTTAGTGCTCCCATAGTGCCAGTTCCCCCCCTCCAAAAAAATAAAATAAATAAATAAATAAAATGCACTGATACTTACCTCCATCAGCAGCGATGCGATGCAGGCCTCTTCCGGCCTGTGTCCCTGCTGTGTGCTGCCCGGCTCAGGCAGCGCGATGATGACGTCATCGCGCCGCTTGAGCCGGTCTCTGATAGGCTGCAGGCATTAGTGCCTGCGGCCTATCAGAAGAACAGGGGAGGGACACACCTCTCCCTCCCCTGCTCTGCCACAGCACAGGCATCTGTATCGCTGTCCTAAGGACGGCGATACAGATGGATTAGATATGGAAATGAGCGCTTCCACAATGGAAGCGCTCATCTCCTACTGAACCCCCCCCCACCGCGGCCGCAATTACATCCAGGGCCGCGCCACCTGTGGTGATCGGCGGTGCGGCCCTGAAGGATAAAAAAAAAAAAATTTGTCTGGTTGTTCTAGGTGGGGGGGTCCAGACCCGCTGGACCCCCCCCCCCCCCCCCCCCGTAGGTGTGCCACTGGTTAGACTAAAAGTGAGAGATATCAGAATTCTTCTAATGCCACAGCGCAAAATGCACTTCATAGTGCTGCGCCTACCACAGTGGAAATATTACCCTCAGAGGGTGAAGTGATAGCGCTCCTCAACTTGCACAGTAAAGAGCGCATTAGAGCAGCAGGATATACCGCCGCTCAGCAACTGTTCCCGAAGTGAGCAAGCAAACCTCCTGTGACCCCTAGAGAGAGAAAGAGACGCATGTATGTCAAGCCTGCACACCCAGTAGTCAAGGGGTTCATCGCTCCTCAGAGTGTCGATATCTGCAGTTAAGGCGAGGTAGTCTGTGACATCACTCTTATATGCTGTGTAAAGCATACTTTTTAACTTGTTTTGGAACTGCTGCATCCTTTCCGACTTCCAGTAATTCGGTAACATTTCAGCCACTTTCTGCTTATACCGGGGGTCTAGTAGCGTGGCCACCCAGTACAGGTCGTTCTCCTTCAGCCTTTTTATACGATGGTCCCTCAACAGGCATGACAGCATGAAAGACCCCATTTGCACATGGTTGGATGCCGAGCTACTCATGTCCCGTTCCATATCCTAACTGATCTCACTGAAGGTCTGTTCTTCCCCCCCAGCCACGTACAACACCACGGTTACCAGATAGTTGACAACGAGCACCCTGGGATGCCTGGGTTGGTCTTCCTCCTCCTCAAAGCCACATTCCTCTGACTCCTCTTCCTCAGACTCCTCTTCCAGCGTTGCCGCAGGTCCAGCAAGCGATGCTGATGAGGTTGTTTCTGGTACTGATGGTGACCACAACTCTTTGGCCTCTTTCACACGGGCGTCAGTTTTTTTGCCCGGATAAGAGCTGGGTGCATTGCGGGAAAATGTGCGATTTTCCCGCGCGAGTGCAAAACATTGTCATGCGTTGCACTCGCGTGAGAAAAATCACGCATGTTTGGTACCCAAACCCGAACTTCTTCATAGAAGTTCGGGCTTGGGATTGATGTTCTGAAGATTGTATTATTTTCCCTTATAACATGGTTATAAGGGAAAATAATAGCATTCTGAATACAGAATGCATAGTAAACCAGCGCTAGAGGGGTTAAAATAAAATAAAATTTAACTCACCTTAGTCCACTTGATCGCGAAGCCCGGCATCTCCTTGTGTCTCCTCTGCTGCTGAACAGGACCTGGGGTGAGCTGCTGCATTAAATAGAGGTTAAGGACCTGTGATGACGTCACTCCGGTCATCACATGGTCTTTTACCATGGTGAATCACCATGGTAAAAGATCATGTGACGTACCATGTGATGACCGGAGTGACGTCATCACAGGTCCTTAACCTCTATTTAATGCAGCAGCTCACCCCAGGTCCTGTTCAGCAGCAGAGGAGACACAAGGAGATGCCGGGCTTCGCGATCAAGTGGACTAAGGTGAGTTAAATTATTTATTTATTTTTCTAACCCCTCTAGTGCTGGTTTACTATGCATTCTGTATTCAGAATGCTATCATTTTCCCTTATAACCATGTTATAAGGGAAAATAATAATGATCGGGTCTCCATCCCGATCGTCTCCTAGCAACCGTGCTTGCAAATCGCACAGCATCCGTACTTGCTTGCGGATGCCATCCGATTTTCACGCACCCCATTCACTTCTATGGGGCTTGCGTCACGTCAAAATCGGACAAAATAGAGCATGCTGCGATTTCAACTGAACGCACAAGTGATGCGTTAAAAACAACGCTCATGTGCACAGCCCCATAGAAATGAATGGGTCAGGATTTAGTGCGGGTGCCATACGTTCGCCGCACGGATCGCACCCGCACGGAAAACTCGCCCGTGTGAAAGGGGCCTTTCTCTTCGCGCTCATCTACGGCCTGATCCAGCACTCTTCGCAGGGCACGCTCCAGGAAGAAAACAAATGGGATGATGTCGCTGATGGTGCCTTCGGTGCGACTGACTAGGTTTGTCACCTCCTCAAAAGGACGCATGAGCCTACAGGCATTGCGCATGACCGTCCAGTAACGTGGCAAAAAAATACCCAGCTCCGCAGAGGCTGTCCTAGCACCCCGGTCATACAAATACTCGTTGACGGCTTTTTCTTGTTGGAGCAGGCGGTCGAACATTAGGAGTGTTGAATTCCAACATGTCGGGCTGTCGCAAATCAAGCGCCTCACTGGCATGTTGTTTCGCCGCTGAGTATCGTAAAAGTGTGCCATGGCCGCGTAGGAACGCCTGAAATGGCCACATACCTTCCTGGCCTGCTTGAGGACGTCCTGTAAGCCTGGGTACTTATGCACAAAGCGTTGTACGATCAGATTTAACACATGTGCCATGCACGGCACATGTGTCAACTTGCCCAAACTCAATGCCGCCAACAAATTGCTTTCGTTGTCACACACCACTTTGCCAATCTCCAGTTGATGCAGAGTCAGCCACTGATCCACCTGTGCGTTCAGGGCGGACAGGAGTGCTGGTCCGGTGTGACTCTCTGCTTTTAGGCAAGTCAACCCCAAGACGGCGTGACACTGTCATATCCGGGATGTGGAATAGCCCCTGGGGAGCTGGGGGGGTGCAGTTGATGTGGAGCAAGACGCAGCAGCAGAAGAGGACTCAGCCGAGGAGGTTAGAGAAGAGGATGGAGTAGGAGGAGTAGAGGAGGTGGCAGCAGGCCTGCCTGCAAGTCGTGGCGGTGTCACCAACTCCTCTGCAGAGCCACGTATTCCATGCTTGGCAGCCGTCAGCAGGTTTGCCCAATGCGCAGTGTACGTGATATACCTGCCCTGACCGTGCCTTGCAGACCAGGTATCAGTGGTCAGATGAACCCTTGCCCCAACACTGTGTGCCAGACATGCCATAACTTCCTTTTCCACAATAGAGTACAGGTTGGGGATTGCCTTTTGTGAAAAAAAAAATTAGGCCGGGTACCTTCCACTGCGGTGTCCCAATAGCTACAAATCTTTTGAAGGGCTCAGAATCCACCAGCTTGTATGGTAAAAGCTGGTGGGCTAAGAGTTCCGACAAGCCAGCTGTCAGACGCCGGGCAAGGGGGTGATTCTGTGACATTGGCTTCTTACGCTCAAACATTTCCTCGACAGACATCTAACTGTGGGCAGATGAGCAGGAACTTCTGAAGGTGAGAGGCGGAGTGGCGGATGGTTGAGAGGGGGCAAGGAGGACAGCAGTGGTTGATGTGTCTGAAGATGCTGGACCAGGAGGAAGATGGTGGATTTGAGTTTGTGTGCTGCTTGTACTCATCATGTGTTGATCCCATAGGCGTTTGTCATGTGAGATCATGTGCCTTCGCAAAGCAGTTGTACCTACGTGGGTGTTGGACTTCCCACGACTCAGTTTCTTTTGGCACAGGTTGCAAATGGCATCGCTGTTATCAGAGGCAGACACACAAAAAAAATGCCACACTGCTGAGCTTTGCAATGACGGCAGTCTGGTGGTGGCAACAGCATGCGTTGATTGGCGTGCTGTCTGGCTGACCCCAGGTGCCGATACATGCTGTCTGACTGTGCCACTAGCTTGCGATGACCTCCCCCTGCTTCCAACTCGTATCCTCCTCTCTGTCTCCCCATCTGAACTTTCCCCCTGTTCTTCTTCTCTTCTCTTATCTGACAACTCAGCAAAGGAAGCAGCAGCGGGTACAACATAATCATCATTATACCGTACGTCCATGTGTGTAATGCTGCCTGACTGAGACATATCCCTGTTATCTACATCCCCTGGCAATAATGGTTGCGCATCACTCATTTCATCCAACTGATGTGTAAATAACTCCTCTGACAGATCAAGTGAAGCAGCTGTGGTGCTAGTGTTGGTGGTGGCGACAGGCGGGTGAGTGGTAACTTGAGAGGTGCCCGAAGCTGAGCTGGAGGAGGATGGTGCGTCAAGGTTCCGAGCGGAAGCTGTAGAAGATTGTGTGTCCTGTGTTAGCCAGTCAACTATGTCCTCAGAACTTTTCGAGTTCAGGGTACATGGCCTCTGAACACTGGGCATTATTCTAGGGCCAAAGGAAATCAGAGCACCACGACCAAGACGGCCCCTGCGGGGTGGCCTGCCTCTGCCTGTCATTTTTTTTTGATTAGTGGTACTATGCGTGCAAGCTACTGTGACACCAGATATGAGTGGTGGCACTGGGCACTGGCAGTAGTAGGCACAGTACACGCTGTGGGCCTGACACACACGCTTGCAGGCAACTGCAATTATATTACAGTGAAAAAAGTGTTTTACTGTTTTAAATGCAAGCTACTGTGACACCAGATATGAGTAGTGGGCACAGTATCCAAAAGTGGGCACTGCTACCATGGGTGTCGGGAGGACTACTGGGCCACAACTCCCCAAAAGGTATTGAAGTGCCACAGCCTGGAGATTGCTGGACTGAATGGCTGAGGATAGCCGCATTTGTGTTCCATGTGTGAACAGAGCTCTCTAAGAGAGTCAGGGATACGCTTATGTGTTTAGTTAGAGCCTAGCCGGGCAAGTGTTATTTTGTGTGGATGTCACACGTGATAAGTTGAAGCTGCGACTTCTTAACATGTGCTTTGCTAAAGTGTCTGAAATAAAAGCAAGAGTTTGGACATTATAAGCATGTCTGCGAAGATATCTGTGAGTGTGACCCCTTGAAAAGAGACGATCCCTTACAATTGGTGTCGGATGCGGGCAAGTTGTCCATGAGAGAAGGGCAACGGTCGGTTGCTAGGGGCAACGTTGAGACTGCAGGTGCAGCTAAAAGCAGTTTTTTGCCGTGTGTGGAGTTAAAGGACCGGAAGCTTTTTTTTGTCCAGTGGAGCAGGTGCTGCTCATAAGAGTGTTGACTATTTTGCTGTGGTGCAAGTAAAACTGCAGTGAATTAAAGGGCCAGTAGCCTAGCAAAAGTGGACTTGTGGCTGAAAGTTTTTCCTGCTAACATGGGTGTCGGGGAAGAGTACGTCCGGCGGCACTGGCGCATACAGCAGGCAGAAGAAATGGCCATAGCAATTGGCTACACTAAAAATGAATTGGCGAAATTTGATTCAGAGCGAGAGGCTTTGGAGGCACAGCTGCAGCTGGCCTTGAGAAATGGGTTCTCAACACTGTATGGACCCTGTACAAAGTTCCAAGAGGTTGGTGGTGTGTCGGGACTATCGGGGGAAAAGCAAAGATATGCGTTTGCCAAGGGCAACCGGCGGGAAGATAAAGGGGGGGGGGGGGCGATTTGGCTCTCAGGAGGTCGAGTGTTCCCTACCAGTGGAGACAGAGTCCTAGAGAGGATGTGCCGAGGATCTGCGAGGCTGTTGCTAAGGGCAACAAACTACAACAGCGTGCGGCTGCCCAGCAGTTATGGAGCGGAGCAAGTGGCTCATATTCTGTGGCTGGAGATCCTAAGGACAGGTCTCCCAAGAGTGTGACTCCACATCTGGAAGGAGGATGGAGTCACAGCATTTCTCGTAGCAACCACTGCAGTCAGGAGGCTGCAGGTGATTTTGTAATGAAGGATCCTGGAGTATCCTTGGATTCTGGGACTGCCGAACCCGTGACATCGCTGGGTAAGATCGTCCCTGTTATTAATTATGTGACAGACCCAGTGACAGTGAGCCGGGGGCTGGGATGGTGAGTGATAAATCACCGAGGCGAGGAACTGTCTCGGAAGTGTGTGACATTGGGAAAATCGCAGTGTCTGAACAGGCGGGTAAACCTGTTGTGGTTGCTCCCTCGCAGGACTTTGCAGGGGAGAAGGTTGTTGTGTTGCCCAAAATGCCCGTGACCAAGGCTAGGCATGGGGTGGAGAAAAATTAGAGACCCTATGATGGCCCGGGTAAGAGGTAGCACAATATTCTAACCTGAGATAAATAAAGTGATAAATATGTTGGACAGACATGCGGTTAATGAGGACTGTCAGGTAGTTCTCACTGAGCGTGAGGCTATAGGGACAGCTGGGACTGATGGACTTGCTGTCGTAAATTCCCCGTACATGAAAGAAGGTTGTTCCGTGATTTGTGGGGTAGAAACACTTCTGCGGTCGGTCACGTAACTCCCGCAGAACTGGTACCTAGCCCATTAAATGAAGTGACCATTAGAAACAGTGGAGCTGATAAGGTGCAAAGTGATGGTACCATGTTTGCCGAAATGCATAATGAAAACAGTGATGTAGTTGAAGTAAAAAATGAAATTGTGAGGTCATGTGAAGTATATGATGATGACATGCCTTTTCCTTTTCAGGATGTGATCAGGAGAGAAGTGCCCCCTCCTGGTAAAAATATATCTGATACAAAAATGCAGGTTAATGTTGTGAGCCCAAAGGGTGTATCACAGGTACCAGAGGTGGATATGCAGTACCCACAGTTTTTTTTGGTTGCTGGGGAAGTGTCCAATGTGGGAACTAGCGCATCGGTGCCCCTAGAGGTCAGAACTGATAATGATGACACAAGTAATATAAGTGACGCATGTGCCGTGGCCAACAGCAACTCAGAGAGAGAGGCTTCCATGTCGAGGTCTTGCCAAATTGACGTAGTTACGGGTAGCAACCAGACGATAGTTGTACCTGACGTGACTAGAGTTGAGTGGGGAGACACCAGCCTAGTGTCTGAGACCTATATTCAGTCAGCGGTAGATGACCTGACCTGTCAGTACAGCTGCAATCATGAAGATTATTTCTCTCTCTCCACACGGTCCCTAGAGAAGGGACTAGTTGTCATCATAAAGACATTGAAAAAGGCTGCAGAAGGGTCAAAAGAAGAGACCCCAGAAAAGATGAGTGAACTGAAGGGTCTACTGCCTGGTGTCTCGGAGAAGAGGAAAGACTCCAGAAAGACACGGAAGTCTGTAGTCGACATCGACAATGTGCTTGAAGAGTCCCTGGGTGGAAATCCCACAAAGTGTCTAAAGGAGAAGGGTGGTACTCCTTCGGCTGATGGGGCAGCAGAACTAAGCAAAGAGCCGCTGGAACAGGAGGCCCAAGAGTGGGGTGCTTCCAACAAGCTAGTGCGAAAAACGAATAAGGAACAGAAGTTTGGCCAGCTCCTGGCTGCAGAGAAATACATATCGGCTTGGTATGCCGAAGAACGTGACCGACCGGAGGCTGATGCTCGGGAGAAAGAGTCCAAGGCCCTCTCCTTAGCTAGAGCCCTTGAAAAAGTGCTTGAGGAGCAAAATGAATTGGAGAGGCTTAATAAGCAACTCAGAGCAGAGATGGAAGCTCTCATGAGCTCAAAAGATGCCATCTATGAGTTGGAGAAGCCTAAGCGTGCTCCTGCACAACAGGTGGAAGAAAATGAGAAACCGGAAGAGGAAGATCCTCTGGAAGGTGCCAAGAAATCAGAGCCTGTTAAGAATGGGACTGGAAACAAGGATCACGAGGCCAGAGTCGGGAGGACTACTGGGCCACAATTCCCCAAAAGGTATTGAAGTGTCACAGCCTGGAGGTTGCTGGACTGAATGGCTGAGGAAAGCCGCATTTGTGTTCCATGTGTAAACAGAGCTCTCTAGGAGAGTCAGGGATACGCTTATGTGTTTAGTTAGAGCCTAGCTGGGCAAGCGTTTGTTATTTTGTGTGGATGTCACACGTGATAAGTTGAAGCTGCGACTTCTTAACATGTGCTTTGCTAAAGTGTCTGAAATAAAGCAAGAGTTTGGACATTATAAGCGTGTCTGCGAAGATATCTGTGAGTGTGACCCCCTGAAAAGAGACGATCCCTTACAATACATAATCCAATCATAGAAATAATATTGATGATATAAGCCCAGTATATAACATTCAAGTGTCCTCTAAGCATATAACAATCCCAAAGGGGTGAAACCTATCTCTCTGATAGAGACAATAGCCAAGGACATTATATATTTATAATTAGCTCTTGCCGTACTTCTGTCCTTGGCTATTGTCAGAGCGATAGGTTTCACCCCTTTGGGATTGTTATATGCTTAGAGGACACTTGAATGTTATATACTGGGCCTTATATCATCGGTATTATCGCTATGATTGAATTATGTATGTATGTTTCATCTGTGCTCGACATGTTTTACAACTTTTGGTGGGTGCTAGCGGCATAGGCCAGTGGCTTCTGGCACTTGCCTTTCTGCTGGTTTTCTCTGCTATTTCTATTTTTAGGTATATTTGTGGTCAAGACCTGGCGAGTAGAGGATGCCCAACCACCACCCCCCTGCCTAATTGGCCTGAGGTGTGCCTTGGCCTCACTAGGTCGGTATGCCTGAAAAAGGGGGCATACTCTGAAAGTGATGGTTGAATGACTGAATGAAGAATGGGAATGGGTGGGCAGGGGACGTCCGAATGTCGACGTGCTGCCTGTGGGATGCGGACCGCTTAAACAGGTACTGGTCCCTCCCACAAATCCAGGCTAGCCTGCGGCCAGCCTTAACACTTGTGGTCAAGACCTGGCGAGTGGAGGATGCCCAACAACCACCCCCCTGCCTAATTGGCCTGAGGTGTGCCTTGGCCTCACTAGGTCGGTATGCCTGAAAAAGGGGGCAAAACCCACCAGTGAGGGAAGGATGGCCTGACGTGCTATTCTGCCAATGTGCTGAATGCTTGAACCAGCTCTGCTAGTGGCTCCGGGATATACCGTACAAAGCACCCCGAGCGCCAGCGCCCTAAGTGTTTAATGATGTGCGCAGGAACTCCGTGCTTGGACGCTGCGGATGCCGCACCGATGCGGAAAGAATGCCCCGAGAATTGAGCCGGATTCAATCCTACACTAGTCAACAGGATGCGAATGTGTTTGATGAACTGGCTGGACGTCAGTGGACCAACAGGGAATGGAAGTAACGGGTCGGTGGGGCTGTGAAGACTAAGGGCCAGCAGGAGGTTGTCCAGGACTGCCACTGGGCACCACGCATTTGTGGTCTGGAAAAACTTGACTACATGGCCGGGACCTACCTGCCTTGTTTTGCTGTGAGGCAACTGCAAATGAAAGTTACTGCCTGTCCTGACTAAATCTCCCTTGCGGAGCGCCACCGCCCCTTGTCTGGCCTGTGTCACTTCACCTGGTCTTAAAAACCCGTAAAACGCCAAGTACATGGCTGCCTTTATCACCAGACTGGGAAGGACTCCGAATGGCGACAATGCGAGGACTTCCGACAGGCTACGAAACGTGTCCCCCGTAATTGGTCGACGTACCGACTTGACCGTGACCTGACTTTTCTGAATGCCTCTGAGGATGGCCTTGATTGGGTGAGCTGAAAATATAGAGGGTCTGTCTGGCTCTTGAAGTGCCAAAAAATGCTGCACCCCAGCCAAATATAGCCTGATGGTGTTGTAGGATAAAGCCAACACCGAGTGACAATAAGACACGAAAGCCACCATATACTTGACCTGACCAGTGTCACCCCTGGGATATGCCAACTGGAAGTCTAAGAAAACTACCCACGCTCGGCGGTATGACTTCAACGTACTGGCCGACAAAGACTTTGTAATAAGTGAACTGGCGACCACCATCAGAGAGTCTAGTCCAAGACCAGCAGCCGCCAGTCCGGTACCGGGGTGCCCACTGAGTCTGCTTCTGGGTTCTGTAAGAAAAAGCGTGAAAAATCAAAACGAGATAAAGCATCAGCTGCAACATTGCTGACCCCGTCCAAAAACAGGGCATGAAAATGAAACCCCTGTTCCAGGGCTATCCAGGTCAACCTACGCATAAAGGACATGATGAGTAACGATTTGGATCTACCCTTGTTGATGATCTCTGCAGTCGCCATGTTGTCAGTGTGGAAAACCACCGTGTGACCCGACCACCTGTGCCCCCAAACTATGGCAGCTGCAACTATAGGGTAGATCTCGAACAATGCCGACGTCTGAGAAAACCCCGGCATCTGTAGTACATGCGTGGGCCATGAGCCGGCGAACCAATGTGAGCCAAATATGGCCGCGAAACCTATGGAGGCAGCTGCGTCTGAAAATACGTGTGGAGAATCCGAAGTGGCCCTTGGAATGAACATGGAAATGCCATTCCACCTGCTGAGAAATCTGTCCCACATGAACAGATCTGCTCGGGCATTGGCATTGAGGTGCACTGATGCGTCCAAATCGATGGTCTGTTGGAGTAAGACTAACAATCTAGAAATGAAAGATCTACCCTGAGGAATGATCCTCATGGCAAAGTTTAACATGCCCAAGAGAGACTGCAACTCTCTCTTGGTGCAAACCTGAGACGTGAGCAGGGAACGTACGCCTGCCTTGATCCGGTTGAGTTTGTCTAGTGGCAGACTGGCCGACATGTCGCGTGAATCCAGGGAGATCCCCAAGAATGTGACAACCTGCGCAGGCCCCTCTGTCTTGTGGGCCGCCACCGGAATGTCTAACTCCTTAAAAACCCGCAAGAGAACCTGCAAGTCAACAGGAGCCCGTGAGGGATCTTCTATCAACAGAAAGTCATCCAGGTAGTGAATGACATTCTGGCAACCCCGTACTTCCAACAAAATCCATTCCAGAGCCTGCGCTAACTTGTCAAACAGACTGGGGCTGCTCTTGGAACCAAACGTCAACTTGGTGGCGAAATAGTAAGCATCTCTCCATTTGATGCCATGCCACTGCCAGAGAGATGGGCTAATGGGCAACAGTTTGAACGCATCAGAGACATCTGCTTTGGACAGCCAAGCCCCCCTGCCTGTCTGTAGAATGACCTGGATAGCCTGGTCCACGGAAGTGTACTTCAATGAAAATTCCTCAGACGGAATCAATGAGTTGAGACTAGGAACGTGAGAAGAATGTGGAGCAGACAAGTCATAAATCAAACGAAATTTATTGGAGTATTTCCCCTGTACCACCCCCACCGGGCTCACCCTCCATGTGAAAAAAGGAGAGGACTGGAAAGGACCAATTATGAAGCCCTTCTCCAGCTCACTTGCCAACAGCAGATCCACCAGATCAGGATGTCTAGCAGCCGACTGCAGGTTGGGGCATTCATGAGTCTGCTGAGGTAAGGCGATGAGCCCGGTGTGGAACCCGCGTGAAAATCCTTCCACCAGAAAAGCGCGGAACGACTGAACCGGATGAAGTCGCAGCAGCTGGTCTAGAACCTCGACATTCACCCGGCTCAGTCATGCCGGCTTTACGGTGCAGACTGTGACCGGATGTGCCCTAAAACATGTGGCACAGATGTGCAGGAGCCTGCACTGGCTGAAATTGCAGACAGCATAGTTAAAGTTGTTGCAGAGCTGGGCTTTCCCCAAGTAATGAATGGGTCTCCCCAGCTTGTCAAACTGGGTAGCCTGCTGGCTGGGACCCGGGTTGATCCCACCTCTGGAGGTACTGGGGGCAGCTGTAAGGTCAGCCAATGGGCACCAGGCGGTAGTATGAGCAGGAGACTGACATGTGGCGCACACCGGGGACTTCAAACTGGCGAAGTGCCTACAAAATAACTCCATGTCAATATTGCTCCAGTCCGTGACTACCTGGAACTGGGCCCAAATGGCTGCAGCTTTGGCCGAGAAGGACCTATGATAATCGTAGAACGCTGTGCCCCCGTACTTGTGCGCCAAATCTACCATCCTGTAGAGGTAAATGTCCAACTCCTCTCTCCTGTTGGGGCTGGCGGAACACACAACGTCTCTGAATAGGCTGAAAGCCAGGACGAACTCAGCCAGGGTCAGCTTGCGACTGAGCCTGGGGTCTTTAGCCTTGAGTACTACTGACAACTCGCTACAGCCGAAGGACTTGTTTTCCGTAACGTCGTGGGACGTAATTAACAAGGATGCCAAGTTGACATCCTTGCCCTCTAGGATGTCCTTCTTAATACTGGGCCTGACGAAATACACCGGCGCCACAGAAGGCACTCCCCCGCCCTGTGACAGGTTGGCTGTTGAACGAAGAGTAGGCACGGTACCTGTGACCACAGCCGGAGGTGCCGCGCCACCAGCTGGCCCAACTGCTGGGGGGGGGTCGCGACGCTGTTCCATTACTTCCATCCGGGCTTGTAAATCCTGGATGGAACTAGTGAGTGTGTTTAACACCGCGTGGATCTGTACCAAGGAATTGGTGATGGTGGTATTGTCGCCGGAAGCAGCCGGCCTGGCTTGTGGTGTAGCGGGAAAGAGCAGACTGAATAATTCCGCCTTTCTGGCAGTAGCCGCAAACGGAATCCCTCTCCTGAGCAATTCAGCCGTCAACCTAGGCACAGTCCAAGCCCTGAGGGATGGAGTGCTGCCGTGTTCGGACCCTCTTGGAGACGGAGGCAAGGACACAAACTCTTCAATATCTGAAGGCTGAGACATGACGACTGAAACCACACAACAACAACGGAGAAAGGGAGAGAGAGGAGGGAAAAAAAAAAAAAAAAAAACAACCTGTTAACCCTACGACCTACTGCCCATAAGCCGACAGACAAGGTGACAGAAACCAACCTCCCCCCAACAGCGTGGAACGTATGACGAGAAGCCGACGAGGCTGACAGGAAGTATGATAGTCGTTTCCACTGACGTATGAGACGAGCCCGAGTATGTCAGAATCTGTGACGTGGCAGATATATTAAAAACGAACACTGCGGGCTAACGAACCTACAGACGTGGTAGGTGATGTATGTAAGTATAGGATTTGTGGAAAACAGACCGTATGACGTATGACACTACACTACGAGATGATGTGAAGAGTCTCTGACTGTCGTGCGAGAGTGTGGCTGTACTAGCGAATGTACCTATGCTAGTGATGTATGTATGCAGCTTGGTGGAAAATGGTTTCCACCTTACGTATCCATTTATTTATATATATATATATATATATATTTTTTTTTTTTTTTATCCACGCCCCCAAATAGTTTATTTATTTATTTGATTATATATATATATATATATATATATTTTTTTTTTCGTCAAAACTACCTTATGTGCAGAACTACGTGTCTAAGGTATGCATGTAGTGTATGTCAGGAGTGAACAACGTATGCAGAACCAGACCTTAGTAAGCAAATAACACAATTGGCACCAGGACCCAGCACTAGAGCCCAAGACTTGAAACACATGTGCCTGATCGCAAGGAGAAGCGATCCTCCGGCACACTTGCCCCTGTCCACTCAACCTCCTACCCTCCCTCACATTACCAATCTCCTGAACAAACCAGCGATCCGAAGTAGCCAGACTAGAATAGACCGGCAGCTGCAGGCTGAAACGAAGGCACCACCCGGCGTCTCGGAGCTCCGACTCGTGGCGGGACGCTTGATGATGACGTCACACCCGGAAGTAGCGACGTCCGAATGTCGACGTGCTGCCTGTGGGATGCGGACCGCTTAAACAGGTACTGGTCCCTCCCACAAATCCAGGCTAGCCTGCGGCCAGCCTTAACACTTGATATGCTATGTATTTATTGGAAGATAATAGAATAACTTATATTTTGGATTATTTTTTGGCATTTTTTGTCGTTGTTTGTTAACAACATTGTAGGTATATATTGGTCTCTAATTTATGATCATACTCATTGTGTAACATATTGAGGCTTGTTTATGGTTTTGCATAATTAGGTGAGGGCCCGTGGGTGAGCTGACCCCGTAAAAGATTGTAGGTGAGAGCCTTCTGGTGAGCTGACCCTCTAAAAGACTGTAGGTAAGGGTCTACAGGTGAGCCGATCCTGTAAAAGAATGTAGGTGAGGGCCTGCTGGGGAGATAACCCTCTAAAAAATTATATGCAAGGGCCTGCAGGTGAGCTGACCCTGTAAAACATTTCATGCAGGTGAGCTGACCCTGTAAAAGATTTTATGTGGGAACCTGCTGGTGAGCTGACCCTGTTAAACATTATATGCGAGGGCTTGCTGGTGAGCTGACCCTGTAAAAGATTTTAGGTGCGGGCCTGCTGGTGTGCTGACCCTGCTGGTGAGCTGACCCTATAAAACATTATATGCGAGGGCCTGCAGCTAAGCTGATCCTGTAAAACATAGTAGGTGAGGGCCTGCTGGTGAGCTGACCCTCTAAAAAATTATATGAGAGGGCCTGCAGCTGAGCTGACCCTGTAAAACAATGCGCGGGCATTATATGTGACGAATAAGCATGTGCTGATATGATGGAAGAGGAGGAGGAGAAAAGGAAGATTCAACCATATACCCTTGTTTGTGGTGGAAGGGGTGCATCGGAATACAGTGTATTCAATACATCATAAAAGCCACATTTAAATTGGCTTTATGTTCAGCCAATTTCCTATGGTGGAGTCGAGAAGTCATGGTCAATACAGGCCTTGTTCATTTTTATAGGAGTCAACCTGTCAGCATTTTCAGCTGACAGGCGGATACGCTTATCTGTTACAATGCCACCAGCAGCACTAAATACCCACTCAGGCAAAACGCTTGCGGCAGGGCAGGCCAGCACCTCCAAGGCGTAGAGCGCCAGTTTGTGCTATGTGTCCAGCTTGGACACCCAGTAGTTGTAAGGCACTGAGGGATCATTGAGGACGCTGACACGGTCTGCTATGTACTCCTTCACCATCTTCCAAAAATTTCCCTCCTTGTGACACTGGGGCATGCATCAGGGTGAGGGTGCTGGCGGGGTGTCATGAAACTGTCCCAGGCTTTGGAGAGTGTTGCCCTTCCTCTGTTGGAACTGCTATGTGTTCCCCTTGTCTCCCCTCCTCGGTTGGCCAAGGAACTACAGACTCTGCCGCCAGCGTTGTCAGATGGAAATTTTTCAGCAGGGATCTTTTGGATCACCAGAGGAATGAGAGATGAGAAGTTCTCATTGTAGCGGGGATCGAGAAGGGTGAACAACCAGTAATGCGTAAAACGCGTGGGTCGCTGGCTGGAAAGGCACCCTTACATGAAGTCGGCCATGTGTGCCAGAGTACCAACAGGCAAGACTTCGCTGTCGTCATCAGGAGGATTACTCTCAATCTCCTCATCCTCTTCCTCCTCTTCTGCCCACCCATGCTGAACAGATGGAATTAAACTTCCATGGGAACTACCCTCTGTAGCGGAGGCAACCGTCTCCTGCTCCTCCTCCTCTTCATCGTCTAATTCGCGCTGAAAAGACAAACTGAGGGTGGCCTGGCTATTACCTAGTGTAATGTCTTCCCTCATTTCCACCTCTTCCACATGCAAAGGGTTATCCTTAATTGTGAACAGCGAGCATTTGAGTAGACACAGAAGTGGGATGGTTACGCTGATAATAGTGTTATCGACGCTCACCATCTGTGTTGATTCCTCAAAGTTTCTTAAAACCTCAAAGAGGTCAGACATCCATGCCCACTCCTCGCTTGTGAATAGCTGGTATTCCACTACTGCCCTCTGCTGCTCACAAAGCCTGGCCAACATGTGGAATGTGGAGTTCCAGCACGTGCTCACGTCGCACAACAGCTGGTGAGCTGGCAATTTCAAGCGCTGCTGTAGCGTTGACAGACCGGCTGAAGCTGTCATTGACTTGCGGAAATGTGCACACACATGGCGCACCTTCACCAGTAGCTTAGGCAAATTGGGGTAGGATTTGAGAAACCGCTAAACCACTAAGTTTAAGACGTGGGCAAGTCATGGGATTTGTCTGAGCTTGCTGAGCTCCAAAGCCGCCATCAAGTTATGGCCATTATCAGACACAACCATGCCTGGTTCTAGGTTGAGTGGCGAGAGCCACAGCTCAGTCTGGTCTCTTATCCCCTGCAACAGCTCTGCGGCGGTGTGCTGTTTGTCCCCTAAGCATATCAACTTCAGCACGGCCAGTGGAGTAGGAGGCGAAGGAGAAGTGGGGGTTGGAGCCACTAATGTAGGTGCTGGCGGAAACCCCGATCGACGTAGGGCCCGCCATCCTTGGTGTCGGTAGCACCTGTGCCATCCCAGGGTACGACTCGCTCCCGGCATCCACAACATTCACCCAGTGTGCCGTCAGGGAAATGTAGCATCCCTGGCCGAATGCACTTGTCCATGTGTCCGTGGTTAAGTGGACCTTTCCAGTAACTGCGTTGGTCAGTGCACGTGTGATGTTAAGGGACACATGTTGAGGTAAGGCAGGTACGGCACACCTTGAAAAATAGTGGCGGCTGGGGACTCTGTAACGCAGGTCGGTCGCCGACCGACATCTTGCTGCCGAAGGCCTCAGTGTCCACAAGCTTAAATGGCAACATTTCCAGGGTCAGTAATTTGGACAGCTACGCATTTAGTGCTATGGTCTGTGGGTGGGAGGATGGGTATTTGCGCTTGCGCTAAAATGCCTGGGGTAAGGACATTTGGACGCTGCACTGGGACATGGAAGTGGATGTGGTCTCTGATGGTGCTTGCGAAGGTCCAGGTGCAGAGAAGGAGGCATCCGGGCCTGCGTTTTGGACAGGAGATTGACCAGCGCGCAACACCGGGGAAGAGGAGGCAGTGGTGTGACCCGCAGACACAGATTGTGGACCTAGGTGTTCGGCCCACCTATTACGATGCTTTGATGCCATGTGGTAGATCATGCTGGTGGTGGTGAGGTTGCTAGTGTTCACATCCCTGCTCATTTTTGTATGGCACAGGTAGCAAATTAGAATTGTTTTGTCATCTACACTTTCCTCCAAAAAGCACCATACTGCGGAACACCTACCCAGTGGCAAGGGAGATTTCCGCAATGGGATGCTCCATGGTACAGCTGCAGGCATGTTTGGTGTGGCCCACCTTCTCCCTTTTGCCCAGACTCTTCATGGTGGGAGGAAGGAGTATCAAGATTGGACTTGGTGGAAGACAGGGTGGTGCTTAACTGACTGGAAGCATTATCTGCTGCAATCCAACCGACCACCTGGTCGCACTGGTCTGACTTCAAGAGTGGTGTCTTGCTCTTGCACACTAGGACATGAAGCTAGGTATCGTGGGTGGCTGTTTTCCTTGTGCTCTGGCAGCAGGCACAGGTTCACTGCACGTGCACCATCAACATCACGGCCATTTCCCCGTCCCTTACTGCTCGCCTTCAACATTTTAAATGTGATATATGCTTGAAAGTATGTCACACGTACAGTAGCATAGGATTTGGAAGTGCATGCGCAAAAAAATTTAAAAAGGTATTTAGGATGTGGAAACGTCACACAGGAGATATCCTGCAGATAATGTCAAAGCTTTCAGCAGTGGCTAATAAAAAATTACAAGGAATGTCACAGGTATTTGGGATGAAAAAACGTTATACAGGAGAGGTACCACTAGTAATGTCACTGTCCAAAGCGTCTACGTAAAAAAGTACACTGTATGTCACAGATAACATTTTTAGGCGCACACTTTACACTGGAGATGTGGCGCAGCTAATGTCACTGTCCGCAGCAGACACCGTCTATTGAAAAAGTACACTGGATGTCACAGATATTTTTGGGATGCGAACACTTCATACAGAAGATGTAGGCATGGATAATTGAACTGTCCGCAGTGGACATTGTCTATGGAAAATGTACACTGGATGTCACTGATATTTTAGGGATGCGCACACTTTACAATGCAGATTTGGCACAGCTAATCTCGCAGTCCGCAGCGGACACGTCTATTGAGAAAGTATACTGGATGTCACTGATATTTTTTGGATGCACACACTTTACACTGTAGATGTGGCACTGGTAATGTCACTGTCTGCAGCGGACACCATCTATTGAAAAAGTACACTGGATGTCAGATATTTTTTGGATGTGCACACATTACACAGGAGATGTGGCGCAGCTAATGTCCCTGTCCGCAGTGGACATTGTCTATTGAAAAAGTACACTGGATGTCACAGATATTTTTGGGATGCAAACACTTTACACTGGAGATGTGGCACGGAGAATTGAACTGTCCGCAGTGGACATTGTCTAAGGAAAAAGTACACTGGATGTCACTGATATTTTAGGGATGTGCATACTTTACACTGGAGATGTGGCACTGGTAATGTCACTGTCCGCAGCGGACACCGTGTAAAGTGTGCATATTTTTTGGATGTGCACACTTTACACAGGAGATGTGGCGCGGATAATTTAACTGCCCACAGCGGACACTGTCTATGGAAAAACTACACTGGATGTCACTGATATTTTAGCGATGCGCACACTTTACACAGGAGATGTGGCGCGGATAATTTAACTGTCCACAGCAGACACCGTCTATGGAAAAAGTACACTGGATGTCACTGATATTTTAGGGATGCGCACACTTTACACAGGAGATGTGGCGCAGATAATTTAACTGTCCTCAGCGGCCTTTTAGAAGCTATTTAGCGCAGGATGCGCTAAAAATATACTGTATATTGCTGCTGCCACACACAATAGTCTTTAAAAGGACTTTTGGGTCTCTGAAAAGTTTTTCTAATAAAAATCTTCAAATAACACTCCCTACATTCTGTCCCTTTTCTATGCACAGCTCTCCTTAAGACTGAGCAATTTAGCGCAGGTTGCGCTCCCAACATATATTGCTGCTGTCGCACACAATAGTCCTTAAAAGAACTTTTGGGTCTCTGAAAAGTTTTTGTAATAAAAATCTTCCAATAACACTCCCTACACTGTCTTTCTCTTCCTATGCTCTGCTCTCTCTGACTAAGACTGAGACGAACATATGTAATCGGGTGCTTTATAACGGTAATGCCAGTAGCCAACATGGCTACAGCATTACAGTACGTTACAATATCCCTCCGCACGTTTATTGGCTGCGTATCAAGCAAGAAACGTGCGGGGAGGAGACTCGAGCTTTGTGCTTGAGCACATGTAGTACTCGGTCGAGTACCGCCATGTGCCGAGCATCAAGATGCTCGAGCCAAACAGGTGTTCAGCTGAGCATCCTCGATCATCACTAGTTGGAATCCCACATCGGCATAAGGCACATAAATGGCACATCCATATGGTGTATGGTGTAAGTGCTGAACATACATATTAGCTAGCATATCGCATATATCACATATCAATCAAATTACTGGCATTTCCACATCAGATAGTCACATAACAGCCCAATGGTTCAACATGAGTATAACATAGTAAATAGTTCTGTACATGTGGTGGACTAGCCTGTCCCTCAAGTTTCCTCCCCGTCAGTAAGTGATAGATGGGGTTTCCCAGACTAAGTGTCCTTTAATTGGATCCAATCAGAAAATACACCAATATCTATTTAATACCTGACATATTTCTCTGTTTGCTGCATCGTACGTGCTAATACGTATTTTGGTGTCCACATCCCTTTGCTCCTTAGGATTTAGTAAACTTTCCCTATTACACGAGGCAGCATGTTGATATGCTTCTTTGATCGTGGTTTTAGGTACCCCATATAAATCTCCTATGAAGATCATTGGCTGCCTGCCGAAAGTCTGCCCTTTCTGAGCAGTTACGTCGGGCCCTGAGGTATTGACCTTTAGGGATCCCACGTTTCACAGATGCTGGATGTCCGCTTTTCCATCTCAGCAGTGTATTGGATGCTGTGGGATTTGCGGAATTGTTGGTCACCAACTTTCTTGATTGATCAATATTGTTGTACAAGTCAAGAAAGGTAAGATGTTTTTCATTGATTTCTGATATGAAATACAGTCCCAGATCATTATGGTTTAATATCACAACAAAGTCATTGAATTCTGCCTTTGAGCCATTCCACAAGATAAATACATAATTCATGAACCTCATGAATAATGTTATGGATGAGGTCCACCGATCAATGCCATCTCCAAACAATGTCTTTCTTTCCCACCAGCCCAGGTACAGATTGGCATTCCCCTGAGTTGGTGGAAATATTTCTGGTTGAAGGAAAACACATTGTGCTCCAAAATACTGTATATCTGAACAATGTCATTACAAATTCATTATACTCAGCCAAGTGTGAACCTTGTTCCTCCAAGAATGTTCTGACAGCTTTACATCCTTTGTCACATTGGATGGAACTGTAACAAGCTTCCACATCAAGGCTGGCAAGGAGGCTGTTGTCCTCACAGTAGTTGAGATGTCTAAGGATGTCCATCGAGTCCCTCACATATGAGGGGAAACTGATTACAAATGGTCTAAAAATTGAATCAACATAGATGCTCACATTCTCTGTGAGGCCCTCGATTCCAGACACAATGGGCCTGCCCTTCAGGGGTTTAACCCCTTTGTGAATTTTGGGAAGGACAATGGTAAAACAATGGTGTCACCAGATGTTTGGGTAGCAGGAATGCAAATTCACTTTTACTGATGAGATGCTTTTATCTCTCTCTCTCTAGAATTTTACTGAGCTTCAGTTTGTATCCCTCCTTTGAGTTGGATCTTATTCTTTCATAGCAATTACTGGCATCCAAAATCCTCTTGCACATATCTACATATATACTTGATTCCTGAATGACCAGATTTCCTCCCTTATCGGAAGGTTTAATTACAATGGATGAGTTAGTCTCAAGTGCATTCAAGGCGTCAGACTCATCCCTCATATAATTAGATTGTGGTCTATCTGTTTGGAGTGACCTAATTTCCTCAGTCATGATCAGCAAGAAAGTGTCTATGGGTGAGTGTGGTTGAATGGGCCTTTACCTACACCATGCTGTCCCTCTTCAATATGACCTGCTAGTAATCTCATGTCTTGGAGTTCATCAGACTCAATCCCCAAACTACAACATTGTTCTTTGTCATGCATCAGGAAGATCCTGCACCATTAAAATTTTCTGAGAAATAGGTTTAAGTCCTTCACACAGTTAAATTGGTTGAACTTGGAGGTGGGGACAAATGATAACCCTTTGCATAGTAGATTCAGCACTACCTTTGTGAGAGTACAGTTGGAGAGATTGATGATTTGTAATTCATCCGTGATGGTGAAATTTAGGTTCCTTTCCTGACCCTGAGTTGGTACTCTGATGTCAGTTGTGTCAGATCCACCGTTGAGCCAATCATTGGGGCAGGTGGTCTCTGTCAATACATTAATTTCATTTGAATGGGCACTATGCAATGCTACATTTCCCCTGCATGGCTGCTGGATACCAAAGATATGAACAGACACAGCTATTCATGTGTTAGGGTAGGAAAGGCTAGTTCAGTCAAAAGAAGTTGTCTTCATAAGTAGGCTTGAGTGATTTGAGTTTCGAATCATAGATCCGAAGTTGATTAGTTAAAAAACGTTGTTTTTAATGCTGTTTCCATACATTATTAAAATGTATTGGTTCCGTGTAGCCAAACTTCATTTCGCCTGAAGTTGTGCAAGACTTTGGTGAATTACTATGGTATTTCTATCTGTGTAATTAAAACACATTTTAAAATAGGAATGCAAAGTGGGCTTTGGTACTGAAGTACCCACCAGTAACAAGCTCACTTTGGATTCCTATTTTAAAAGTTTTTTTTCAATACCCAGTAAAAACCTTAGTAATTAACTGAAGTCACATGCAACTTTGGGCGACACAAAGTTTAGCTACACGGAGCCAATACATTTTAATGCTATAAGGAAACAACAATTTTTTTGAACAAATCATCTTCAAATATATGATCTGAAGCCCGATTCGCTCAAGCCTAATCAGACTACATCACTAGTTTAAACTAGATTGTCACAATGACTATTTACATTCAGCACATTCAGTAGGACAGTAAGAAGTTGAAAAGTAGAGCAACATGTAACTGCAGGATCACATTACACACAGAGTTGGTAACTACATCACCAAGGAGACACAGTGGTCTGTAAGACATTTTTAAAAATTAGTACTATTTATAAAATTGCATATATTTTTCTTTTAGAAGATGCATATAAGCTGTGATAAAGGTGAACATATGTATATTCCCTATGGTTAAAAAAAAATTGTAATCTGAATGACCTAACAGCTAATGCCTTGGAATTGGTGCAGTGCTACAATTTCACAATGTTAATAGATTCGTGTTTATGCAAAAATGTTTAATATATGCACTGTAGACAAACAAAAATGAAAAAAGTGGTGTACACATAGAATTTCTGTAAGATACAGTACATATCCTACTTGCCCTACAGAATTTTCCATTCAGTCACAGAGCATATAGTGGTGTTCAATCAAATGGAAGATCTGCGCTAAATTTCAGAGAAAATCCAGAGAGTGTTTCTTTGATAATAAAAGTTTTGGATTTTATGAGAGCTGGAGATCTTTCACTTGATTGAACACCAAATTCTTCCTGTGGCAGACCCAGCACTTTACTTCCTCCATGCAGAGCGCTGGAAACTGGAAGGGTGAAATTTACACAGTGATTTGACTACAAACTTTTGTTAACCATAGAACATATCCACCATCCCAACACCCTTTTTGTTATAATTTTCAAACAATTGCATAATTTTTTTAAACGATAATGTTTAGTATTAAAATTTTAACCCAATGGCCAAAAACTGAAAACCCATGTAAATTGCATGTGTGTAATATTTTTTAACATTATTATATTATTAGTTTTACTAAATAATACAATATGATAAAAATTCCTTAAATGCAGTATTAGAAAATAATATGAATTATTATTTTGAAAATTGTAGGAAATAATTATATAGTGTTAAAATGGGTTGGTTTGAAATAAAGCTATTTTTAAAATTATAAAGTTACTTTATGTTTTGTTCTTATCTATTATTTCTTAATATTTAACTGATTTTCACAAATGCTGATCAGCAGAATTTAAGCAGATGAACAGCTTCCTTTACATAGAGAAGGGAAATTAAACTGTCAAATGTTAAATTACATATGAAAGAAGAAATATAATGTGTAAACTTTCCACTGAAGAATATAATAGACGTTTTGCTTTAAAAAGGAAACAGGGCTTCCTATTAGGAGGCCTGCACAGGATTTAACAATTATTCAAAATGGCTTTTTCAAACATTTATGCATTTTATATTACCCTCATTAAACTGATTTCACCGAATAACATGCAGTCTAATAAATATATGCATGCTTATTCTTTGGCACAAATGTATAAATACCTTGTATGCATTGAATATAGAAATATTCTAAATGTCTCTGGTGGAATTTATTACCTGTATTGTTTTAGAAAAAAATAAGAATAAGTATTTTAAAAAAATAATCTATTATATCTAAATATATATCGGTTATACTGGATATTATCTTTCTAAATATTCCATGAAATGTTATACAACTAACAAGATAGAAACCTTGTAGATTAAAGTATTTTATGACCTGTTAGATAGCAGAGGTTAAGCATTCATATCTAATTCCATCCTGGCAAATAAGACATTTCCCATAAATAATGTGAAATAATAATACCAAGAATAAGGTTAGGTAGAATGAATGAACAAAAACAAGTCTTTCATAAACTCTTAGGAGTACTCATAATAATAAGAAGGAAAATATCAAGCAGAATTACAATAAGTAAAAGTAAAGAGGAGGAACAGGAGGAATAATAACAGCACAAGGAATATTGATTGGAAGAAGCTGTTCTGTGATTCTATAGTTTTAGCATTTACAGTTATTTATATATATGCCAAGATTCCCAGAGACAGAAACAGCCAAAATGAGCCAAAATAGCACAGTATAGCTATACCTTCTAATCAGTTTGGAGGAGCATGAGAACATGAAAAACTCAGAATTTCCTAATGAGCTGGCATTAGCTGAGAGATCAGCAGATAGTAATGGATAAAAATGAATGGAGCAAAATGTCCTATAGTTGCCCTTTGTAGTTGTCTAATAATAATAATAATAATAGACTAGAGATGCTATACAGAATACGGTGGTCTCTAGTCTGACTTTAGAGCGGAGGCTCACAGTCAGGATGAGATTTTGGTGTTAGTGTCCTGCATTTTTTCTCCTTCAAACATAACAGAATGGAAGAAGACCATGATTGAAGCCACTGCTGTCCAAACAAAGCAATATCACAGCCTGTCTCAAGACCACCTGGATGCTCCAGAAGTCATTTGGGAAAACAGTCAATGGAAAGATGAGACAAAAATGGAACATAGTAGCACAATTATATGTTTGGAGGAAGAAGAGCCATGCACACCAACACCAAAACCTCAGTTCTACTGTGAAGCATGGCAGAGGGAATATTAAGGTTTGGGGCTGCTTTGCTCCATCAGGATCTGGACAAACTGTAATTATTGAGGGAACAATGAATTTACAGAATTAATATTTTATAGAAGAATGTAAGGACAGTGGTCCATGACCTCAAATAGATGATGAATGATATAACAAGTTAGACGAGTATTGACCACAGCAGGCCTTTGTGGGTGCACCTCCCCGGATTGGTCTCCCTCCACCTGAAGGCCCGTGTATACTTTTTGTCATACAGTGGATATAAAAAGTCTACACACCCCTGTTAAAATGTTAGGTTTCTGTGATGTAAAAAAAGACAAAGCTAAATCATTTCAGAACCTTTTCCACCTTTAATGTGACCTATAAACTTTCCAACTCCATTGAAAAACTAACTGAAATCTTTTAGGTAGAGGGAAGAAAAAATATAAAAATAAAATAATATGGTTGCATAAGTGTGCACACCCTGAAACTAATACTTTGTTGAAGCACCTTTCGATTTGGATGTATGCTTTGGGTCGCTGTCATGATGAAAGATGAAGTTCCTCTTCATGTTCAGCTTTCTAGCAGAAGCCTGAAGGTTTTGTGCCAATATTGACTGGTATTTGGAACTGTTCATAATTCCCTCTAGCTTAACTAAGGCCCCAGTTCCAGCTAAAAGAAAAACAGCCCCAAAGCATGATGACGTCCAGTTCTTGGTAATGTCACTGTTGTGCCATATTTTCTCCACTTGATGATGACTGTCTTCACTGTGTTCCATGGTATATATAATGCCTTGGAAATTCTTTTGTATCCTTCTCCTGACTGATACCTTTTAACAATGAGATCCCTCTGATGCTTTGGAATCTCTCTGTGGACCATGGCTTTTGCTGTGGGATGCGACTAAGAAGATTTCAGGAAAGACTAACTAGAGCAGCTGAACTTTATTTGGGGTTAATCAGCACTTTAAATGATGGCAGGCATATGCTGACTCCTATTTAACATGATTTTGAATGTGATTGCTTAATTCTGAACACAGCTACAGCCCCAGTTAAAAGAGGGTGTGTACACTTATGCAACCACATTATTTTTTGTTTTCTTCAATCCACCTAAAAGATTTCAGTTTGTTTTTCCATTGAGTGGTACAGTTTATAGGTCACATTAAAGGTGGAAAAAGTTCTGAAATGATTTATCTTTGTCTCATTTTTTTACAGCACAGAAACCTGACATTTTAACAGGAGTGTGTAGACTTTTTATATCCACTGTATATAGTAGGAGACATCATGCCAATAAGTTTATTTTATTGCTTCTTTATCTGGCTGAGCATCGGATCAGCTTGAAAAAAGGCACCCACTAACAGGGTCCGAAACGTTGCACCAATGACTATTATGCACTGATGTGTACGTTATACCACTGGTGTTGAAAACGGATTGAAATTAATTCAATAAAATAAGTAATTAAATAAACCTATTGGCATGCTGTCTCATTCTGTATATGACAAGAATGATATAACATGACTATGATGCAAGCACACAAGTAAATTAACTAAAGAATGGCTGGAAAGAAGGATTTGTGTTTTAGAATATCTATATCACAGTCCCGACCTTAATCCTATGGAGATGATGTGGCATGACTTGAAGAGGACTGTACATGCAAAGCATACCAGAAATACTGTTGAGCTAAAACACATTTACTGGGAGGAATGTCCCAAAATCTTTAATTCTTTCCTGCAATGGGATTTTCCATTTTTGTTGGTTTAGTTTTTTACTCCCTGACTTTTTGGAACCATAACTTTTTTATTTTTCCATTCACATAGCTGTATAAGAGGTTGTTTTTTTGTCGAACAAGTTTCAATTTCTAATGGCACCTTTTAATGTTGCATATGATGTAGTGGGAAGCTGAAAAAAACTCAAAATGGTGTGGAATTGGAAAGAAAACACAATTCCACCATAGTTTTTAGAGTTTTCTTTTAACTTTATTTCCGATGTGGTAAAAATGACATATTAACTTCATTCTACAAGTCATTATGATTATAACAGCTATACCAAATTTGTATTACAGTTAGACCAAATTTTAAGGTCAGTATGACTATTTTAGTAAGAAAAAAACAGAATTTTTTTTAAAATGATAAACTGTATTCACAGTGTAAGATAAATTCCTTTATATCTTAATGATTTTGTTGTTGTTTATTCATTTTTATTTTTAAAACGAGGAATGTGGGTGATTTATAGTTTTTATCTTTTTATTTCTTTATTTTACAATTTTTTTTTCATTTTCGTTTTTTATTTATTTGTAGTCCCCCAGGAAACTTTAATATTCAATCGTCTAATCTCTTTTCCCATAGACTGCAATGATTTACAGAAGAAAAAAAAATGGTTGTATCTCTTTTTGTGAGCGCTGCTAGTCCTTCGTGAAGTGGGTTCAATTCGCATTAGATAAGTAAAACAAAGTTAAGGGAATGCGCTGCTCTCCTGGAATCTACAAACAGAGAATAAATTGGATGCCAGACCCTTCCTCCAATTCTCGTTCCTTATGCTGCCAAACAGTGCTACTATGTCCCAGTGCATTGCTGCTCCACAGTTTTTTCCACATTAAATCCACCTTTAATATCAGGAATCTGGGAGCAAAATAGTAAAGCACCTTAGGCACTTTAGGTTAAATGATTAATTTATTCTACTCACAATTAAAACAATGCATATCAGACATAAAATTCCGGTTTCCCAGAGTCTGCCCGATCTGGGTTTTGTCCATCCTTCTTCAGGGACCCCTGACCGAAACCTAGGTCGGGTGGACTTTAGGAAATCTGAATTTTATATCTTATATGCCTTGTTTTAATCTACTCTTGTGAGTAGAATAAATTAATCTTTTAGCCTAAAGTGCCTACAGTGCTTTACTATTTTGCTCCCTGGTTACTGATATTGCAGGTGGATTGGACATGGAAAAAACTGTGGAGTGGCACCGCACTGGGACATGGTAGCAGTGTTTGGCGTTATAAGGAAGGAGAATTGGAGGAAAGATCTGGCATCCGATTAATCCTCTCAGTTTGTGGATTCCAGGAGAGCAGCGCAGTCACTTAACTTTGCTTTGCAATAATTTACCATAGCCGTCTATGGGAGAGTCATTACATTCCTATGAAACCTTGCCACAGACAGGGCCTGATAGGGACTTTACTATGCCAGGTCTCAGAACTTTCAGAAAGCACAAGCCTGCCATAGAACCGAACGGCTTCAGCGATCCCTATACTTGAATATTTGTATACTGAAATACTTGGATACTTGTATTCCCTATAAAGTAACATTATTGCAATTCCCTTATGGCATAAGTGGGAGAAAGTTACTTAAAACCATCAATAAAGGATTATAAAAATATATGTAAATACATTGCAGTGAAAGGACAAAGCTCTGACTGTCTCAACGCATAGTTTTTTTTATTACAAATTTTAATTTATAAGAAATGGAAATATATCACAGTAAAAAGTATGATATATGTCATATAAAAATGACTTTTCTTTGCTATTACAAGCTATTGCAAGTTTACATTTATCCAGTAGAGGGCAGCAAATCTCTTTAAGTGCTTCAAATTATTTTTTCTCCTGCTGTCTCTAACCATGTTTAAGACGCTTAAGGTATTTAATATAATGAGTATTTCTAGTCATTGAGATTCATATATTTTAATCTAACAGTGAAATTTACATTATCCTTAAAACTATGCTAACACCCTTTTTCTTTCAATTCTAAGCATTGCAGCAAACATGTTTTTAGATATAGTAGACCTACTACAGCCATCATTAGATTTTACATAGATACTATGGCAAAATGGAAGACTAAAACACCAGTTACCAAAACCAGAATCTTGCTTTACAATTAAAGTGTAACTGTCATTTCACCTTTTTTTTTATGTGTTCTGACAGTCATATGAAGTGTTTTATAATATATTTTATTAGGGGAAGATGTACATTTCTGTTAGAAAATTGACAGTAGATTGTCCCCTTTGCAACTTTCTGACTGGGCGTCGTCCAGTCAGAAAGGGCGTTGCTAAAAATAATCCGTCTTCAGTGTTCTTCTCAAGACAGCTAACTGTAAGATAAAGAGGTAGAATTCTTATCCTGCTGCTGCTCTCCGCGCCTGCCTTCCTACTTGAGACTTGATATATTTTACTAAAAATATCTGCCAAATTCTCTGCCTATCTGTCCTGCTGCCAGTGCTGTTTGCTTCTTCTCTATTAGTGCCACAGACTCTTCCAAATTATGTTAAAATTATCCTTTTTTCTGATAAATGTATTTGATTTTTTTGCATGGTTTCTTTAATGCATTAGAGCCAACATTTTTTGTAAAGTATAATATGTTTTTTGCCATGGACTGTTAATCTGGGTCAGGCAGTTCACTAAATATAGCCTCAAGTATATTCTATGATCAGTACTAGTTGTTATATTATCAGTGAAATACATACTGATTTAAACTTAACCTTTCTTGTATAACACTTAACCTTCATGAAGAAGTACAGATATGGGATAAATTGGGTAATATTCATGGCTGCCCCCCATAAAAGAAGAACAAGATTGGTTAGAGATGACAGAGAGCAGGCAAAAAATAGCTGACTCAGCAATGGTGGAGCCAGCCTAATCTATTGTGCCTTTATCTCATTTTGCCAGAGTGATGTATACCAGCCCTGATATGAACTCTTGTATGTGTTTATGTGGTCAGTCTCACTGTCAAAAGATCCTACATATGAAAGCACACCCTGTAAGAATGTATTTGATTTTTGGATTACAAGTGATTATTGTTCAGGGTCAGAGGTGAGCTTACCTGTACCGAGTTTATTAACCCCATTGTAAAAATACAGGTTATGCTTATAAGGTTTCTGTCACGGATGAAGTTAGCAGATAGCTGGAACATATAATTAAACGAGCAACTGGCTTGATCCCAAACTAAGGAGCTTATAGGTGAGCCCTATAAAACCCTAAGAGCTCTCCCTGACTGCTATGGCCATGCAAGAGTCTGCATGCCCGCGTACCTAATACTCTGTGACCCCTGAAACCCCTATAATAATGAGGGGACACGACCACCGGCTCCCTGCACTTAATACGGACGGAGTCAGGGTCACCTAGAATCAAGCCAGCAAGGAAACACAATAAAGTAAATGACTTATCTGAACAAACAGCAGAAGCAGCCTCCAGCAGTGAACACCTCATCCAGGAAGTAGCATAAACCGCAAAGTGAGGCAGTATGGGAGGGATTATAAAGGAAGATGATTAGTCTAAATAAGTGACACCTGGCAGAAGGAAAGGAAATGAGAAAGTGAAACCAAAACAAAGAACATCATACAAGAGGTAGAGAAGAACGTCTGCTAGATCTTCTCACAGAACTGGCGGTGACAGTTTCCTTAGTATTGAAAAGGTGATATAATTTACATAGACTCATCAGGAATTGCTACACATGTTTTCTCTCTGGGTCCTTCCTCAGAGTAGTAGGGAATATTTAGGGATTGAGAAGCTGCTTTATACCATCAAGAGCACTGCAAAGATATATTTGTAACTATATTTAACTATATTTATACATGAGTGAAATGATTCTACACAGTTTAAATTTCAATTTTAGCAAATCTGAAACTTTTGTGGTTCCTTTTACAGACATGCCAAGTAACCGATTTGACAATAGGCTAAACTCTAAGGGGGTTATTTTGGTGCCTTCCTGGTATTCACCCTTTAACCTCTGTACAGGGATGTGGACTGCACTATGGCTTAGCGACCAGACTAATACCTCCTGGAATGGTCCTAGTGTACTTAGCAGCTGACCTACTCACAGGCAAATCCAAAGCAAACACGATTGGCAGCAGACAGCTGGAGCACTGACAGATGAACAGATCAGGAACCCAGACATATGGATTTCATGCACTTGCACTTCAGGACCTTGGACACTGTTCAAACACACAAGAACCTGGCAAGATGGACTTCAGAAAAGGACTTCAGGAACTTGGACATTATTCAAACACAGCAGATGCATACAGAAACTATGCAAGACTGAGTGGACAAGAACTAGGATGGAGTTAGTAAGGCAGACATGAGAGACAAGAAAGTTGCTCAACCAGGGCAGGTTATAGCACTCAAGAAATATCCACCAAACTGACAGAGAACTCAGAACCATATAGCCTTAACGTACTCATTTTTTCAACAGATGCAGATACACATACAGCAATAGAAGGATTAACCCTCACAATACAGAACTGAGGAGGCACCTGCCACTAGAAATGGATATTATTTTTTTATATTTTTTTATGATGTAGACAAAGTTAATATAAGACACTTACTAATGTATTAGTAAATACCTTATATTAAGGTCCCCTGCACACGAACAGTCCTTGGGGCAGCTGCAGCGGATCGTGGACCCGGCCATTCCGCAAAAAGATAAGACGTGTTCTATCTTTTTGTGAAACAGAAGTATGGGACGAAACCCCACGGAAGCACTCCGTAGTGCTTCTGTAGGGTTCCGTTCCGTGCTTCCGTTCCATTCCGCATCCCCGGATTTACGGACCCATTCAAGTGAATGGGTCCACATCCGTGATGCGGAATGCCCACGGAACGGCACCCGTGTATTGCGGATCCGCAAATGCGGTCCGCAATACGGCAATGGGAAGCACACGTTCGTGTGCAGGGGGCTTAACTTTGTCTACATGATAAATGCCATTTGCTGAAGTGAGACAAACTCTCTAAAAAGCTTAAAAGGGCTGAATGCAGCTCTAGGAGACCTTGAGTGCCATACATGACTTTAGGGCATTTGGGCCACTTTTGATTCATTTTGAATTTATTCATACCAGATCAAATCTGATGACTGATTGGACTGCATTGGACCCTAAATAATATTTGAGTAACTCTACATGAGCCTTCTGTATCTTCCAGAAATAGTGCCACACCAATCCTTGGGTTTGGCTCAACCTCGCTGAAGGGGAAAGGCTGAGCTGCAATACTGTGGACTGGTGTGACATTATTTTAAGTAGAAAGCAGCTATTTAAAATCATGTATCAATGGGGACGGAGAGGTAGTCCGGGGGCACACGTGAACTAGCTGCAGGACAGATCCGACAGGCTGTTCACCCGCTGGAACAGCCTGCCGGACTCCACTGCCGCTAGTGGGAAACTAGCCTAACACATAATTTTTCCATTCTTCCTCAAGAAACGGTGATTTCATTAATACATGATTTACAAATATATAGCAAAAAGCCTAAAGAACCCAATACAATACAACACTGCGGGGTAAAATGAGATGGATCATATATAGATTATATACCAGTTGGTCTTAGGGGGGTGCACATTTTTTCAATAAAGCTGTCTATTTCCAAACTAAATTAAAACAAATCTTATTCTGATTGATATGACTGTATCCAGAGACACTTATCTATATTTCTGTCGATTTATTCATATTAACAAGAACATGTCAACCACTTTAACACTAAAAACAAATGTCAGCTTTAGATTTTATCATATCAGAACGAGGGCTTAGTCCATATATAATGTTTGTATCTATTGTTCTAGTGCATTATTTACCGTGATTTTTTCCACAGAACTTCTTCCCCCTAACTTACACTGCAGAGTCTTAATAAATGCCTTTCTCCCTGGCTTCATGCTTACGATACAGTGCCTTGAAAAAGTATTTAAAATCCTTGAACTTACTGCTCTCATTGACTCTAGAGTGGCACTCTACCGTGGAGGAACACACATGGAAACAAAGAAGATGGAGCTGCTTTAGACGTGTCTGAGGTCTGCCAGAAGGGATTTGATAGATGATGTACTCCCGAAGTTTACAAGAAATTGACTACACAGGAGAAACGTATTTCCAGAGGAAAGTAAAGTCTGGACGGGGAGTCAGACTGGGATCCTGTGATGCAGCTGCCCATAATGAAAGGGTTCAAAATGTTTCAATGCAATTGAGTTGGGATGAAACAAATGACAATTCTGGAAAAGCCGACGGCAGGAGCGCGCCCTTCACTCACTGCGCCTGCACTGAATACTAAACGAGACGGCGCAGGCGTGGGATTTACGGGACACTGAGGAGAACTCGAAAGTCAATCAACTGGACCTGGGCGTGCCAAAAGGTGTGTAGACCGAGCCTCTAGGTGCTGAAGCAACGCCCTAATAGCACCTAAAGCCACATTAGCATATTGTATGTCTTTATTTTAAGAGAACGGCGGCAGGCAGGGAGTTATAAAGCATACTGTTATGTACTGCGGACATTTGCACATCGCTAATGTCAGTCAGCTACATAATGTTGCTTCTCATGACAGAAACCCTTTAATTTTGTTAAAATAACCCAACTTTTTACAAACATTTGTTTGAATGTTTATAGTGCCACTTATAAGCTGTTTTGTGTATTACACCTACAACAGCGGTGCACAACCTGCCACCCACAGAGCCACACTTTGCAGCCATCAACGGACCTCCTGCACAGAAACACAGCTGATCAATTGCACGTGCGATCAGTTTTTGATCACAGCGCTGTAGAGCCCTGGATTACTAAAAATGACCACACCAACTTAAACAGTTGCCGTTATCGCCTATTGCGTGACATTATGTGCCAAAAATAAGTTTAAAAAAATCAGTATAAAATACAATAAAAAATAAATTAAAAAAAAAGACACCCATGCCAACCAAACATTCACCATTATTGCCTCTTGGGGGACATATTATGTGCCAAAAATAAATGTAAAAAATATATAATAAATAAAATACAAATAAAAAATATAATTGCCCACACCAACTGAAACAGCTGCCATTATCGCCTCTTGAGTAACATGTACCAAAAATAAATGTAAAAAAATCTGTAAAAAATACAATAAAATACAAATAAAAATAAAATAAAAAACACCCATGCCAACCATATATTCACTATTAATGTCTCTTAGGCTATATGCACACGACCGTTCTGTTTTTTTGTGGTCTGCAAACCGCGGATCTGCAAAAACGGAAGCTGCCCGTGTGCCTTCCGTAATTTGCGGAGGGGAGGGGGCGGCCCATTGCAGAAATGCCTATTCTTATCCGCAACATGGACAAGAATAGGACATGTTATATTTTTTATGCGGAGCCACGGAACGGAGCAATGGATGCGGACAGCACACAGAGTGCTGTCCGCATCTTTTGCGGCCCCATTGAAGTGAATTGGTCCTCATCCAAGCCGCAAAAACATGAGGCCTTAGGGGAGATATTATATGCCAAAATAAATGTAAAAAAAATATATAATAAGTATAATAAAATACAAATAAAAAATAAAAATGCCCACACTAACTTAAACAGTTGCCATTATCCCCTCTTGGCTATGTGCCAAAAATACATTAAAAAAATACAATAAAATCCAAATAAAAAAATATAGAAACACCCATGCCAACAATTCACAATTATTACCTCTTGGGGAACCTAATATGTGCGAAAAAATAAATATAAAAAAATATAATAAAATGTAAATAAAAAAAATAAGTAATAAAAAGGCCAATGCCAACCGAAACAGTCACCATTATAACCCCATTCATGTAAAACTATACATATTATATATCAAAATGAACCACTCAAAATAAATACAATTGTTTATTTTGGTGTAAGTTTGCATATTTCAAGAATAAGGAGCTAAAGTTTGAAAATAATGATTTTTCTAAATTTTGCAAAGTTTTCTCCAAATAAAATGAAGAAAGAAAACAAATACAAAAAAATAATCTAAAAAAGTCTGTTGTGTCAAGTAACAAATAAAAAAGCTACAACATCCTAGTGCGCTAAATCACAAAACAAGTGTCTGGTCATTTTGGCCTTTTTAGGCCTGGTTATTAAATGGTTAATCCACGAGCACTTTCCCTGCTAGTAAGGGGAGGTGCTTACTGTTACTGCATGGCGCCTATTATGCAGATATAGCCTATAACTGGTGGAGGCTGTAATTACCACTGAGCGCTATTCCATTCAGTGAAGGTAAGTAGTCATTTATGAACAGGAGGTAGAATATTAGGGAAGGAATTGCGGCACTTAAGCCCCTATTACACTGAACGATTTTCAATTGTTCATGGGAATGCTCATTCCTGATAATTTGGAGTCACTCGTTTGTCAGCTGATTTGCATATTTTATTAGGTTGAAAGATGCACGATTATCTCCCTGTGTAATCAATGATGTGTTGTAGAACTGAATGGGGGAGGCATGACTGTGGTAACAATCCTTCCACCCACATTCACTCTGAGTTAGCATATGTACTGTAAGTAAAATTGGCCGAAAATTTCTGGGAATGAAAATCAGTTCCATTCAGGTCACCTGAATGGGGCTTGTAGAAATCCATGTGCTTGTTGCCAAAACTACCCCATTCAGATGAATAGAACTGATTTTCAGTCCAAGAAAAATTCTGCTACAACATTTGCCTAATAGGCCGATGCAAACAAGCACATTTTTTTATGCGCCCTCTTCAAATAGAACAATGTAAAAATGTGGCCCCCCAGACCAAAACAGGTTGTGCAAAACAGGCTGTGAGCGGTCCGTGGTATCCCGGCCTGGCATCCTGCTGAGAGCCTGTTGGTTGCTATGACGCCGTGCGCTTCATGCCGCCGCTGCACTACAGTAATACACTCGTATGATCTATACTAGTGTATTACTGTAGTACAGCGGCGGCATGAAGCACACGGCGTCATAGCAACCAATGACGCCATGCGCTCCTGCTCTCAGCAGGATGCCAGGCCGGAATACCACAGACCGCTTACGGCCGTGTGCATGAGGCCTAAATCCCATGTTCTTCAAGCTTGTGCAGCTTAGTCTACATTTGGAGGTCTCCTGCTGCTTACGTTTTCCTTCTTGGTCAAATTACTGTATTTGATGCAGGAAAATTGATCTGAAGTTTGAATTTAGCCAGGCAAAGGCAAATGTGCTCAATGACCCCACATGCAGTATAGAATGGCTTGTGTTTTTGTTGAAATGTGTTTATTTGAGCAGTATACTGTAAGTCCCCTTCCTCAATTAGATTATTTCTGTTTTTGGCATATGAATTAATGCAGATAATGCCTCTCCTATTTTCAGCAGCTGCGTCTTATGGCCATTAAGTGCTTTCTTGGCCTTGACTGCTATTACCAGGAACTTATTAAAACAATTTCAAAGTAGATGTTTCCATCACCAGTTTTACCTAGAGGGTCCTATTTTAGATATCCCAAAGAAGAAAATGCATTCTAAACACAGATAAAATTCCTTTACCTTGGTTTAATATTTAATCTGCGGAAAACTATTTTTGAAAATGAAAGGAAACATTGAATCAAATGTTGAAATGAAGATGAAACATTTATAATTTGCAACAAAAACTGGCAATTAATAGAACACTAATTAATAGAATGGTGTGACCCACTAACTTTCCATTATAGGTGCAGGATTATCAGAGTGAGGGCATTCAATGGATAGGTCTATGCTGTTTGTTCGGTTCCTTCTGTAGGGCTCATGCACACGACCGTATGTATTTTGCGGTCCGCAAAAAATACGAATGACATCCGTGTGCATTCTGTATTTTGCACAACGGAACAGCTTGCCCTTTATAGAACAGTCCTATCCTTGTCCGTAATGCAGACAATAGTAGGACATGTTCTATTTTTTGGCGGAACGAAAATATGGACATACGCAAATAGAAAGCGCACAGAGTAACTTTTTTTTTTTTTTTGCGGACCCATTGAAGCAAATGGTTCCATGGTTCCGCATACGGTCCCCGAACGGACAAGAAAACAAAATACATTTGTGTACATGAGCCCTAACTCCAATAGACTTCAGCAGAATGTGCCACAAGACCCCTGTTCAAAAGAAAAGAGCCCCAGAAGTGTTGATGTGCCGTACATGTTTATCTGAATACCCCTTCAATCAAATGTGACGCATGGAACCATTTATATTAACATCATTTTCTTCACTCACTGTCAATTACTGGAAAGCTCGCTGCAATTTTTTTTATTACCATTCAAGTTTATATTGTAAAATAAGATCAATTTCCTTCAATGCTACTTTTTCATATAACATTGCTTTAAATAGTGTTAGATATAGATGTAATCATGAGATAATCCTTACGTTGCATTATGCATGATATCCTTCCCACAATGGCAACCACTCATGACAGATTGGTTGATGGATCCTGTTCATTTTTATGGGACAACATACTGCCAAAAATATCAGTTTAAAGTGACCATAAGATATTGCAACAAAAAAAAATTAAAAATCCCTTGTGGACATGTCCTTTCACAGTCATAACAACTGCCTTTATGTTGAAGCAAGTCCATAATCAAAATGAATTATTCGCAGCAATCTGCTTATTTTTTGTGTCAGGTCATTTCTTGGGGTTTAAATTGTCTATCCCAAATATGCAAGCTATGTATATTAAAGGAGTTGTCCAGCCTCGGGATAGGCCATCATCAGACTTCAATGGGAGCAGCACTGCCGTGACGAGTGCTGCCCACTATACTGTTGATGGTGCAGTGTAGTTCTGGCGATGACTTCCGGCAGTGGAGCCACAAAGAACAGCTGATTGTTGGGAGTGTGGGGCGCTGGACCGCTGCCAATCAGCTAGTGATGGCTTATTTTAGGAAGGTTCTGTTGAAGCATCACTTTGAAAAAAATACAAGCTGGACAAAAGTGGAGGGGTACTGCTGGTTGTGTCTCTCTCTCATATATAGGCTTATATGTACTTATGGGGTCATTTATCAAACTGTTGTACAGTATAACTGGCTTAGTTGCCCATAGCAACCAATCAGATTCCACCTTTCATTTTTGACAGCTCCTTTTGGAAAATAAAAAGGTGTAATCTGATTGGTTGCTATGGGCAACTAAGCCAGTTCTACTTTACACCAGTTTGATTAAGAACCCCATTAGTATTGCTGTTGCTCCTTTAAAATAATAATCATGTAACTATAGAACAGGGACATTGGGGAAGATTTATCAAAGTGGTGTAAAGTAGAACTGTCTTAGTTGCCCCATAGCAACTAATAAGAGTCTACCTTTCATTTTTCACAGCTCCCTTACAAAATGAAAGGTGGAATCTGATTGGTTGCTATGGGCAACTAAGCCAGTTCTACATTACACCAGTTTGATGAATCTCCCCCATTATGTTTATATAATTATTTAAAACAAGTACTGTATTAACAGGTATGTCTTCTCCCATTCTGTGCCCTTGTCTCTGTTAGGCTACTTTCACACTCGGTGCAAATTCGTCTTGGATCTGCACATATGGATCCACACCAATAATACAACCGCATGCATCCGTTCAGAACGGATTCGTTTGTATTATCTTTAACATTGCTAAAACGGATCCGTCTTGAACACCATTGAAAGTCAATGGGGGGTGTATCCGTTTTGCATTGTGTCAGTGAAAACGGATCCGTCCCCATTGACTTAGATTGTGTGTCAGGACGGATCGGTTTGCAAGCAGCAGTGAGCGTTTTGGTGTCCGCCTCCAGAGTGGAATGGAGGCGGAACGGAGGCAAACTGATGCATTCTAAACAGATCCTTATCCATTCAGAAAGTATTAGTGCAAAATGAATCCATTTTGGACAGCTTGTAAGAGCCCTGAAACGGATCTCACAAACGGAAACCAAAACACCAGTGTCAAAGTAGCCTTAGTGATGATCGGCAGGGCAATATCCAAATTCGCGATATTTCGTGAATATTTTGTAGAATATTTATCATGAATTCGAGAATTCGAGATTATATTCTTGATTGCGAAAATTGGCAATGTATTATTTGCGTAATGCACGCGAAATACCGGCGTGGGTCACTTATGCTACACTTTTCAAGCTCGTATAAGTTTCCTGAGACTGGAGAAAATGGTTGACACGGCAGAACATTAGAATAGCTTTATATGCAGATAGAGTGCTCTAATATATTTGCGCTTGCGATTTTTCAGCAATTAATGATGGGCATATTTTTTTGCAATACGTGCAACTTGCATAGTAAGGGGAAGGCAACTTTTCTATTTGTTGCTAGGGATGCTGCTAAGCTGTGACAAAGCTTTCTCATTGGCCCACAAGCTAGAAGAAGGGAGGGAAGATCACCTGATATGTACTGTGTTAAAAAAAATAAAAAATAAAGAATATTCGTCATTACGAATATATAGCACTATATTCTAAATATTTGCTAAATTCTCAAAGTGCAGATATTCACGATAAAAAGTCACTTTTCGAATATTCACGCTCAACAATAGTCTGTGTATGTAGCAAGCACAGCCGTGCAAAGATAATTGTATCTTATTACTATAGTGTGGTCTTGGCAAATGTACTATGCATTGCTCACATTTATTACATTTATAGAGACCACAGTGTAAAACAGAAGACAGAAAAAAACTGTTGTATATGAGTACATTAATATATAAAAGTTTTGTTGGAATTCCCCTTTAAATAACCTTTATATGCAAAATACAGCATCTTTTCATGTAATGACACCTCTAAATACTAAAATGGTAATTAAATCATTTTTTTCTGAGACATCTCATAAGTAATAAAAATCTTCACACGCCTAATAATACGAGATTTAAATAGAAGACACACCAGACATGGGGCTAGAGGGTAAAATAAGAAAAGAAGAGCAGAGATGACTCCAGAGACACAGAATATGAATAGCATCATTGCTTCAGTAAGGAATACAAATAATTCAGTGATTGTCAAGTGATGTTATCTTACACTTAATAAATTGGTGTCTGTCTTTATGTAATTTCATACCAATTCACATCATACATTAAATAATAGCAGAAATGACAGGCAGAATTACATTATTTTACACTCAATGCAAATCGCACCTATTTAGATGATTGTAATTGATTTAATGTACAACACAGATCAAAGAACATAGTGTTATGTAAGTTCATAGCTTAGAAATATTTTAGATGTGATGCTCTCATGATGCTGTAAATATTTTCTATGACATTGTATACTATATATATATATATATATATATATATATATAAAGGGTGGCAGCACCGTCAAGTTAAAAAGCAGGTGGGTGCAGAAGTCCAAGTGGGGATAAGCAGACCCCGTATATAGAAAAATCGAAAAACGGGCAGCACTCCAGAAAAAAATAAAATAAAAATAATGTATTTACCCATTAGGCAATGCGATGTTTCGGCTCAATGTTAGAGCCTTCCTATATATATATATATATATATATATATATATATATATTGTATATATACAGTATCTCATAAAAGTGATTACACCACTCACATTTCTGTAAATATTTTATTATATCTTTTCATGGGACGACACTGAAGATATGACACTTTGCTATAATGTAAAGTAATCAGTGTACAGTTTGTATAACAGTGTAAATTTGTTGTGCTCTCAAAATAACTTAACACACAGCCATAAATGTCTAAACTGCTGGCTAGAGTTTAGTGAATTTTTCAAAAACTTAATTCGCCTAATGTTTTGGGAAAAATTTACGACCAATTACGTTAAAAAACACGCATAGGGAGTCTGCTGGGGTAGTGAAATAATACTGTGAGTCAGTATGACATGCAGATGACAGGCGTTGCTTTTAGAATCATTGCACATTTCACTTATTTGGGCAGTCACGGGGCCAAAGCTGACACAATAGCTCAAGTATGAACTCTGCCTTACAGGTCGATGTTAGCGTCAAGAACAAGCGCACTCCTTTTACACCCTCGTCAGCTGATGCCACATAGATATCTACAGAACATGTTCTATTAAACGCTTATACAAGTAGAGCCCCCCCCCCCCGACAGAGTGGAGAGGGTGTCAGCAGTAAGTTTGTGTTGATGTCAGTTATTATTTTGCCCTTCCTCTGATCTGTCAGAACAATAACCCACGAAAAACGGATCCTGTCTGTGGAGCATCTGCCTTCACTCGGTCAGAATTTGCTCAGTAATCCATCAGTATTGGCCCAGTCATGAAGTGAGTAGGGTGGGAACAGCATGAGAAGTCCACAGTGTGACCCTATGATATAGTGGTGAGGTGGAAGCAGCATGAGGGGACCAAAAAGTGGCACAATGACAGATTCTGGAGGTGGCGGATGCAGCAGCAGCATCATGAAAAGGCCACCGAGTGGCACAATGACAGAATCTGGAGGTGGCGGCAGTATAAGGAGGCCACTGAGTGGCACAATGACAGAGTCTGGAGGTGGCGGATGCAGCAGCAGCATCAGGAGAAGGCCACCGAATGGCACAATGACAAAGCCTGGAGATGGCAGCATAATGAGAAGGCCACAGAGTGGCACAATGACAGAGTCTGGAGGTGGCAGATGCAGCAGCAGCATCAGGAGAAGGACACCGAGTGGCACAATTACAGAGTCTGGAGGTGGCGGATGCAGCAGCAGCATCAGGAGATGGCCACCGAGTGGCACTATGACCATCAGGAGAAGGACACCGAGTGGCACAATTACAGAGTCTGGAGGTGGCGGATGCAGCATCAGGAGATGGCCACCGAGTGGCACAATGATAGAGTCTGGAGTTGGCGGATGCAGCAGCAGCATCAGGAGAAGGCCACCGAGTGGCACAATGACAGAGCCTGGAGATGGCAGCATAATGAGAAGGCCACCGAGTGGCACAATGACAGAGTCTGGAGGTGGTCTGGAGGTGGCGGATGCAGCAGCATCAGGAGGACACCGAGTGGCACAATTACAGAGTCTGGAGGTGGCGGATGCAGCAGCAGCATCATGAGAAGGCCACCAAGTGGCACAATGACAGAGTCTGCAGGTGGTCTGGAGGTGGCGGATGCAGCATCAGGAGAAGGACACCGAGTGGCACAATTACAGAGTCTGGAGGTGGCGGATGCAGCAGCAGCATCATGAGAAGGCCACCAAGTGGCACAATGACAGAGTCTGGAGATGGCAGGAGTATTAGGAGTCCACCGAGTGGCACAATGACAGAGTCTGAAGGTGGGGACAGTATGAAGAAGCCACCGAGTGGCACAATGACAGAGTCTGGAGGTGGCAGATTCAGCAGCAGCATCAGGAGAAGGCCACCGAGTGGCACAATGACAGAGTCAGGAGGTTGTCATTATTGTTGATTCAAAATATATATATTTTCCTCACACTTTTAGGCGTCACACGACCTCATACAACGTCATTCGGTCCATACAGCAAAAGGAGTTTTTCAGTCATCCATCATTTTTACCCCACAAAAAAAAAATGGTAGAAAAAATTTCACCACGACATCATTCGGCTTATACAGCAAAAGGAGTTTTGCAGTCACTCATCAATTTCACCTAAAAAACTATTTTGAAATAAAAAATTTCACTAATGAAAGGATGACAGAATTCGGTTCATATAGAAGAAAGTGTACATTAACTCATCAAATTTCCCCAAAAAAGGGCTTGTCCCAATAAAATTTCACCACCGAAAGGATAATGGAATTCAGTTCATAAAGATAAAGTGTGCATTCACCCATCAAATTTCCCAAAAAAGGGCTTGTCCCAATAAAATGTCACCACGAAAGGATAATGAAATTCGGTTCATACAGAAGAAAGTGTACATTCACCCATCAAATTTTCCCAAAAAAGGGCGTATCCCAATACAATTTCACCAACAAAAAAGTAACAGAATTTGGTTCATACAGAAGAAAGTGTACATTCACCCATCAAATTTACCCAAAAAAGGGTGTGTTCCAATACAATTTTACCAACAAAAAAGTAACGGAATTTGGTTCATACAGAAGAAAGTGTACATTCACCTATCAAATTTCCCCCAACAAATTTTTCTTTTTTTTTACTGATATACGCTTTTAACAGAAATAACTCCAGAAGTGAAGTGCGTATATATTTTTCTTGTAGTACTGTAATACGCCCCTATACTCTTTCAACAGAAATAACTGCAATAGCGAACTGAGAATATATTTTTCTTGTTGGGCTGAAATAGGCCACTATACACTTTGACCAGAAAAAAAAAACTTAAAGTGAAGTGCGGATATATTTTTCTTGTACTGAAATGCGCCCCTATACACTTTCACCAGAAATAACTGCAACAGTGCAGTGCGTATATATTTTTCTTTTTTTACTGTAATACCCCCTATACGCTTTCAACAGAAATAACTGCAGAAGTGAAATGCGTATATATTTTTCTTGCAGTACTGAAATAAGATGCTAAAGATACTAAGATATAAGACACTAAAGGCTTTTCAACATTGCACTTGCAGCCCAATAACAAATAGCTGGAATGACAGAGCTGTATAATGGCTATTTGGATCCCCAAATAATCTTTCCCTGCACTTGTAAATCGCTTTCCTATCAATGTCCCTAGCGCCTTCTGACGTCTCTCCCTGCACTGTTGCTGTGAAAGGATTCCTCCCTATCCTTTCCCTGCACTTATAAATCCTTTTTTCAGTCTTTTTCTCCACAATCAGGTTTTTCCCAATTGCTGTCCCTAGCGCCTTCACACGTCTGTCCCTGCACTCTGAACGCTAGAAAATGTCTGACTCTAAGATGGTTGCCATATTTCTAGGGCTGTGACATCACAGGGCTGGCTGGCTGCTGATTGGCTGCATGCAGGCACCTCCATCTGGGTGATCCCACCTTACAAGAGTTCCTTGCCCCATGTCCTCTGCCCTCACACGTGTAGCCACCATTTTAGGGAAAATGCGATTTGTTACCACAAAGCGCGAGGAAATTAACATTTGTTGTAAATCAAATTTTTCCTGAAATTCTAAACAAATTCTACTTCATCAGCTTTGATTCACTCATCTCTACTGCTGGCAACAAAAGTGAGTACAACCCTAGGTGAAAATGGCCAAATTGTGCTGAAAATGTCAATATTTTGTGTGGCCACCATTATTTTCCAGCACTGCCTTAACTAACTTTGGTATGGAGTTCTCTAGAGTTTCATAGGTTGCCACTGGAATCCTCTTCCACTCCTCCATGACTACATCACGTAGCTGGTGTATGTTAGAGACTTTGCGCTCTTCCACTTTCCGTTTCAGGATGCCTCACAGATGCTAAATAGAATTTAGGTCTGGAGACATGTTTGGCCAGTCCAGCACCTTGACCGTCAGTTTCTTTAGCAAGGCAGTGGTCATCTTGGAGGTGTGTTTGGGGTTGTGTCATGTTTGAATACTGCCCTGCGGCCCAGTTTCCGAAGGGAGGGACCATACTCTGCTTCAGTATGTCACAGTACATGTTGGCATTTATGGTTCCCTCAATGAACTGTAGCTCCCCACAGCCAGCATGCTTGACTGTAGACAAGACACACTTGTCTTTGTACTCCTCACCTGGTTGCCGCCACACGCCACACACCTGCCCGATCCCCTGAGGACGCTGGTTTACCAGCAAAACATGTCGGGAGCCAGAACGCTTGTGTTTAGTTTTTAGATGCAGTATAGTAGTGCAGTCTATCAAAGAGTGTAAGAGACAAATATTGGCATAAGAGATTATGCAAGATCAGTGGGAGCGTGCACCCATCAGGCACAGGACCTAGCACTAACTTAAAGACTAATTGTAAATAAATGGCCACACATGCTTAACACCATCTGAACCAAATAAGTTTATCTCATCAGACCAAAGGACATGGTTCCAGTAATCCATGTCCTTATTCTGCTTATTTTCAGCAAACTGTTTGCAGGCTTTCTTGTGCATCATCTTTAAAAGAGGCTTTCTTCTGTGAAAACAGCCATGCAGACCAATTTGATGCAGTGTGCAGTGTATGGTCTGAGCACTGACAGACTGACGCCCCCATCTCTTTAACCTCTGCAGCAATGCTGGCAGCACTCATACATCTATTTTGAAATGACAACCTCTGGATATGACGCTGAGCATGTGCACTCTACTTCTTTGGTCTATTATGGGGAGGCCTGTTCTGAGTGGAACCTGTCTTGTTAAACCGCTGTATGGTCTACTCTTAGCCACTGTGCAGCAGCTCAGTGTCAGAGTATTGGCAATTTTCTTATAGCCTAGGCCTGTTATGACTAACCTCCGTCACTCCAGCTCTGATAAAACTATGACTCCTAAGATGCACACTTGTTTGGTTGTTCTCAGAACTCCATAGAAAGGAATGGAGCATGCTGAGAGTCGTAATTTCACCACAGCGGGAGTGTCAGAGGTTAGCCATCATTGGCCTAGGCCAGCTTTATGTAGAGCAGCAATTTGTTTTTTGAGATCCTTAGAGAGTTTTTTGCCATGAGATGCCATGTTAAACTTCCAGTGACCAGTATGAGAGTGTGTGAGAGCAATAGCACCAAATTTAACACATCTACTCCCCATTCACATCTGAGACCTTGTAACACTAATAAATTACATGACACCAGGGAGGGAAAATGTCTAATTGAGCACAATTTGGACATTTTCACTTAGGGGTGTACTCACTTTTGTTGCCAGTGGGTTAGACTAGAGATGAGCGAATCGAAGTTGACGAAGTGTAATTCGATCCGAATTCCAAGTTTTATTCGATTCGCACTGAATCCAAATTTCCTCATGCTTTGTTTCCTAAAATGGCTGATGTACGTGTGAGGACATAGAGCAAGGAACTCTGGGAAGGCGGGATCACCCATAATGTCATGCATGCTGCCAATCAGCAGTCAGCCAGCCCTGTGATGTCACATCTTGGATTCTGCCATTTTCCAGTGCACTTAGTGCAGGGAGAGACATCAGCAGATGCTAGGGACAGTGCTAGAAAAAACTTCATTGTGCAAAAAAAAAAACAATTTACAAGTTCAGGGAAAGATTACTCAAGGTGTAGGGAAAGGATATAGGGAATCATTCCACAGCATTTATGTAGAACAGGGTTCAGTAGAGGAGGTTACAGCCTGGGTAATAGGAACAATCCTATTACACCCTACTGCACTGACTGGGGACCCAAATTGCCATTATACAGCTCTGTAATTCCAGCAAACCGTTCTTGTTATTGGGGAGAAAGTGCTGTTTGATACAGCCATTAACATGGTTTATTACAAGGAAATATTTCTACGTCTTATTTGCCCTTGTGCGGTGCAGTTATATGTTCTAAAGCATTTTTTGGCTTGTATTAGTCGGGATAAAAGGGCTCATTAGCCGTTGTGTGTTGAAGTGCTAAAATTACAGCCCTTTTTGTCATGTATAAGTGGCAAAGGTAAAATATATTTGCAGTTCAGCGGTGCAGTTTTATGTTCTAAAGCCCTTTTTGTTGTGTATTAGTGGCAAAAGTAAAATATATTTGCCGTTAAGTGGTGCAGTTATATGTTCTAAAGACCTTTTTGTCAAGTATTAGTGGCAAAAGAAAAATATATTTGCCATTCAGCGGTGCAGTTATATGTTCTAAAACCCTTTGTAACGAGGGGCCGGCGACGCGTGCCTCCTTTGCAGCACCGTCGGCACCCTGCGCAAAGAGAGGGACGGGGACGTAGCCTGCATCCTCATCTCCATGACAACAGGCGAGCTGCAGGAGAGCCAACCACCGATAAAGATGATCGGTGTTCGGCTGAGTTGGGCTGCTGTGAGTCACGTGACGCCGGCCACATCACGTGACGCCGGCCACATCATGTGACTCACCAGCCAGGACTATTTAAACAGGCAGTCTGCTAGCCAGGTTGCCTGCAAATATTTTTTTTTCATTTACCAAGTTCTCTGTATTGGTTTGCATTGTACCTTGACCTTGGCTCTGTTTCCTTGACCCTGCTTCTGCTGTTTCCTCTGAATTGACGTGACCTCCTGGCATTTGGACCTCGGCTTGTGTTTGTTGTGATTTGGTTATTCCTTTGTACTGACGTGACCTCCTGGTACTGACCTTGGCTTGTTTTGACCTTGCTTACTCTTTTATATGTATTTTGACCGCTGCTTATATTCACATTGTTTGTGTATTTACCCCTGTCACTTGGTTTATTATTTTCTCCAGTTTCATTGTTCCCTTTAAGGCCCAGCACGTACTCAAATTACGGTCCCCCTCAGTGAAAACCACCTGATAGTCTGTATTATCCACATAATTGTCCCGAACATTTAACATTCTATCAGTCTCTTGGGCGGCTATCATGCTACCTCTTAGCCGGGCTAGCATGGGATCTCTGACTTTCACCACCCCTAATCTAGCTTTGATCACAGGCTCTTTGGACGACCCAGAAATCTTCTCCCCTGCAGGTTCCTGCGAGGGAGTAACCGCAACAGGCTTACCAGTCTGTTCAGACACTGCATTTTTCCCAATGTCATACACTTCCGAGAAAGTTTCTCACCTTAGTGATTTTTCAGTCACCGACCCAGCCAGTTTCCACTGCAGCCGTCTCACCATCACTGGGACTGCCACAAAACTATTAACAGGAACAGTCTTACCGCCTGACATCGTGAATTCGGTAGTCTTGGGAGATGAAGAAATTTCCAGGGCGTCTCTACGAAGTTCACCAGCATTCTCTTGGTTCCTGGTATCCCGAACATCGGCAGAGTCCTTACTGCAACCGTTGCCACCAGAAACAGCATGGCCTGGAGTCCCGAATTTTCCTGGATAGTCACTCCAGCTGCACCCTTTAGGACTCTGTGCACAGTCGCAGGTGATATAGGAACTCCAGAAAACCACACTGTTCTCCATATTTTTGTCTTCCTGACGGTCACCATTTTGACCAAAAAACTTCCACAGGTCAGTCTCTGTAAATTAGAGCTACTGGCCTTTAAATCCCTGCACCGCAGAAAAAAAAGTCCAGATTTTCACTAGCAGCACCTGCTCCAACGAACAAACAGACTCCTGAGTTGCCGTTGCCTCTAGCAACCACGTTGCCTCTTACTTTTGAACACGGATGCTTGCCCGCATCCTCCTATTGTGAGGGATTAGCTCTTTTTCGGGGGTCATTCTCACAATTATGTCCACAACAGCCGGATTTCAGGTCCAAACATCAGGTTTATTTTCACAACAGCCAAACAAAAATAACAAAACAAACGCTTTGCCCATCTGGGCTCTAACTAAACAGGAATAATCCTACCTCACTTATAGCACCATTCACAAACGGTACCAACATGAGGCTTTCTTAGCTAGTACAATCCAGTAGCCCAGAAGTCCCCCTGACTCTGGCCTAGCAACCATCGATTTCCAGACCTTGCGGAGTCCCCCAAAACTCAGACTAACATCTAGCCCCATGGCCCCTCAGCAAGCCCGGCTGAGACTACCCTTCCAGAGCCTCCAGCAGGCCTCTGTTGCACCAAGAATCTCTCTCCTGACTGACAGTCTGGGCTGGGTTCCTGTCCCAGACTGATTGTGGCACCTGGTGCTGCCGCAGAATTGATGACTGACGGGGAAGACATGTAAACTCCTGCCATGAATGTCCCCTAGCAGCCATGAGGCCCGTTACTACCTTACACCATCTACCAAAAATCTGTCTTTTAAAGTACCATCTAATGAGTTTGCGCCATGATTTATTGGTCCTTACGAGATTATTAAGGTTATTAGCCCTGTATCTTATAAACTAAAACTAATTTTTTTTTTATGTATTTGCCGTTGTGTGGTGAAGTAAGAAAATGACAGCCCTTTTTGGTGTGTAATGGTGGGGAAAAATGGGCTTATTAGCCTTTGTGTTATGAAGTGAGAAAATTACAGACTTTTTTGGGGTGTTTTAATTTCCTTTTTATTAATTTATTTGATCTAACATTATGTCAGACAGAGAAGGGCCAGGGTGCAGTCACATGTCACAGCAGAGTAAGGGGCCTTGGCAGCAGGGGTCCCTTCGAGAGGTCTGAGCTCCCAATCTCACCTAGCGGTTCTTGAATGGATGACTCGATCTTCAACTTCGTCGCAAGTGACACCCCCATCCAAGAGTCGGTGGGCTCGTCAGACGCAACCCTTAGTTAGCATGGCCCGGGAGCAGGCCCTGTGCTGTCACTTGTCCTCAACCTGCCTCTGTCCTTTTCTGTTCTCTCACCCACAGAAGTATTGTATGCTGTGGGCTCAGCTCCACTACACGGCGAGGATGAGCTAGTAGAAGACAGTCAGCAGCTACTGGCAAGCCAAGATGTGGAGGAGACATTGGCCGCTTCATCCACTAGGTGGGCAATTAGTGATGAGAGTAGTGGCGTGGGAGCTGGTGTTGCGAGTGGTCAAGCTCCTGACCTAGAAACGGTTGAGGAGGACATCAGTGATATGCAGATAGTACTCGATGATGATGTAGCTGATCGCACTTGGGAGCTGTGTGACAAAGGGGCTTTATCATCATCGGGAGAAGAGGGTGGCAGCTTCCCCTTAAAGCAGCGGTGGAGCCAGCAAGTCGCTAGCGTGGCCGGGAGCCAGCAGGGTGGCAGCAGTAGGAGATAAGGAGCCAAACATGCCTGGGGTAGACCACCGGCTTCGCAGGAGCCTACCTGCCCGAGAAGTAGTGGTTCACAGGTTCACGGAGGCAGAGGCAGTAGCAGTCAGTCAGTGCCTAGTGTTGGGGGAAAAATCACCTACTCGGCGTTGTGGCAGTTTTTTTGTTAAGCTGCCAGAGGAGGTGAACATGGCCATATGTAGAATCTGTGGGCAGAAGGTGAAGCGTGACCAGGGTGCCAATGTTGGCATCATGGCCCTGCATCAACATATGCAGCGTCACCATAAAGTGGCCTGGGAGAACCGTGGCTCCGATGTGGTGGTCCAGCCTGCCACAACAACTGGTGCATCAGTAGATCCGTTTTTTGGAGGTTATTGTTCTGACGGATCAGAGGAAGCTCAAAATAATAAGTGACGTCAACACAAACTTACTGCTGACACCGTCTCCACTCTGTCGGGTGAATCTACTTGTATAAGAGTTTAATAGAACAGGTTCTGCAGACATCTATGTGGAATCAGCTGGCGACGGTGTAGAAGGAGTATGCTTCTTCTTGACGCTAACAACAACCTGTAAGGCTGAGTTCATACTTGAGTTATTTGGTCAGTTTTGGCCCCCTGACTGCCCAAATAAGTGAAGTGTGCAGTGATTCCAAGAGTGACGCCTGTCATCTGCATGTCATACTGACTCACAGTATTATTTCATTACGACAGCAGACGTTTTTACCGCGTTTCGCCGCAAATAAATTTGGATCGAACCCGAATCTTTTCGAAAAATTCGGTGAACCGGCTGAATCGAATTCTTGATAAATTCACTCATCTCTAGTTTAGACATTAATGGCTGTATGTTAAGTTATTTTGAGGCACACCAAATTTACACTGCTATACAAGCTATACACTGACTACTTTACATTGTATAAAAGTGCCATATCTTCAGTGTTGTCCCATGAAAATATATAATACAATATTTACAAAAATGTGAGGTTTTGCGACATTATATATATATATATATATATATACAGTTGCAAGAAAAAGTTTGCGAACTCTTTGGAATGATATGGATTTCTGCACAAATTGGTCATAAAATGTGATCTGATCTTCATCTAAGTCACAACAATAGAGCATCACAGTCTGCTTATACTAATAACACACAAAGAATTAAATGTTACCATATTTTAATTGAACACACCATGTAAACATTCACAGTGAAGGTGGAAAAAGTATGTGAACCCCTAGACTAATGACATCTCCAAGAGCAAATTGGAGTGAGGTGTCAGCTAACTGGAGTCCAATCAATGAGATGAGATTGGAGGTGTTTGCCCTGCCCTATAAAAAACACACACCAGTTCTGGGTTTGCTTTTCACAAGAAGCATTGCCTGATGTGAATGATGCCTCACACAAAAGAGCTCTCAGAAGACCTATGATTAAGATTTGTTGACTTGCATAAAGCTGGAAAGTGTTATAAAAGTATCTCCAAAAGCCTTGCTGTTCATCAGTCCACGGTAAGACAAATTGTCTATAAATGGAGAAAGTTCAGCACTGCTGCTACTCTCCCTAGGAGTGGCCGTCCTGTAAAGATGACTGCAAAAGCACAGCGCAGACTGCTCAATGAGGTGAAGAAGAATCCTAGAGTGTCAGCTAAAGACTTATAAAAGTCTCTAGCATATGCTAACATCAATGTTAGCGAATCTGCGATACGTAAAACACTAAACATGAATGGATTTAATGGGAGGATACCACAGAGGAAGCCACTGCTGTAAAAAAAAAAAACGTTGCTGCACGTTTACAATTTGCACAAGAGCACCTGGATGTTTCACAGCAGTACTGGCAAAATATTCTGTGGACACATGAAACCAAACTTGAGTTGTTTGGAAGAAACACACAACACTATGTGTGGAGAAAAAAAAAGGCACAGCACACCAACATCAAAACCTCATCCCAACTGTGAAGTATGGTGGTGGGGACATCATGGTTTGGGGCTGCTATGCTGCGTAAGGGCCTGGACGGATTGCTACCATTGAAGGAAAAATGAATTCCCAAGTTTTGCAGGAGAACTTAAGGCCATCTGTCCAGCAGCTGAAGCTCAACAGAAGATGGGTTTTGCAACAGGACAATGACCTAAAGCATAGAGGTAAATCAACAATAGAATGGCTTAAACAGAAGAAAATATGCCTTCTGGAGTGGCCCAGTCAGAGTCTTGACCTCAACCCGATTGAGATGCTCTGGCATGACCTCAAGAAAGCGATTCACACCAGACATCCCATGAATATTGCAGAACTAAAACAGTTTTGTAAAGAGGAATGGTCAAGAATTACTCCTGACCGTTGTGCACGTCTGATCTGCAACTACAGGAAATGTATGTTATTGCTGCCAAAGGAGGTTTAACCAGTTATTAAATCCAAGGGTTCATATACTTTTTCCACCTGCACTGTGAATGTTTACATGGTGTGTTCAATAAAACCATGGTAACATTTAGTTTATTGTGTGTTATTAGTTTAAGCAGACTGTGATTGTCTATTGTTGTGACTTAGATGAAGATCAAATTACATTTTATGACCAATTTGTGCAGAAATCCATATCATTCCAAAGGGTTCACATACTTTTTTTTGCAACTGTGTGTGTGTATATATATATATATATATATATATATATATACTTTCCAAAGAATGAGGCAGCACTTCCAGATTTCGGTGACAGGGTGAAGACCCCAAACTTTATTCCCCAGCAATGAGGCCTTTGTCAAGCTATACAACAGTGCAAAACACAGGGTATATATACCCACAAATCAGTGCAGTCACATAGTGCAATTAGTGAATTCACATGTTAACAATAATAAAATCACATGATTTCCATCAGTGTTACGTCATATGATACTCTGTGTCAAATCCATAGTAACAATAGATCCATATGGATACAAAATATAAAAAACATATTTCCAGTGATTATGCGATCAATGATATATAGTGCAAGAAGTGCTTCCTATACATATATCTATATCCCTTGTGATCCAACAAAAAGGAACCAAGGGTCTATCTCAAACGAAATAAAAAAAAGTGCTAAGTGTATATCAAGGGTTAAAATACTTTTAAGAAGGGTACAGCTGTATCCTATAAAATTTTAAATAGTGGCGCCTACCATCAATGGTTCTAACGTGGCCGCGAATGCTGGCGTCCCCATCTCCGCCGTGCGCATGTGCCGGGCCAGACAGTCCTCCCCCTCCTCCCGGCTCACGCTACGCACCAACGCTCTCACGTTCCCTGGAGCGTAGCGTCCCACCGTGGAGCGGATCATACGTATCGCAGTGGAGGGAGGAGAGTAAGGACATGTGACACGGCTACATTCACACAGCGTCAAGGGGGCGTGCAGTGGCTATGGCAACCTGGGATGTTTACAACCCGGTAAGGACATCAGTGGGGGCATCCGGACCATCACATAAATGCACACAATCGTCATCTTAAACCTCAATGGGCGAGGGGGGGGGGCCGAGGGATTGCACTGGATTGTCAGTGGCAACCACTGCTCAGCACTCAGATCATATGGCTATCCCATAGGTCAGACCGAGGACCCGTAGCTCCACCCTTGGCTAACCCCCCGTACTCACTGGTGCAGCTACAATGGAGTTAACCCTTCCCATCTACATGCACTAAACCGTGGTGTGAACTATTCATGCTAACTGGCACCACATGACTAATAGCCAGTTTCTCCGCACTTCCATCACCACCATTGTGACAGTCATTATTGTTGGTAACATCCAGACAAACATCATGCATTCCGTGACACGTCCCCGGAAGCACCCACTGGGATCCAACTGATCTTTATATGGTTGACACAGCCACACTCGCGGTCTCCACGGATCCATTAACGGCATCGCTCACTAAAGTAGACAAAGGGCCATTAAGCCTGCCCAGAAATTCTGTAAAAATCAGAAAACGGAGATACAAATCAGTTGGTTCAATAGTAGCACTGTTGTACATCCCCCATACCAGACAAGAAAGATCGAATCACCCCATGTCAAATGAACAAACTGCACATCCTATCCACACAAATCCCATCTACATTCTGTATTTAGGCCCTCCGGCTTAAGTGTACGTAACCGATGTATCCACATTATCTCACGCTGTTTCAGTATTCGCTCCCTATTACCTCCCCTTTTAAGGGGGGAATGTGGTCAATCACCCTGAATTTGAGGTCCTTCTCTCTGTGTCCAACTTCTGCAAAGTGCTTGGGCACTGGGAGATCCCTCCGTTTTTGACGAATAGAATATCTGTGATAGTTATAGGTATAGGATGACGATTGAGTGCATTTATGTGATGGTCCGGATGCCCCCACTGATGTCCTTACCGGGTTGTAAACATTTCAGGTTGCCATAGCCACTGGCACGCCCCCTTGACGCTGTGTGAATGTAGCCATGTCACATGTCCTTACTCTCCTCCCTCCACTGCGATATTTACGATGCGCTCCACGGTGGGACGCTGCGCTCCAGGGAACGTGAGAGTTTTGCACTGTTGTATAGCTTGACAAAGGCCTCATTGAGTAGGCCGAAACATTGCTGGGGAATAAAGTTTGGGGTCTTCACCCTGTCACCGAAATCTGGAAGTTCTGCCTCGTTCTTTGGAAAGTACATATCGTGGAAGAGAAGCCGACCTCTGTGAGGAATTGCACCCAGTACACACAGTCTGACTGTGCTGCTGCGTCATTTGGTATTGTGTATATATATATATATATATATATATATCAGCCATAAATATTAAGGGGTAGTATGAATAAGGCAGCAAATGAATGTTTTTTGAAGCTTATAGGGGATATTTCTCATCCCCATACACCAGAAATCTGGTGTAAAAACGCTATTTACACCACAATTTTAATGCAAATTCAAATTTTTTGCTACCCTTGCCACTTTCTAAAAAGGAAGTGTGGGGGGCATGGTATGGGAGAAGTCATCATTAGTGATGAGCGGCAGAGGTCATATTCAAATTCGCAATATTTCGCGAATATTTTGTAGAATATTAATAGAATATTCGTGAATTCGATTATTCGTTATATAAAAAAAAAAATGACTCAAAAAATCTGCAAGGTAATAATGGCGTAATATGCGATTATTACGCAATCAATACAGGTGAGGGTCAAAAACGAATATATAGCACTATAGAATTTAGTGCTATATATAAATTTTTTAGATTACTCGTCATTTTTTTCCATCTGAAGTTATGATTCCTCCATGCTTAGGTAACTTAATTATGACTTCAGATGGAAAAAAAGTGACAAATATTCAAAAAAACTAATATATAGAGCAATATAGCTAATATAGTGCTATAATCTATTTCTTTTTATAGTTGTAATTTTTTTCCAATATGAACTTCAGATGAGAAAAAAATTACAACTATTAGACAAAGAAAACTATAGCACTATATTAGCTAAAGTGCTCTACATTCATTTTTTCGAATATTTGCTATATTGCTATATATTCTTGTTTTAGAATATTACAAATATTCTAAAAAACAAAACTAAGATTAAATATATTCGTATTTTAGAATATTTGTCTTTTCTTTTTTCAATCTGTACAGTTGTTCCACTTTGGCATACTCCTCCTCGACAAGCGTCCCCGTCATCATGGGAACGCCTGGGGGTTAGAAAATACCATCGGATCTGAGTTTTCACGATCTCACCGAGATCGTGAAAACTCAGAATCGATCGTATATTCTAAACCCCAGGCAAGCGTTCCCATCACCATGGGAACACCTGGGAGATAGAATATACAGTCGGATCTGAGTTTTCACGATCTTACTGAGATCGCGAAAACTCTGATCCTATGGTATATTCTAACCCCCAGGGGTTCCCATGGTGACGGAGGCGCTTTTCGGGGAGGAGTATGCTGAAGTGGAACAACTGTACAGATTGAAAAAAATACTAATATTCTAAAAAACTAAGATAATCGATATAGTGTTATATATATATTTTTTTTATGACTCATTGGCCCACATGCAAGAAGCAGGGAACAATCATGTTTTCAGTTGTTACAAAATGACGAATATTCGATATAGCAAATATATAGCACTATATTCGAAATATTTGCGAATTCTTGAAGTTTCGATATTCGAGATAAATATTGGTAATTCAAATATTCGCGCTCAACACTAGTCATCATCACTGGTAGATCTATTATCATTTGTATCAGTTTTCTGTAATAAATGATGACTGAAAACTATCTGGCATAAAAACTGGCATAGATTTCATTCCAGGAGCACTGACTGCCAGGGGATGCCCTTTATGACTAGCTCATTCTCCGGTGATGCAGAGGATATCAAGAACCAGTTTGAGCAAGCATAAGAATCCAAGCAACAGAAGAGTTATGGGGACAGAAATAGCACCATGCATCACAGTTTGCTATCAAGGTTTTGACTTGGCCTCCAAATTACTCAGATCACGATCTGATCAAGTATCTGTGGAATATGCTGGAAAAACAAGTCCCATTCACAGCACTTAGTACAGTATCCAGGCCCGGCCACAACATTGTGAACAGAGCTGTTTGGTTCTGGTGCCTGGTTCTGGCGCCTGAGCTTGTGATAACAGAAGATGCAAGGGTGGTGTGGTGTGAGTGAGACCCCTATCAATCTGACGATGATGACCTTTGCTAAGGATAGGTCATCAATGCGTAAGTCCTGGAAAATCCCTTTAGTAACACAACATTGTTTATCGCCCAAACATTCTGTCTGGTTTTAGACAAGCATAATGCAGGTATATTTTTGCACATGTATTGTGGCCACTGGCCCAACCGCAGGTCTATTGATCGATCCTACAGCATTATAGAGTGTGTAAAACTAATCATAGTTTTGTAACTCAACTGATTCATTGCATCTCATCTGAGAACAACATCCCATAGAAGTTCTACAAAATCAGCCATTGGTTCAACATTTTTGAGCATGACAAAAAGCTTCATATTTAATGTACAACTCCTTTAAAATTAAAAATAACAAATTACTTTCTTAGTCTGTATGTTTTAACATGTCCCTTAGGAAAAACAAATCAAGTTTTGCAGATGCATTTAAAATGGGCTAATTAAAACTGTGAGCAATGTTCAAAGCAAATATAATGCTATATATATTAGGCTATTACAACACTAGAAGTATCCAAGGAATGACACCATGATATGAGCATAGACGGTAGTTATAATTAGAAAAAAAATTGTGCAACATTATAAACAGCTTGGAAAGGAGAGGAAACAGGATTTGACAAAGTGTGCTGTACAGCAAAAAATTTACATTGTATAAAAGGCAATTACCCAAAACCCTAAGGTTGTTTGAATCTTAATATAAGTATAATCTATGCATCGTCTTGATAATATCTAATTAGTGTGGGGGCAAAACATTTCTAATTATAATCTTCATTTTTTTAATATTGACTTAAAACATGTCGCCATTGCCTTTTGTGGAGCTTGTATGAGGATGGAGTATTTAATGCTATTACACTGCAAAATGATTTGGATATGTAATAGAAAAGAAATTATGGGAAGTGTCTGCTGGGTATTCTCATGTACTGAAACTTTCCTGTTGAATTAGAGATAATTTTCTTGTATTGTTCTGTTTTCCCAATGTGACTATAGTGACAAATGCTTAGTAGAGGTAGAATAATTCTCAGTAATTGTCAAACTCCCAAAGAATATGTCTAATAACGCTTGAGATATGACAATACAGTCTCTGACTTGGATTGAATAATATGTTCTAAGCAGCATGTACAGTAGATCTGAAGAAAGATACCTATAATAAATTACACAGTATCCTGAATATATTAAATCAGTGTTCTGTTTCTGATGTTTAGACTAAGGATGAACACATTTCTTGAAATTTGTTTCATGTCTGATTTATCAAGTTGCTCCAATTGCTCTGAAAATTGGAATACAACACCCTCTAGCCTCCTGGGCCTCAGTTTTTTTTTTTTTTTTAGGAAAAGATGCTATCTCTTTTTTAATTTTTTATTCTTACAAATTTTTGCTCTTTCCCTCCCTAATCTCTTGAATGCAATAACAGCAATAGCAAATAATGTCACAGGACACTAATATACAGTATATAGCTGTTGGTAAATGCACATTTGACAGTGTTAACAAACAGCGTGTTTAAAAACACACTGCACCATCACATGTGTTGCATTTTTTCATAATGTGTTCAAACACTCACAGTGTTGTAGGAAAAAAAAAAAGTGGTTTGTTAGGACAAAACATACAAAAATTATGTTTACACAGGAGCAGATCCCTGCCTCTATTTTTTACATACACATGTTAATGTCAGAAGAAAGAGTGGCTTGTTCTGCACAAGCGTCCAAAATTATGCCTTAACCTGGGTAGAATGTCTGCCCTTATTTATATATGCACAAGATTACCTAGTTCTGCACAAGCTTCCAAAAATTATACATTAATGGGGACAGAATGTCTGCCTGTATTTATACATTCAATGTGAATTGTCAAACAATTTTAATAGTCATAGCATATGGCAGCAATTTTAGTGGCAGCAGTATTAGCACAGCATGGGACAAATAAAGGCAGTAAATGTTTTTATGTGTAGTAGTAAATGTGTGCAGTAAATGTTTTTATGTGTAGTAGTAAATGTGTGCAGTAGTAGCAGCAGTAGTAGTGGTGGTGACTGTGTAGCAGTAATGGTGGTGGCTAGTGATGGACGAACATCTGCTGGGTTAGTTCGCGAATGCGCAAATACGATCAAATGTTCGCGAACCGCAAGTTCGCGGCGGATTCCATTCATTTTAATGACAGGCGAATCTGAAAAACCTTGAGTTCATATTTGCAGCCAAGAAATAATTACTAGAAGTGCACATATAGTCCCAAAACATGGACAGTGACATACCAGATGTATTATTTTTTTCAATGCGAAATATCGCCAATATTATTTTTGCGTACGAGCATGCGCAAATGCTCTATACAGTACCCAAATGCACTTTAAAGAAAGTATATTGGTATATAACACCCCGCTTCAATCATTTTTTTGGGGGGGGCGACTGGTATATCACACCAGTTGAAATTATTTGTTCCAATAACGCTTGTCCCTCTATATACCTGCAGTATCGCAGCAGAACCGCACACAACTGCCGCACAATACAAATGCACTATAATATACTTTCTAACATAGAAATGATATTATAACATTGTACAAGGAAGGCAATCCATTAGAATATACATGAAGATAAAACGTAACCTTTAATAATGTTAGTCGGAGAGTCAATTCACACGTTTGTAAGTGTTTTGCGGATCCGCAAAACACGGACACCAGCAATGAGCATTCCGCAATTTGCGGAACGCACATCGCCGACACTTGATTGGAAAATGCCTAATCTTGTCTGCAATTGTGGACAAGAATAGGACATGTTATATTTTTTTGCGGAAACGGAAGCATGGATGCGGAAGTGCGGATCCGCAAAGGCGGATGCAGACAGCACATTCTGGCCCCATTAAAAATAAATGGGTCTGCAACCGTTCCGCAAAATTGCAGAACGGATGGGGACCCATTTTGCGGACGTGTGAATGGAAAAGATATCCCTCAAAATGAAAATAAATTAAATTATTAAAGTCAAGCAAAAAGCATAGATGTGGTAGGCAATAACAAGTGCTCGGCAGCACCAAATCAGAAACCATATGTCCTACCACAATCCGGGGGTTCCAGTGCACATTCCTGAATCCCGGAGGGAAAGCAAAAAACATCTATCCCTGGGCTAGATGATGATGTGGTATTGAAGGACAGGGTGGGCAAAGAACCGTCCCTGATATTGCCCTACAGGGGGGTGCTATTCTGGCCCTGATAGCCTAACCACAGACCACCCGCCCTGATAAGAGCGACCCCGTCCAGAACCTTACCCTATATAAAAATGGCCCTAGTAAGCCCCTAGCCCAGTGATGGTGAACCTTTTAGAGACCGAGTGCCCAAACTGCAACCCAAAACTCACTTATATATCGCGAAGTGCCAACATGGCCATTTACCCTGAATACTAATATAACATATCTTCCATGTACTTTATCATTTATCTATAATAGCCTACCTACATTCAGTGAGCTGTCTGTGCCATTCATAGCATGCCCTGCGCTGATAAATGGCAGAAAAAGTCTAAGGCATCGTGTTACACCTTGGACTTCTTCCAGGGTGCGGGTGCCCACAGAGAGGGCACGGAGTGCCATTGGTTCGCCATCACTGCCCTAGCCCCTAGGCCCCCTGACTTCCAGGTGATCACTATAGAGATTTATGTGTTTTTGACTCATTATAAAAGTATATTATAAGTATATCGCACCCCTCTGTGTATCACACCTATCGATAGCACACCTATACCAGTCCTTAAAATGACTTTTGTGGCCCTATTAACTAGCGTTTGGTGTCCCTAACAGCCTGTCCCTGCTCCACACAGCAACCTCTCCCTACACTGGCAAAACACTGAATGTAAAATGGCGGCCAGATCAGGTTTATTTATAAGGTAGGGGGTATGTCCATGTGCTGAAACATCTCAATTGGCTGTCCTGTACCACCTGATGGATGTGTCATGGGTCAAAGTTCTTCATAATGTAAAAGAATATGGCGAGCGCGAATATCTCCATATGTTCGATGTTCGGCAAATCACGAACACGCAAAGTTCGCCACGAAACGACCGCCGAGCGAACCACAAGGCCATCTCTAGTGGTGGCATTAAGGTTAATGGAAGTGACAATAGCAGCAGAGAATAGCAGATATAAAGGTGGCAGCAGCTGCCATACTGATGGTAGGCAGGCAGATAGCACAGTGGCATGATGGCAGCAGCAGCTATGTGGTAAAAATCTTGATGGGAGGCAGGCAAACAGCACAGTGACATGATTGCAGCAGTGGTGGCAGCAGCAGCCATATGGTACAGAACATAATGGTAGGCAGTCAGACAGTGGTAGTGGCATAATAGGGCACCACCAGCAAAGGAATATCTATTCATTGGCCTCGTCCAGAGGAGTGTGAAAATCATCATGGCTTCATTCCATTTTCATTTTTACAAAAGTGATGTTTCGAACACAGGCAGAGGACAACTTTGTTTGTTTGGGTGTCACGCCCCCTGCCACTCTGATAACACTCTTTGAGATGACACTGGAGACTGGTAAAGAGAGAACAGAGAGAATAGAGGTAGGACTGAACCTGGGAGTTGAGGCGGTAGGTCTCTGCTGATTTGCCTCAGCCTGCGGCACATTGAAAATTTTCTCCATCATATTGATGATACCGAACAAGCTGCTGTGGCTTCTGCTGCTTGTGGTAACAGAAGAAGGTGGGTGACTTTGCAGGGGGTAGAGATGAGCCCTCACTAGTCTGCAGGAGGTGGGGGAGTGAAGCGCTGTGAGTGCTGTACTCACCCCTCCTCCCTGGTGTCCTCCAGGCCACACTGCACTGTCCTGACTGCGTACAGCATTAGGATGTACAGTGCGTACTATGACCTGATGCTGCATGTAGTTAGATGACAGTGCAGGCCAGAGGAGACCAGCAAGTAGGGCCTGCAGTAGAGGACACCAGATATTGAGGGCAGCGGCGGAGCAGGAGAGAGCAGGAGAGGCAAGTTTACTTCTTTATTTTGAGTTTGATCTGAGGTCTGATGGGGGTCCGAGCCAGTGGCGTGCCAACAGGGGAGGAAGGGGGTGTTTGGGGTCTGCCCCGGGTGCCAGCTTATGTGGGGGTGCTAGGCCAGCCACCAGACTATAGAGGGGGTGACAGTTCACTATTCGGCACAAAAGCCTATGGTTCCGGTGCCAGCAGTTCAGACCCGTAGGCCTCAGGCTGGTAGGCCCCTAAGCCTATGAGGCAGAAGATCACAATGACATCATCGTGACCTCCTGCATTGAGTCTCATGAGATAACGTGATGATGCAGCACAGAAAGACAAAGTAATGTGTTTGCTACTGCCTTTGCGAGACGCAGGAACTCAGGAGAAGCGGAGACAGTTTTTTAAAAAATTTTATATATCAATTTTAATACTGGCAGTACTGGGGGCACTACATGGGTGGGTGAACAGCCTTATATATGCCACAGAGAATGAATGATATCTACTAATAACAGGATGGGGGCAGAGGACATTTTATATTATAATAATACAGAGGGGGCCATTATATATTATAATAATCCAGAAAAGGCCATTATATATTATACTAATACAGAGGGTATCATTATATATTGTAATAATGCAGAAGAGGCTATTATTATCTATATATATAAAGAAGGACGTATATACTATATGTATGTATATATGTATGTATGTTCCGCGATCACTCAAAAACGCAACCATCGATTTCAACGAAACCTGGTATACACATCCCTTGATACCTGGAAAGAAATGTTGTGGAGGTCACAGCTCTGCAAATGCAAAGTTGGCACATCACTTGACCTACATTAGCCAGTAGAAGCCTGCAGGTTTTTCTCTTCATATCCCAACTGCCATACACACGGTCACATGTCCCTTATCAGCCAATAGAAGCTTGCAGGTACTTAGTCTCCACATACACACAGTTTTACACCAGGTTTCCATAACAACCCAGCCATGTTTCCTCACTGCTGTAGGTCAGCTTTAAAGGGGCAGGGTACTGTAGAAGTCACTGTTATAGTGGATACTGTCGATATCTTTTAATAACACACACAAACATTAAATGAAATAGATGAAATATACCCGTGCAAAGCCGGGTCCTTCTGCTAGTATGTTATAATAATGCAGAGTAGGCCATTATATGTTATACTAATAGAGAGGAGGCCATTATATGTTATACTAATACAGAGGAGACCATTATATATTATACTAATACAGAAGGGGCTATTATATATTATAATAATACAGAGGGGGCCATTATATATTATGATAATAATAGAGAGAGGGCATTATATATTATAATAATACAGGGGGGCTATTATACATTCTAATTCAGGGATATATATATATATATATATATATATATATGTAGAAAGAAATAAGTAGCAGCACACCACTAAATGCACTAAGGGTGGGTAAACAGGTAAATGTGTGAACAGGGTCAAATACATGACTACCATACTTACTATTAAGCGGAGTAGAAGCTCTTAGCGCATATAATTGATAAAAAAATATGTCAGGCCCATCTACCAAACGTCAAGGTGGCTTCACATCAGATGGGACCTACTCTAACATGGAGTGTTCAGCTCCATTGCTACTCTGATTAAAAGCACCAGCAGGCAGGTAGGCGGGGAGTGCCAGGTTCCACAGAGGATGCTTACTCCTCTACTATATATACATAATAAAAAAAATAAAAAAATAAAAAAAAATTAAATATATATATATATATATATATATATATATATATTTATGGGGATTCTCTCTGGTAGACAGTGTATGTGGACACAGTACAGAGGCAAATTACCAATTCTTAAATCAAACTTCCATGTTTATTCACACATAAGGCAAAAACAAAACGTCACTTTGCAGTCTTGGTGTTAGTTCACACACAAAGGAAAGTCCACATAGCAAAAATCACCTTGTTGGCAGTTCTATCTCCAGCAGTCCATAGCAGACTTTTAGGGGGCCTGTTTTCCCTAAACACTGGTCTCAGCCCTCCAGCATGGCACAAGCCTCAGATCCCAGCACACACACACTTTGCTGCTGAGCCCAGCTGTCTTTTAAGGACAGCTATGTTCTGATGTTCTGTCAAAAATCGGACCGGCCCTTAAAATCCAGTCCGGTGTTTGACCCCCACCTGGCTGCAAATCAGCCCAGCAGCACACGCTGGGAGGAAAATACCTGTTTTCCCAGACCATACCCATCACTGTGTCACTATATATATATATATATATATATATATATATACTACCAGTACAGAGGGGGTCATTATATATGCTATCAATACAGACGGGGCATTATACATATGGGCACTACAGGGGGCATTATAATGCAGGGGGCTTTATAACTACTGGGGCTACTACAGGGAGCATTATAGCTACTGGAGACACTATAGGCAGCTTTATTACTACTGTTGGCTCTATAGAGGGGCCTTTCAGAGGGGCATAGTTACTGCTGGGGCCACTATGGAAGGCCTTATTTCTACTAGGGGCCCTATGGGGGCATTATCAATATTAGGGGTGCTGTGGGTGCATTATTATTGAGCACAATATGGAGGGCATTACTAATGGGGTTGCTATTAGGGGTACTCTAAGGGCACTATTACTGTTAAGGGCAGCCTGGGAGCACTATTACTATGGGGAACTATTTGTATGGCACTGTTTCTGAAGCATAGTATTTCGGGGCATTAGAGAGCACAATGGGCACACTATTGGGGGGGGGGGGGCAGCAGGAATGAAGATGTTTGGGCACCAGGAGGGGATGGATGATAGAAAAGTGAGGAAACTAAGATGTGTTTTAAACTCTGCAGAGGCCAGACGCAGCTGAAAGAATTTATCATGGCGATCTGGTCCGAAGGGAGAAGAATCAGAAGATGAAGAAAGAGAACATCTACCTCAGAGAAGATGTCAATGGATGTAAGAAGTATGTGGTGCTGTATTACTCTATATGTTTCATAGTGATGTATGTAATGTCCACCCAAACACACTGTACACTGGTATTGACAATTTACAATGGGATACTGAAATTTGTGCAGTGAAACATGTTTGAATACTCGCTTTGAAGCAGTACCATCCCTTCACTAAAACACACGTGTGATGCCAGGCATCTTTTGAACTAGACGCTGTGGTGCAGTTTTCCTTAGTAACACAGCTTTAATTGGTATAATGCTGTTGTGGAAATTTTATTATGCAGAAATTTTATCTTAGAATGTGTGTGTGTTTTTATATATTGTCATCTGTCTCCCTGTGTCGGATTTAGCCAAAGAACGCTCTAGCAGAGGGTACTTGGGTTGAATCAGGACCAGTGGTAAAACCGTCAGTATGAAAACCTTCTCATGGGCTTGGCGACGTGTTCTCAGTGTGTAGGGGGGCGTTTGCTGGTTTGTGAGCACTAAGTGCAATGCACTGGTCTTCTTCCCTTCAAATGTCTATACACATTAAAGAAGTGAAGTCTGCATAACGAGAGATACATATTATACTTCTGCTGTGGCTTCGCTATCCCTTTCTAGATACATATCTGCTTTTAAGACATGCATATCTGCCTTGTCGGTATACTCGTACCGTATACTGACAATAGCCGTAGCAATGTCTCGCAGATAGTCTCAAACCTATAAGAACCAGTAGAATGATCTTCACTAGATACTGGTCACTTTGAGTAGTATTGAATGGGATCCATGCTCACAGTGATGGGGGATGGGCGGCCACCTGGCTGGTCAGACAATGGACATGACTCATCCTTCCTTACAGGGATGGGTTGTGTGCATTGCACTGTCCAGCCACGTTGATGCCCCCCCCTGTCCTTTGACAAATCTCATCTTCCTGTATGTCATCACTTCCGGCATCCTTGTTATGGGCCAGCCCCTTTTACACCTTTTGTGAGTAAATAAAAGAAGGGGGGTTGCTCAGCAGAATTCAAGAGGGTAAGACCTGTGTCTGACTCTGACTGCGATTGAGGGAATAGGGATTTACCTTTCCTTACACAAAGTTTGATGCGAGCGGATTACAACTATTAATATTTCTACAACAGTTTGGCAAGCACAGGTAGGGTGATAATTCCCCCCCCCCCCCCTTCGTTATCAGCAGAACTTAATGGAGACACAGCTTAATTTTCAAAAAAGCAAAAAAGGCCGGCATAAGGTAATATCCTTTTCCTTACTCTCATTTTTGAAAAAGTTTTGCTCTTTGTGAACTGAAAACTGTGTACTTCAATCTGCTGTCTGCTGATATCAGAAAAAAATCTACTTAAAGAACCTTTTGGTGTATGTTGTTGTTATCTGCTGCATCAGGGGGTGTAAGGATAAGGTAAGTGCTTTTCCGTTGTGTTGATTGTACAGAGGTTGTATAATGAGATAGTGTGCTGAGCAGTACAGGGTATAATTTGGATATTTTATTGCTGGATTTTGTAGACACTATCTTTATTTCCTTTGTGAAGGTCATGTGGTTTGTCGGCCATTTTATTTTCCTTTGTGTGTGTCAAGCCATATGCTTTTGTCGGCCATCTTTAATTTCCGTTGTGTGGTGTGAAGAACATGTGGCTTTGGCAGACATCTTGGTGAGTTGGTGCTGCAGATTTTAACAAGGAATTTATTTAGTTTTGGTGTCTATGGAAAGCGATTTGGTTGTTTTTGCCTGAAATGTTAGTTTTGTCCAGAATAATTATCTTGTATTTTTGTAACTTTCTATGTACAGTTTGATTTTGTTTTGGTAAGTTTTGTGCTGGATATCAGTTGAGTGTTCGGTTATGGTATAGATCAGTGACCAGTCTGATACAGAAATCATTGTGTGAACATTAGTGGCAGTTTAGCGGTGAAATCGTCCAATAGTTGATGATTCTGCTTAATGATTGTATATTCTGTTACACTGAATTGTAGACTTGTTTGGCATAATTAATATGGGTACTACAGTGTAGAAAGGAGGTGCTTGTAGTTCTGTGCCAAAAGTATTGGGACAACTCCTAGAAATTGGTACCAGTGTTTTGTTTTCTTGTGCAATGGAAAGCATTTTTAAAGAAGTTGCAAAATTGAAGGACACGGCGGCCATTCTTCAAGCTATGCAGGGATCTACTGATCCATGGCTGCAGGCTCAAAATTGTGTAGCAAACCTGATCGGTACCAAAAAATGGCGCAAAAGGAAAGGCAAGTATGCTCTGATTTTTGCTGCTGGGTGGATAGCAGATAAATATCAGGAGTCTTGTAGACTGAAGCTGAGTTTGGAAGGAGAAGTGGAAGATTTAAAAGTGGAAATTGTTAAATTGAGAACTCTTGTCCAGCAGGCAGCTGAAGCTAGCTCTAATTATGAATGTACTGTGAGGTGTAATACTGTGCTCCAAAACAAGAATGAATGGTTATCTGAAAGCCTGACGCATGCACAGGGTGCTATAAGGGAATTGTTGGAGTCATTGAAGCAACTGTTGGAGAGTAATGTGTCTGGGATTAGAGGAAATGTATGGGCTGTAAGCATGGAGAAGTCTGAGGATTGTGGGTCAGATAGTGGAACCGACTCAGGGATGGAGATGGATAATGTGTCTGATCCTGGAGTTGGAAGTATTAACACAATACTAGAAGATTCCTCAGATGAGTCCGTGGTAAGTGGACTCAATACAGATAGTAGTGTGGGATCTAGTCATGCTAGGATGGTTAATGTTGTGCGCCAAGTCAAATAACCAAGGTATTGTGCAGGGAGACAAGCTATTCGTTGTTTTGCATGCAGGGAATACGGGCACATTGCACGATATTGTAACGTTGCTAATGGCAACAGACTCAGGTATGTTAAGTACCCCAGACCCACACCTAGAAGTAAAGTGGTTTATTCAGCAAGGTGGGGTAATGGTCCCAGACATGGTTATTTGCAAAGGCAGAGAACCCAGGGACAGCCAAGGTCATTGATCAATGAAGCAAATTTTAAATCCCAATATGAACGGTTAAAATTTGAAAATTTGAAATTAAGGTCTTTATCTAAGTCCTAATTTAAATAGATTTTTCCCTTCGCCTAGAAAAAAACGGTTTTGGGACCTTGTAATGTTAAATCCTGCTTCTCTGGTAAAATGAATCTGAAGCTAGTTTGGGGCTGGGCAAATTAACATTTCAATGACTGGGTGGGTAGAAATTCTCCTGTACGGTTTCAGGTGAACCCTCCAAGACATTGATTTGTTAATTCAGTCCTATACAGTTGTATGTGTTCCAAAGGGTTTTTGTATTTGTATTTGAGTCTCAGTTTTTAAGTTAACATTTACTTTTTACTGAATCTCAATGTATATAGCAAGACTTTCTGCAACTAAAGTTTTCTATGTTGTTTTTTTCTCTACTTTTTACAGGTCTTCTTTTACTAATCCATTTTTATTTCTAGGTTTTTATTGATGTAATCAAGTTTTTTTCAGTTTAACCTTATTTCCCATTTTTATTTTTAGTCTATTATACATTTTTTCCTTTTTCATATTTTGACATCTTTTTCGGTTTTATTTTCAGTTATTTTTGTCTATTTTTGTTTGGTTATTTACATTTTTCTGCAGTTCTCTATGTTGTTTTTTTCTCTACATTTTATAGGTCTTCTTTTACTAATCTATTTTTATTTTATTGGTTTTTATTAATCAAGTTTTTTTCAGTTTTTCCTTATTTACCAAACCATTTTTATTTTTAGTCTATTATACATTTTTTCCTTTTTCATATTTTGGTGCTTTTCTCTTTCTTTTTCTCTTTCTTTCCCTCTCTCTTCTCTGTAGATTTGGTTAGAAGTACTGGGGGTCTCATGATATTGTGTGGGAACTACTGTCTGAATTCAAGGGTTGCTGCTGAGCGAGAGGTTCTTGATCATTTACTGCAAAAAGGGCTTTGTGTGCTGTTCAGCTTGACTATATAGAATCATATCAGCAAAGGAAAGTGAGTTAATGAGCTTTTTTTAAGGAGACAAGGTGATATATATCACCCGGGCATACAATAGCTGTGTGAGTAACCCGTTTCCCCACAGGAGTACTGTGTGTTTGCTTCCTGTGCGCCCCTTTTTCCACTCCAGGTCAATTGGAAGCCCTATCCTGTGATCAGGTCACCATTCAGAGCCAAAACCGAGGCTGCTATATCTCATTAGGAGACTCAAAGGGCCGCCGTGTGTCGGCGAGAGCCCTTTTCCTCACGCTGCTACTCCTTTTCCTGAGGTCTAACTAGGGTGAACGGAGTCTGAGTGTCGGTGCCAGAAACCCTAGGGCAACTCAGAGGCGATCGAAGGGGAGTAGCAGCCATCCAAGCGTGTGTCGCGGGACACTGTAGGTGGACTCACCTACTTTTAGAAGGCTCGAGCATGGGTTTAGGGAAATTTAGCGAACAGAAGGGTACCACTTCTGACTATAGGACAGCCAAGCAGTACATGAAATCCATCTATGGAGGAGGAGTTGTTAAGCCCCTCAAAGATTGGCACCAAGGGACTGCAGGTTCAGAGTGGACCTTTGAGGTCTGGATTGGAAAAAAGTTTGTCCCTAAATTCCCCACTAGACTCCAAAGCCATGGTTCCCTCCAGAAAGTAGAACTGTGGCTGCACGAATCCATCGATCTCCAGCAACAGGGCATTCAAAATTCCCAGACATTGCGAACTAACACTGTCAGAGTCCAATAGAAGCGCTTTTCTCTTTCTCTATCTCTCCCTCTCATCCCTCCCTCATCTCTCCATCTAACCTTGAGATGATGCACCATGTTTAATCCAGCTTCTCTTCGTCCTGGTTTTAAGGACGATGAGAAGGGGGGAAAGTGGTGCAGAAAACAACGATCTTCAAACTTTTTACTAACCATTCTAACCTCTCAAATGTCAATCAATTTCTAGCCTATAACAATATGTGATGAAAAAACAATCTCAGAATGGCCTGGATAAGTCAAAGCGTTTTAAAGTTATCAGCACTTACAGTGACACTGGTCAGATTTGCAAAAAATGGCCTGGTCCTTAAGGTGAAATAAGGCTGTGTCCTGATGAGGTTAAAAGGCCAAATCTGTGCAAAGATGTGGATTCATTGTCATTTTCTGTCAGGTAGTCACACGTTGTGATGGCAAAGGCAAAAAAAACGCTCCCTTTTTTAACATGGTCGGGTTGTTGAACTGCATAAGCAGGGTCTCTCACAGCGCGCCATCTCATCTTAAATGATCCTGAGGGTTATGGAACAAAAGGACTGCAGCCCCATAACCATCAGACGGCATTTGAGACTGAAGGGCTTCAAAGAAGAAAACGTCTTCAAAGACCTTGTCTCCTTGAACGCCACAGAACTGCTCGTTTGGACTTTGTAAGAGAGCACCAAACATGGGACATTCAAAGGTGGAAGAAAGTTTTATTACCTTGATGGTCCTGATGGTTTCCAACATTACTGGCATGACAAGCAGATCCCACCTGAGATGTTTTCTACGCACCACAGTGGTGCATGCCGAAATGAATTTTTGAAGTAATAAACAATAACGGCGGAGCTACTCATTACTGAGTTCATGTTTGGAAGTTGGATTTCTGTTTTGGGGGGGTTTAGTGGTTTTTTGGAGGTGTGGTCCTAAGCGTTTGATCAGCTGAAAAACAGCCTGTTTCAGTTTATTTGTTGTTTTCATTAAATTGAATGCTCAAAAAATGTTTTGTCTCACTCCCATTTCTTCTTGTTGCATGTTGAAGCTCTACTTGGAACCTTGTTAAGATCCAGCGATGCTAAATATGATTTTTTGCCATTTTTCAAGTGGTATTAAAGGACTGTACCATATGCAGAGCTGTAGCTAGGCATTTTCTTTCTTGAGGAAAAGATTTCAGTGGGGGGCAATCACACACACATGCACCTATATCCACCTACCTAGACCTTAACTAATGTTGCCCCCCTCCTCCATAAAATGTAACGCAGCAGACATAGTGCTATATTGCAAGCATACATACTTAAAAAAAAAAAATATCATAAATGGGGAAAAAAAATCATAAATGGGAAAATTCATAAAAATTCATAAATTTATTGTTGGTGTTTTAGTTGATATAGATAGTTTAAAAAAAATCTAAAACCTATAGCCATCAATTAGAATTGTTTTACAAAATAAAGTGCATACATTATACTGTATATTACAGATGCAAATGCCATATAGGTCAGTAAAAGTATTAGGTTTGTTACAACACATTGTTTTAATATTTACTTTATTCCAAATGCACCATAGTAGAAATAAAAAAGTAAATATAATGATATTCAAAGTCAAAAGTAAAGAAAAATAGATTTCTAAATGTGTGTTGACATGTACTATAGAGACAGTTCTTCAAATGTAGCCTTTTCCCCTCTTCCTGGGTAGCAGCTAAAACTTTAATGTTTTGCTTAAAATATATCCAAGCCAAAATCCGAGCAGACATGGCACGGAATAACCCAATAGAGGAATTTGACGAGCGAGAGCGAAAATAACAGGTGAAGTGCTAATCAACTGTGGCATTAAGCTAGACAATGGGCCATGCATGTTGCAAATGTTAAAGATTTCTTTACTATTCAGATACCGGGACTAGCTGTGAATATATTGAAGAGAGAAATCTGTGTTTCTGCTAGTCATGTGGATGAAATAGAAGGTGATGCATGTTTGTTGCAGACATTTCTCTGTGTCTCTTTTTTTATGAATTTTCTTTTAATCCCAAACTCGGCTTGTTGCTCTTCAAATTGAAATATCCTGAACAGATGTAAAAACACATGTGAACCACTGGTCGCAAGCTGTGCAAAGCTTTGCTTCATCTGCTGATGATGTGAGCCTTAAGGAGATCTTTTTAAAATTTCATCACTATTCAAAAAGATAATTAATACGTACCCCCAGGCTTTGATTATGCTATACCGAGTGTGTACTGCTGGTACAAAAATAATGAGGCTCTCATCAGGTCCAATGAAGATTTGCAGCAAACATTCAGTTTCTGTAAGAAATTTAAGATTCAACTCTGGTACATTGTAGGTAGCGTCATTTCATTTTCATTTGTAGCATAATACAATAGATCTGATCATTTGTTGATAACTATTACAAGCATTTAGTTTGCAGGAATGAGAAAAGGATCCTTTATAGTCTAAAGACTTCTAATTTTAGTCATTTGTGTTAGAAATAGAAATACTTATAAGTATAGCCAGAAAATATTAATCATGAACAAAATATGACATTAAATAACAAGAAATGAAGCAATGGAGGGATGAAATGAAACAATAAGGGTTGGTACAGATGTGGTGGCTTACGGCTGTTGGAGATCCTTTGACAATCGCTTGTTTATGGTTAGTGGTTGCATGGTTTAATAGGTTTGAAATGGCCATTAACCATGAAAAAGTGAAACCAGTGACTGTTCAATGGGGGCTAATAGAGCCACACATTTTTTTGCATTACAGATGTGACTCTAACAATAGCTGCAATGTCTGGCTTTAAGGGGGTGTTGCTTATAGCAGTCAGGGCTAGACCTTTAGTCACAGTGGACCCTTGGCTACCTTATATTTTCCTTGGCAAGCAGAGAATACATTTCACAAAATAGAGTTACAGGTGGCACTACTGATATTTTACAAACACCTGAGTGCTTCACAAATGCCTCTTGATACCTCCTAAAAGACCAGTCACAGCTGTGCACAATCTTTGAAATACAGCCATCCAAATCTTCCAAGACAAGATGAAGAAATAGGCAGCACTCATTGCTGGTTCTTTGCTTCTTTTATTTCATAATATAGCAGGTTGCAAGTGACTGGGTAGCAGTTAGCCAAATTTCACATACAGCGGCGACGGCCGTTTTGGACAAGAACAATTGCGCTTCCTCAGGCCTACGTGCTGACCTCTTATACTAGGCATCCAGTTGTCATGGAAACCGTAGATAGCCCAGATGCAACAAATATAAAGGTCAATTAAAACAATGAACAAATGCAAGTGCACTATTACAAAAATACAGTACAGACCAAAAGTTTGGACACACCTTCTCATTCAAAGAGTTTTCTTTATTTTCATGACTATGAAAATTGTAGATTCACACTGAAGGCATCAAAACTATGAATTAACACATGTGGAATTATATACATAACAAAAAAGTGTGAAACAACTGAAAATATGTCATATTCTAGGTTCTTCAAAGTAACCACCTTTTGCTTTGATTACTGCTTAGCACACTCTTGGCATTCTCTTGATGAGCTTCAATATTATGGCAAGAAAAAAACAGCTAAGTAAATAAAAACGAGTGGCCATCATTACTTTAAGAAATGAAGGTCAGTCAGTCTGAAAAATTGGGAAAACTTTGAAAGTGTCCCCAAGTGCAGTCACAAAAACCATCAAGAGCTACAAAGAAATTGGCTCACATGCGGACCACCCCAGGAAAGGAATACCAAGAGTCACCTCTGCTGCGGAGGATAAGTTCATCCGGGTCACAAGCCTCAGAAATCGCAGGTTAACAGCAGCTCAGATTAGAGACCAGGTCAATGCCACAAAGAGTTCTAGCAGCAGATACATCTCTAGAACAACTGTTAAGAGGAGACTGTGTGAATCAGGCCTTTATGGTAGAATATCTGCTATGAAACCACTGCTAAGGACAGGCAACAAGCAGAAGAGACTTGTTTGGGCTAAAGAACACAATGAATGGACATTAGACCAGTGGAAATCTGTGCTTTGGTCTGAGGAGTCCAAATTTGAGATCTTTGGTTCCAACCACCGTGTCTTTGTACGACGCAGAAAAGGTGAACGGATGGACTCTACATGCCTGGTTTCCTCCGTGAAGCATGGAGGAGGACGTGTGATGGTGTGGGGGTGCTTTGCTGGTGACACTGTTGGGGATTTATTCAAAATTGAAGGCATACTGAACCAGCATGGCTACCACAGCATCTTGCAGCGGCATGCTATTCCATCCGGTTTGCGTTTGGTTGGACCATCATTTATTTTTCAACAGGACAATGACCCCAAATACACCTCCAGGCTGTGTAAGGGCTATTTGACCATGAAGGAGAGTGATGGGGTGCTGTGCCAGATGACCTGGCCTCCACAGTCACCGGACCTGAACCGAATCGAGATGGTTTGGGGTGAGCTGGACCGCAGAGTGAAGGCAAAAAGGGCCAACAAGTCCTAAGCATCTCTGGGAACTCCTTCAAGACTGTTGGAAGACCATTTCAGGTGACTATCTCTTGAAGCTCATCAAGAGAATGCCAAGAGTGTGCAAAGTAGTAATCAAAGCAAAAGGTAGCTACTTTGAAGAACCTAGAATATGACATATTTTCAGTTGTTTCACACTTTTTTGTTATGTATATAATTCCACATATGTTCATTCATAGTTTTGATGCCTTCAGTGTGAATCTACAATTTTCATAGTCATGAAAATAAAGAAAACTCTTTGAATGAGAAGGTGTATCCAAACTTTTGGTCTGTACATCAAAATCATTTCGGTCGTTCAGCCGTCACTGACCTAGAGCTCCCGTGCGTATAATCCATTTTGCTTCCTTTTGCAAGAGAAGACGATGTCTATCCCCACCCTGAACTGGGTGAGGGATGACTTCCACTCCAGCAAATTGAAGCGCTTTTACATTTCCTCCATGCGCTTCCCTTACATGGTCGATTAGTCTGCGACAAACCTCCCCCGTTCTCATGGAGTTAAAGTGCTCTCTGATCCTTTCAAATAAACATTTAATGGGTTTTCCTATATAAAAATGGCCACAATTGCACATCAATGGGTAAATGACATATGTACTTCTACAGTTTATAAAACTGGTTACTTTTTGAGTTATGGGACCTATCTCTAAAATTTTCTTTTGGGAATTGTACTTACAAAAAGAGCAACTGCCGCATTTGTAGTTGCCCTTAGGCAACCTCTCCTGCAACCAATTGCTCTTTTTTCCCCCTGTAAATCTGCTTCTAACAATCCTGTCTTTGATTGTATGGCTTCTCATATGTGTTATTAACGGTTTTTCATCCACTAAACCCTTCAAGCCTATATCTTTTTTCAAAATATCCCAATGTTTAAATATTGCCGTTCGTATCAAATTGGCCATTGAGCTAAATTTGAACAAAAAGACATCTTTTTTATTTTTATTCTTCTGTTGTCCTCTCACATTGTTTTCTCCCTTACCTATTAACAGCTCATACTGGGAAAACTTGCCTACCTCCTCCATCTTCTCATTTTATAATTTCTCAGGGTAACCCCTTTGCAGTAAACGTTTTTTTTTTACTCCAGTGCTTGTTTTCTATATCCTTCTTCTTTGCTATTGATGCACCTTAATCTAATAAATTGCCCATACGGCACAGATTTTTTCACGGCAAAGGGGTGAAAACTGTCATGGTGTAGTAGAGAGTTAGTAGCCCTGGGCTTGCGATACCCCTCCGTGACCAACTCTCCACCACGAACCACAACAGAAACGGCTGTTGGAGATCCTTTGATTGACAATCACTTGTTTATGGTTAGTGGTTGCATGGTTTTATAGGTTTCAAATGGCCATTAACCATGAAAAAGTCAGACTACTCATCCATGATGGCCTATTGTACATTCAATCACATCATTAGCATCTATTGTAGGGCACACTTCCTGATCTATGATAATAATGAAGACGCCCTGTGTGAGATACACTATCAGACTGAGCAGCCTGACACTCACCACTGTATTGTACAGAAAGCAGTCATAGTGAACTGGCGACAGAGTATTTGACCAGGGTGCGACCGCGACCCAAATGCCCCATGACTGAGCCATGTGATCGTAGATTTAGAATTGTCATATTCAATTTGTAACAAAATATTTTGTAATCTATACAAAATAATTGTTCCAGTATTGAAACTACATTTTATGAACTAAAAATGCTAAATAAAATATAAAGAAAATTATATGGATGGATGTATTTCATGTAAAACAAAGAAAAGCTGACCAGTTTTTCATGGGTATGCCATGCCAGTAATAATGTGTAATGATTGTTTTCACATCTATTCTCTTTGTACATGTCATCAAACACTCCTGGTTCTGCCTACTCCGTGCTTACCTGTGATTATAATACTCATTTGTATAGCTGCTCAAGCAATGTGCCTGTGACAAGACATTTACACCAGTGATATTCTGTGAATGAGGGGATCCTGTTCATGTTACGTTACAGCTTGAACAGGGTGAGAAACAGGCGGAAAAGCAAGATAACACTAGCTCAATTATTAAAAGGCTATAAAAGCACTGAAAATACAGGTAAGGTAATGGCTTGTTCACACGACAGTGCCGTGTTTTGCGGTCCGCAAATTGCAGATCCGCAAAACACTTCCACAATTTGCGGAACGGAACAGAAGCCCCGTTATAGAGATGCCTATTTTTGTCCGCAAAATGGACAAGAATAGGACATGTATCATAATTTTTGCAGGGTCATGGAACGGAGCAACGGATGTGGAGAGCACATGGAGTGCTGTCCGCATCTTTTGCGGACCCATTGAAATGAATGGTTCCGTATACGGAATGCAAAAACGGCCCGTATAAGGAATGCAAAAAACTTTTGTGTGAACGAGCCCTAATATTATGGGTGATGAATTGAGAATGATTTTTTTTACTTAAAGTAAACATTTACATAACATTGAGTTTTAAAACAGGTATCCCCCCCTCTGGGAGCTATGACCTGTCAGTTAAAAGTATATTACATGCAGGATTGCATGTACAGTTTCTGCTGCCCTAGGCACAGACTGCATATGCCCAAGAATAGTCAATTGAGTCAATGCAATTACTCAGAATTTTGGGTGACATGCTTGGCATTAGTGCCAATATAAATTATTGTTTTTCATGCAAGGTAAGGACCCATTGTCCATTATTCACATTTACTTCAACCCATTTGCTAAATATTCTGCCAAAAAAACATCCAACTAACACTAAGCAGTGCTGAACACCACCATAGAATTGTCATAAAATGCCAAAAGTCAAATAATACCTACACAAACTGTATGTCCTGAATAAGTTATACAGTGTTCAGATATTTGTGCACTGTACACAAATAATAATGCCAAACAGTGGTGCAACAGTGCCAACACAGTAAAACTGCCATAAGTATCTACCTGCAGGCACACGCTTATCCGGATGTCCAGTGAGCAGGAATGGGTACGCTGACGCCACTTATGCAGTGGGCCAGGATATGGATGATTAATAGTCTATAGTTTGTTCGTGACACCAATTGCAGCATGCACAGGGTACGATCACAGGGCCCTCCCAAGGTGTTATAACGCAAGTCCCAGGTTAGGAATGCCAGAGTGGTGTAATGGCCTATAATGTCTCTATAGGTGGTGATAATTGTGTCAACGGTGTCTCCTACCTGGGTACGGCTGGACTCCTGGCTCCTGGCTCACTTGCAATAAATTTGAGTGTAGTGATAGTAGGAGTAATAGAGGAATTTTGCATCAGAAATGATGTCCAGACCTTTAGATGAAGTTCAAATGTTTCTTTACTGAAGATAATTTGTATCCAAGCAGTATACGGCTTTAGTCTCTGGTCCCAGCAGGTTTTGGCAATGGTTGGCAGGAATAAATCTTCTGCACTATAAATCTGGAGATTGCAGGATAAGACGTCTGCTTAGTAGCTCTGTAACTGTGGCAGGAATTTATCTTCTGCGCTTCTCTATATCTTCTGCTTTGTGGGGACAGACTAGCTGAGGAGGATATGGCTTCTCCTAGGTCTCTGGACTTACTCTCAGATGTTTTTTCAGGGAATGCTTTCAACCTGGAACTCTGGAGGTTGTCTGCTTTCTTCTCATCCAGCTGAGGCTTCAGGGCTCAGACTGGGTATGTGATCAATGTCTCAGCTGAGACAAGATCCTGGCTTTTTTCCCTATGCAGGGGGACTCCCGAACTCTATCACTCAGCCTTACCCAACAAGGGTGGCTGGAACACTGACCTAACTTTATCCTCCTCCCATGCTGAAGGATGTGGGAACAGTCCACACCTCCACAGGTGGGGAGCTAAGCTGGAATGAGCAATTCCAGCCTAGATATACTAAACTGAAACTAATTCCTTACCAATCCATTGCTGCCACCTGCTGGTGAACATGGAAAATTACAAGAAAATTTACATTTAACAAAGTTTTAAATGCACAGTTGTGAAGACATGAGCAAAATCACATCAGATGACAATATAAAAGCTCTTAGGAGATAGTAGCGGGGTATAGGCGTGTAGTAACACAACTCTGGGGTGTTACAGATGCTCACTACATTCAGGCACATACACATATGCTCACTCGCATATACATTCATGCTCAATTAATACATGAAAATTTTCAATTACACTACTATACAGAGGCATGCACACAAATTACCTACAGTGGCAAAGATCCACCAACATATATTCATACTACTAACAGGCTTGCATACATACCACCTACACATAAGCACATTTGCACATTCACTACATATAAGTACACACTAGGAATGAGCGAATCGACTTCGGATAAAACATCCGAAGTCGATTCGCATAAAACTTCGTTCCAATACTATGTGGAGCAGGAGCTCCGTTAAATATTAAAATGTATGGGCTACGATGAGCCAAAGTTATTGCTTTGTGAAGTCTCGCGAGACTTCGGGTAATAACTTCATAAATTAATTTGTACTGTAAAAAAACATTTTCTGAACACGGGTTCGGCTCCAAGGTACACACAGAAATACGCACACACATAAAGACTCACTACATGCAGGAACACATTTAGTAATATGCACACCCTGTATCTCTGTTGAATTAACGTCTTAAGGAGAGACATTAGCAGGCGCTAGGGACAGTGCTAGGAAAGACTTGAAAACTTATATTTTGCTCAATAGAAGTTCCGGGAAAGAGCATTAGAAGTGTAGGGAAAGGATAGGGAGGAATTATTACACAGTATTGAAGCAGAACAGGGTTCAATAGGGGTGTTTACAGCCTGGGTAATATAAACAATCCTATTACACTTTGCTGCACTGACTGCGGATCCAAATTGCCTTTATACTGCTGCTCATTTCAGGTTTGTAATACCTCTGTAATGCCAGCAAACTGTTCTTGTCATTGGGGTCTTTTTAGCCCTTGTGCGATGCAGTTATATACTGTATATATATATATATGTTCCAAAGCCTTTTTTTGTCGTGCATTAGTGGGAAACAGAAAAGGGGTTTATTAGCCGTTGTGTGGTGAAGTGACAAAAATTGCAGCCCTTTTTGGTTGTATTAGTGGCAAAAAATAATTATGATTTGCCGTTCAGCAGTGAAGTTCATTGTACTAAAGCCATTTGCGGGGTGTATTAAAAGGGTAGATACCTACGTCCTATTAGCCGTTCTTCAGTGAATTGTGATTGTTATAAAAAAATTTGGGGGGTGTATTAATAGGAAAAAGAATGCATCTTATTAGCTGGTCTGCAGTGAACCGATATTGTTATACAGCCATTGCTGGGCTGTATTAATAGTAAAAATAAGTATGTGTTATTAGCCGTTCTGCGGTGAATTTACATTGTCATACAGCTATTGTTGGTGTTTATTCATAGGAAAAATAAGTACTTCTAATTAGCGGCTCTGGGGTGAATTTACATTGTGATTCAGTGGTGAATTTTTTTGTGATACAACCTTTTTGGGGAAAATTGGTTGGTTAATGTATACTTTCTTCTGTAGGGACTGAGTAATTGCACAGATTAGCCATTCAGTGGTGACATTTTATTGTGATACAGCCTTTTTTGGGAAAATTGGTCGGTAGCTGTAACTACGGTCAAGGACAATATATGTCCTTTACAGCCCACTGAGTAAATGTGGTTCCTGCCCAGCAACACCAGCAACTTGGCCAGGTGACGCCGCTCCTGCCTCTGCCTCCTCATCCTCCATTGTGTCCTCAGCCTCCACTGCAGGGACAATACACAGTGCACCTCCAGCACACCACTTGTGTAGGGCACGGCGGTATCACGCTGTTCTACACCTCGTTTGCCTGGGCGAACGGAGACACACAGGGGAGGAACTGCTCAGTGTCATGCATCAAGAAATCAAATCCAGGCTTTCTCTGTGACAACTCAAAATTGGAACCATGGTGACTGACAATAGGAAGAACATGGTGTCCGTGCTGCGTCAAGAAGGGCTGAGCCATGCGCCCTGCATGGTGCACGTGTTCAATCTGGTTGTAAAGCGGTTCCTGAAGTCTTCCACCCACCTGCAAGACATCCTAAAAATGGCCAGGAAAATTTGCATGCACTTCATCCACTTATACACCGCAAAGCACACCCTCTTTGAGCTGAAGCGGCAGAATGGCATCCCCCAACATAAGCTGATATGTGACGCTTCCACCCATTGGAATTCAACCCTGCATATGTTGGATCAACTATACGAATAGAGAAAGGCCATAAATGATTTCTTGATGATCCAAGCAAATAGAGGTACTCCCCTGTGTAACTTCAATGTTAGCCAGTGGCAGCTCATGCGTGACACTTATTGTTTGCTCGTGCCCTTTGAGGAGGCTACCTTATTTGTCAGTCGCCAGGATTACGGGATGAACAACATCATTTCACTGCTTTATATCCTGGAAGAAATGCTGGTAAATCTGTCTGGTCAGGGGACTGGAGACGTGGCGCCTACATCTAACGGCCACATGAGCCCTGTCAGGGCTGAACTGGAGGAGGAGGAAATTGGGGCACAAGCAATGTGTAGCGAAATGGGTGGTTTTTCTACTCAGGTGACAGGAGAGGAAGAGCAGGAGCAGCTGGAGGAGCAAGAGGGAGATGAGGAAGACAAGGCAGATGACCCAGGCACACTGTGGCAGTATGCAGTGGAGATGGAGGCAGAGAGTCCCTCTGAGTCACTTGTGCAAATGGCCCGATGCAGCCTCACTTGCTTTTGTAGTGACAGCCAAATTGTTACCATTCACCAGAGGGATGACTACTGGCTCTCCACAATGTTAGACCCTCACTACCAGTCCAAAATGGTGGCCTTTTTTTTTTACACCCGCTAAGAGGGAAGACAAACTGAACAACTATAAAGACATCCTATGTAGTCAGTTGTCCACTGCCTATCTGCACCATCAGATTTCACTGCCATGACTGCTGGGTAGCTACAGTACCAGCTCCATCAGCAGAAGCCTGAGTCTAGAGTCCCTGATGAGCAGCTTTCTTCACTCGCATAGTGAAGAAACTACTCACCAGCAGCTAGACATAGAACAGAACCTGTACCAGCAGGTGGTGGCATAGTTGGAGTGCACCCTGCCACCCGTCATTGAAGATCCGCTGGACTACTGGGCACTTGGGCAGCCAAACTGGATTTGTGGCTGCAACTGGACGAGTTTGCCCTGGAAAAGCTGTCCTTTTCGGCCAGTACTGTGGCATCAGAGCGGGTGTTTAGTGCGTCAGGGGCCATAGTTACCCTAAGGAGAACTCACCTGTCCACCAAAAATGTGGAGATACTGACCTTTGTCAAAATGAATCAGGCATGGATCAGCCAGGATTCTAACCCACCAATGCCTGATGCATCAGATTAGATCATCCATGCTGCTTAAGCCAAATCTTAACAAAAGAGAACGGTTTCTTCTGGCTACCTGCCTCAGCTACTATTCTGATGCTGCCACCCGCCTGATGCCACACATTTGATGCCAAGTGCCCCTTCTTACACCCACCACCATCAGCGGGTACTGTTATTGCCACCCACCTCCCCACCATGTCACCGGGTCACTCTGTGGTCTTCTGATGCTGCTGCTGCCACCTCCACACTGTGACCTTGCCTCTCTATAGTCTCTTCATGCTGCTGGTACCTCAATACTATGTCAACTTGCAACTCTGTGGTCTCCTCATGCTGATGGTACCTCAACACTATGTCAACTTGCCACTCTGTGGCCTCCTTATGCTGCTACTGCCACCTCTGCACCCTGTCATTGTGCCACTCTGTGGTCTCCTCATGCTGTTTGCATATTTTTGAGAAAACAACTTAGAACTATTCTGGTGGTGGCTAAGGAGAAGTATCACCAAGTTCATACTTTATGACACTATTTTCAATGCATTACGTAATCTTATTTTAATGCACAAACTAGTTAAAATGCTTTATCTTTGATATTATAACCTGGTGTTTGTTAAAGCATGCTGCATTTTTAAAACATTTGTGAAACAATTCTTCATGTACCTCACTGTTACAAAGATGAAATAGTGAAAACTGTCATGCCATATATGTATTGTATTAGTCCCATTGAGCTTTACATTTCTCCAAAGGTCTAGTAAATTCTTCCATTTTAAAGACCTACCATCTTCTTCCACAGCTGAATTCTGCACTGGCATGAAAACATACAAGACGATTGACAGGAACTTGGCATGTAGCATAGTAAAAAAAAAACTACTGTATTGTACTGAAGTTGTGATATTGTCTTATTGTAGCAGTTGTGGTATTGCCCATGTTACTGTCTGGTGGTCCATGTCAGTGCTGGTATGATGTCATGTTTAGTGTTGGGCGCGAATATTCTAATCGCGAATATCGGCACTTCGAGAATTCGCAAATATTTAGAATATAGTGATTTATATTCGTATTTTTGAATATTCTAGATTTTTTTTTTCATCTGACCCCATGATCCCTCCCTGCTTCTTGCTTGTGGGCCAATAAGAAGGCTGCAATGTCTTTGTCTAAGCTTAGCAACATCCCTAGCAACCAATAGGAAAGTTGCCTACCCCTTACTATATAAGAACCTCCCCAGCAGCCATTTTCTGTAGTTTTATGGAGCCCTAAGAGAGACAGCAGTGTCATTGCTGTGCTCTGTGCTTTCCACTCATTACATTAGCCACCTCCCGTCCGCCCATAGACAAAAAATGACCGGGAGGTGGTTCTATAGTTCTGAATGGACGTTTCTGAACGTCCATTAAGAAACTGCAGCTGCACACTAATCGTGCAGCTGCAGATCGGGTTGCCCACTGTCAGTGACAGCAGGGCAACCCTTAAAGAAGGCAGGGACAGTGCCCAGGTGTCCCTGCCTTCCAGATTGCTGTATACACAGTGCTCACCGTGCGCTTTCTGTTCCGGCCCGGCAGTCATGTGTTCGCCGGGGTCGGGAGAGTGCAGGAGCTGTGTGAGGTCTTTTAGAGACCTCGATCAGCCCTGCACTGAGGCTGTACAGCGCTGTACAGCCTCTCTGGGGGGTGTATTTCTCCTGTAACTGGGGCTACTGTGTCAGCCCCAGTTACAGGAGAAATCAACAGTGAAAAAAAAAAGTTAAGTTAAATGTCCCGCAGAGGTCTTGTATGACCTTATGGGGGATGCAAAGTGTAAAAAATTTTACATGTCAAAAGAAAAAAAATCCCCAAGTAAGGAATTAAAAAAAAAAATTTAAAAATTGAAAAAATAAATAAAATAGACATATTTGGTATTGCTGCGTCCGTGACTGTAGGCTCTATAAATATAACACATGATCGACCCAGTCCGATGAGCACCTAAAAATAAATAAATAAATGTGTCAAAAAAAGCTATTTTTGTTACCTTACATCACAAAAAGTGCAACACCAAGTGATCAAAAAGGCGTATGTCCTACAAAATGCTACAAATAAAACCATCACCTCATTCTGCAAAAAAAATAAAAACTAATATAGCTCTCAGAACAAGGAGACACTAAAACATCATTTTTTTGGTTTCAAAAATGCTATTATTGTGTTAAAGTGAAACAAATAAAAAAAAGTATACATATTAGGTATCTCCACATCTGTAACAACCAGCTCTATAAAAATATCACATGACCTAACCCCTCGGGTAAAACAGTAAAAATTTTTTATAAATGTGTCAAAAAAGCACATTAAGTGCAACACCATCTGATCAAAAAGGCGTATGTCCCACAAAATAGTACCAATAAACCGTCACCTCATACCGGAAAAAATGAGCCCCTACATAAGAAAATCGCTCAAAAACTAAAATAAAAACTATAGCTCTCAGAACATGGACACATTAAAACATAATTTTTTGGTTTAAAAAATGCTATTATTGTGTACAACTTAAATAAGAAAAAGTATACATATTAGGTATCGCCATGTCCGTAACAATGTGCTCTATAAAAATTTTACTTGACCGAACACCTCAGGTGAACGCTGTAAAAATAAATAAATTAAAAGTAAGTGTGCTAAAACAACCAATTTTTTGTCACCTTGCCCCATAAAGTGTTATAATGAATGATCAAAAAATCATATGTACCCAAAAATAGTACCAATAAAACTGGCACCTTATCCCGTAGTTTCCAAAATGGGGTCACTTCTTGGGAGTTTCTACTGTAAGGGTGCATCAGGGGGGCTTCAAATGGGACATGGCATCTAAAAACCACGTGGTGCTCCTTTTCTTCTGCGCACTGCCGTGTGCCCATACAGCAGTTTATGACCACATGTGGGGTGTTTCTGTAAACCGCAGAATCTGGGTAATAAATATTGAGTTATGTTTGGCTGTTAACTATCGATGTGTTAAAGAAAAAATTGGATTCAAATGGAAAATCTGCCAAAAAAGTGAAATAAAAAAATGTGATCTCCATTTTCCTTAAATTTTTGTGGAATGGCCTAAAGGGTGTTTTTAGGTAACTTGAGGGTGTAGTTTTTACAATGGGGTCATTTATGGGGGTATCCACTATGTAGGCCCCACAAAGTGACTTCAGACCTGAACTGGTCTTAAAAAGTGGGTTTTGGCAATTTTCTTAAAAATTTTAGGAATTGCTTCTAAACTTCTAAGCCTTCTGATGTCCTAAAAAACATAAAATTGCATTTCCAAAATGATGCCAACATAAAGTAGACATATAGGGAATGTTAAGTAAAAATATTTTATGAGGTATCACTTTCTGTTTTAAAAGCAGAGAAACAGAAATTTTGAAAATTTAAAATTTTTCAAAATTTTTGGTAAATTTGGGATTTTTTCATAAATAAAGGTGAAATATATTGACTAAAATTTATGACTAGCATGAAGTACAATGTGTCAAGAGAAAAAAATCTCTGAATGGCTTGGATAAGTAAAAGTGTTCTAAAGTTATTACCACATAAAGTGAGATATGTCAGATTTGCAAAATTAGGCCTTGTCAGGAAGGAGGCAGATGTGAAGTGGTTAGATAGATAGTTAGATAGCTTATATATATAATACAGATAGTTAGTGGGAGATAGTCAGTGTAGGTTATATCCTGATATAGTGTAGCTTTTGCAGTGCAGTGTGTTAGGTAGTGTGATAGGTTCTGCTGTCCATACATACATTTGCAAGAAAAAGTATGTGAACCCTTTGGAATGATATGGATTTCTGAACAAATTGGTCATAACATGTGATCTGATCTTCATTTAAGTCACAACAATAGACAATCACAGTCTGCTTAAACTAATAACACACAAATAATTAAATGTTACCATGTTTTTATTGAACACTCCATGTAAACATTCACAGTGCAGATGGAAAAGGTATATGAACCCCTAGACTAATGACATCTGCCATGCCCTATAAAAAACACACACCAGTTCTGGGTTTGCTTTTCACAAGAAGCATTGCCTTATGTGAATGATGCCTCGCACAAAAGAGCTCTCAGAAGACCTACGATTAAGAATAATTGACTTGCATAAAAGCTGGAACGGGTTATCAAAGTATCTCCAAAAGCCTTGTTGTTCATCAGTCCATGGTAAGACAAATTGTCTATAAATGGAGAAAGTTCAGCACTGCTGCTACTCTTCCTAGGAGTGGCTGTCCTGTAAAGATGACTGCAAAAGCACAGTGCAGACTGCTGATTGAGGTGAAGAAGAATCCTAGAGTGCCAGCTAAAGACTTACAAAAGTCACTGGCATATGCTAACATCCCTGTTAGCAAATCTACGATACGTAAAACAGTGAACAAGAATGGATGTCATAGGAGGATACCACAGAGAAAGCCACTGCTGTAAAAAAAAAAACATTGCTGCACGTTTACAGTTTGCACAAGAGCACCTGGATGTTCTACAGCAGTACTGGCAAAATATTCTGTGGACAGTTGAAACCAAAGTTGAGTGTGGAGAAAAAGAGGCACAGCACACCAACATCAAAACCTCATCCCAACTGTGAAGTATGGTGGTGGGAGCATCATGATTTGGGGCTGCTTTGCTGCGTCAGGGCCTGGACGGATTGCTATCATTGAAGGAAAAATGAATTCCCAAGTTTATCGACACATTTTGCAGGAGAACTTAAGGCCATCTGTCCACCAGCTAAGGCTCAACAGAAGATGGGTGTTGCAACAGGACAACGACCCAAAGCATAGAAGTAAATCAACAACAAAATGGCTTAAACAGAAGAAAATACGCCTTCTGGAGTGGCCCAGTCAGAGTCCTGACCCCAACTCAATTGAGATGCTGTAGCATGACCTCAAGAAAGCGATTCACACCAGACATCCCAAGAATATTGCTGAACTGAAACAGTTCTGTAAAGAGAAATGGTCAAGAATTACTCCTGACCGTTGTGCACGTCTGATCTGCAACTAGAGGAAACGTTTATTTGAAGTTATTGCTGCCAAAGGAGGTTCAACCAGTTATTAAATCCAAGTGTTCACATACTTTTTCCACCTGCACTGTGAATGTTTACATGGTGTGTTCAATAACATGGTAACATTTAATTCTTTGTGTGTTATTAGTTTAAGCAGACTGTGATTGTCTATTGTTGTGACTTAGATGAAGATCAGATCACATTTTATGACCAATTTGTGCAGAAATCCATATCATTACAAAGGGTTCACATACTTTTTCTTGCAACTGTACATGCACACCTTCTAAAATGTGAAGCTACACGTATTGCGCCAAAAATATTTGCATCATTAGTGCCGATTAGCGCAATCGCGACTATATTGGAGCACTCTATCTGCATATAAAGCCATTTTTAATGTTCTGCCATGCCAACCATTTTCTCCAGTCTCGAATTTTTATATTACATTGCCGATTTTGGCAATCAAAAAAATAATAGCCAATTCGCGAATATATGACGAATATTCTACAAATTCGAATATTGCCAATGCTGCTCATCACTAGTCATGTTGTCATGGCCATCACAAGATTCAGCAGTACAGAGGGGGATCTCGGGAATCACATTTTTGGGAAATATTTTTTTTTTTTGTTTTTTTTTTATCTGTGGTTGAAAACAATTACTGGAATGGTACCTTGAAAATACCTTTGTAGTCTGTAGTAGGGGAACAGGACCACATTGCACATTACCTTTCATTCCTATATACTGTGTGGGGATTCGCTCTGGTAGGCAGGGTAAGCAGACACAGTACAGAGGCAAAAACAAGGTTGTTAACGGTGTTCAGTTTCAGTTTCAGTGTTCACACCACACAAAATCCACAGTGCAAAAAGCCTTCACCTGGTCAGCAGATTTCCACCCGCAGTCCACAGCAGGCTTTAGAGGCCTGCTTCCCAAGCATGCGGCTCTCACAAAGATGGCCTCAGTGTCCCAAGACACAGACTCCACAGCTTCTCTGTCATGGAGGATAATCCACACCAGCTAATCGTGCTGGCTGGGTTTTTATATCCCAGCCAAAACCTGACCTGTAACCGTGGAGAACAGCCACCCACCCTGCTCTTTGGCTGCTCCCAATAAGAACCGGCTCGGATCGGCTTTACAGCCACACTAACAGCTGAAGTGTCAGACTGCAACTGCAAAACTGACACTTCAGGGAAAAACCTGGTTCTTACCTTACTGATGCCAGGAACCTCGGTGACACGTATCTTCCGTCAATGATGGCCCCTTGTTCCTTCTTACAACTGTAAATGGTGTTATAACACTGGATGGTATTGTGTAATATTTTGAGTATTTTATATATAGAATAATGTAGTAACAGCCATTTAGGAAACAATATAAATTACTGTATATTCAGCAATTATGGTAGTCTGTCACGTTCTTAATATACAGATGTTTTAATGCAGAATTCCTGTGGCCAACTTACCACACAAAGATGTCATATAAAGCTCAGCTGCAATGACAAAAAACTTTCCACACATTTTGTTTGATAAAGGGATATATTATCAGAATGAAAAATATGAGGCCCTGTAATAAGAGGTTATTCTTCCCGTTCCCTTTTCAAATGCCCAAATCCTTGAATAATCAGTGCCAATCAGGCAATAACCATTTGGTCCCCGTTTAGACTTGGCAACAAGTTCCCTAAGCTTTAAAAAACAATTATCATTCAGCTGCTGTTGAAATTGATTCTTGGGTTGACGAGAGCAGTCCCCTCTTGGCTGGTAAGGTCCTGCCATGGGAAGCAATTACTGCAAGATGCCAGCTGACAGACTCATTCCGTGGAAAGTCAGCTTGTCTTGATCCTCAGGCACTCTTAAGGCAAATTGTATCCTCACACTCATTTCAAACCTCTTACCGACTGTTCCCTTCTATAAGGGAAAATGGATTGTTCCTTTTTTTACTATGGCAAGCGATCGAATATAACTGGACACCTTCCCTCTACAATAGAATGCCTAATTTCACATTTCCAATACTACAATGTTATACAATGATGAAGAAGAAGGGATACAGAACTATGGAGAGTATGAGTTGCCTAAGGAGCACATGCACATTACTATGAGATTCTTCTACCAGAAGCAGCAAATTGAAACATTAGATGTCTCTAGTGACATTATCCTTATAAACCCTTGTATTCTAATTTATTTAAGAGTTATCATTCATGGCTTTCTTTTTACATTTCACATGGTGTTATTTACACCTCGGGCCCTTTTGAGTAAACTGGGTTATGCATAGGTTTAATTCTCTCTTATTAAACACACATTCTTTCTGATAGATAAAACTAAAAATTATGTGAAATTATTTAGAATAAATTAGTAATCTGTCAATGAACTGTTTTCTACCAATGGATAAAGGTAGCAGGTTAGGTACTGTACATTATGCATGGAAACATAATTAATACTATTAGATAGCCATTCCCAGGATGGTGACTATAGTAGAAAATACATCCACTTAAGGGCAGAGTTCTTCTCCCAGGACAACCACTGCAATGCTTTGATGTGGGTGCTGAATGCAGCAGGAGTGGGTGGCAACAGGTTGGTGAAGCAGGAGCAACTAAGCTAAACATTCAGGTTAGTGTAGCAAGAGCAGCTCACCACTACACTGCTGAGTGCAGGGCACAGTAAGTTTGACTGAGACGTCTTCCTTCTCCCCCTTATTGATACTGCCAACATCATACTATACATTCCTGTACAGTGCTTTGATGTGGGCACTGACTGTAAGTGCAGCAGGAGCAGCTGTAGGTCTTCAATATCACATTGGTGGAGGTCCGTTTTTTCAGGCTGCCGAAGCACTGGACACTGTGCAGTGTACAGAGTGGAAGCAGAAGGATCCATACACTGTGTAGTTTCTGGCAAAAAAATATACATCAATGGAAATTGTATTTCTTATATACCCTCTATTTATCTCTTCATGAAAAAGCTGTTGAGGAATATTTTTGTGGCAAGTTGCTTCTCATGTGAAAGCGACTATTTGTTGATGTACTACTTCCTCCCTATTTAAAGAGCGGTTCTTTAGCAGCTCCTGTGTTTATTGCACAGTTCGAATTAATCATTCAACAGTGACAGAAAATGACATCCTTATTTTTCAATTCTTACTCATTTCCCTAGTTCTGTTCTGGCCCTTTGTTGACATGCAGTTGCAGAACTCTGAGTGTGTAACAACAATCTCTGAAGTTTTCCTTCTGAATATTTGTGGGTGTTACCAAAGACTGCATCCCCATCCCCCTGCTCTGCAAAGGGAGTGAATAAAATTGCTGCACTTCTGCAGTCTGGGCTACTCATGTTGTATATGTGGAACTAATAAAGTACAGTGAAATTGCTGAAACACACAGGATATTCCCCCTACCTCTTCTTGTGCAATACCCTGCAGACACTTCCTCACAGCCAGCAAAAGAGTACAGAGGAGAGAACTCCTCTGGTCTTGGTCAGCCCTGTGTTTGCAGCTTGAGAAGGGAAGATACTGTGCACAGCATTTAACTCTTCAGTGTCTGATAACTTGTCAGGAGAAGAGGAAACTCTGTAGCTGCTCAGTACCTGAGACAGAGCCTCCAACCCCTAGTCTGTGCTGCTGATGGTAGGAGGGGTTAAACTTTGCTGAAGAATCCAGTGGGAGGGGAGACACAGGGCAAACAACTAAGTCAGCAGATCGGGCAGTGCAGGGGCCATGACGATGCTCCAACCAGCACAGCCTTCACAGTGAGGTTCCGTGCACAGACAGTGAGGCATACCTGCTCCCTACTGCTCCTTCAGGCTTGTGCACAGAAAGTCATCAGAGCAGGGAAAGAAGCTAATATCACAGGTCATGTGATGCTCAGCTAACTGGGAGAACAGGGCCACTGTAGATGAAGTAAGTGAAGTGAAAAACCCTTACATTTGCTTACATAGAAACATACAAAGAACAAAAAAAATAACTTGGACAAGGAGTTTAAAGATCAATGACTTGTATGTGTCTAAAAATAGTGCCATTAAAAATACAACTTGCAAAAAATAACATGCCCTAAAATGGCTATGTAAAAAGTAATGCAGGGAAAAAATGCGACAAAATTAGCTGTATCCTGAAGGCAAAAATTAGCCATGTTCTTAAGGGTTTTAAAGATAACTTATAAACATGCACATCCATACATTGGAATGGTATACACACTTTAGATGCTGTATTGTCCCAGCTATAGCTGACATTCTATCATAATTGTATTTTGTTATATTTGTTATCCACTTTACTTAGTGTATTTTGCTGCCATCTAGTGGCCATTGTTATATTTGGTTAATATAAGTTATCTATGTTGCAATTTATAAGGTCATTCATCTTGTAACTCATCCTCTTCTTTGAGCTCATATCCTGTGTCGTTCAGTCTTATTCTACAGTATTTGTCAGACATGCATTACAGAGCTGGAGAGGGGATTTTCCATTGACGTCTATCATCATTTCATCTCTCACCTGGAATTCTATATCCAGCTGGTGTCACTAGGGGAATTTATATTTATTTTATAACGCGTTCACTATCTTCCATTGCTTGTACAAGAGATTGCCGCTCACACTTATCAGAGATTTCTCTCACAACATTGTTTGCAGAATAATCAAAGGAAATCTAAATCTGTAGCATCTGCATGTAGATGTACAGTCTGCAAGCAAGCACACTATATAGCAGCTCTTCCATGCTTTAACAATGTCACAGCAGAGTTAACCGCAACTTTAAATAATTTATCTGCTGCCTATGGTCGCTAGCAGTGACAGTCCACAAGGTTCATCACATTCCTGAGTACACTAACTCCGATATTGATGATGCTTCAGCAGAGTTATCTAAGAAAAAGAATGCCTTAGGACAAAATAACAAGGATAAAGCAGAACTCTCCATTGCAAAGCTGCAGGAGGTTAGATCACATTGATTAACTTCAACCAAACTTATATATCCATCTTCTAGCTGTCCTTGTTCCAGAAGGTCAGCATTAGGCTACTTTCACACCTGTGTTTAAGTGCGGATCCGTCTGGTATATGCACAGATGGATCCGCACCTATAATGCAAACGCTTGTATCTGTTCAGAACAGATCCGTTTGTATTACCATGAACCCCCCCAAAAAAATGTAAAAAATTTTTTTTGTTTTTTTTGTTCATGATAATGCAAACGGATCCGTTTTGACTTACATTGAAAGTCAATGGGAGGCGGATCCGTTTTCAATTGCACCATATTGTGTCAGTAAAAACGGATCCATCCCCATTGACTTACATTGTAAGTCAGGACGGATCCGTTTGGCTCAGTTTCGTCAGACGGACATCAAAACGCTGCAAGCAGAGTTTTGGTGTCCGCCTCCAGAGCGGAATGGAGGCTGAACGGAGCCAAACTGATCCATTCTGAACGGATCCTTATAAATTCAGAATGCATTGGGGATGAACTGATCCATTTTGGGCCGCTTGTGAGAGACTTGAAACGGATCTCACAGGCGGACCCAGAAACGGCAGTGTGAAAGTAGCCTTATATGACAAGCTAAGAGAATCCTGTGCCAATGCAGAAAAAGCTAGTCCTAGTAGCTCCTTTGCTAAGAAGGAAGCAGAGGTTGGTAAAGGAAGAAACAGCTGTTTTAGCTCAACTGAAAGTCTTTGAAAACATTGCACCAAGATACTGATCTGGAGAAGTAAAAGACCGAGCTGATCGCACTACTGATTGTGTGCTAAAACAATCATCACCTATACCTCCTGCTAGCCACAATGATCTAACACTAAAGACATAAACTTCAAAGTTGCACATGCAATCATCACTTCCACTGTACCACATGGATGTATCCACATAGGAAGCAATATTACTGCCTACCATTGACAAGGTAATCAAGACAGCAGATCCTCCAGAGACTAGACCATAGCTTAACCATCATGCTACATCAATTTGTCCTGATACAGCTCAGCCTTGTACACCAGAGAACTTAGAGCCCCAGGGGAACCAAAGATTAGTCTGGATATAAGGAATAGGAGGTCAAAATCGTTACACTTCGCCAGATACATAATATTCAGGGAGCTAATAAACAAAAGCCTCTCAAATATTGATGACAGTGCTGAGAACTATAGGACCTGGAAATCAACCATTGAAGCTGTAATCAATTATCTTAACCTCAGCACCAAGGCAGAACTTGACCTGCTCATCAACTGGTTCAATCAAGAATCTACAGAAAGCATAAAAACATTAAGAGCAGTTCATGTGGGCTATTCAGAGGAAGATCTTGCTGTAGCATAGGGGGTACTTGAACAAACCTACAGTAGTTCTGAATCCATAGAAAGAGCCTTATTTATAAGACTTCAAAGCTTCCCAAAGATAACTAACAAGGACAACTGCAAGCCCCAGGATCTGGCTGACCTGCTAAAGGAACTGTTAGGTTCATAGTCCATGTCTGCCATGCTGCCCGGCCTTGTCCTGTGTAGGTTTTGGCCAGCACACTTCTATTCAGCCATATCTGTGCCCTTACGGTGCACATGCTCATGTCCAGTCTCTTAAAGAGCAGTGTGCCTGCTTCCAAATTGTTCCCCAGCCAATTTAGGTTCCCAAGTGACCAGCAAAGCTTAGTCTAGTACTTGTTACTAGGGCCTGCCGATGCATGCTTGCTTTGCAACATCGCCGGCATTCTTCCCATGACAACGGTGGTGCGGAGAGGACCTGGCCGCACACACCTCCTCCGCGTGGCCGGCGTCCTCAGTTCCCCAGGAGTGAGGAGGCAGGGAAAATGAGCGCCGAGGTTGATGACGAGGCGCACAGCTACTGTAGACCTGGAGGGACGGGTCACGTGACGCTGGCCAAGCCATGTGACTCTATTACTTCCGGTATTTAACAGGCAGCCTGCTGGCCACAGGTTGCCTGTTATTGGGTCTGTTTTACCTACGTACCTGCTACGCTTGTGTTGTTTAGATTTTCTGACCTCGGTTTCCATTCCTGACCTCGCTCCTGTTTATCCCCTGGATTTTGACTTGACCTCCTGGCTATTTGACCTCGGTGTGCTGTTTGACTATTCTATTGTTTATTGCTTATGTACTTACGTCCTCTCCTGGTACTGACCTCGGTTTGCTTCACCTCACTTTGTGTTCTGTATGTCCTGTTGCTTCTCTGTGTTCCTCCCTTTCCCTACCCTGCACTTACCCAGGTTAGGGACTGTCGTCCAGTTGTGCACTGTTACCTAGGACGGATTGTGCAAGTAGGCAGGGAGAGAGGCGTGGGTGGCAGTTAGCATGCTTCCCTACCCTCCTGTGACAGAAGAACAGACCATCTTCATTATGGACCCTATTCGTGTGCTTACTGATCAGGTGCAGAACCTTACGCAAATGGTGCAAGAGCTGGCTGAAAGATTTCAGCAGCAGGAATCTGTTCAGAAATTACCCGTACCGATTTCTTCCACACAGAATATTGAACCCCATGTTAAGCTTCCGGAATGGTTTTCGGGAGAACACAAAGCTTTCCTTGCTTTCAGAGAAAGCTGTAAGTTGTACTTCAGTTTACGTCCACATTAGTCTGGCTCCGAATAGACAGAAGGTCGGGATTGTCATTTCCTTGCTACAAGGTGACCCTCAGGAATGTGCATTCTCTCATTCCACTGACTCCCCTTGTCTGATGTCTGTAGCTTTTTTTCAGACCCTGGGGGTGCTTTATGATGAACTGGATAGGTCGACTGAGTCTTAGTTGGAATCCCTCACTCAGGGGAACGGACCAGTGGAGGAATACTGCACTCAGTTTAGGAAGTGGTGTGTTCCCTCGTGCTCGAATGAGCCAGTCCTCAAATGGCAGTTCAGGTCAGGACTTTCAGAAAATCTTAAAGACATGCTAGTCTGTTACCCCTGTCCTGACACCTTAGAAGAGACCATGACGTTAGCAGTGAGACTGGACAGACATATTAGGAAATGACAATGGGAGCACTTGTCTTCTCCACAGGCAATGGCCAAACCAGACTCCTTTCCTATGGGGTCAAGGCGGAAAATCTTCTGGATCAGCCCATACAACATCCAACTTGTTTCTACTGTAGTGACTCTGACCATTGGGTACGACAGTGCCCGAAGGTTCCTCCGTCCGGAAGGTCACCCAAACCAGATGTCTCGCAGGATAAGGCACTTCCAGAGGCAGTAGAGAAGACATTATTAGTACCAGTGATTATCTCTTTGGGTTCTAGTAAACGTTCTGGGAAGGTCTTTATTGATTTGGGTTGTGCCTCTAATTTTGTGGATTATTACTTTATTCTCTCTCTGGGGATACCCATGTTGGCATTTCCTAGTCCTATACACATTATTACCGTTGATTCCACTCCTCTGGTGGGTGGTACGGTCAAATTGTGTACTCCTGAAGTTACCCTGACTGTCGGGGCTTGTCATACCGAGATTTGTTCTTTTCTCATATTAAAGAATTTACCAGTGGAGGTGGTTTTGGGTATGCCTTGGCTTCAACTTCATAACCCAGTTATTAATTGGAACATAGGCAAAATAGAGAAATGGGGTCCCAAATGTAATTCTAATTGTCTTCCGACTGTTCAGGCTGGAATCACGACTAAGTCAAAAATTCTTCCTCCATATATTAGTGATTTTCTGGATGTATTTTCCACATCTGACGTTGAGAATCTGCCCCCCCCCCCCATAGATCATATGATTGTGCTATCAGTCTTGTCGCAGGATCTAAATTCCCTAAGGGCTGTATTTATAATTTTTCCGGGCCTGAGCGAATTGCTGTGAAGGAGTATCTCAAGGAAAGTTTAAGAAAAAGTCATATCCGACCTTCGGTATCACATATGGGGGCAGGTTTCTTTTTTTGTGGAAAATAAGGATGGAGGTCTGAGACCCTGTCACTATTAAAAATCAATACTCTTTACCGTTGATTTCAGACTTGATTTTACCATGCTTGGGGCTTGTTGGTTTTCTAAACTTGATTTAAGAGGAGCATATAACTTGATTCGAATCAGAGAGTGGGACGAGTGGAAGAGTGCCTTTAACACTCCTGAAGGTCATTTTGAATATTTGGTCATGCCGTTTGGACTCTGTAATGCGCCAGCAGTATTTAAAAAATTTATAAATGATATTTTATTGGTAAGTTTATGATAGTAAACTTAGACGATATCTTCATTTTTTCGCCTAGTTGGGAGTCTCATGTCAACCATACCAGACAAGTGTTGGAAGTCCTGAAGGAAAACCAATTATTTGCAAAAAAGAATAGTGTATTTTTGGGGTACAAGAAATTTTGTTTCTGTTTTATATCCTTACGCCTCAATCTTTTAAGATGGATTCGGGGAAGGTACAAGCAATTCAGGGGTGGGTGAGACAATTATTATCAAAAATGTATTAAAAACTTTTCGGTAATCACTAAACCCCTGACTGACTTAACTAGGAAGGGGCCGGATCTAGTTAATTGGCCATCTGAGGCCATAGAAGCCTTCGAAAACCTCAAAAGGTGTTTCGGTAGCGCTCCGGTCCTGACTCAGCCGGATAAAGAAAGACCCTTTATTATCGAGGTTGATGCATCTGAGGACGGACTAGGGACTGTTCTCTCTCAGGGGTCATCACAAACCTAAGACCGTGTGCTCTCTTTTCCCATAAGTTATCTCCTACTGAGAGAAATTACGACATTGGGAACCAAGAGCTCCTCGCTATTAAATGGGTTTTTAAAGAATGGCAACATTTTTGGGAGGGGGCTCAACACTGTGTCACTGCAGACTCTCCTCCTGAACCAATTTTGCCAGCGGGTATTATTGTGGCCTCAATTTTCTCTGATATTACTGCTGAAATTGAGAACGAACAACATCTAGCTCTGGTACAGTCCTCCATTGACAAATTATTTGTTCCAGGTCACTTACGACTCCGGCTTTTGGGTGAGTGCCATAATTCTGTGTTTTGTGGACATCCTGGCGTTAATGCCACCTCTAGGTCCTACTGGTGGCCCACGTTATCTAGAGATGTCCACGCTTATGTGTCTTCATGTGAGGTATGTGTCAGAGCCAAAACTCCTAGAACCCGTCCAGCTGGTGAGTTACGACCTATACCCATTCCTAATAGACCGTGGTCGCATATTTCCATGGATTTTATAACTGACTTGCCTGTCTCTGAGGGTAAATTGGTGGTATGGGTAGTGGTCGATAGATTTAGTAAAATGGTGCATTTTATTCCTTTGTCAAAACTGCCCAATGCTAAAACTGGCTTCCCTGTTTCTTGATCGTGTGGTACGTCTTTACGGAATTCCAGAAAATATTGTCTTTGACTGAGGCGTTCAGTTTGTTTCTAGGTTTTGGAGGGCCTTTTGTCTTAAAGAGGACCTTTCATCGGGAAAAAATTCTGAACTAAGTATCATGATCTATACAGTGGCGCCCAGGGATCTCACTGCACTTACTATTATCCCAGGACACCGCTCCGTTCTCCCGCTATGCCTTCCGGTATGTTCGGTCACTTGGAGATAGTAGGCGGAGACTTAGGGGACTTGGTTATAGTAGGAGGAGACTGCCCTTGTTCTCCTGGGCGTCTTCTTTTCCCAGGCTGTAGCGCTTTTCATCCTGAAACTATTGGCCAAACCAAACCGTTGAAACAGTCTATGGAACCATTTCTGAGATGTTATGTTTCGGATAATCAACTGTTATGGGTACGACATCTACCTTTGGCTGAGTTTGCCATTATTAACTGGATGAACTCATTCACTGGGATGTCACCGTTTTTCTGCAATCTCGGATTCCATCCACGATTTAATTTATTTTCGCCGTCTTCCTCACAAATTCAAGAAGCAGATAATCTAATTAGTAAACTGTGCACAGTCTGGGCCCAGAAAGCTCAGGAGGTTCAGAAAATCAAGGCTGATAAGAAGCAAAGTTATTGGTGTGATTAACCCTGTGTTGTTTAGACTGAGACTGCCTGGCTCCTTTTGAATTTATAACATGTTTCATAAATCTTTGTTAACATGTTTCATAAATCTTTGTTAATGTTCCAATATCTTGTGCATTGGAAGGGTTTCGGACCAGAGGAGAGGTCCTGGGTACCAGTAAATAAGTTGCATGCCGCCAGATTGATTAAAGGTTTCCCATTGTGCTCATCCGGAGAAACCCGTTCCTGTGACTTTGGGTCCGGTGGCCCCTCGTTGAAGGGGGGATACTGTTTATAGGGCCCGGCGATGCACGCTTGCTTTGCAGAATCGCCGGCACCCTTTCCAAGATGAGGATCGAGGAGGAACTGGCCACACACACACCTCCTCAGCGTGGTCAGGATCCTCCATTCCCAAGGAGGCAGGGAAACTGAGCGTCGAGGTTGATGACTCGCCGCTCAGCTACTTTAGACCTGGAGGGACGGGTCACGTGATGCTGGCCACGTCATGTGACTCTATTACCTCTGGTATTTACCAGGAAGCCTGCTGGCCACAGGTTGCCTGTTATTGGGTCTGTATTACCTACCTGCTACGCTTGTGTTATTTAGATTTTATGACCTCGTATTCCGTTCCTGACCTCGCTCCTGTTTATCGTGGAGTACAGGCCCCAAACATTGGACATTCACTGGACAGAAAAGATCAAGTGATTATGTGGCTGGAGGTACATTAGGTGGTCACCGTGTAACAATTTTACTGTTGGCCAGTTAGATTGCAGGCCCCAAAAATTATACATTCGTCGTACAGAAAATATCAAGTGATTATGTGGCTGAAGATATATTAGATGGTCAATGGATGTCAATTTTACTGCAGTCCAGTGGAGTACAGGCCCCAAACATTAAGCATTCACTGGACAGAAAACATCAAGTGATTATGTGGCTGGAGGTATATTAGACGGTCACTGGATAACAATTTTACTGCAGGCCAGTGGAGTACAGACCCCAAACATTATGCATTTACCAGACTGAAAAGATCAAGTGATTATGTGGCTGGAGGTATATTAGACGGTCATTGGATAACAATTTTACTGTAGACCAGTACAAATACATGTCAAATACATATATTTAAAAGAACTAAAAATATAACATTGGATTAAAAACATGGCTAACGAAATCCCCCCTCTTAAATAAACCCCAAATTATAATAGGTAAAATTCGATAACACTTGATTGTCACAGGTGTTGAATTCCTCTGAGGCCCCAACAATTAGGCATTCACCGTACAGAAAAGATCAAGTAATTATGTGGCTGGAGGTATAATAGATGGTCATTGAATACCAATTTTACTGCAGGCCAGTTGAGAACAGGCCCCAAACATTAGGAATTTACCGGACAGAAAAGGCCTAATGTCGCTGTATTTACATAAGACAGGGACCTTTCTTTGTTCTGGGTGGTGGCGGATATGTATGGGCTGGCATTAGGAAATTGAATTAAACGTGGTCGTCACAGGTGTCGAATTCCTCTGAGATCCATGCCTCATTCATTTTTAGAAATGTGAGGTAGTCCACACTGTCTTGAGCTAGAGGAGTGTGCTTATCAGTCACGATCCCCCCTGCTACGCTGAACTTCCTTTCGGACAGGACACTTGACGAGGGGCTAGCCAAAAGAACCATGGCAAATTGTGCCAGCTCTGGCCACAGGTCAAGCCTGCACAACCAGTAGTCCAGTGGTTCCTCAATTCTCAGAGCGTCCACATCGGCCATTAACCCGATATAGTCAGACACCTGTCGGTCTAGAGGTTCCCTGTGGCTGGATCCTGAGAGCAGCTGTTGATGGGTTGGCTTCAAGAATGATCTCATATGCAAAATGACCAACACATCTTCAAACCGCCCTCTTCTTGCATGCGCGGTAGGATTGGTACACTCAACTGTTTCTCTGTGGGTAGAAATTCCTCTGCCAGCGCCCGCAACAGCAGAATGTAGCATCTCTCACAAGAAGGCCTGGAAATGCTGCATTCCGACAGCTCTCTGTGATGCTGGTAATATGTCCGCCATTTTGTGTTTGTACTGGGGCTATAAGTACTATAATCCCCTCTATCAGTATTTTGTGGAAACAGGTATATAGAATCTCTTAATGAGTATTTGCTGGTAGCTGGTATATCAAACCCCTTAATCAATATTTGGTAGAAGCTGGTGTATTGCAGGACTCAATCAATATTTGGTGGAAGCCAGTATATCAATCCCCTCTATCAGTATTTTGTGGAAGCAGGTATATAGAACCCCTATTGAGTATTTGCTGGAAGCTGGTATATCAAACCTCTTAATCAATATTTGGTGGAAGCTGGTGTATCGCAGGACTCAATCAATTCTCAGAGCGTCCACATCGGCCATTAACCCGATATAGTCAGACACCTGTCGGTCTAGAGGTTCCCTGTGGCTGGATCCTGAGAGCAGCTGTTGATGGGTTGGCTTCAAGAATGATCTCATATGCAAAATGACCAACACATCTTCAAACCGCCCTCTTCTTGCATGCGCGGTAGGATTGGTACACTCAACTGTTTCTCTGTGGGTAGAAATTCCTCTGCCAGCGCCCGCAACAGCAGAATGTAGCATCTCTCACAAGAAGGCCTGGAAATGCTGCATTCCGACAGCTCTCTGTGATGCTGGTAATATGTCCGCCATTTTGTGTTTGTACTGGGGCTATAAGTACTATAATCCCCTCTATCAGTATTTTGTGGAAACAGGTATATAGAATCTCTTAATGAGTATTTGCTGGTAGCTGGTATATCAAACCCCTTAATCAATATTTGGTAGAAGCTGGTGTATTGCAGGACTCAATCAATATTTGGTGGAAGCCAGTATATCAATCCCCTCTATCAGTATTTTGTGGAAGCAGGTATATAGAACCCCTATTGAGTATTTGCTGGAAGCTGGTATATCAAACCTCTTAATCAATATTTGGTGGAAGCTGGTGTATCGCAGGACTCAATCAATATTTAGTGTAAGCCGGTATATCAATCCCCTTAATATATGGTGGAAGCTGGTGTATCGCAGGCCTCAATCAATATTTAGTGGAAGCCGGTATATCTATCCCCTCTATCAATTTTTTGTGGAAACAGGTATATATAGAACCCCTTAAAGGGAACCTGTCAGCGGCAAAAACCACCCTAAACTGCCAGCAGTACCTTCAAGTAGCCGGCAGTGTGTTTCTAATGATCATTTTCTTTCTGCAGTCAAATGCGGTAAAAGCAGGAAAAAACAGGCATCGGCCTCCTTGCTTCAAGTCAAGGTAACCGCGCCCCCTTCTCTGCCCTGTCGCAGTGACTGTCCGCTTGACTTCAAGAGTGAGTAGAAAATAGCACGCTCAGGGGATAAAAGACATATTTTCCTGTTTTTACTGCATCTTCCCTTTAATGAGTATTTGCTGGAAGCCAGTATATCAAACCCCTTAATCAATATTTGGTGGAAGCCAGTGTATCGCAGGCCTCAATCAATATTTGATAAAATGTGGCATATCACACCCCTCAATCAGTATTTTGTGGAAGCAGGTATATTAAACCCCTTAATCAGTATTTTGTGGAAGCAGGAATATCACACCCCTTAATCAGTTTTTTGGGGGGCAACAATTATATCACATCAGTTGCAATTAGTTATTCCAACAGTGTTTGTCCCTCTATCTAGCTGCGGTATCTCAACAAAACCGCACACAACTGTTGCACAATACAAATGCACTATAATATACTTTCTATGCTAGAAGGTATATTATAGGTATATCACACCCCTCAATCAGTTTTTTTGATGGGGGGGAGCAACAGGTATATCATAGTGATAAACGGCATTGGCAATATTAGAATTTGCGATATTTCGTGAATTTTTGGCCGAATATTCGCCATAAGTTAGCAAATTCGAGAATTCATTATCTCCAGTCATTATTTTCTTGATTGCGAAAATCGGCAATGTAATATAGTCGCGATAAAAATTCACGATTAGAATATTCACAATCAACACTAAGGGGTAGGCAACTAGGCAACTTTCCTATTGGTTGCTAGGGATGTTGCTAAATGCTGATATTCGTGATTAGAATATTCACGATCAACACTATTCGCGAATATGAATATATAGAACTATATTCTAAATATTCGTGAATTCTCGAAGTGGTGATATTCGCGATTAAAATTTGAGATTCAAATATTCCCACTCAACACTAATATATCACACCAGTTGCAATTAGTTATTCCAATACCGTTTGTTCCTCTATCTAGCTGCGGTATCTCAGCAGAACCGCACACAACTGCTGCACAATACAAATGCACTATAATATACTTTCTACGTTAGAAGGTATATTATAGGTATATCACACCCCTCAATAATTTTTTTTGGGGGGGGGGACAACTTGTATATCACACTAGTTGCAATTAGTTATTCCAATAGCGTTTGTCCCTCTATCTAGCTGCAGTATCGCAGCAGAACCGTACACAACTGCTGCACAATACAAATGCACTATAATATAATTTATATGTTAGAAATTATATTATAAGTAAATCACACCCCTCAGTATGTCACACCTATCGATAGCACACCTATACCAGTCCTTTAAATTACTTTTGTGGCCCTATTAGCAAGCGTTCGGTGTCCCTAACAGTCAGTCCCTTGTCCACACAGCAACCTCTCCCTACACTGGCAAAAAACATATTGTAAAATGGCTGCCAGATCAGGTCTATTTATAGGGTAGGGGGTGTGTCCATGTTCTGAAATGTCTCAATCCGCTGTCCTGTCCCACCTGATGGATGTGTCATAAGTCAAAGTTCGGCACAATGCAAAAAAATATGGCGTCGGTGGACATCGCCATTTGTTTGCTTGTTTGGTGAACTGCGAATGAGCAAAGTTTGCTGCGAAACGACCGCCGGGCGAATCGCAAGGCCATCTTTAATTACTTATTAGCATTGTAGGATGTACAGTCGTGGCCAAAAGTTTTGAGAATGACACAAATATTAGTTTTCACAAAGTTTGCTGCTAAACTGCTTTTAGATATTTGTTTCAGTTGTTTCTGTGATGCAGTAAAATATAATTACACGCACTTCATAAGTTTCAAAGGCTTTTATCGACAATTACATGACATTTATGCAAAGAGTCAGTATTTGCAGTGTTGGACCTTCTTTTTCAGGACCTCTGCAATTCGACTGGGCATGCTCTCAATCAACTTCTGGGCCAATTCCTGACTGACAGCAACCCATTCTTTCATAATCACTACTTGGAATTTGTCAGAATTAGTGGGTTTTTGTTTGTCCACCCGCCTCTTGAGGATTGACCAAAGGTTCTCAATGGGATTAAGATCTGGGGAGTTTCCAGGCCATGGACCCAAAATGTCAACGTTTTGGTCCCCGAGCAACTTAGTTATCACTTTTGCCTTATGGCTTGGCGCTCCATCGTGCTGGAAAATGCATTGTTCTTCACCAAACTGTTGTTGGATTGTTGGAAGAAGTTGCTGTTGGAGGGTGTTTTGGTACCATTCTTTATTCATGGCTGTGTTTTGGGGCAAAATTGTGAGTGAGCCCACTCCCTTGAATGAGAAGCAACCCCACACATGAATGGTCTCAGAATGCTTTACAGTTGGCATGACACAGGACTGATGGTAGTGCTCACCTTTTCTTCTCCAGACAAGCTTTTTTTCCTGATGCCCCAAACAATCGGAAAGAGGCTTCATCGGAGAATATGACTTTGCCCCAGTCCTCAGCAGTCCATTCACCATATTTTCTGCAGAAGATCAATCTGTCCCTGATGTTTTTTTTGGAGAGAAGTGGCTTCTTTGCTGCCCTTCTTGACACCAGGCCATCTTCCAAAAGTCTTCGCCTCACTGTGCGTGCAGATGCGCTCACACCTGCCTGCTGCCATTCCTGAGCAAGCTCTGCACTGGTGGCACTCCGATCCCGCAGCTGAATCCTCTTTAGGGGACGATCTTGGCGCTTTCTGGACTTTCTTGGACGCCCTGAAGCCTTCTTAACAAGAATTGAACCTCTTTCCTTGAAGTTCTTGATTATCCTATAAAATGTTGATTGAGGTGCAATCTTAGTAGCCATAATATCCTTGCTTGTGAAGCCATTTTTATGCAACTCAATGATGGCTGCACGCGTTTCTTTGCAGATCACCATGGTTAACAATGGAAGAACAATGATTTCATGCATCACCCTCCTTTTAACAGGTCATGTCTGCCATTTTAACCCAATCAGCCTGACATAATGATCTCCAGCCTTGTGCTCGTCAACATTCTCACCTGAGTTAACAAGACGATTACTGAAATGATCTCAGCAGGTCCTTTAATGATAGCAATGAAATGCAGTGGAAAGTTTTTTTTAGGATTAAGTTAATTTTCATGGCAAAGAAGGACTATGCAATTCATCTGATAACTCTTCGCAACATTCTGGAGTATATGCAAATTGCTATTAAAAAAACTTAAGCAGCAACTTTTCCAATTTCCAATATTTATGTAATTCTCAAAACTTTTGGCCACAACTGTACATGGTCAAGTCACATTATTATTATCACCAGCTAATATCTAGAGTTATCGCTGTGTACAGCATGGACAGCAGTTAGATGGTCCAGGTAGGTTTTCACAGGTATCTTGGTCCATGCTGACTGCAGTGCATACCACAGTTGCTGGAGGGTGTGTGGGGTTGGGGGGCGTTCCATAGAACGAATATTGTGATCAATGTTGTCCTACAAATGCTCAATTGGGTTAAAGTCTTGGAAATTACGGGGCCAGGGTAGTACGCTTTTTTCTACCAGTATCAGACATTTCTAGCTGTTTGACATATTGCATTGTCTTGCTGTAAGATTCCATCTGACCCAGGGAAGACAATATGGGTGTATGTGATCTTCAAGGATGGATTCATATTCAAATTGGTTGGGAGAGCCTTCCACATAGATTATTGGGTCCAGAGAATGCCCTTAAAACATTCCCCAGACCATAATGCTACCTCCACCAGCTTGTGTTCTTCCAGCAATGGTTCTAGGGTATTTGCTCTCTGATATTTCTCGCCTGACACATTAACATCCTTCTGTTTGATGAAGCATAAAACGTGACTCATCAGAGAAGGCAACTGTCAGGGCTGTGTCACATTTTAGGTGTTGTTTGCCGTGACACATTTGCCGTGCATACTACTTACCAGGGGCAACATGTTGTGTTGAAACATAGTTACATAGTAAGTTACATAGTTAATACGGTTGAAAAAAGACAAACGTCCATCAAGTTCAACCAAGGGATAGGTGGGGATGCGAATCCCAGAAGCAACGGTGGTCCTTTCAACCAATAAGAATTTGCAAAGGCACTAAAGGATGCTGGTCTGGTGGCAAAATCTGCCAGGTTGAGATAAACCTGAAAAATTGCACTATTTTCCATTCTAACAAACTTCCCAAATCTTTTAATGCTATTAGATTAATCTTTGGAGAATTAAGTATTCATCATTTTAATAAACTCCTTTGGGGTCATTTATTATCCATAAATATGCCTATATTGTATACTCTGCCCCTTATTTTCTGGTTCCTTCCCTGTCTGGTGCTTGTGGGGTTAACTATCTGGCTGGGTGTGGTCACTAGGTGCTTTATTGCCTGTGGCTTGTAGGCTGGAGTTAGTTGTCCTCCAGCCCCTGTAGGTGCTGGAGCTATGCTCCTGTCCTGGGTGTTCCATCTGCCCAGTCCTTGAGGGCCACCTAGTGAGACATCGATGTCATCTCATTGTCACCTTCCCTACCTATCCTTTATCTATGTTTGGTGTGGTATGTTTGGGTTGGTGTAGTATGTCTAGTTGTTGTTCCATGTCTGGTCTGTCTATGGTGTGTATAGTCCTACATGGATGCTAGACATCCCCCTGTTTGTCTGTGCCTTCAGTAACAGGGCTCCAGGGTTCCCTGGAGGGGGAACAACAAGTCAGTGAGAAGCTCTGCCTGGCGCTGCCATGCACCATTTCTGCATGGGGGTCAAGGCAGTTACTGGTTTTCTGAATCCTGTATTTGTTGTTTTGTGCTTCATCCTGTTTGGTGTTCGGGTTCCAGTACATATTCATGGGTTCTAGTCGTTGCTGCGGCAGGTAAGTGCTTGTTGTTCTGGGTTCTTACCTGCCGATTTAGTTGCTGTTCTCTGTCTTCCCCTTTCCTTGCATCTAGGCTGGTGGAGACTCCTGTTCATCCGTATCTTGGAAGAACAGGTCATCTCAGCCCTGTCTCTATTCCAGGGATTATCAGGGCGACTGAGTCTCAGGTTCCTGTGTATGAGCCCGCCTACCATTAGGGTTTGCTCATACGGTTAGGAGTTAAGGCAAGTGTAACGGATCTCCTGGCACCCCGACTGGGTAACTCCGTCGATGGATGCTCCTAGTGCTTCCCGAGGACTCCAAGCACTCCACTTGACACCGTAAGTGCTGCAGACCCCACGAACCGCCAAAGCTTGGTTGAGGTCTCACCGTCTCCTACCCACCCTGGACCTACGACAAGGCTCCAGGCTCCATTGGGTGATCCTCTCCTAAATCCAGAGAGCAGGAACAGCTCTTACAAGAGCTAGGAGTTATAGCCAGGGGAGTATACAGCGTATAGCAATCCCCATACACATGAGACAAGGCTCTATGTTGAATGTAAAACAGGAACTCTTTATTGAACACACAAGCATTGACTTATACACATTTTCCAACAAGGTTACCACCCCCGTGGACCTGGTTGGGAACTGAGGACATGACCTAGCAGCCAATCCTTAACAGCTTTACAGTTTAAACACCTTTATACAAAATCCTCCCCTCTGCCTGTGATACAATTACCTTACACAATGGGTTGATGTAATTATCACAGGCAGGAGAATACATAGTTTTAAACAATGTCTTCTGTCCTGGAGACAACCGAGGAGTAATTCAATTATCTCTCAGGACAAAAGGAAATCGCCAATACACACGTGGGGACATTAGGACAGACATCACTATTCAAATATACAATGTCCCAACCATTACAGTAAATATAGACATTTAACATATCCCCAGATGGCTTGGATCTGACTGCTCAATATATCCAAACAGCCCTCAGATGCCGCAAACACAGTCAAATCGCCATGGGGTTTAAGTTTAGCATGGGCTGATGAGAGGGCCCATAATCCTGGGGCAAGAGGCTGGCAACCAGGCTTCTCCAGCACCCAGTGGCGAGGATGGTTTTGCCACAGCGAGGATTAGGGATGCTCTAGGAGGTGCCTTGCTCATTGTCCCCGGTGTCCTGGCCTAGTTGCTATTCCCATTTACCCTTCGGTGTTCGGTGGGGAGTTTCCTCCTACTCTCCTTCATGACAGCAACCCTTTTGCCAACTAGGGAGGTCCAATTCCAAGCCTGCTTCGAAAATTGAAGCCTCTACAGCAGATACAACTTCATTAGCAAAGGTGCAGTGACCATCTGATTCTGACCCTCCTACACAGTAGGCTTTGCTGAATTGTTGTTTTAGACACATGTCTGCTAGCCCCCTTGTTCATTTTGCCAGTAATCTGCAAATGTAAATGTATTTTTTTTCATGTCTTTGTACAATAACATGTTATAGACTATTGTCACATGATAATCTACAATTGAAAGCACATTTTCTTTCTGTCCCTCAGTTTCACCATGTCCTTGCAATAAAAGTTGAATGTTACTCTCCCACACTTAAAGAATGTCATGGGCTCGGGGAAAAAATATACAAGATTGCAGAGATACTCTAAAAGAGCTTGGGGTGTGTTACAAGTGTTGCGCCTCCTCAAACCACATTGCAAAGGACTGTAATGCTGTCATTAAGTGTACCAAATGCAGTAGAGACAATCATGTTATAGCTATGCATCCTTCTCCATCTCCCAACAGCTCATAACCTTCAGCAGCATCTAACCCTTTCACAAAACATGGCTTGGAGATTCAACTGCAACCACTTTCTCTTCTTCATGCATGGAATTATCTGGGAAAGAGACTGGACCAAAATATTGCACCAAATGGTGTCTGGTCAAAGTCTACCCAGAAGGGCAACCTGAAAAAGCCATTAGAATGTATGCCATTACAGATAAACAAAGCATCAGGTCTCTAACAAAACCTACATTCTTTGATATCTGTAATATAAAGGGGCAAGCAAAACTATATACCCTCAACACCTACTCTGGTCATATAGAAACTTTCTTGAATATGACCAGATATCGGATGAAAGATAAGAATCTTGTAGTCCTGAAACTTCACATCATTATCTCCACTTAGGGAACCTATCTAATGAAGTTCTTCCTATAGACATGAATGCCGGTATTCTAATCTTACTTGGAAGAGATATCCGGAGAGTCCATAAGGTGCGTCAACAATGCAAAGGTCAAGACAATGCCCTATATGCACAGAGATTAGATTTAGGCTGAGACATGGTGGGAGATGTATGCTTGGTTAAGCAGTTAATTTCTTTAAAACTTATATGTTAAAAAGGTTGCATCACCCATTTTGCACCATGCTCTCATCACTGCGAGGTGAAAGAAAGGCTCACTAACCTCATCAAGGCGCCTTATGTCATTCCTACTTCTTATGATGATGACATAGGGAGATCATTGTTTTGCACAACCCAAGATGACAACAAAATAGTCATAGCCATTTAAGACAAAGGGGGTAATTTATTAAGGCTTTTAAGTTGCAAGAAAAAGTATGTGAACCCTTTGGAATGATATGGATTTATGCACAAATTGGTCATAAAATGTGATCTGATCTTCATCTCAGTCACAACAATAGACAATCATAGTCTGCTTAAACTAATAACACACAAAGAATTAAATGTTACCATGTTTTTATTGAACACACCATGTAAACATTCACAGTGCAGTATGTGAACCCTTGGATTTAATAACTGGTTGAACCTCCTTTGGCAGCAATAACTTCCACCAAACGTTTCCTGTAGTTGCAGATCAGACGTGCACAACGGTCAGGAGTAATTCTTGACCATTCCTCTTTACAGAACTGTTTCAGTTCAGCAATATTCTTGGGATGTCTCGTGTGAATCGCTTTCTTAAAGGGGTTGTCCCATTTCAATGATCACTGTTTAATCTGCTAATGATATAACAGTGATCATTTTTGTAAATACAATGTATTAGCCAATTCCCTTCGTTTTTGATAAAATCCTTCCCCTCCTACCTCTGTGTTGTCATGTGTCTCCCCTAGATACGGCCAACTCTCCCTGCCGAATGCAGGCGCCGCGCCTGCGCAGATTAACCACATCATCCAGTGGCCGGCCTCTCCTCTCTTTCATGAACGCGCACGGCCGGCCGTTCATTTCCTTCTGCTGCTTCTGACAGAGCCACGCATGCTCTGTTTACACTGCAGACTTGAGAGAGAGGGAGGAGGGGCTGGAGAGGAGTCAGATTACACTCAGCTCTGCCGGGTAGTGAAGGAACGTGCTCAGCGTCCTCCAGCTCTGTCCCTGATCAGACCTCACTATGTGTTCTGTCCCTCTGTCCCTGATCAGACCTCACTATGTGTTCTGTCCCTCTGTCCCTGATCAGACCTCACTATGTGTTCTGTCCCTCTGTCCCTGATCAGACCTCACTATGTGTTCTGTCCCTCTGTCCCTGATCAGACCTCACTATGTGTTCTGTCCCCTTGTCAGGTCACATAACAGCTGGCCCCACTGCTTCTCTGATAAGGTGGCCCCTGCTTTGCACTTCCTGACATTAGCATGGGCTGATGTCCAACTGCCCCACACAAGCTGCTAGTTGTATGAAATAGTAATGTGGCCCCAAGAGAAGTCAACAGGGCCACACTGCACCTCCACATGCCTCTGCTTTCATTGTGACAAGTTCTAGGGGAGAATACTGCTGGATAGAAGTGTCCTATAGTTGCACAATATGGCGGCACTTCTGTATCATAGTGCCATATAATGGCACCATATGGCAGCACACAGAGAACAGAACTTCAATAGAAGTCTATGGGGCTATACACTACCTCTGCATGCCTTGCATTATGGACTGTTCTAGGAGAGAAGTATGAATTATAGCTCAATATAAAACCATATGGCGGCACAAAGAGTACTTGAGACTTTACAAAGCAAGAATTTCCCATCCCCCATTCTGCTTTCTCTACACTGATAAATGCCCCGCCATCTCTCTGGTAAAAAAATGCCCCGCCATCTCTCTGGTAAAAAAAATGCCCCGCCATCTCTCTGGTAAAAAAAAATGCCCCGCCATCTCTCTGGTAAAAAAATGCACCGCCATCTCTCTGGTAAAAAAATGCCCCGCCATCTCTCTGGTAAAAATATGCCCCGCCATCTCTCTGGTAAAAATATGCCCCGCCATCTCTCTGGTAAAAAAAATGCCCGCCATCTCTCTGGTAAAAAAATGCCCCGCCATCTCTCTGGTAAAAAAATGCCCCGCCATCTCTCTGGTAAAAAAAATGCCCCTCCATCTCTCTGGTAAAAATGCTCCGCCATCTCTCTGGTAAAAATGCCCCGCCATCTCTCTGGTAAAAAAATGCCCGCCATGTCTCTGGTAGAAAAATGCCCGCCATCTCTCTGGTAAAAAAATGCCCCGCCATCTCTCTGGTAAAAAAAATGCCCCGCCATCTCTCTGGTAAAAAAATGCCCCGCCATCTCTCTGGTAAAAAAAATGCCCCGCCATCTCTCTGGTAAAAAAAATGCCCCGCCATCTCTCTGGTAAAAAAATGCCCGCCATCTCTCTGGTAGAAAAATGCCCGCCATCTCTCTGGTAGAAAAATGCCCGCCATCTCTCTGGTAAAAAAATGCCCGCCATCTCTCTGGTAAAAAAATGCCCCGCCATCTCTCTGGTAAAAAAAATGCCCCGCCATCTCTCTGGTAAAAAAATGCCCTGCCATCTCTCTGGTAAAAAAATGCCCTGCCATCTCTCTGGTAAAAAAATGCCCTGCCATCTCTCTGGTAAAAAAATGCCCCGCCATCTCTCTGGTAAAAAAAATGCCCCGCCATCTCTCTGTTATGTTCCAATAGAAGTCTATGGGGCTATACACTACCTCTGCATGCTTCTAATTGCATTATGGACTGTTCTAGAAGAGAATCCTTCTGAATTATGGTGCAATATAAAACCATATGGCGGCACAAAGAGTGTACTTGAGAATTTACAAAGCAAGAATTTACCATTCCCCCTTCTGCTTTCTCTATACAGATAAATTCCTCGCCATCTCTCCGTTAGGGCTCATCTACATGAATGTGTGTTGGCCGTTCCATGCATTGGGGACCGTAAATTGTGGTACCCTATGTGCGGGCAACATCCGTGCAGCTGCCGCAGACGGATCCCAGACCCATTCACTTGAATGGATCCGTGATCAGTCCGTTCTAGTAGTGCAAGCACGACTTTTTTGCAATGCGTAGGCACGGACAGAAACCCCACAGAAGCACTCTGAGGAGCTTCCGTGGGGTTTCGCTCAGTGCACCGCATCTCCCGGATTGCGGACCCATTGAAGTGAATGGGTCCGTGATGCGGGGCGCACAGACAGATGTAGCTGAGCTCTATATAAAGAGGTTCAGGGAAGAGAGGTGTAGCAGAGCTGATTCCCCAGCAGGGGGAGGGGCCTCAGACACTGCAGGATGCCAGACTGTGAGTCATACTTTTCACATGAACGAGCACACAGGACTCAGCTCTCAGTGTGATGTCATAAGGAGGTGTGGCCGCCTTCACTCTAGCTACCTAAGCCCGCCCAGCCTTATCTGCAGAAAAGCAGGAAGTTACCAGCAGAGTGACTGCAGCTCAGGCTGATTTAGCAAAGTGGGAAAACCCCTTTAAGGTCATGCCACAGCATCTCAATCGGGTTGAGGTCAGGACTATGACTGAGCCACTCCAGAAGGCGTATTTTCTTCTGTTTAAGCCATTTTGTTGTTGATTTACTTCTATGCTTTGGGTCGTTGTCCTGTTACAACATTCATCTTCTGTTGAGCTTCAGCTGGTGGACAGATGGCCTTAAGTTCTCCTGCAAAATGTCTTGATAAATTTGGGAATTCATTTTTTCCTTCAATCATAGCAATCCGTCCAGGCCCTGACGCAGCAAAGCAGCCCCAAACCATGATGCCCCCACCACCATACTTCACAGTTGGGATGAGGTTTTGATGTTGGTGTGCTGTGCCTCTTTTTCTCCACACATAGTGTTGTGTGTTTCTTCCAAACAACTCAACTTTGGTTTCATCTGTCCAGTACTGCTGTGGAACATCCAGGTGCTCTTGTACAAACTGTAAACGTGCAGCAATGTTTTTTTTGGACAGCAGTGGCTTCCTCTGTGGTATCCTCCCATGAAAGCCATTCTTGTTTAGTGTTTTACGTATCGTAGATTCGCTAACAGGGATCTTAGCATATGCCAGAGACTTTTGTAAGTCTTTAGCTGACACTCTAGGATTCTTCTTCACCTCATTGACCAGTCTGCGCTGTGCTCTTGCAGTCATCTTTACAGGATGGCCACTCCTAGGGAGAGTAGCAGCAGTGCTAAACTTTCTCCATTTATAGACAATTTGTCTTACCGTGGACTGATGGACAGCAAGGCTTTTGGAGATACTTTTATAACCCTTTCCAGCTTTATGCAAGTCAACAAATCTTAATCGTAGGTCTTCTGAGAGCTCTTTTGTGCGAGGCATCATTCACATCAGGCAATGCTTCTTGTGAAAAGCAAACCCAGAACTGGTGTGTGTTTTTTATAGGGCAGGGCAGCTGTAACCAACACCTCCAATCTCATCTCATTGATTGGACTCCAGTTGGCAGACACCTCACTCCAATTAGCTCTTGGAGATGTCATTAGTCTAGGGATTCACATACTTTTTCCACCTGCACTGTGAATGTTTACACGGTGTGTTCAATAAAAACATTTAATTCTTTGTGTGTTATTAGTTTAAGCCGACTGTGATTGTCTATTGTTGTGCCTTAGATGAAGATCAGATCACATTTTATGACCAATTTGTGCAGAAATCCATATCATTCCAAAGGGGTCACATACTTTTTCTTGCAACTTTATATGCCGGTCGTAATAACCGCTATATATCTGACGATGGATCAGCTGAAGTTATGAAGAGGTACCCCCCAATTGTCTGAAACACTCCAGTAGCAAATTAAGGTCTTTGGGGGGAGCGTCAGGATGCTCAATAATTAAAAAAATCATCCAGATAGTGAATAATATTGTTACAGTGGAATTCATGGACTAAAATCTAGTGGAGAGCCTTGGCTAACTGGTCAAATAACCATGGGCTACTCTTAGACCCGAATGTAAGATTGGAAGCAAAATAATAAAGGCCCCTCCATTTGACACCATATTGTTGTGGAATCATATATCTAGTATCAAATGTATACTTGCTTGTATTATATCTAACAGTTTGCTTAACAAAATGGCCCCTGAAGTAGCAGCCAGCTCCCTTAATAATCCCTTACTAATCACTTTATGATATTGAAATTGCTGACATATTGCTGACATAATGCTGACTCTTGCTAAAGTATGGAGTGATAATGTGATACGTTATCATGGGACTTAGTAATGTGACAATTAGATCAAATTAGCCGAGTCATAAAGTTCCCCTTTTCCTGCTATAAAAAATCATGTAATCTGAATAATAAACGGAACATCTAGCATTGACTTCTCTGTGACAGTCTGTGTGTGATCTCTCATGGCGTACGTATGCCTGTCATTTCATACCATTCGGAGCAGTACATCAACCTTCCCTGACTATTAGGTCAGATCCAGAATCAGAGCCATATCAGTTGGCGCCCAACGTGGGGCCTGAGGATTGGACCTCCTGCTGGCGTACCCCCAGAGACTGGACCCAGAGAGACAAGCCAACGGACACCGGGACCGCGGCCCGTAATAAGAGGTGAGAAAATATATTCATCTTACCTATTCTGTGTCCCTTGGCTTAGTCTATCCATATTTGTTCTAGGGAGGGGTGCACCGACAGTGAGGCATCCTCAGGGGCATGAAAGTAAGAACCCCATTGTATTGATAAGCTTGATGTATTGTGTTTTATTATTTTTATTTTTTTTGTGTATGGTTGGTTTCTCTGGGAGAAAGGAGAGGCATAGACTGACAGAACAATAGAAGTCTCCTAAAGTGCCTACATTGAGGGGTAACCCCGGAGTGTGACCCCAAGAAATAGTAGAAGGGAAGGAGACAGCTTGCTGATAACCCAGTGGTGTGTTAATCTCAAGCTCAAGGTGTTTGTTTGTCAGTGTCTGTGCTAATCCAACTATCAGAGACAGTAAGTGAAGGCTCCAGAACGTATTGAAGGCTCCAGAACGTGGTGTTTTGAAAAAAAAAATGGGTAACCGAAATAGTGTCCCGAAGGGCTATTGTTCACCTGAACAGTACGTGGCGGACCGGAGAGGAAAAGGTTATGTTAAAGGACTAAGCAAGTTAGAAAAGAGTTATGATATTGCAAAAGGAGGTGTATTGTGTTCTGCTATATGGCAGACATTGTTGACTGAGAAGAGAGGCAAATTGAATGATGATAAGTTGATAGATACAGTTAGGGTATGGCTGGACTGTAGCAAAGAATTTGAACAGACAAAAGGAGAAGCAATGTTTGATGAAAAATCAGGACTCCATTACTATCGGCCTGGCCCAGTCTTAGTACAGGAACAGCCACCGCCCTATAATGGCGCAGCTGAAAGAAAAAGGGGAAGTTGGACTTGTACACATTGTGGTCAGCAGAACCCTGCCCCCCGTGATACGTGCTTAGCCTGTGGTGCTCCACGCCCACATAATCATGCTCTTTTAGCCCCCCAGCACGTCTCACCAGTCCCAGCAATGACGCCATCTTGTCCTCAGCCAACGCCCAAGGCTGGACTTGTAATCTCCCCAAACCCTGCTCTTTCTGTCATGCCACAAGTCACTACTATATACCCACTTGTAAATCCTGACGGCACCTACATGCTACCCAGTCAGCCCATAGCTCCAGCTCATATAATGGTAGGAGGTAGTGGTGCTATAGATCAGGAAGATGAGGATGGGGAGAAACAAAAGGAAGATGCAGGGGAAGACTCACAGCAGACAGTGGACTATGCACCTGGTGCTGCAGCACAAACCCCGGGATATCGCAGCCCACCGCACCTTGGACGATTTTCTGATATTACCCTAAGTAGCCAGCAGGGTGCAGCAAGAGCAGTGAATGAGTCTTTTCAAAACCAAATTACAGAGCTGCAAAGAGAGATCCATAACATAGGACAAGGAAATCTTGAAGCCTTAAGGGAAATATACTTGAACACTCGCCCAGTCGGGCCACCTAAGTATGTGTCCTTTACCCCCCAGCAGTTGTTCACCATAGTGAACCTCATGCCTGACCCAGATACTCACCCTATGCCCTTTTACAGAAAATTGGCACAAGTATATCAAACCTACGGGTGTACTTGGTCAGACTTGCAAAGTATTGTACAAAATAAAACTGGTGAATTTTCTTCACTTATAATGGATCACATACGCCAACCAGAACTCCCTGGAGCAAATTATGACACTCGTGATTCAGAATCTGGCCGTGATTTCATTCAGCAATTATATAAGTGGGCGAAAGACAGACTAGCAGAGCAGTCCACAACCCTGCAGGACATGGTACAGGATAAAGCAGAGTCAGTAGAAAAGTTTGTACAAAGAGTTAAACAAAACTATAAAGATATGGGATTCAGTCCAAATGAACCTGTGCACCTAAGACTCCTAGCACGGTCATTTGTAGATGGCCTTAGGCCAGATCTGAACAAAGCTCTTGTAACCTGTCGCCCAGAATGGAAATCATTAACATTGGAAATCTTAGAGCAAGTTGCAAAAGGGCTGGAGAGTAGTACAAAGAAATCCCGCATATCAGTCATGGCAGTCATGACGGGAGAAGGAGGAGAGGAAAGACCCCCGCCCCGTGTCTGTTATGGGTGCGGCAAACCAGGGCACATTAAGAGAAACTGTCGCTCCAAACATCTGTGGCCAGCAGATCAGAGCCAAAGAGGAACTCCTCCTCCATGGCCAGCTCCATCCCACTAGGACGTTGGCAAACCAGTGTTGCTGGGAGGGGACACCCCGTGTATGGCAGTCTCTGCCCCTCCTGCAGGCCCCGCCCCTCGAATCACCCTCGATGTGGCAGGGAAGGAACTCTCATTCCTTGTAGACACTGGTGCAGCCCGCAGTGTGTTATGTGAGACCGCCATACTCCCTTCCTGGCTCACAGATATGCATTTACCCTGCTCTGGTTTAGAAGGGGTCACCCAGCACAACCCTGTTACTAAGCCTCTCTTGATTACTCCCTCCACTAAGTCCCAAAGCCAATCTCCACAGTTACATCTGCCCACTGGAGTAATGTCACAATTTGTTGTAAGCCAGACATGTCCTTATAACCTATTAGGCTCAGATTTTCTTCAGAAAATACGGGCCAACATCCAGTTCAAGGAAAATGGTACAGTTGTTTTAGGTACGGCATTAAGTCCTGAAGAAACCTGCCTCCTAATGGCATTAAAATCCCAGTCACTTGAATCACATGAACAAGGGGATTCGCTGCAAAGCATTTTGCACCTCATCCCTGATACCCTTTGGACCAAAGGTCCCCAAGACATTGGGCGTCTCAAAGTCCCGCCAGTCACTGTAACCTTGAAGAATCCTAACTTACTGCCATATAAAGCACAATACCCTCTCTCCATTTCCCAGAGAGATGCTATCACCCTCCAGATACAGGCTCTCCTTGCAAATGGAGCTATTAAAATTACCACCTCACCATGTAACACTCCCTTATACCCAATTAAAAAGAAGAGTGTGAAGGGACAGCCTCCTGTATATCGCATGGTACAAGACCTCAGAGCAGTTAATGAGGCTACGGTCTTTGAAACCCCCATTGTACCAAATCCCCACACTTTGCTTGCTAGCATTCCTCCTGTGGCTGCTATCTTTACTGTCATTGATCTAGCAAATGCCTTTTTTTCTGTCCCATTACATGAAGACTCCCAATTTCTCTTTGCTTTTACACATGATGGAAAACAATACACCTGGATGGTGTTGCCTCAAGGAGCTCATAATAGTCCTTCCTGCTTTAGCAAAGCAATGGCATCCATCTTACAACCATGGCAAGCAGATCACCCAGAGGTGGAACTCTTACAATATGTCGATGATTTACTCCTCTGTGCTGACTCACACCCCGTCTGCCTGAACTCATCTGCCTCACTTCTTGCCTACCTGGCGGATGCTGGGTGCAGAGTCTCACGTTCTAAATTACAGTTGTGTCTTCCAAAAGTTGTTTTCCTAGGTCACTGCATCTCACAAGGCAGTAAGCATCTTACGGATGCCAGAAAGATAGCAGTCTCAGACATCCCACTGCCAGATACCCCTCACCAACTGCAAACCTTTCTGGGACTAATTTCATACTGTAGACCATGGATCCCTGATGCATCCGTTCTGATGCAGCCACTGTTTGATTGCATACCCCGTATTGCTACTGTCCCTTTCCAAATGACTGCAGAAGCCATAAAAGCATTCCAATCTCTCAAACAAATCATTGTCACTGCCCCAGCTCTTGGCATCCCTAACTATCAGCTTCCCTTTCGCCTTTATGTCATGGAACGTCAGGGCCATGCCACTGGAGTTCTCACCCAGAGCCATGGGGGTCGTAGTAGACCTCTAGGCTACTTCTCAAAACGTCTAGACCCTGTAGCCAGAGCCACCCCTTCCTGTGTCAGGGCCGTTCATGCTGCTAGTTCTCTCCTGAACGCTACCGCTGACATCGTCCTGGGACACCCACTCACCATCATGGCTCCCCATGACATCTCAGCTATCCTGCAACAAACACAACCTAAACACCTCACTGCACAATGCCACCTCAGGCTCCAGTGTAGTCTGCTTCTGCCAGATAATGTCACCATCCAGAGATGCCACATCCTCAATCCTGCTGCACTCCTTCCTCTCCCAAGGGGGAAGTATACTGCAGATGGAGATTCTGAAGATTTTATTGATCTACGTGCTGAAGAAGATCTTCAGGAAGAAGAACTATGGGCCTCAACCGACTCTCTTTACAAAGAACAAGAACATGATTGCATTACAATGATGGAAGCTGAAGTAGGAACTCCACCATCAATACAGGATACTCCTTTGCAAAACCCACACTGGACACTCTTTGTAGACGGTTCAAGGTATGCCGATGACAAAGGGAAATTCCATACAGGCATGGCAGTTACTAGTGAGTATGAAGTACTGTGTGCAAGGCAATTGCGCCCAGACCAGTCAGCACAAGAGGCTGAACTCATAGCCCTTACTGAGGCCTGCCTCATAGCAAAAGACTCCACTGCTAACATCTACACAGACTCCAGATATGCTTTTGGAGTAGTTCATGATTTCGGAATAATATGGAAGGCCAGGAACCCCAATTAAACATGCTTTAGCAGTGGAGGCTTTGATGACTGCAGTACTCCTGCCCACCAAAGTAGCAGTAATCAAAGTAAAGGCACATACCCGTGCTGACACACCAGAAGCCAAAGGAAATGCATTGGCTGACCAAGCAGCCAAACAGGCAGCAATGGAAGAGGAAAGAGCACAGCCAGATAAAATCATGTTAGCACAACCGGATGTCAAGCAACAAGAAGTATCATGGGATCTACTGAAACAGATGCAGAAGCAAGCCACCCGCTCAGAAAAGGAAACCTGGCTAAAGGAGTCAGCCCTGGAAGAAGAATCCGGACTTTGGACACAAGGGAAGAAAGTGTGCTTGCCTAGAGCACTCTATCCTGTAATAGCCTCTGTGGCCCATGGGCCCACTCATCAATCTAAGACAATAATGAAAGAACTCATCGATAAAATATGGGTAGCCCCAAGAATCACTCCTGTACTAGTGAAATATGTCCAGTCATGTTTAATCTGTGCCCAATGCAATCCAGGTAAGACTGAGCCCACGCCCAAAAAATGTATCCCAAAAGCCTTATACCCCTTCCAGAGGATCCAGATTGATCATATCCAGATGCCAATGTGCCAAGGGTTTCAATACGTGTTAGTAGTGGTAGACATGTTCTCTGGGTGGCCAGAAGCCTACCCCGTCAGGAATCAGACAGCAACAACTACTGCTAAAAAATTGATACAGGAAACTGTCTGTAGGTACGGGGTACCTGAGGTCATTGAGAGTGATCAGGGCCCAGCATTCACTGCTAACCTAACCCAAGAGGTCTGGAAGATGGTAGGGTCACACCTGGCATTCCACACCCCTTACAGACCCCAAAGTAGCGGCAAAGTCGAGAGACTGAATGGGGTATTAAAGTCAAAAATGCTGAAAATGACTAGGGAGACAGGGCTCAATTGGGTTCAGTGTTTACCAATAGCACTCTTTGCAGTCAGACACACTCCCAAACCTCCCCATAAGCTGACTCCACATGAGATATTGTTTGGGTCGGGACCCCGGATGGGGCTGTACTTCCCTCAACAGTTGCAAATGCATTATGAATCTGTTGCAAAGTATGTGATAGCTTTGAGCAAACAGTTGTCTAACATCCATGTACAAGTCTTTTCTTCCATTCCAGATCCTGACTCCCTAGAAGGCAGCCACACTCTGAAACCAGGAGAGTGGGTAGTGGTCAAGAAACACGTCAGAAGTACCCTAGAACCACGCTTCGAGGGGCCTTACCAAGTACTACTGACCACTCCAACTTCTGTAAAGCTCGAAGGGAGATCCACCTGGATCCACGCCTCTCACTGCAAAAGGATAAGGAACCCGCCAGATTCAGAAATAACAAAATGATTTTCTTTTATCTGCTAGCACTGGTGACACTCACCAGTGCATACATTCCTCCCCCGGCAGAAATGGATGATGACGGGTGGGACAATAAGTTTGTCAAACATCATCAAGTGTTGTATAAAAGCCTGAAGGAAGGTGATTCTGACACCACCACCTCTTCACTAAAAGATTGTTGGATATGTACACATGGCCCAGTAAATGCTAGAGCTATGCCTTATTTAGCTGTGCCCCTAACCTTCCAAGAGATAAAAGATTTGGCAGGATCAGCTGTTTTCCTTTCTAGCATAAATGAGGTTAATACCAAAAATGGCAACAGAAAAGCTTCCCTAATAGTAGTAGCATGGGATGGGTCCCCATGGCTAATGATAAACAGAACAGGACCCTCAGCTCAGAATAGCAATATGCCCTGGAATGACTATATGTGGAGCAATGTATCCTGCTTCCCAAATTGGACCCACTGTTACTGCCTACAGGTACAAACCCATGGTATGGTTTTCAGTTCCCATAACAGATCAGGCTGTAATGATTCCAACCCAGACAGTCCAGTACAGTGCATTGGTATATATGCTGAAGCAAGTGGTGATCTGGCCTGCGCCTGGCGCAGTGTAAGGGACTTGACAATAGGGATAACTAGTAAACCCACAGAGGGTCAAGAAAAGGGTCAAAAACTAGCAGAAGGTATCATATTAGCCCACTTAATCACTCGTTTGTTCAATAGTACAGAGGTTTCGGTCCCAAAAAATATATACCTAGTATGTGGACACAGGGCATATAAATGGCTCCCTTCGGATTTCAAAGGTTTATGTACAATTGCTAGGCTCACACCAGCCACTTTTACACTGCCTCATGGAAAATTAAATGTCAATACTATCCCCAAACACACCTTATATAAAAGAGCCGCAGATAACATTCCTAGACCAAATGGAAAACCCCATCTTGTAGAAATGAGTGGTGCCAACAAGTTCTTTAGTACTCTATTAATCTATCCTATGCTTACACAAACATATGACAAGCTAGTAATGGCTACCGACTACTTGGATGATCAGATTTGGGAAATTATGAAACTGATGAATACATCTAATGTTGTCCAGAATCAGCTCATCATAGTCACTAATCAACACACTTTAGTATTAGACTATTTGACTGCAAAGGATGGAGGTATGTGTCAGGTAGTAGGTACTGCATGCTGCCATTATATCGATCCACAAGGTAATCTACAAGTAAAAGCTGGTTTGGAAAAGATGAGTGAGATACGTGATGAATGGCTAGAGGCTCACAGTGCAGATGAGTCAACATGGTGGTCTGACACTTTCTCATTCCTTAATCCCAGTAACTGGTTCAAGGGAATTAGTGGATGGACGATGGGAATAATTCAGGGAATATTACAGATAGCCCTAATATTGATGGTAATCTACATATTTATCAAAGTTGTTGTTTCCTGCATTAACCGCATCACCAACAGAAAGAAGCCTGCTGAGGAAACCATACTACTTCTCTATGAACAAATGGCTAGCACCGCAATAGATGTGGATATGATCCCTGCATTCCCGACACCCCCGCCTTCTCCAACTCCCGCTGATGAAGCTCCTCTACCCAGGCCTGAAGATCCAAGAGATGACGAGAATTAGGGACAAATGAATCCCAGGGTATTACCAGAAGTCCGCTCAATCGGGAACTTATTCACAAGGGATAAGTTGTCGCCACTGTGGGTGAAGAGGATACGAATGGTATGCCAGGGGATTCGCTAGGTTTAGGGAAAGTCTACAATCAAGTCTACAAGGGGGGACTGTTGTGGAATCATATATCTAGTATCAAATGTATACTTGCTTGTATTATATCTAACAGTTTGCTTAACAAAATGGCCCCTGAAGTAGCAGCCAGCTCCCTTAATAATCCCTTACTAATCACTTTATGATATTGAAATTGCTGACATATTGCTGATATAATGCTGACTCTTGCTAAAGTATGGAGTGATAATGTGATACGTTATCATGGGACTTAGTAATGTGACAATTAGATCAAATTAGCCGAGTCATAAAGTACCCCTTTTCCTGCTATAAAAAATCATGTAATCTGAATAATAAACGGAACATCTAGCATTGACTTCTCTGTGACAGTCTGTGTGTGATCTCTCATGGCGTACGTATGCCTGTCATTTCATACCATTCGGAGCAGTACATCAACCTTCCCTGACTATTAGGTCAGATCCAGAATCAGAGCCATATCAATATCACTGCCAGAGGGACGGTTTGATTGGTAGTAATTTGAAGGCGTCTGCAATATCAGCTTTAGAAAGGATGGTGCTGGAACCTAACTGTAAGATAAGAGCGATCTATGGTGGCATATCTCATACTAACTTCTTCTGATGGAATTAGAGAGTTGATGCTAGGTATGGGGGTACCATGCGGGGCGGATAGGTTGATAATCAACCTCTCTTTGTTGCTGAATTTACCGAACACAACTCCTATCGGGCTGATTCTCCACCGTTCAAAGGGTGATGATGAAAAAGGGCCTATCAGGAAACCTTTGACTAATTCCGCTGAGATTAATCTATCGGAGACATCGGGGTGATGGTCAGCGAACTGTAAGTTCCTGCACTCGTGTGTAGACTCTGGAAGGGCCACCATCCCGGTGTGGAAGCCGAACATAAACCCTGTACTAAGGAACTCCACGAAGCCTGGGTCAGGATACCTGCGTAAGAACTGCTGCAACCGAACTATATTAACAACACACATGTAATTATTATCTGATTTTAATGAACAGACTACTTTAGGGTGGGCTCTGAAGCAGTTAGTACATATGTGTAGCAAGCGGCACTGACTGAAGTTACAGGATGCGTAGTTGAAATTATTGCAAATCTGTGACCTGCCGAGTAGTTTGATGGGTCTACCCAGCTTGTCAACTAAACCAGAGGATTTGTGTGAATCGGATGGGCCGGGAACAGGACCTGTAGAACTGGACCCCTCACTTGGAGCAGCCTTATGACACCACACAGTAGAATGGTCAATTGATTGGCACAGGGAGCACAATGTGCCTTAAGCCCGGCGAAATGCCTACAAAAAATCTCCATATCAAAATTAGCCCAGTTTGTGAGAAACTGGAACTGACTTAAAGTGGCAGCTGCCTTGGCCGAGAAAGAACAATGGTAGTCGTAGAAGGAACTACCACCATACTTGTATCCCAACTCTGTTATCAGAAATAAATACAAATCAAGTTCTTCCCTTCTCTCAGGACGAACTGAACAGATTACGTCTCTGTACAACCTAAATGCAAGAACAAACTCAGGTACTGTGAGCTTGCGGTTCAGCCTGTGGCCCCGGCCTTTCAGGATCACTGACACATCCCCACAAGCAATTACCCTACTATCAGAAAGATCCCGGGTAGCGACCAGTAAGGATGCTAGATTGACATGCCTGCCTTCCAGGATGTCCTTCTTTAGATTAGCAGAAACAAAATGTGCCGGCATAATACTGGGCGCTGTCACAGGGACACCTGCCCCTGTCGCCGTAGATGTGGATGGAACAGCGGCATCGATGGTCTGCAGAGTAATGGCAAAACTACGAGACTCAACCGCTTCCAACCTGGTTTGCACATCCATGACAGACAAAGTCAAGTTATTCAACATCAGATGGATTTGTGTCAGAGAATTCTGAACTGTGATCATGGAGACCTCTTCCTGCTGCTGAGGGCCTGAGTTAACGACCAGTAACCGGTATAACTCGGCCTTCCTAGCAGAAGCGGGATACGAAATACCCCTTCTGGACAACTCCGTCATCAGCCTAGGGACGGTCCAAGTGCGAAGAGACGACACACTGCCCCCTTCTGACATCCTGGCGGGGTTCTCGTCGACCGAAGCCTCCACTATGTCTGAAGCACGTGACATATCCTGTGGATACAGTATGCACAAATCAATCCTGACTGTCAACCAACACCGGGACCATGTGACGTAAGCTGTGAGTAGGCCGAGACCCATGCAACTGTGAAGAATACGAGTGAAAAGGGACGAGAGGACCTGAGCCAAGGAGAAGCGATAGCTGAACCTAGAACACCCCAGTGATTGGTGAGTCTGACGGTGGCACAACTGACCGACTACCAGAAGGAGAGAATGGAATAGTAACACGACATAGCTACTGCCATACTGTACCCTGATGGTGGAACAACGTGCAGAATATATTTGAAGAAGGACGACACAGATCCTGGAATAAAATCACATGTAAGATCCTCGTGTACGACATACCGCCAGGCGTAGAGGCGTGCGACCAACAATACAGAGATTCTCTAACTAGCACTGAACAAGTATGTCGCCCCCTCCCTGAAAACAACTCCATCAATCAAAAGCATGTATTTATTTTTTCCTTCTTTTTTTTTTAATTCCCCTCTTTTTTTTCTTTTTTTTTTCCCTTCTTTATCCAAAACCCTAACTAAATCTCCCCAAGGTGGTCATAGCTCTAGTGGCCACTAGATGGAGCCAACACAGAGCACAGAGCCATGGACTGCACTGCCGGCAGTCACCACCAGAGGGAGCCTGCACCATCCAACGCTGCCCCATGGACTGTATCGGCTCCAGCGGCCACCAGGGGGAGCCCACACAGTTACCAGCCGCCTGCAGCTCGTGCAGACTGCGGAGGAGACCGCAAGCAGGAACGCTCGGGTAAGTGCGCTGCAAAATGACATGGCCAGTGCGGCATAAGGGGGGGGGGGACCATACGGCTGCCAGGGACCCTGCCTAACTAGTGGTACAACGGCCCGCGCCAGAGATTAAGGGGGGAGAAATTCGAATCGGGATCACGCTGACCCCTGCACCCTACGATTCATGGCAGACGCTCCGGTGCAGTGTGGCTCCCCCTTACCTAGGGAGCCGGCACTGCCGGCTGGACTTGTGAAATCGAGACTGCAAGTGTGGCTGCGCACAAAAACGAACTTCTAGGAGCTTTACCAGAAGCAATCCTCACGCACGGAACGAGGCCAGAGTTGACACGTCGTTCACTGAAGGAGGGGCAGAGGTGCCATGATATAGGCAACCGTGCCCCTCCCACAAATACAGGCCAATGAATCGGCCTTACCACTTAGTAATTTTACCTAGTGCTATATACAGTGCCGGTTTTAGACAAAGTGTGGCCCTGGAAAAAATTGAAAGTGGGGCCCCAAATCCTGAAATATTGGACCATAAGGGCCCTTGCACACGACCGTATGCCCTCCAAGACATACGGTCCGTGAGCAGGCCATCTGTCCCTGAGCGGCATTGATCGTGCGCACGGGAGTACAGAGCATTATAGGTTACAATGATGCTGTGCACGTCGGGCCGCCCCCGGGGCTATTGTCCCGCACTCATATACCCAACGTGTACAGCATCATGGTAATCTATGATACTGTGTACTCCCGTGCGCACGATCAATGCCGCTACGAGACATATGGCCTGCTTACGGACCGCATGTCTCAGAGGGCATACGGTCGTGTGCAAGAGGCCTAAGTGTGACAGGACTTTGTAGGCACGGATAGCAGTTGCAACCACAGCAGAATGGCACATTATCTCTCTTTAGCCTTTCCACTGTAAACTGCTTATCCTGCAGCTTCTTTGGGTATGTTCACACAGAGTATTTTCTGTGCTTAAAAAAAGCTAATTCAGAATCTGCATCAGGTTTATTTTGGATGTGTTTTGTAACACAATTTTCAATGCAGTTTTGCTGTGGATTTTCATCCCTGCCTATTTTCAATGGGAATTCTGGACATGGAACCCGCATGAAGAAAGGCCAGGGCACTTATTTTTTTCAATGGTGCAGTTTATAAAACCACAGGTTAACAAAAAGGGGTTGTCCCATCTGGTCCCCTGAAGTGAAGGGAGGGCACAATGTGCATGCATGGCTCTGTAAATAGCTGATCACTGGAAATTCCATAACAGTGAAAGGAGATAATGCTGCACATGCACACATGGATCTGTGGATGACACTGTTAATGGGGGATCTGTAGATGACACTTTATGGGGGATCTGTGAATGACACTGTTATGGGGGGATCTGTGGATGACACACTGCTATGGGGGACCTGTGGATGACACACTGCTATGGGGGACCTGTGGATGACACACTGTTATGGGAGATCTGTGGATAACACACTGTTATGGGGGGATCTGTGGATGACACACTGCTATGGGGGACCTGTGGATGACACACTGTTATGGGGGGATCTGTGAATGACATTGTTATGGAGTATCTGTGGATGACATACTGTTATTGGAGATCTGTGGATGACACACTGTTATGGGGGATCTGTGTGTGACACACTGTTATGGGAGATCTGTGGATGACACTGTTATGGGGGGATCTGTGGATGACACACTGCTATGGGGGACCTGTGGATGACACACTGTTATGGGGGACCTGTGGATGACACACTGTTATGGGAGATCTGTGGATAACACACTGTTATGGGGGGATCTGTGGATGCCACACTGCTATGGGGGACCTGTGGATGACACACTGTTATGGAGGGGATCTGTGGATGACATTGTTATGGAGTATCTGTGGATGACACTTTATGGGGGATCTGTGGATGACACACTGTTATGGGTGATCTGTGGATGACACACTGTTATGGGTGATCTGTGGATGACACACTGCTATGGGGGACCTGTGGATGACATACTGTTATGGAGGATCTGTGGATAAACACACTGCTATGGGGATCTGTGGATGACACTGTTATTGAGGATCTGTGGATGACACAGTTGTGAGGGATTTGTGGATGACACACTTATGGGGATCTGTGGATGACACACTGTTATGGGAGATCTGTGGATGACACTGTTATGGGGTGATCTTTGGATGACACTTATGGGGGATCTGTGGATGATACACTGTTATGGGGATCTGTAGATGAGACACTGTGATGGGGGATCTGGCTGTAATACTGCTGCAATGTGTGACTTGGCTCTACAGATGCCTTCATTAGCAGCCCTGTTCTGCTCCCCCCAAGTACTGAAAAAAAAGACACTGGTAATTTAGATTCAGATATGGACCTCAGATTCTTAATCTATACGCCAACGCCCCGCCAGCAGCTGAGGTCAGAGTCTTGGGGTCGTCGGATGGAGCAGAAAGCCCAGTCATCCCAGTCTGGTTTGGGCCTTGCAGCCAGGAGCTCCGCCCACAAAGGACGTCCTGATGCTGGTCTGTGGCAGCAGGATTGTGAATAATGCTGTGCAGACATCTGGTGAGTCAGGGAGATGGGGGGTCGGGACCCACGGTAGCATGTTAGAGAGGCACCTGGGGAGCATGTGGAAGAGAAAAATAATTCAGTTGAATGCAAAAAAAAGCTCCCACCGTCAGCACAACTAAGTATAAAAACTGCAGGGGGCCCCTTTCAGAAAGGGAGCCCTGGGCTATTGCCCTGTTTGCCCCCCCCCCCACGCCGATCCTGGCTGTATATATATATATATATATATTGTAAGCTTTGGGGTCTTTAAGCTCCGCGAGACAAGTGCGAAAAACCGTGTCAGTAAAGCAAAGGGTCTTTATTGGTGACCAAACAAAACAAAATAAAGCTTTTCTTCAGCATCCAAATCGTCACAACAAAAGTCCTGCTTGTTTCCAGCATAAATTAGGAAACAGTCTTTCTTCAGAAAACAACCAAAAGAAAGGCACATACGTTTTTAGTAGAGGTCCTTCAGACCTTCCCTGCAGACACAGCTTCCCTTCCAAACTACTCAAAAGTCCTCTCTGAGCAGCTAGCAGACTTCCGTCTTATCCTCACAGGTGCACTCTCCCAACCCACACCCTCCAGCATAACTTCCTGCTTTAATGGGTGGTTGTCTGTGAGATCTTAACCCCTTGTGCGCTGGCTTCCAGGGTTTAGGAGTGGAGGCTTCATCCCACCCAAATAACACTTTGGAGCCTCCAAACTTCCAGGCCCCAAACTGCTTTACTAAGATAGAGAAGACTGCGAGCCAGTCCTCTCTGAATTAGCGCCTGCCTGGAACTTTTCACCCACTTTTGGGTGACCCCCTGAACCTTCTACCTCTATTTAAATGGACCATAGTCCAAACAGTGGTGCCGTATAGCGCCCGTCCAGGACCCACCCCCGGTGTCCTGTACATATCCCCCCCCTCTGCCGCAACGCGGAGGTGTTGGAGGCAACAGTAGACACCATACAATGGACTCGGGAGAGGGCATCGGCATTCTGATGCTGTCTCCCGGGTCTGTGCTCTACCATGAAATTGAACTCCTGGAGAGAAAGGAACCACCTTGTTACCCTGGCATTGGTGTGTTTATTCTGTCTCATCCAGGTAAGCGGAGCATGGTCTGACACCAAGCGGAACTTTCTGCCCAGGAGGAAATATCGCAGGGAGTCTAGAGCCCACTTGATGGCCAGACACTCCCGCTCTACCACCGCATAGTTTCTTTCAGCTGCCGTCAGCTTCCTACTAAGAAAGACCACAGGGTGCTCCTCCCCATTGATTTCCTGAGACAGGACCGCTCCTAACCCTTTGCTTGAAGCATCTGTCTGTACTACAAAATCTTTTGAAAAATCTGGAGCTACAAGCACCGGATCTTGGCACAAAGCTGTCTTAAGCATTTGAAAAGCCGTCTCGGCCTCGGCGTTCCACTTTATCATCACTGACTTTCTGCCTCGGGTCAGGTCGGTCAGTGGTGCAGCAACAGTGGCAAAGTTGGGGACAAACCTCCTATAATAGCCAACTATGCCCAAAAACGCTCTGACCTGCTTCTTGGTTAGGGGACGGGGCCAGTCCTGTATGGCCTCCACCTTACTCATTTGGGGCTTCACCAGCCCTCTACCCACAATATACCCTAGGTATTTTACTTCCTCCATCCCAATGGCACACTTCTCGGGGTTGATGGTGAACCCTGCTCTTCTTAAGGAGTCTACGACTGCCTGAACCCGGGGAAGGTGGGACTCCCAATCAGTGCTGAAGATGACTATGTCATCTAGGTAGACAGAAGCGTACCGTTGGTGTGGACGCAGAGTTTTGTCCATGGCCCTTTGGAACGTGGCCGGGGCTGAGTGTAGACCAAATGGCATCCTCTTATATTGGAAGTGGCCTTCTGGGGTAGAGAAGGCTGTCTTCTCCCTGGCTTCCTTAGTCAGGGGAATCTGCCAGTACCCTTTTGTGAGGTCTAGCGTGGTAATGTACCTGGCAGGCCCCAACCTTTCAATTAGCTCATCTACTCGTGGCATGGGATATGCGTCGAACTTGGAGACTTCATTAAGCTTTCTGAAGTCGTTGCAGAAGCGGAGGGCACCGTTGGGCTTGGGTACCAACACAATTGGACTTGACCATTCGCTCTGCGACTCCTCAATGACTCCAAGCTCGAACATTCTTCTAACCTCTTCGGACACTGCCACCCTATGAGCTTCTGGGATACGGTAAGGCTTTAACCTGACTTTTACCTTGGGCTCGGTCACAATGTCATGTTCGATGACGTTGGTGCGACCGGGCAACTCTGAAAACATATCTCTATTTTTTTGTAGAAACTCTTTTGTTTGCTGGGTTTGAGGTCTAGTCAGGGTAGAAGCAACCTGCACCAAGTCGATCCCTGCATGGTCCCCTGACTGTACCCCTACTACCGCTGACACTTGTTCTCTGTCTCTCCAGGGTTTCAACAAATTGATGTGATAGATCTGGTATGGTTTTCTTTTCCCTGGCTGGTGTACCTTGTAGTCCACCTCACCGAATTTCTCTACTACCTCAAATGGGCCCTGCCATTTGGCCAAGAATTTGCTCTCTACCGTGGGTATTAGAACAGCCACCCGGTCTCCTACTTGGAACTGTCTAATTTTAGCCGACCTGTTATACACTCTTCTTTGGGCATCCTGGGCCTTCTGCATGTGCTCCTTCACCAGTGGCATCACCTTAGCCACCCTTTCTCGCCGTTCTACCACCGTTTTGTGTGGTGAGGACTCACTTTCCCATGTCTCTTTTACCAGATCGAGTAACCCCCGGGGCCTTCGTCCATACACTAATTCAAATGGCGAAAAACCTGTGGATGCTTGTGGGACCTCCCGGATAGCAAATAACAGGGCAGGGAGTAACATATCCCAATCCTTCCCATCTTTCTGGACTACTCTTCTCAACATGGACTTTAGGGTTTTATTGAATCTTTCGACTAGGCCATCGGTCTGTGGGTGGTAGACCGACGTCCGCAACTGCTTAATTTGGAACAATTTGCATAAGTCCGCCATTACCTTTGACATAAAAGGGGTACCCTGGTCTGTCAGGATCTCTTTGGGGAACCCAGTTCGTGAGAACATTTGAAACAACTCCCTGGCGATGGCCTTAGAGGAGGCTTTCCTCAAAGGGACAGCTTCTGGATACCTAGTTGCGTAGTCTAGGATGACCAATATATATTGGTGGCCCCGTGCCGACTTTACCAGGGGTCCCACCAGATCCATAGCGATCCGTTCAAACGGGACTTCGATAATCGGCAAGGGCACCAGAGGGTTTCTATAGTGTGGCGCTGGGGCGGTTAACTGGCAAATGGGACAAGACGCACAGTATCTTTTAACCTCGGCCTTCAACCCTGGCCAGTAAAACCGGTCGTTTATCCTGGCCTCTGTTTTCTCCGCCCCAGGTGTCCTCCCAGTGCATCGTTGTGGGCTAGATCGAGGAGCATCCGCCTATACGGTTGGGGAACCAGCAACGGCTCTATAGTTTCCCCTCGGCTCTCAGCCACTCGATACAGTAAGTCCCCCTTCAACGCAAAGTGAGGGAACCTCTGATCTGCATCTGGCATTTTTTGGACCCCATCAACAACCGAAACCTGCTCTCGAGCATTGACCAAGGCAGGGTCCCGTAATTGGGCGGTACCAAATGCACCTCGGGACACGTCTAGATCTGGATGTACTGGCCTTGAGGATGTTTCCCCTTCATCCTCCTCAACTGGGGAGAGCTCCTCGTCATCCTCCCCCAGCATGACTTGTAATGGGAAGACCTCCCCCCTCTCAGAGATCAACCCGGGTTTAAGACCTGGGTCAGGGGCATTATCCTCCACATCAGCATTCCCTGCGACTTCATTATCAATGGTAGGTATTTCTATATCAGAGGGGTGTATTTCAGCTCCGGACCCCTCGGACCCTGTCCCTTCCAGGCCCAGTGCCCCCAGTTCCCCCGGTGGTGCCATTTGCACCTCGTTCCATAGTTCCAGAAATAGTGGACAGTCCCGCCCCACTATGATGTCATGAATTAAACTGTTTACCACCCCGACCTCCTGTGTAACGGAGGCACGGCCATAAGAGACAGTCACCGGAACCAAGGGGTACTCCTTGGTATCCCCATGAATGCATACCACCCGAAGAGTTTTAGTCACTGGTCTAAGCCTCCCAAGTACCCTGGCATGTACTAATGTTACCATGCTACCGGAGTCCAGGAGGGCCCTGGCAGGAAGGTGGTTCACCCCCACTTCACACTCAAACCGTCCTGCAGCCAGGTCAAGATGAGTGGTACACACACTTCGCACATAGAAGGAGCTTCTCCGACCGGTTCCGCACTCCATAGGCTCCTCCTGCAGTGGGCATTGTGCCCGGGTATGCCCCCAGGACCGACATCGCCAACATTGTATGTCTCCCATCTTTGGTACAGGAACCGACCTCCGTGGTTCTAGGGCAGATGGTGTAAACCTGCGGACGCCAACATCTGGCAAGGCTTCTCTCCTCAGGTTGGTGGCTGGTCTGGGTGTCCTTGGCGTGGGTTCTCGACGCTTGGCAGGCCCAAGCAGGTCCTCCACCACGGTATACCGTTCAACCAGCTCGATCAGCTGGTCAGCATTAGTAGGGTTTCCATGGCTTACCCAGCGCTGTAGGTCATCTTGTAGGGACCGTAGGTACCGGTCCATCACCACTCGTTCCACCATTTGTGGACCTGACAACTTTTCTGGCTGCAGCCATTTTTTAACTAACTGAATTAGTTCATGCATCTGGGACCTGGGTGGTTGGTCTGATTTGTACCGCCAGCGATGCACCCTCTGAGCCCGGACAGCTGTGGTCACTCCCAGGCGGGCCAGGATTTCAGCTTTTAGACGTTCATAGTTTTTGATGTGCTCAGCTGGGAGGTCAAAATAGGCCTTTTGCGGGTCACCAGTGAGAAAAGGCGATATAATGCCGGCCCATTGGTCCCGGGGCCACGCTTCTCTCTCTGCTATCCTTTCAAAGGTGGTAAGAAAGGCTTCCACGTCATCGCTGGGTGTTAGTTTCTGCAAAAAATGGCTGGCTCTAACAGACACTGGGTTGCTAACGGCAACGACCGCTTGCGCTTGTCCCTGAGCCAGCTGCTGTACGGCCTCCTGCAAGGCAGCCACCTGTGCTTGAGTGGACTCCTGCTGGGCCGTAAGCTGGGCGGATAGCAGCCGTGTATTTTCCTGCTGCGCAGCTATAGCCTGTGCCAGGGCCTGCTGCTGCTGAGCCATTGCTTCCTCATGGCGACGGTTTGACTCTGCTGACGCTTGCTGCTGGGCCACAGTGGCTTGCTGCTGGGTCACAGTGGCTTGTGCCAAAGCCTTAACAACCTCCTCCATGCCTTTGTCTGCTGTTTGTAACGCCTGGGCTGACTTTACCCACGACATGCCATAAGTATACTGTCTCTTTAAATGTCAGTTTTAAACGTTTTTTTTGCGCCTGCAAATGCACTTTGCCCGCATTCTCCACCAGTTGTAAGCTTTGGGGTCTTTAAGCTCCGCGAGACAAGTGCGAAAAACCGTGTCAGTAAAGCAAAGGGTCTTTATTGGTGACCAAACAAAACAAAATAAAGCTTTTCTTCAGCATCCAAATCGTCACAACAAAAGTCCTGCTTGTTTCCAGCATAAATTAGGAAACAGTCTTTCTTCAGAAAACAACCAAAAGAAAGGCACATACGTTTTTAGTAGAGGTCCTTCAGACCTTCCCTGCAGACACAGCTTCCCTTCCAAACTACTCAAAAGTCCTCTCTGAGCAGCTAGCAGACTTCCGTCTTATCCTCACAGGTGCACTCTCCCAACCCACACCCTCCAGCATAACTTCCTGCTTTAATGGGTGGTTGTCTGTGAGATCTTAACCCCTTGTGCGCTGGCTTCCAGGGTTTAGGAGTGGAGGCTTCATCCCACCCAAATAACACTTTGGAGCCTCCAAACTTCCAGGCCCCAAACTGCTTTACTAAGATAGAGAAGACTGCGAGCCAGTCCTCTCTGAATTAGCGCCTGCCTGGAACTTTTCACCCACTTTTGGGTGACCCCCTGAACCTTCTACCTCTATTTAAATGGACCATAGTCCAAACAGTGGTGCCGTATAGCGCCCGTCCAGGACCCACCCCCGGTGTCCTGTACATATCCCCCCCCTCTGCCGCAACGCGGAGGTGTTGGAGGCAACAGTAGACACCATACAATGGACTCGGGAGAGGGCATCGGCATTCTGATGCTGTCTCCCGGGTCTGTGCTCTACCATGAAATTGAACTCCTGGAGAGAAAGGAACCACCTTGTTACCCTGGCATTGGTGTGTTTATTCTGTCTCATCCAGGTAAGCGGAGCATGGTCTGACACCAAGCGGAACTTTCTGCCCAGGAGGAAATATCGCAGGGAGTCTAGAGCCCACTTGATGGCCAGACACTCCCGCTCTACCACCGCATAGTTTCTTTCAGCTGCCGTCAGCTTCCTACTAAGAAAGACCACAGGGTGCTCCTCCCCATTGATTTCCTGAGACAGGACCGCTCCTAACCCTTTGCTTGAAGCATCTGTCTGTACTACAAAATCTTTTGAAAAATCTGGAGCTACAAGCACCGGATCTTGGCACAAAGCTGTCTTAAGCATTTGAAAAGCCGTCTCGGCCTCGGCGTTCCACTTTATCATCACTGACTTTCTGCCTCGGGTCAGGTCGGTCAGTGGTGCAGCAACAGTGGCAAAGTTGGGGACAAACCTCCTATAATAGCCAACTATGCCCAAAAACGCTCTGACCTGCTTCTTGGTTAGGGGACGGGGCCAGTCCTGTATGGCCTCCACCTTACTCATTTGGGGCTTCACCAGCCCTCTACCCACAATATACCCTAGGTATTTTACTTCCTCCATCCCAATGGCACACTTCTCGGGGTTGATGGTGAACCCTGCTCTTCTTAAGGAGTCTACGACTGCCTGAACCCGGGGAAGGTGGGACTCCCAATCAGTGCTGAAGATGACTATGTCATCTAGGTAGACAGAAGCGTACCGTTGGTGTGGACGCAGAGTTTTGTCCATGGCCCTTTGGAACGTGGCCGGGGCTGAGTGTAGACCAAATGGCATCCTCTTATATTGGAAGTGGCCTTCTGGGGTAGAGAAGGCTGTCTTCTCCCTGGCTTCCTTAGTCAGGGGAATCTGCCAGTACCCTTTTGTGAGGTCTAGCGTGGTAATGTACCTGGCAGGCCCCAACCTTTCAATTAGCTCATCTACTCGTGGCATGGGATATGCGTCGAACTTGGAGACTTCATTAAGCTTTCTGAAGTCGTTGCAGAAGCGGAGGGCACCGTTGGGCTTGGGTACCAACACAATTGGACTTGACCATTCGCTCTGCGACTCCTCAATGACTCCAAGCTCGAACATTCTTCTAACCTCTTCGGACACTGCCACCCTATGAGCTTCTGGGATACGGTAAGGCTTTAACCTGACTTTTACCTTGGGCTCGGTCACAATGTCATGTTCGATGACGTTGGTGCGACCGGGCAACTCTGAAAACATATCTCTATTTTTTTGTAGAAACTCTTTTGTTTGCTGGGTTTGAGGTCTAGTCAGGGTAGAAGCAACCTGCACCAAGTCGATCCCTGCATGGTCCCCTGACTGTACCCCTACTACCGCTGACACTTGTTCTCTGTCTCTCCAGGGTTTCAACAAATTGATGTGATAGATCTGGTATGGTTTTCTTTTCCCTGGCTGGTGTACCTTGTAGTCCACCTCACCGAATTTCTCTACTACCTCAAATGGGCCCTGCCATTTGGCCAAGAATTTGCTCTCTACCGTGGGTATTAGAACAGCCACCCGGTCTCCTACTTGGAACTGTCTAATTTTAGCCGACCTGTTATACACTCTTCTTTGGGCATCCTGGGCCTTCTGCATGTGCTCCTTCACCAGTGGCATCACCTTAGCCACCCTTTCTCGCCGTTCTACCACCGTTTTGTGTGGTGAGGACTCACTTTCCCATGTCTCTTTTACCAGATCGAGTAACCCCCGGGGCCTTCGTCCATACACTAATTCAAATGGCGAAAAACCTGTGGATGCTTGTGGGACCTCCCGGATAGCAAATAACAGGGCAGGGAGTAACATATCCCAATCCTTCCCATCTTTCTGGACTACTCTTCTCAACATGGACTTTAGGGTTTTATTGAATCTTTCGACTAGGCCATCGGTCTGTGGGTGGTAGACCGACGTCCGCAACTGCTTAATTTGGAACAATTTGCATAAGTCCGCCATTACCTTTGACATAAAAGGGGTACCCTGGTCTGTCAGGATCTCTTTGGGGAACCCAGTTCGTGAGAACATTTGAAACAACTCCCTGGCGATGGCCTTAGAGGAGGCTTTCCTCAAAGGGACAGCTTCTGGATACCTAGTTGCGTAGTCTAGGATGACCAATATATATTGGTGGCCCCGTGCCGACTTTACCAGGGGTCCCACCAGATCCATAGCGATCCGTTCAAACGGGACTTCGATAATCGGCAAGGGCACCAGAGGGTTTCTATAGTGTGGCGCTGGGGCGGTTAACTGGCAAATGGGACAAGACGCACAGTATCTTTTAACCTCGGCCTTCAACCCTGGCCAGTAAAACCGGTCGTTTATCCTGGCCTCTGTTTTCTCCGCCCCAGGTGTCCTCCCAGTGCATCGTTGTGGGCTAGATCGAGGAGCATCCGCCTATACGGTTGGGGAACCAGCAACTGCTCTATAGTTTCCCCTCGGCTCTCAGCCACTCGATACAGTAAGTCCCCCTTCAACGCAAAGTGAGGGAACCTCTGATCTGCATCTGGCATTTTTTGGACCCCATCAACAACCGAAACCTGCTCTCGAGCATTGACCAAGGCAGGGTCCCGTAATTGGGCGGTACCAAATGCACCTCGGGACACGTCTAGATCTGGATGTACTGGCCTTGAGGATGTTTCCCCTTCATCCTCCTCAACTGGGGAGAGCTCCTCGTCATCCTCCCCCAGCATGACTTGTAATGGGAAGACCTCCCCCCTCTCAGAGATCAACCCGGGTTTAAGACCTGGGTCAGGGGCATTATCCTCCACATCAGCATTCCCTGCGACTTCATTATCAATGGTAGGTATTTCTATATCAGAGGGGTGTATTTCAGCTCCGGACCCCTCGGACCCTGTCCCTTCCAGGCCCAGTGCCCCCAGTTCCCCCGGTGGTGCCATTTGCACCTCGTTCCATAGTTCCAGAAATAGTGGACAGTCCCGCCCCACTATGATGTCATGAATTAAACTGTTTACCACCCCGACCTCCTGTGTAACGGAGGCACGGCCATAAGAGACAGTCACCGGAACCAAGGGGTACTCCTTGGTATCCCCATGAATGCATACCACCCGAAGAGTTTTAGTCACTGGTCTAAGCCTCCCAAGTACCCTGGCATGTACTAATGTTACCATGCTACCGGAGTCCAGGAGGGCCCTGGCAGGAAGGTGGTTCACCCCCACTTCACACTCAAACCGTCCTGCAGCCAGGTCAAGATGAGTGGTACACACACTTCGCACATAGAAGGAGCTTCTCCGACCGGTTCCGCACTCCATAGGCTCCTCCTGCAGTGGGCATTGTGCCCGGGTATGCCCCCAGGACCGACATCGCCAACATTGTATGTCTCCCATCTTTGGTACAGGAACCGACCTCCGTGGTTCTAGGGCAGATGGTGTAAACCTGCGGACGCCAACATCTGGCAAGGCTTCTCTCCTCAGGTTGGTGGCTGGTCTGGGTGTCCTTGGCGTGGGTTCTCGACGCTTGGCAGGCCCAAGCAGGTCCTCCACCACGGTATACCGTTCAACCAGCTCGATCAGCTGGTCAGCATTAGTAGGGTTTCCATGGCTTACCCAGCGCTGTAGGTCATCTTGTAGGGACCGTAGGTACCGGTCCATCACCACTCGTTCCACCATTTGTGGACCTGACAACTTTTCTGGCTGCAGCCATTTTTTAACTAACTGAATTAGTTCATGCATCTGGGACCTGGGTGGTTGGTCTGATTTGTACCGCCAGCGATGCACCCTCTGAGCCCGGACAGCTGTGGTCACTCCCAGGCGGGCCAGGATTTCAGCTTTTAGACGTTCATAGTTTTTGATGTGCTCAGCTGGGAGGTCAAAATAGGCCTTTTGCGGGTCACCAGTGAGAAAAGGCGATATAATGCCGGCCCATTGGTCCCGGGGCCACGCTTCTCTCTCTGCTATCCTTTCAAAGGTGGTAAGAAAGGCTTCCACGTCATCGCTGGGTGTTAGTTTCTGCAAAAAATGGCTGGCTCTAACAGACACTGGGTTGCTAACGGCAACGACCGCTTGCGCTTGTCCCTGAGCCAGCTGCTGTACGGCCTCCTGCAAGGCAGCCACCTGTGCTTGAGTGGACTCCTGCTGGGCCGTAAGCTGGGCGGATAGCAGCCGTGTATTTTCCTGCTGCGCAGCTATAGCCTGTGCCAGGGCCTGCTGCTGCTGAGCCATTGCTTCCTCATGGCGACGGTTTGACTCTGCTGACGCTTGCTGCTGGGCCACAGTGGCTTGCTGCTGGGTCACAGTGGCTTGTGCCAAAGCCTTAACAACCTCCTCCATGCCTTTGTCTGCTGTTTGTAACGCCTGGGCTGACTTTACCCACGACATGCCATAAGTATACTGTCTCTTTAAATGTCAGTTTTAAACGTTTTTTTTGCGCCTGCAAATGCACTTTGCCCGCATTCTCCACCAGTTGTAAGCTTTGGGGTCTTTAAGCTCCGCGAGACAAGTGCGAAAAACCGTGTCAGTAAAGCAAAGGGTCTTTATTGGTGACCAAACAAAACAAAATAAAGCTTTTCTTCAGCATCCAAATCGTCACAACAAAAGTCCTGCTTGTTTCCAGCATAAATTAGGAAACAGTCTTTCTTCAGAAAACAACCAAAAGAAAGGCACATACGTTTTTAGTAGAGGTCCTTCAGACCTTCCCTGCAGACACAGCTTCCCTTCCAAACTACTCAAAAGTCCTCTCTGAGCAGCTAGCAGACTTCCGTCTTATCCTCACAGGTGCACTCTCCCAACCCACACCCTCCAGCATAACTTCCTGCTTTAATGGGTGGTTGTCTGTGAGATCTTAACCCCTTGTGCGCTGGCTTCCAGGGTTTAGGAGTGGAGGCTTCATCCCACCCAAATAACACTTTGGAGCCTCCAAACTTCCAGGCCCCAAACTGCTTTACTAAGATAGAGAAGACTGCGAGCCAGTCCTCTCTGAATTAGCGCCTGCCTGGAACTTTTCACCCACTTTTGGGTGACCCCCTGAACCTTCTACCTCTATTTAAATGGACCATAGTCCAAACAGTGGTGCCGTATAGCGCCCGTCCAGGACCCACCCCCGGTGTCCTGTACAATATACACTCACCTATATAGAATTATTAGGAACACCTGTTCTATTTCTCATTAATGCGATTATCTATTCAACCAATCACATGGCAGTTGCTTCAATGCATGTAGGGTTGTGGTCCTGGTCAAGACAATCTCCTGAACTCCAAACTGAATGTCAGAATGGGAAAGAAAGGTGGGCTACAACAGCAGAAGACCCCACCGGGTACCAAACATCTCCACTACAAATAGGAAAAAGAGGCTACAATTTGCACGAGCTCACCAAAATTGGACTGTTGAAGACTGGAAAAATGTTGCCTGGTCTGATGAGTCTTGATTTCTGTTGAGACATTCAAATGGTAGAGTCCGAATTTGGCGTAAACAGAATGAGAACATGTATCCATCATGCCTTGTTACGACTGTGCAGGCTGGTGGTGGTGGTGTAATGGTGTGGGGGATGTTTTCTGGGCACACTTTAGGCCCCCTAGTGCCAATTGGCCATCGTTTAAATGCCACAGGCTACCTGAGCATTGTTTCTGACCATGTCCATCCCTTCATGACCACCATGTACCCATCCTCTGATAGCTACTTCCAGCAGGATAATGCACCATGTCACAAAGCTCGAATCATTTCAAATTGGTTTCTTGAACATGACAATGAGTTCACTGTACTAAAATGGCCCCCACAGTCACCAGATCTCAACCCAATAGAGCATCTTTGGGATGTGGTGGAACGGGAGCTTCGTGCCCTGGATGTGCATCCCTCAAATCTCCATTAACTGCAAGATGCTATCCTATCAATATGGGCCGACATTTCTAAAGAATGTTATCAGCACCTTGTTGAATCAATGCCACGTAGAATTAAGGCAGTTCTGAAGGCAAAAGGGGTCCAACACTGTATTAGTATGGTGTTCCTAATAATTCTTTAGGTGAGTATATATACAGACGTGGACAAAATTGTTGGTACCCTTTGGTCAATGAAAGAAAAAGTCACAATGGTCACAGAAATAACTTTAATCTGACAAAAGTAATAATAAATTAAAATTCTATAAATGTTAACCAATGAAAGTCAGACATTGTTTTTCAACCATGCTTCAACAGAATTATGTAAAAAAATAAACTCATGAAACAGGCATGGACAAAAATGATGGTACCCCTAGAAAACACAGAACATAATGTGACCAAAGGGACATGTTAATTCAAGGTGTGTCCACTAATTAGCATCACAGGTGTCTACAACCTTGTAATCAGCCATTGGGCCTATATATATGGCTCCAGGTAATCACTGTGTTGTTTGGTGATATGGTGTGTACCACACTCGACATGGACCAGAGGAAGCAAAGGAAAGAGCTGTCTCAAGAGATCAGAAAGAAAATTATAGACAAGCATGTTAAAGGTAAAGGCTATAAGACCATCTCCAAGCAACTAGATGTTCCTGTGAGTACAGTTGCACATATTATTCATAAGTTTAAGATCCATGGGACTGTAGCCAACCTCCCTGGACGTGGCCGCAGGAGGAAAATTGATGACAAATCTAAGAGACGGATAATCCGAATGGTAACAAAAGAGCCTAGAAAGACTTCTAAAGAGATTCAAGGTGAACTTCATGCTCAAGGAACATCAGTGTCAGATCGCACCATCCGTCGTTGTTTGAGCCAAAGTGGACTACATGGGAGACGACCAAGGAGGACACCATTGTTGAAAACGAATCATAAAAAAGCAAGACTGGAATATGCCAAACTACATGTTGACAAGCCACAAAGCTTCTGGGAGAATGTCCTGTGGACAGATGAGACAAAAATCGAAGTTTTTGCCAAGGCACATCAGCTGTATGTTCACAGACGAAAAAATGAAGCATATCAAGAAAAGAACACTGTCCCTACTGTGAAACATGGAGGAGGCTCTGTTATGTTCTGGGGCTGCTTTGCTGCGTCTGGCACAGGGTGTCTTGAATCTGTGCAGGGTACAATGAAATCTCAAGACTATCAAGGAATTCTAGAGAGAAATGTACTAGCCAGTGTCAGAAAGCTTGGTCTCAGTCGCAGGTCATGGGTCTTGCAACAGGACAATGACCCAAAACACACCGCTAAAAACACCCAAGAATGGCTAAGAGGAAAAAATTGGACTATTCTAAAGTGGCCTTCTATGAGCCCTGACCTCAATCCTATTGAGCATCTTTGGAAGGAGCTGAAACATGCAGTCTGGAAAAGGCACCCTTCAAACCGGACACAACTGGAGCAGTTTGCTCATGAGGAGTGGGCCAAAATACCTGCTGAGAGGTGCAGATGTCTCATTGACAGTTACAGGAAGCGTTTGATTGCAGTGATTGCCTCAAAAGGTTGCGCAACAAAATATTAAGTTAGGGGTACCATCATTTTTGTCCATGCCTGTTTCATGAGTTTATTTTTTTACATAATTCTGTTGAAGCATGGTTGAAAAACAATGTCTGACTTTCATTGGTTAACATTTATAGAATTTTAATTTATTATTACTTTTGTCAGATTAAAGTTATTTCTGTGACCATTGTGACTTTTTCTTTCATTGACCAAAGGGTACCAACAATTTTGTCCACGTCTGTATAAATATATATATATATATATATATATATATCGTGACACAGTGAGAGGTTTGGTCAGGGAAAACAGGTATTTTCCTCCCAGCATGTGCTGCTAGGCTGATTTACAGCCAGGTGAGGTCAAATACCGGACTGGATTTTAAATGCCGGTCCGGGTTTTGGCAGCACCTGGCTGTCTTTAAATAGGCAGCTGGGCTCAGAAGCCAGGTCTCTGTGTTGGGATCTGGGAGCCTTGTGTCTGGATAAAGGCTTGCTACCTGTTTGGTGTAAAAACGGGTTGGTGCTGCTATCAGCAAGGACTCTTTGAGGCAGGATTTCTGCATGGTGTGAATTACCACCAACACAGCAAGGTGACATTTTGTTTGAATATGACTGTTTTGTCACTTTCCTAAAGTGTGAATCAAACACTGAACTGTTTGATCCAAAGAACTTGTTGTTGCCTCTATACTGCGTCCGCTAATCCTGTCTACCAGAGCGAGTCCCCAGATCGTAATGTTTCTGTGTGTCGTTAAAAGATATCGACAGTATCTCCCATAAAAGTGACTTCTACAGCACCCCGCCCCCTTAACAGTGAGTTCCACAGCACCCCACTCTCTTGACAGTGACCTCCACAGGGGCCTGCCCCTTTACCAGTGACCTCTACAGCATCCTGCCCCTTAACACTGAGCTCCATAGTAGACCATCCCCTTAACTGTTACTGCGACAGTGACTGTGACAGTACCACAGTACCCTGCTGCCTTAACAGTGACCTCCACAGCAGCTGCCCCTTTAACAGTGGCCTCCACAGTCCCCTGCCCCCTTAACAGTAACATCCATAGCAAACACCCCTTTAACAGTGACCTCCACAGTGGCCGTCCCTTTATTAGTGACCTCCACAGTACCCTGTCTCCTTTACAGTGATTTCCACAATTACTCGCTCCCTTAACAGTGACCTCCACAGCAGTTTCCCCTTTAACAGTGACCTCCACAGTCCTCCGCCCCCTTAACAGTAAACTCCACAGCACCCACCCCTTTAACAGTTACCTCCACAGTGGCCCATGCTTTATTTGTGACCTCCACAGTACCCCATCTCGTTAACATTGATTTCCATAATACTCCACCCCTTTATATGACTTTTCTATTAGCATCTGACAACAATCATCCAATCAAATTTCTTTTCTTACGGTGCATTATTGTCTTTAAGTGACAGTATATAAAAAAAATGCAATTAGTATACATTTTAGATCATGTGAGTTACATCAGCCTCTACAACAACGTTGGCTAAGCATCGCAATTGAAATCATATTAACTGACACATAAGCTGTCTTATCCTAAGAATGTCTTTAGCAAAATAGAAGCTGAGCTTTGTTTGCTTGCTATATGCAACCTAAAGAGTATCCAGGCTAACTGCCACAACAGCCAACAGACAATGTCTCCTATATTTTGGCGGTTAAGTTACTAAGCATATTTCTTGGCAAATAATTTGAAAGCGCGGGGTTAAAATTTCCACTCAAAACATAGTTTATGATGTTCCCCGAGTCACAGGAGGCGGCTGTACAAAATTTTGTGATTGTAAATGCGATGGTGCGGATTCCTACATGCACTCAGCTTTTTATATTAGACTAGCAGAAGGACTCGGCTTTGCATGGGTATATTTCATCTATTTCATTTAATGTTTGTGTATGTCATTAAAATATATCGATAGTATCCACTATAACAGTGACATCTACAGTACTCCGCCCCTTTAACAGTGACCTCCACAGCGGCCTGCCCCCTTAACAGTAACATCCACAGTGCCCTCCCCTTTAACAGTGACCTCCACAACAGCCGCCCCTTTATTAGTGACCTTCACAGCACCCCGTCTTGTTAACAGTGATTTTCACAATAACCCGCCCCCTTAACAGTGATCTCTACGAAGTTCTGTTCCCTTAAAATGTGACCTCCACAACACCAGCCCCCTTAACAGTGATGTCTACAGCACCCCGCCCCTTAACACTGGCTTCTTAAGCGGAAAGTCCCCTTAACTGTGACCTCCACAGTTTCCTGTCCCCTTAACAGAGACTTCCACAGTGCCTGCCCCTTTAACAGTGACCTCCACAGCATCCCGCCCCCTTATCAGTGACCTTCACAGAAGCCCGCCCCTTTAACAGTGACTTCAACAGCATCTCGCCCCCTTAACAGTGACCTACACAACAGCCTGCCCCTTTAACATTGACCTCCACACCGGCCGCCCTTTCATTAGTGACTTCCACAATACCCCATCTCCTTAACAGTGGCCTCTACAGCAATCTTCCCCTTAACACTGACCTCCATAGCGGACCGCGTACCCTTAACTGTGACCTCCACAGCAGCCTGCCTCTAGGGTGGCCGGAGGTCCGGTTTTATGCTGGACAGTCCGGCTTTCAGACTCCCTGTCCTCTGTCCGGGGCAGGGCCTGGACGGACACAGGGATGTTGTTTTGAACAGCTCACTCTCAGACAGCAGCACTGTGCTGTATGAGCATGAGATGCAGGGAGAAAGTCACCCTCCCTCCCTCAATCCCCTGCAGCTGACAGAAGTAGATATTTACCTTCATTTTTTGAATCCCCGTCAACTGCTGAGTGGGAGAGGGTGTGACTTATCTGGACCTGGGGGTGGGGTTTTTAAGTCTGTCAATCTGCTATCTGAGCGTGAGCTGCAGGGAGAAAGTCACCATCCCTCCCACCCCTGCAGCTGACAAAAGTTGATTTTGGCTAATGCAAAAAAAGGCTTTGATTGGCTAAGCTTTTTGGGTAATATATCAGGAGAGCTAGAGTGCTGAAACCCGGTCTAAAATCTTCCCAGACAACTGATGTACCTGTGTGCCAAATTTCGTGATTGTTAATGCAACGAAGCGGATTCCTTTAGCGGACATACATACATACACACATATACTCAGCTTTATATATTAGATATTAAACTTATATAGATTTTGCAAACATTTGTAATTGACTTTATCTATATGTATTACATACATACAAAACAATAAGTCTTACTTTCTCTAAAAGCTATCTTTAAAATATTAAGTAGCAAGCAATGATTTAGCAGCTAGCCAGCTGTACATAAAGAAATATTTGTAAAAAAATTTAAAGATGCATTATACAACCCAACTGAGATTTTCCTAGTATGTTCCTAATTCTAATCCACATATTCCTCCTCTTATAGATATTGTTTTGAAATGCATGAATTAGTTCAATATATCTTCCTGCCGATTGAGAGAAGGAAACCTGAATGCACACTGGATCTAAAGAAGAAAGAGATATCAGAATTGTATGTTGGGAATCTCCTACAGAATCTGAAATGCACAAATAGAATAATAAATGTTTATGCCACATGTTGTTTAGTGTTCTATCCCCATCCACAAATTCCCACGACATACATTCATACATATTTAACAACTGGGTCCAATATTTCAGGAGAATGTTACAATATTAATTGCAATTAACACTTATACATTTTTTTTATACTTTTGTTGAACTGATGTTGGACAGCTTAACCCTTTTGCTCTTAGACATCTATATCAAATGTTGAAGTCTAGTGGCCAGTTTTGCTGTTCTGATTTCAGTTTTATAATCATATAAATTTTTCTTCATTCCCCCAATTTTTTTTTTCAGACATCATCTTTGTGGTGATGCAGGTGATTATAGTTTGTATCGATGCTCAAATATTGGAAAAATAAGGGTAGAAACAAGAATATGTTATATTTATTGCTTAGCTATTCTTTCAAAACTAGCGAATGCCATACAATATACAACTTACCTGGGTCAATTTGTATATTGCTATGTATCTAGAAGTGGAATTCAATCTGAAATTTAGGAAAAATTTGATTTGCAAGAAATCCAAATTTTTTCATGGTACGTGGTATCGAATAATTTTTCTAAAATGGCTGCTGTGATGTCACAGCCTTATAAAAGCCTCATCCCATGCTGTGTCAGCTAATTCACTGTGAGCTAAGCATAGGTAGAGATGTGACAATTGCTAGAGACAGTGCTCAAGGAGTCTTTAATTGTGGAAAATTGGATAGGGAGAATGTAGGGATAGTGCATGGACAGCATAGGGAGGTTGTAGGGAGAGTTTTTACACACTGTAGGGTGAGCATAGGGAGACTGCAGGGACAGTGCAAGCTTTATAAACTGAAGCTGAAGGGATCCATAGGAGATAGCTGACTTTTCATCAATCCCTGTGTAGGGTACAGAGATATATAATTGAACAGGCTCAGGCCCCCGAATGTTTTAACCTAGCAACGCCCCTGGGTGGATGCGAGAGATATTTTTGAGTTGCAGGCAGCAGTTAGTGGAAAGGGCTTGGATATGCAGTTTGAAGGACAGGGCAGAATCCAAGGTTACTCCAAGGCAACAGAGTTGGTTGACCGAGGAAAGTGTGCAGCCATTGATTGTGATAGATAGGTCTGTTGGGGTCGTTGAGCAAGAAGAGAAAAATTGATAAATTCAGTTTTATCCATGTTAAGTTTTAAAAAGCGAGAGGAGAAGAAGGAGGATATAAAAGATAGGTCTGGTAGGATTTTGGCTAATAAGGTGGTGATGTCTGGACCAGAGAGATAAATTTGCATGTCATCAGCATAAAAGTGATACTGAAATCCATGGGACTCTATGAGCTGTCCCAGGCTGAAGGTGTAGATTGAGAAAAGCAGGTTTCCTAGGACAGAGCCTTCAGGGACACCAACAGAAAAGGGATGAGACGAGGAGGTGGTGTGAGAGTGGGAGACACATAATGTCCGGTCTGTGAGGTATGATGTGATCCAGGGTAATGTCTAAGTCTGTGTCGCCAAGAGATGAAAAAGTTTGTAACAGATGAGAGTGGTCAACTGTGTCAAAGACAGAGGACAGGTCAAGGAGAAAGAGAACAGAGTAATGTTTCTTGGTTTTGGCAGTTAGCAGCTTGTTGGTGACTTTGGTAAGAGCTGTTTCAGTCGAGTGGTGGGAATGGAAGTCAGATTTTAGCCAGTCAAAGAGGGAGGAAAGTGTTCCACATTGTTTTATAGATAAGAAATTCAATTAGGCCTTGGTTCTCAAATCGGTGTGAATAAGCTGTCTAGTTCTGCTGTTAATGGGGTGTCTACCTTGTTTAATAGAGAAGTACTTCTATTAGGCCTTGATCGTAAAATTGGGGTGAATAAGCTGTCTAATTCTGCTGTTTTTGGGGTGTCCACCTTGTTTAATAGATAAACACTTCTATTAGGCCTTGATCCTCAAATTGGGGTGAATAAGCGGTCTAATTTTACTGTTATTGTGGTTTCCACCTTATTTAATAGATAAGCAATTCTATTAGGCCTTGCATTTCAAATTGGAGCGAGTAAGCATTCTAAGGCTACTTTCACACTAGCGTTTCTATTTTCCGGTATTGCGATCCGTCATAGGATCTCAATACCGGAGAAAAACGCTTCCGTTTTGTCCTCATTCATTGTCAGTGGGGACAAAACGTAACTGAACAGAACAGAATGCTCCAAAAAGCATTCAGTTCCTTTTGGTTGTGTTCCCATACCAGAGAGCAAACCGCTATGGGATGCAGAGCTAGACGGTCCACATTGACTAATGGCGTGTCCACATTATTATTAGATAAGCAATTCTATTAGGCTTTAATGGTGTAACACACCTGTCTTATTCTCTTGTTTGTGGCATTTCCACATTGATCTGTTAGCCAAACAGTTACTGTAAATTTGTGTTACAGAGAGGTCTTATTTAACACCCTGTGGGCAGTGCAAATAACTTGATTCTTCGCACAGCAGTTGATTGTCGGTTTTTGTCGGAAAAATTATTCTTTTATCTGAAAAGTTATTCTTTTAGTGAAAACATTAGTCTTGTAGTGAAAAAATTAACCTTTTAGGGAATACATTTGACTTTTATTAAATAAATGAGTCTTTTACCAAATAATTCCCGATCCCTATGACGAATTACGTTGAGCGGGTAACCCGCACCTGTCGGCAAAGGGTAGACACATGATGATTCCTTCATTGCAGCACGTGTGTAGCCCTGGACATGTAAGGGCATCACAGAACAGTTAGTGCTGAATGCCACTTGGCCCTCAAGGAAGATGAACACGGAAGACCTGGGGTCAAATAACTCCTTGTGTTAGGGTTAAAACCAGATGGGCTGAACTTACTGGATGGATCCAACTTGGCAGCTGGATTATTGCCAAACGGGAGGTTTGCCGTTGGTTACCGGAATGAACCACACAAATATCTCGACCCACTGGACCCGAATTCATCGTAGCTAATATGTTTGTTTAGCAAACAAATTAGTCTCCATCTTAATTGCAATCGTTTATGGTCAGAACCACAATGGTATTACAAGACAAATCACTCCACCAACTGTACCCAAATTCATCAGTCCTAGCTACCACGTTCTGTTAGAGAAAATTTTATTTTCCTTAATTCTACGTCGCTGTGCAGTTTAACAAAATTTTAGCCTATGTGGATTTCTCCATGAGATCCGGGATCCCTCCATATTATGAGTTTAATGGTATTTTGCTTTCAACATATAATAGGATTAAAACCAGATGGGAACTTGCTTGATTGGATAAATGGATTATTGCCTATGGGAGGAGTGTTGTTGGTTATTGGAATAAACCACACAAATCGCTTCACCAACTCGACCCAAGTTTATCGTAGCTAATACATTATTTTAGGCAGTGTTTGCCCAGTGTTTTGCATCAGTACTTGAACAGAATTTGCAAGCCAAAAGCAGGAGAGGGTCCAAAACACTGATGAGATGCGAATAATTCCATCACATTTATCTGGTTTGGACATGCTCCTGTTTTGATTAAAAAATACATACAATTGTTATTAAGCTCTCACCAAAATATAGTACAGCCTGCTATACTACCTAGCCGCAGTACTAAAGTATTTCATTAATGTCCGGCTTTATATGTTACACATACACATTTTATTTTAAAATATATAAAGTATATAAAACACTCCTAAAATCAACATAAACATATAACCCACATGAATACTTCATAGCCATCACTTTAAATATTGTAACTTATTTGATCACAGTCCCTGTTAGGGTTCCTGTTGTGGAGCTCATGCAATTGTAGTGTCCCACTAGGTTAATGTGGGCACTACACAAGGGTCAATTGTGCCACGTTGTTCCCCTCCTTCTGTGGGACAGGGTCATTGTATTTTATGTGATGTTTTTATGTGTATTTTTCCTGTTATTTGTGTATCAGGCCTGTCAGGGTGTAGTTCCTCCTCCTAGACAGTAGAGGGAGCTAGGGAACCCCTAGTATAGTCAGGTCCTGTTCAGGGAAAGGTGTGTAGAGTCAGAAGTGAGTGTGGACTTTAGCTAGGCAGCAGCTGAAGTGGAGCTTCTGACATGCAGCTAGATAGCCCAGGCTCCTAGCTAGCCACCAGAAGAAGAGTTTACCTCCTGAAAAACCAAGTTCCCTTAAAGGTGCAGTGCAGAGACAAGTTTATTCCAGCCAAACAGAGAGCTGAAGGGCAGAAGGATATTTCTACAGCAAGGAGACATATACCAGAGGAAGGTTTCCCTACCCAAGGATAAAGCCAGCAATAGGGCATACGGGCCTTGGAGAAAGCCAGACAGGAACTGAGGAAAATACAGGCTTATCTGTAAGTGTTTTTGCCCTCTGAGTATGTTGCAAAGACTTTGCCTGCCGTTTTGTATAAAGCCCGCCTGTGACAACCTTTTTACATGTGGAACTAATCAAAGTCTGTAAATAGTTGTACTGTTTCAGTAAAAGGAAGTTTTGGTTCACTGCAACTTGTGTTCCTCAATTATTCCTACAATAAATCGGTGTGCCACCGTTACCGGCACTGGCGTCACAAACTTAAAGGGATCTTGCCACCGGCACATTAAACCTGCAACACCCAGGGCACCTCACCTACCATCCGGCCTGGTCCCTACTTACAGAGAGTGCCCCAGAGGACCCGTGTGCCAGCCTCTCCATCACAGTCGTACGCCTGCCCATAAAAACTGTGAGTACCAAAAACACCCTCGGTTAGTAACTACCCCTGTGATCTCACCATTTGCCTCACCCTGCAGGGCTGCGTACCGCATATTTTGGCATCACGAACAGGATACGGATATTCCTACGCCATTGTAGAATCTGAACTGTGTTCCATTATTGCCTATAAAGTGATAAATGCCCTATCTGTTTATTTAAAAATTATTGGGCCAAAGAACTGTGAAAAATTGCAGTGTGAAAACTGTATTTTTGTGGACTGCTTACTGCTACTAAAGCCACCACTTGCTGTCAGTGAATGGACAGCCTTATGCTTAAAGATGGCCGCCTAAGCTGACTGAATTTACTGTTGCGCCATCGCTGTATTGTATTGGCGGGAAAAAGTTTGCGCCATCTGCTGAAAAAGCGGGAAGGACTGTATTTTCGCGCCACCGCCTTATCAACTAATTTGCATGTCTAGCCTTAAGCCCCCCTTCCTCCCCCATGTTGGAGTACCTAGGGGGCGGCCTCCCAGAGCAGTGGGAGGTCTTGTCGGAAGTACTGCGAGCCGCCCTGTCGTCCACCAGAGAAGGATCAAGCTTGTTGGAGAGGGAGGATTACTATAATCGAATGGCTTCACCTACCATTAAGTCTGCAGAGCCTGCAATGTTCGACGAGGAAGAAGCACCACCCGCCTATACTCCGGGCTCGGAGAGGCCTTCTTACTCCCCACCGCAGTCGCAGTCCGAGCTAGTTTTCTGGCGCAAATGAAACTAGAACTCTATGACAGCTCTGAGCTGTCGTAGATTTTTGTTTTGGTGCACAGACTGCAGGAAGATGCGCCTAATTTATGATTAGCCGTGCGCCTTGTCATACAGTAAATTAGGCGCACAGGGGATATTAAGACCAGGACAGAGAGCGTTCATCTTGATAAATCTCCCCCTCCCACCAGTGGGATTAACTATAGATTTTGAGCTGAAGTGTCATGAAAAATATATGCATCTTATTCCTGAGATACAGGATTAGTATATAGAATAGCATCTTCAAGAACATGATTGGTTTAGGGAATCACATGTTATGGAATCCTTAATTAAATATACGGTGTGTGTGTTCTTTTAAGGTATTAGAATAGAGGTTTGGTCTATTGGTTGCTGGATTGTGACCAGTGATGAGCGGCAGGGGCAATATTCGAATTCACGATATTTCGCGAATATTTGGGCAAATATTCGTCATATATTCGCGAATTCGAGAATTTGTGATCTCATCACTATTTTCTTGATTGTGAAAATCGGCAATTGGAAAATTTGCGATAAAATTTCGCTATACGAAAATTCACGGTCAACACTACTCCTAAATTCATTGGCCCACAAGCAAGAAGAAGTGAGGGATTATGGGTACTGATAAAAAAATCTAGAATATTCGTGATTACGAAGATATAGCACTATATTCTAGATATTCTCGAATTCTCGAAGTGCCAATATTCGCGGAAAAAAAACACTAATTGTGATGTGGTGTATTTATACACAGACTAAACTGCATTTTTAGGGTGATTTTATTTAAATATATATTATTTATTGACATGTGTATAATGTATTGGTATATTAAAAATTTAAGAATGATTACATTTAATATGGTTTTTGTAAGGTTTTAAATGAATTGATAGTAATTTATGATCCTTGTTCATAAATATGGATGGTAACATGCGCTATACATGTCCTGGATGAATGGGCAAAATGTTGGGTTATGTGATTTGAATAGCGCTTGCTAGTGATATATGCTAAGTAACATAGTAACATAGTATGTCCATCTAGTTCAGCCTGTTAACCTGCAAGTTGATCCAGAGGAAGGCAAACAAAAACTGAGATAGAAGCCAATTTTCCTTCCCGAGTCAAATCAGGCAATCAGAATAACTCCCTGGATCAACGACCCCTCTCTAGTAACTATAACCTGTAATATTATTACACTCCAGCAATAAACATCCAGGCCCCTCTTGAACACTTTAAGTGAATTCACCATCATCACCTCCTCAGGCAGAGAGTTCCATAGTCTCACTGCTCTTACCGTAAAGAATCCTCTATGTTTGTGTACAAACCTTCTTTCCTCCAGATGCAGAGGATGTCCACTAGTCACAGTCCTGTGGACAAATAGATGATGGTAGAGATCTCTGTACTGACCCCTAATATATTTATACATACTGTATTTTATTCAAGCTTTGTGAGTATGGATAATAAAACCTATAGTTTTAAACTTTCCTAGCAGTCTGCACTATCTATCCTTCACTTAATTTCTCAAAGCATTGACATCACTGGAGCTGTGGTCGTGTCTCTCAGTGTGGATACTTAGCACGTGAAGTTACTGAGACCTGTGTTTGAGAAGACCCCAAAGTGATTGGAGAAGAAAGGATAAAGACACTGCTTCTTGCATGACGTGAGATTTACCGTCGCATTTATCCCAGTCAGGTAGTGGTGAGTCCTTGTGATTTCTGTCCTGCTTATTGGCCACAAAATGTGTGAGCTTGGGAACTAACCACAGATCATCTGTGGATGTAGGCTTACTCAAATCCTTCTGATGTAATATCATGTAAGGGCAATATCATCACTTCCAGGACTCTCTGGACTTCTTTACTCTGAATATAGTTCTTAAAGATATTAGCTGTATGTTTGAGGTTGTTATCTTGAAACTATTATTAATTACCGGTAACTCTGTTGGGGAAGATTTATGCAATTTCAATGGCAGTTGCACTTAAATGTTTGCATAAGTTAAATTTTTCTGTTGGCCTTACCTCTTTCTTGAAAAGGGGGCTCGGCGAAGGTGGGATGGGCAGGGTTGGCACATCACCACATTTATTATCTTCTACGCCAGTTTAATAGATTTCAGTTAAGGCACATGGACTGCTGGATGCTATGCCTAATTTCTGATGCCCCGTCATAAATCAGGCACAGCATCCAGGCGTGGATCTGGTTATGATAGCCCAGGTAATGTAAAACAGGCTATAATATATATATATACACTCACCTAAAGAATTATTAGGAACACCATACTAATACAGTGTTGGACCCCCTTTTGCCTTCAGAACTGCCTTAATTCTATGTGGCATTTATTCAACAAGGTGCTGATAGCATCTTTAGAAATGTTGGCCCATATTGATAGGATAGCATCTTGCAGTTGATGGAGATTTGAGGGATGCACATCCAGGGCACGAAGCTCCCGTTCCACCACATCCCAAAGATGCTCTATTGGGTTGAGATCTGGTGACTGTGGGGCCATTTTAGTACAGTGAACTCATTGTCATGATTAAGAAACCAATTTGAAATGATTTGAGCTTTGTGACATGGTGCATTATCCTGCTGGAAGTAGCTATCAGAGGATGGGTACATGGTGGTCATGAAGGGATGGACATGGTCAGAAACAATGCTCAGGTAGCCTGTGGCATTTAAACGATGGCCAATTGGCACAAAGGGGCCTAAAGTGTGCCCAGAAAACATCCCCAACACCATTACACCACCACCACCAGCCTGCACAGTGGTAACAAGGCATGATGGATACATGTTCTCATTCTGTTTACGCCAAATTTAGACTTTACCATTTGAATGTCTCAACAGAAATCGAGACTCATCAGACCAGGCAGCATTTTTCAAGTTTTCAACAGTCCAATTTTGGTGAGCTCGTGCAAATTGTAGCCTCTTTTTCCTATTTGTAGTGGAGATGAGTGGTACCCGGTGGGGTCTTCTGCTGTTGTAGCCCATCCGCCTCAAGGTTGTGCGTGTTGTGGCTTCACAAATGCTTTGCTGCATACCTCGGTTGTAACGAGTGGTTATTTCAGTCAACGTTGCTCTTCTATCAGCTTGAATCAGTCGGCCCATTCTCCTCTGACCTCTAGCATCAACAAGGCATTTTTGCCCACAGGACTGCCGCATACTGGATGTTTTTCCCTTTTCACATCATTCTTTGTAAACCCTAGAAATGGTTGTGCGTGAAAATCCCAGTAACTGAGCACCTTTCTTTCCCATTTTGACATTCAGTTTGGAGTTCAGGAGATTGTCTTGACCAGGACCACAACCCTAAATGCATTGAAGCAACTGCCATGTGATTGGTTGACTAGATAATCGCATTAATGAGAAATAGACCAGGTGTTCCTAATAATTCTTTAGGTGAGTGTGTATATATATATATATATATATATATATATATATTAATATATATATACATACCGGTGTATATATACAGTATAAGCAGACAATAGATGACTCATATTGCAGCTCAGGAGCTGAACTTTTCACGCGCTTAAAGATAATCATAACATATGATCCTTGCAAGTCTAACCGGATTATGTAACATTTGCTTGATTTTTGATGCATTTATACTACCTGTATCTCTTCTTTATCAGGAAACTGATGTTTCTTAATTGACCTAGACTGTGCGTGCCACAGATCTTCAGCTATAAATAGCTGAACATTCCTGCAGAGGCTTACATTTATATTCAGATTAGATTCCAATTGGCTGTATACTAAGTCGTTTTACATACACTATTTATTAGAATATGAAAAAAGGGACTATTTCTTCTCTTGAGCTGAAAGGATCATTTACAGAACCAAAAAAATAAAGTAATATATTTTTTCTTTCTCTTCTTCAGTCTTAGAATAAAGAGGAGTAAAAATAAGCACTGCTGTTGCAAATCAATATTTTTTTCAATGCACCCACAGCCCTAGGCGCCCATATATTCACTAAGTTGCTTAGGGAATTCAAATCCCTCACCCCAGCAGCGCATACATTTGAATGCACATTCAGAAAACACATTCTGTGCTGTGCTGCTATGAGGCCAGGGTTTAAATTGGTGTGATTAATGGCATCCATATGCCTAATTTATTACTGTAATTATTGGGATAATTTCGAGGAGATAAATTGAAATCCATCCGATTTTAATGTAAAAAGCTGTAATTAGTCTGCTTTAGATAGGGAGAAGAAAGCCAATGTACATACCAGAAAAGCCATTAAGCCAATTATAATGTTAGTGAAGCAGAAAATATGTAGCCAGTTAGACTATACCCATGGCCTTAGCCTCGCTGTAGCCTCAGCATGCAGACGTTTCTGTCAAAATCCTTCATTAAATTAATAAACACATCAAGGCAAAATGGAAAAACAAACCTTAATCTACATAACTAATGCACAAAGATTTGGATGGAAGGGTGAGGGAAAAATAAAATGTATTTTCATCCGGCAATTATCATGCAAATAACATAGGAACAAAGTAGAGACAGGTTGGAGAGAGGGGGGAATTGCTAATCGTACAAGCAGCTTCTGAGCAATTCCCAGAAGTGTTAAAACCTGTCCTGGTGCAATTAAAACCAAGCCACAAAAAATAGAAGACAGCAACTGTTATCATCTATGTATTGTCAAATTAATTCAGTGGATTCTAAGATGCCATCTGCATCGGGAGAGAGAGGGTGTCACCAGCTTTACGATCCATCAGGAGAAGTGAGAGTGGTGTTCTGTTTGATAGCTCGGATAATGGAAACAAGATAAGCAATTGCAACAGATACATCATAGATTTTTTTTAGATAATTACCTGACCTGTTACACTGTGTCACTCCACAGCCAAACACACTGCTTTTATGTCAGAAGCTGTACGGGCATTCTTTACTTTGATCATCCAGTATGCTGCAAATGTCAGCATTACTGTATTTTAATTGACTCTGGGGTAGCATTAAAAAGCAACTTCTATTCCAACTGCGTAGGCCTGATGCGAATGACAGCCTGGCATTTGTGAACATTAGGGCATTTATGGGAATGGTGTAGGAACCCTGATTTCTATACGTTACATAACATAAAGAAATATTGTAATGCTCTTTACGTAAGGCCATGACGCCACTGCTTCACTAAGCAGAAGGAAGATGGTCGTCCAAAATGTTATCATGTGAACTCTACTAAGATGTGAGCTCCAGTGTGTTATTTCTAGTTTCACGAAGGACTGAAGCAAAACGTTTTTTGACGTACAAAGTCAAGATGCAAAACTGATGCAGCCATGAGTTCAATGAAATGATTCCAATGACATTTTTGGCTATATACTATAATAATATTCTATATATAGCAGCAACATATACTGCATCACTTTACAACCAGGGGGTTCATGTACAAACAGAGTCATAAATAGCATAGCAGAAAACAAGTCAACAATTAAAACAAGAGGAATGAGGGCCTTGCTCGCAAGAGCTGCATTGGTACCTTTCCAGATATTGTATCTTAACATGAAGATCTAGTTTATGGACCATACTCTGCAACATTCTGAAGCAAAAATAATTCTAGTACACCACCCTTGTCTTCCAGTGTAATATATGAGGCTGTTGCAGGATAGATCAGCCACATGTAAGGATTTTACTCAACATCACCAACGTTAAGTATAAAGTAACATTTTGAGCAATTATGTGCCCTTGTTCCATCTAACTTGCTGTAGTGTAGTACATGTGCCTATGTAAAGCCTTTTTTTCCTCCAACATAGTATAAAAACGTCTGACACTGTTATATGTAAACCAGTTATAATCGTCTATCTTCCTCACTTAGTTGGCCAGTCCTGAAGAAACACTGAATGTCCTAGATCTAGTCAAAGGAACCAGACCTTGACTGTGCTCCTGCTGTGCAGGGTACAGTTTACAGTTTACAGCACATAACATTGATTACCACAACCCCATATTTCAGTGGCAGTTGCAGTGCCTCCTCATAAGATTACTACAATGTTACCAAGAAATGGCGACCACAGTTTTGTGATAACAGAGCCATTTTCACAATCCAATATTGTCACACACAACTGCATCCAAAACTTAAAGGGGTTTTCCAGGCTCCTGTCATTGATGACCTATCCTCGGTGAGGGCCCAATTCCATGCACCCCGATGATCAGCTGTTTCCTTCAACCTTTGGTGCTGAATTAACACTTTGAACAGTACAGGAAGTAGACAGCGCTGTTCAAAGTGTAGTGGCTGAGCCAGGTTACTGCATTTTAGTTCCCCTTCACTTCAGTGAGAGTTGAGTTGCAGTAACTCGGCACGGCCATTACACTTTGAATAGAGCTGTGCTTCCTGCTCCATTTAAGAGCTAGTTTCAGTGCCAGAAGCAGAAAGAGGATAGGTCATAATTTCAGAAGCCCAAAAACCTCCTTTAATCCCTTAGTGACCAAGCGATTTTTTTTTATATTGGCAGGCCAATATCTATAACTCTTTTATTTTTTTTGTCAATATAGCTGTATTAGGGCTTTTTTTTGTGGCATAAGTTGTAGTTTTTAATGGCACTATTTTGGGGTACACATATCTTACTGATTAACTTTTATTAACTCATGGGAGGAAGGGAGAAACAGCAATACCGCTATTGAGTTTTTCCGTTTTTGCCATGCTCATTTTTTGCCATAAGTAACACAAAAACTTTATTGACTGGGTCAGTAATCTTACACTAATACCAAATACACATTTTTTTTTTTACTACTTTTACAGAATAAAATCCCTTTAAAAATAAATAAGAAAATGGTTTTGCATCACTGCCATCTTTATTAGGTTCCAGCTTGCTGTACAACTCATTTGTGGGGTGCTAATGGGAGGCAGAAGGAGTCTGATCTCTGTGTAACCACTTAGATGGCGTGGTAGCTATTGACAGCTTAGACTTGGCCAGCCACCATAACGCTTTTACTTATCCAAGCCATTTTGAGATTGTTTTTCTCGTGACACATTGTACTTCATGACACTGGTAAATTTAAGCAAATATATTTCACCTTTATGTATAAAAAATCCCAAATTTACCAAAAACTTTTTTTAAATTTGCATTTTTCTGCTTTTAAGGCAGAAAGTGATACCTCATAAAATAGTTATTACTTTACATTTTTCATGAGTCTCCTTTATGTTGGCATCATTTTGTAAATGTAATTTGATTTTTTTAGGACGTTAGAAGGCTTAGAATTTTAGAAGCAATTCTTAAACCTATTAAGAAAATTTCCAAAACCCACTTTTTAAGGACGAGTTCAGTTATGAAGTCACTTTGTGGGGCTTTCATAATAGAAATCACCCATAAATGACCCCGCTTTAGAAACTACACCCCTCAAGTTATTCAAAACTGATTTTAAAAACGTTATTAAACCTTTAGGTGTTCCACAACAATTAAAGGGAGATAGAGATGACATTTTAAAATTACACTTTTTTGGCAGATTTTCCTTTTTAATCCATTTTGTCCTGTAACACATCAAGGGTTAACAGCACAAGACTCAATATTTATTACCCTGAATCTGCAGTTTACAGAAACTCCCCATATGTGTTCATGAACTGCTGTATGGGCACACAGCAGGGCTCAGAAGGAAAGGAGTGCCATATAGATTTTGGAGGGCAGATTTTGCTGGACAGTTTTTTGGCATCAGGTCCCCATCACCGGAGCGCGGGCCCGGATGGGGATGGAAATAGAGCCACAGACCCTCTGTATGCTGTGGTCAGCTTTGACCGTGGCATACAAGGGGTTAATCCACCAACATTGCGGTTTGCATTCTATTTCTGGTACCCACTCGATCATCTTTACGTACTAATATGTCAAAGGTCGCCAAGCTCCTAGCAGTCCAATTCCTGCAAGGTTTTCACTTTTCTGTCCCCAAGCTGAAACGAACACTTGTGATGGAGGATCCTGCTTCTGTATAGTTAATCTCTCACGTGGATGTTCCTGTCACTTGGACTATACACAAAAGTTTAAAAACATTATGCATAGAATACAATATGATATAATATAGTAAAAGAAAAAGTGGAGATTAAAGTACTAGCTGAATCATGTATCTTGCATGGGCTTCATGTATGCATAACATCATTCTGTGCAGGCATGTCTATTGTAAGTAAACTGTATGCAATACATCACCTACTCACATTAAATGGCATCTAACTGGTAGTATGTCAGTACAGGTATGATTGGGAAGCCAATGAGTTCATACAAACAGGAGCCCCTTAATGATGTCCATGAATTGTTCTGAGGACTAGAAGAGAACAACATATTATATTCAACTATACTAGATCAAGATAAGCAAAGGAAATGACAAAGACTACAGGTCATTCAATATAAAGGCGTCATATTAGAGTCAAATAATGGCAGTTTGTTAGCTTCTGCAGATGCAAATATGAACTACATGTAATGCTTGCTGTCTGCAGCATCTACCCCCTTTTTTGAGGGTTCAAACTCAATTCTCAAAGATAACTTTTTTCTAAATGAATTCTAGCTTTTTCAGTGCAGCCTTCCATTAAGTGGTAGTACAACGAAAAAAGGTGCTTCATTAAATGCCAAATATTCATTTTGTATTTCTATTCCATGTATACCTAATTACATAGTAACCACTATGAGGGAAAGACCTTTTCCCCTTTGCATTTTAATAGCCTTGCAGCTTGTCCTACATGTATCTTTCTCCAGTCTTTTAAGTGGATTTCTATTGCTGTATGAAAGTAAATTGAAACATGACCAGTTGAAGTGAAGAATTATAAACATAATATTCAATGCCATCCATTGTTATAGAAAAAAAACATAGTTAGCTATATCAATGAAACAAATCTGCCTCTTCAGCAAAGGTTGAGGTTGAAACTAGATCATTTTGGGCATCTACAGAAGAAAATGTGAAATGCAGTCTCATTTACAAACTCAGTTTTCTAATATTTTGTTTAGTTGGAAATGCTTTTTTCTGGTTCTGAGTCCATTATGCCCTACGCTGACTAAAGCAAAACCCAAAATAGCACAACCTAGGATATTGTGCAAATGAGGCATTACATATTGAGATGAAGTCTGTGGTTTATGTAAAAAAATGTGTAAGGTGCGATGGTTGGTAATGGGAAAAACATTTTTTTATTCCGTTCCAGCCTTTTAGCTCACAGGTTAAATGTTACAAGGTCACATGAGAAAAAGACACACAAGACTTTTATGTTCTGCATTTCAACAATTGCCAAATGAAAATATTTGTATGGAGAACCAATTTCACTTTTCCCTTCATGCATTTGTACCTTTGATTTAGAAATGGTTATATATAAAGGTCTGCAGATTGTTATTCTGCCATAACAACATATCAGAGTCACGATGTCACTGGCTTTTATTGCTACAAATAGCAAGTATTGAGTGTTTTTTCAGTGATTGTGAGCCTTTATATGCAAATAGAAAGCCACGAGATTGCAGTTGTACATCACAATAGCATATTGCACTGGTTTCTACTGCCTTATTAGAAATTACATACTTATTAATAAAGTTTTAAAGGGCTTGTTCTTGTTTCTATCCTGTAGATTGAGGATAAGTTGTCTAAATGCAGGCGTACACAACTTTTCTGATCTGAGGGCCACTTTGTCATACTGAACCAATCCCTAGGGCCACAACAAAATGTAAAGGTATAATCCCATTTATGACATTTATGGCATAACAAATGTATATTCCATAAATCTCAAATAGGCGCCAGTTCCACTTCCAGAAGTCCCACCTATCTGGAGCATGGTGGTCCACTTCTACTTCATTCACACTCCAGAATAAAAGAGCTCTTGCATGCTTCTTAGTGTTGATTAAGCACCAAAGTGCTCAGGTGCTCGAGTAGAACACTTCGGGATGCTCGGGTGCTCTACCGAGCACCCGAGCACAATGGAAGTCAATGGAAGAACCAGAGCATTAAACCAGGCACCCTCTGCTCTGAAGAGGGGATGGTGTCTTGTTCACATGAAAAGGTCAGAAATTGATTGAAACACCACTAAAATAGTTCGGGAACAGCATGGAGAGGATGTCTGGAGGCATCTTGGACTCTCAGGTCGCTGCTGGGAACGATGTTGTCCGATTAGTACGCCACTTTTACAGACTGATAATAATACGCACCAAACCAAAGATAAAATCGATTTTAGAGGAAAAATTGTTACGAAACAATCTTTCTGGTATATTTACTTGTATATAAAGTGCAAGTGCTACCAAAAATTACAAGGAAGAGGTACTCCGATACAACCTATATATCACATAAAGGAGGGTCTCATTCACATTGTGGTACAATTGTTCAGGTAGCGGGACTCCTATACTCATAAAGCCTATTCACTAAGCGAAGGGGCTGCCAAAATTACAAGGAACCGGCACTCCAATACACCCTTTATTACACATAAAGGAGGGCATCATACACACCCTTGAAACATTATGATTGATGGCCTGCTGGTGACCCTCTAAAACATTAGGAGCAAGGGCCTGCTGGTGACCCTCTAAAACATTAGGGGCGAGGGTCTGCTGCTGATCCTACCATTTAAAACATAAGGGGTGAGGGTCTGCTGCTGATCTGATCATCTAAAACATAAGGGGTGAGGGTCTGATGCTGAGGTGACCATCTAAAACATTAGGGGCGAGGATCTGCTGCTGATCCTACCATCTAAAACATTAGGGGTGAGGGTCTGCTGCTGAGCTGACCATATAAAACATTAGGGGTGAGGGTCTGCTGCTGAGCTGACTGTCTCAAACAGGCATGCCCAACCTGCGGACCTCCAGCTGTTGAAAAACTACAACTCCCAGCATGCCTTGATAGCATACAGCTATTAGGGCATGCTGGGAGTTGTAGTTTTGCAACATCTGGAGGGCCACAGGTTGAGTATCCCTGGTCTAAAACATTAGGGGCGAGGGCCTGCTTACTTGTATATAAAGTGCAAGTGCTATATATCACATAAAGGAGGGCCTCATTCACATTGTGGCACAATTGTTCAGGTAGTGGGACTCCTACACTTATAAAGCCTATGCACTAAGTGAAAGGGCAGCCAAAAATTAGAAGGAACCGACACTCCAATACACCCTTTATTACACATAAAGGAGGGCATCATACACACCCTTGAAACATTATGATTTATGGCCTGCTGGTGACCCTCAAAAGCATTAGGAGCAAGGGCCTGCTGGTGACCCTCTAAAACATTAGGGGTGAGGGTCTGCTGCTGAGCTGACCATCTAAAACATTATGGACGAGGGCCTGCTGCTGAGCTGACCATCTAAAACATTAGGGGCGAGAGCCTGCTGCTGAGCTGACCCTCTAAAACATTAGAGGCAAGTGCCTGCTGCTAATCTGACCATCTGAAACATGATGGGCGAGGACCTGCTGCTGAGCTGACCATCTAAAACATTAGGTGCAAGGTTCTGCTGCTAATCTGACCATCTAAAACATTAGGGGCGAGGGCCTGCTGCTGATTCGACTATGAAAAAAATTATGGGCAATGGCCTGCTGCTGAGATGACCATTTAAAACATTATGGGAGAGGGCCTGCTGCCGAGCTGACCATCTAAAACATTATGGGTGAGGGCCTGCTGCCGAGCTGACCAACTAAAACATTATGGGCGAGGACCTGCTGCCGAGCTGACCATCTAAAACATTATGGGTGAAGACCTGCTGCTGAGCTGACCATCTAAAACATTAGTGGTCAGGTCAGCTGCCGAGCTGACTCTCTAAAACATTAGGTACGAGTGCCTGCTGCTGATTTGACCATGGAAAAAATTTTGGTTGAGGGCCTGCGCTGAGCTGGCCATCGAAAAAATTATGGTTGAGGGCCTGCTGCTGAGCTGACCATCGAAACAATTATGGTTGAGGGTCTGCTGGTGAGCTGACTATCTAAAACATTAGGGGCGAGAGCCTGCTGCTGATCTGACCATGGAAAAAATTCTGGGCGAGGGCCTGCTGCTGAGCTGACCATCGAAAAAATTATGGTTGAGGGCCTGCTGCTGAGCTGACCCTCTAAAACATTAGGAGCGAGGGCAGCCTGATAAGCATGTTGATATGAAGGAGGAGGAGGAGGAGTAGGACCAGAAAAGGAAGATTTAACCATATACCCATATACCCTTTTTTGTGGTGTATTCAATATTCAATACACCATAAAAGCCACATTTAAAGTGCCTTTATGTTCATCCAATTTCCTCTGGTGGAGTAAAGGAGTCTGGGGAAATCCAGGCCTTGTTCATTTTCATAAGAGTCAACCTGTCAGAATTTTCACTTGACAGGCGGATGCACTTATCAGACAAAACGCTGGTGGCAGGGTAGGCCAGGTAGGCCAGCACCTCCAAGGCATAGAGGGCCAGTTCGTGCCACATATGCAGCTTGGACACCCAATAATTGTAAGGCACAGAGGGATCGTTGAGGACGCTGACACGGTCTGCTAAGTACTCCTTTACCATCTTCCAAAACTTATCTCTTCTTGACACTAGGCCATGCATCAGGGTGAGGTTGCTGGGTGGTGTCATGAAACTGTCCCAGGCCTTGGAGAGTGTTGCCTTGCCTCCGTTAGAACTGCTGTGTGTAGTGCAGGTAATGTTGCTGCTTTTACCAGCGGCCAAAGTTATGCAGAAGATGTAGCGCAGGTAAGATCACTGCTGTCACCAGCGGCTAACGTTATATAGGAGATGTAGCGCAGCTAATGTCGCTGCTGTAACCAGCGGCTAACGTTATACAGGATATATAGCGCAGATAATGTCGCTGCTGTCACTAGCGGCTAAGAAAAAATTATAGTCAATGTCACTGATATTTGGGATGCGGAAACGTTATACAGGAGATCTAGCGCAGGTAATGTCACTGTCCGCAGCATCTACGGAAAAAGTAAACTGGATGTTACAGATATTTTTAGGATGCGCAAAGGTTATACAGGAGATGTAGCCAGGTAATGTAACTGTCCACAGCGGACACCGTCTATGGAAAAAGTACACTGGATCTCACAGATATTTTTAGGATGCGCACACGTTAAACCGGAGATATAGCGCAGATAATGTCGCTGTCCTCATCGTCTACGGAAAAAGTACACTGGAGGTCAGATATTTTTAGGATGCGCAAACGTTATACAGGAGATGTAGCGCAGGTAATGTAACTGTCTGCAGCGGATACAGTGTACGGAAAAAGTACACTGGATGTCACAGATATTTTTTGTATGCGCACACATTAAACAGGAGATGTAGCACAGATAATGTCGCTGTCCGCATCATCTACGGAAAAAGTACACTGGATGTCACAGATATTTTTAGGATGCAAAAACGTTATACAGGAGATATAGCGCAGATAATGTCGCTGTCCTCATCGTCTACGGAAAAAGTACACTGGAGGTCAGATATTTTTAGGATGCGCAAACGTTATACAGGAGATGTAGCGCAGGTAATGTAACTGTCTGCAGCGGATACAGTGTACGGAAAAAGTACACTGGATGTCACAGATATTTTTTGTATGCGCACACATTAAACAGGAGATGTAGCACAGATAATGTCGCTGTCCGCATCATCTACGGAAAAAGTACACTGAATGTCACAGATATTTTTAGGTAGTGCACACGTTACACAGGAGATGTAGCACAGATAATGTTGCTGTCTGCGGCCAAACAATTGCACGCAATTTAGCGCAGGTTGCGCTAATAGTATATATTGCTGCCAGATACAACAATAGTCCTTAAAGGGGTTGTTCGGGTTCAGAGCTGAACCCGGACATACCTTCATTTTCACCCGGATCCGGACATACCCCCTGACTTGAGTATCGGAGCAGTTCATGCTCCAATGCTCGCCTTTGCCTGTGCTTAATCGCGCAGAGCAAAGGCATTTTGGAGACAACAAATACTATACTGCTACAGATGAATCTGGATAGATTAGAGGCTTGGGCAGAGAAGTGGCAAATGAGGTTTAACCAGGCTTTTTTTTCTGGCGGAATGCACCGTAACGGCGTTCTGCCGCCTATTTTCTGCCGACTCGTCCCGCCCCCCTTTAGTTACTGGGCCCATCCATCCCGCTGCTTAGGCCCCTGGGTCATGTGTAGTGGCGTCGCTAGAGGGCCACTACACCCGGGTGCCCCCCCGCTGATTCCCCCAGGTGAATACTAATGAGCGCTTCCATTATGGAAGCGCTCATTAGTACCGAAGGACCAGGAAGCGGTAAACGCTCTGTACTTACCACTTCCTGGTCCTCGGCTGTCGGCTGTGCAGTTCAGAGCACAATTAACTGAGGAGAAAGAAAATTGCAAGCGGCGTCCAGGTGCAGGAGAGGTAAGTGGTTTTTTTATTTTATAAAAAAAATGTGGCTGGTGGGGGCATAAAGGGGGGCTAATCATGAGGCATAATGGGGGGCTAATCATGAGAGGCATAATGGGGGGCTAATCATGAGGCATAATGGGGGGCTAATCATGAGGCATAATGGGGGGCTAATAATGAGGCATAATGGGGGGCTAATTATGAGGCATATGGGGGGCTAATCATGAGGCATATGGGGGCTAATCATGAGGCATATGGGAGCTAATCATGAGGCATAATGGGGGCTAATCATGATGCATAATGGGGGCTGATCATGATGCATAATGTGGGCTAATTAGAGCCATAATGGGGGCTAATTAGAGGCATAATGGGGGCTAATTAAAGGCATAATGGGGGCTAATTAGGGGCATAATGGGGGCTAATTTGGGGCATAATGGGGCTAATGAGGCATAATGGCTTATAATGGTGGCTAATTATGCATATGGGAGCTAATTAGGCATATGGGGGCTAATGAGGCATATGGGGGCTAATAAGAGGCATAATGTGGGCTAATAAGAGGCATAAGGGCTGTTATGGGGGGCTAATGAGGCATAAGGGCTGATATGGGAGCTAATGAGGCATGGGGGCTGATATGGGGGCTAATGAGGCATGGGGCTAATGAGAGGCATAGGGGCTGATATGGGGGTGATAAGAGGCATAATGGGGGCTAATAAGAGGAATAATGGGGGCTAATGAGGCATAAGGGATGATATGGGGGCTAATGAGAGGCATGGGGGCTGATATGGGATTGATGAGAGGCATAATGAGGGCTAATGAGAGGCATAATAAGTGTCATCCACAGATGCCCCCATAACAGTGTGTCTTCCACAGATCCACCATAAAAGTACACCTGCGCACTGACAAGAGACAGAAAGAAGGGGAAAGAATCCGCGGAAGCAAGCAGAGGACGGCACAGCAGACTGAATAGCTTATTTTGTAAGTAAATTGTTTTATTATAAATGTATCCCTGCATACCTCAATTCTCTTGTAAGTTGTTGAAATGTAGAACTACAAGACTCAGCATGGACTGGCAGCCTCCTGGTGCATTTTACTGCTTGCTTTTTATTTAATTCCATACATTTACTTTTATAGCCCCCCCCCCCCAAATTTTACTGGCATCCCTGTTCTCTAAAGGGGCGGTTTTAGGGGGCGGTCCTAGGGGGTGGGTAGGGGGCATGGCCAGGGGAGGGGGGGGGGGGTGAGTTCCACCACCTTTTCTCTGAGAAAAAAAGCCCTGGGTTTAACACTGACAAATGTAAGGTTATGCACATGGGAAGGAACAATGCAAATCACCCGTACATATTAAATGGTAAAACACTTGGTAACACTGACATGGAAAAGAACCTAGGAATTTTAATAAACAGCAAACTAAGCAGTAAAAAACAGTGTCAGGCAGCTGCTGCCAAGGCCAATAAGATAATGGGTTGTATCAAAAGGGGCATAGATGCCCGTGATGAGAACATAGTCCTACCACTTTACAAATCACTAGTTAGACCACACATGGAGTACTGTGAACAGTTCTGGGCTCCTGTGAACAAGGCAGACATAGCAGAGCTGGAGAGGGTTCAGAGGAGGGCATCTAAAGTAATAACTGAAAGATTATCAACATTAGGGTTATTCACTTTAGAAAAAAGACGACTGAGGGAAGATCTAATAACTATGTATAAATATATCAGGGGACAGTACAAAGATCTCTCTCATCATCTATTTATCCCCAGGACTGTGACTGTGATGAGGGGACATCCTCTGCGTCTGGACGAAAGAAGGTTTGTACACAAACATAGAAAAGGATTCTTTACGGTAAGAGCAGTGAGACTATGGAACTCTCTGCCTGAGGAGGTGGTGATGGTGAGTACAATAAAATAATTCAAGAGGGGCTTGGATGAATTTCTGGAGTGTAATAATATTACAGGCTATAGCTACTAGAGAGGGGTCGTTAACCCAGGGAGTTATTCTAATTGGAGTCGGGAAATAATTTTTTCACCATTAAGTGGAGAAAATTGGCTTCTACCTCACAGTTTTTTCCCCCTTCCTCTGGATCAACTTGCAGGATAACAGGCCGAACTGGATAGACAAATGTCTTTTTTCGGCTTTATATACTATGTTACTATGTTACCTATAAAATACTTTCTGTATTGTATTGTATTGTGCAGCAGTTGTGTGCTGTTCTGCTGTGATACCGCAGCTAGATAGAGGGACAAATGCTATTGGAATAACTAATTCCAACTGGTGTGATATACCTGTTGCCCCCCAAAAAAAAAACTGATCGAGGGGTGTGATATACCTTTAATATACCTCCTAACATAGAAAGTTTATTTTAGTGCATTTGTATTGTGCAGCAGTTGTGTGCGGTTCTGCTGAGATACTGCAGCTAGATAGAGGGACAAACGCTATTGGAATAACTAATTGCAACTGGTGTGATAAACCTGTTGACCCCCAAAAAACTGATTAAGGGGTGCGATATACCTGCTTCCAAAAAATATTGATTAAGGGGTTTGATATACCTGCTTCAAAAAAATTGTGATTGAGGGGTGTGATATACCAGCTTCCACCAAATATTGATTGAGGGGCGTGATACACCGGCTTTCAAAAAATATTGATTGAGGCCTGCGATACACCGGCTTCCACCAAATATTGATTAAGGGGTTTGATATACCTGCTTCCAGCAAATAATCAATAAGGGGTTCCATATACCTGTTTCCACAAAATACTGATAGAGGGAATTGATATACCAGCTTCCACCAAATATTGATTGAGGCCTGTGATACACCGGCTTCCACCAAATATTGATTAAGGGGTTTGATATACCAGCTTCCAGCAAAAACTCATTAACGGGTTCTATATACCTGTTTCCACACAATACTGATAGAGGAGATTGATATACCGTCTTCCACGAAATATTGACTGAGGCCGGCGATACACCTGCTTCCACAAATACTGCTCTTCTATAATGACTTTGCCACAGGGTCATTTTGAAAGTGACAGGCAGAGGAAGAGGCAGGCCATTCCGCAGGGGTGGTAGGGGTCGGGCAGGTGCAAAGTGGGAAGTTGGAGAAGGTGCGTACGATTACGTCAAAGGACGCATCAGAGTTTATTGAGTGGCCTTCTGCTTCTGCACCCTCCTCATCCTCTGTATCTGCACCCTACTGTGCACCCCCAAAGACACCACCACCATCATAGCCCCCCCACTCGAGTCAGAGGAATTATTTTCCCATCTATTCTCAGGCCTTACCAATGTGCAGCCATTCTTGGCATCGGATCAGGAAGAGGAGGTAGCTAGAGATCGCCTTGTGGTTCGCCCGGCGGTTGTTTCGCGGCAAACTTTGCTCGTTCGCGACTCGCCGAACGGGCGAACATATGGCGATGTTCACACGTGCTGTTCGCGTATTGCATGCTGCACATATTGCACGAAACATGCGTGGCCTACATTTGCTAACTGTTTGCTGAGCTTAGACTGGAGAAAATGGTTGGAAGCAAGTATAGTGAACTTGAGGATAAACTTCTGATAACTGTAAGTAATTTGACATTACATCACTGTTTTTGATTAAATTTCCCATGCATAGCTGAATGGCAAGATGCAGCAGAAGAAAAAAATCATGCAGGAGATACAGGAGCAGCAGCGGCAGCTGGAAGGATTTCCATGCGCAGCAGCGGAAGCTTGCACTGAAGGTGCAGAGGTTGATGCGCTGCAAGTAAATCAGATGCAGGAGTTGTGTGGCCTGCATGAACTACTTAAAAAGTTGCCATAGACCCATGTTTGGCTCCAACTGTTGAATAAAAACATTTTACAGTTAAAATGTGTGCGTACTTTTTTAATACAGTTATGTTTTCATATTATTTTAAATGATAAGGTTGCAGTAAGGCCCCTTCAGTCTATGGCAAACTCACCATGATCAGGACAGACAGCAGCATCAGAGGTTAATGGTAATGGTGGAATATAAGGCCTACACATAACTCAGCATGATCAGGACAGACAGCAGCAGATTCTTTGTTTGCAGCAGGAATGTGTTCCCAGGAATGGGCCCACACCAGACTGGGGCAAAACACCACAAATAAACTTAGATACCTCTGAGAGAAGCAGGTTCTTCGTCTAGAGTGGGAATGTTCTCTCATGCTTGCAAAATGCTATATTTTCCATTTAAAAAAAAACTTTTTTCTAAGGTATTTTAACTTTGTAGAGCACACAATAAATTTGTACAAATTTAGCTCCACACACCGCCCGCACGGGTCTGCTCTAATTTTCCATATCGGGCACATCGAGTCTGGAGCAGAACACTGTGGTAACGCAGCCTGCCGTGCCGTGTGCTGATTGTTCCAAGCCACAGGGCAGCAGGACTGGTGGGGTTTATCACTGCAGCGGCTCTCTCATCCTCCTTTTGTCTTTAGTTTTTTGGGGAACCCTGGAGTTGTCTGTGGCTAGGGGGAGGAGACCGAGGACGACATTCTCCTGGGCGATGAGCAGGAGCCAGGTCACTCCACTGCTTCCAATTTAGTGCAAATGGGGGCCTTCATGCTCCAGTGTTTGAAGAGGGACCCCCATTGATCCCCCTCTGGTATGTCAATGTCCATGTTGTGGGACTTTTTGCGCACTTCTACTAAGTATTTGGTGACTGCAAATTTGACCTGAAGGTTTTTCAGGTTCGCCTGCCATTAAAGTGAATGGGGTTCGCCGCAAACTTGCGGTTTGTGAATGTTTGATCACATTTGCACCGTCGTGTACGGTCACATCTGGTGCTCCTAGGACGCAAGCATATTGCTCCACAGTGTGGGCTTTTTTTAACTTGTCAGCTGATTACAATAGTGTTGCCATCTGCACCCTGTGCTGTCAATGCATAAGATGCTGTAAGCCCAACACTAACCTAGGGACAACAGCCATAAGAAGGCACCTGGCCTCCCTTCACTGAGCCTAGTAGGAGCAACACCATCAGAACCCACAAAGCCACACTCCCGGTGCTCTACGTCCTGCCTCTTCTCTTTCTCCTCTCTCCTCCTATTTGTCCTCCACTCCACCTTCCACCTTCATCTGGCAAAAGGTAGGCTTCCGTGGCCCAAATGTTCGAACGTAAAAAGTTGATGACGTCAGATAACACTCTTTCCATTGGCTTGTCGGAACTGCTAGCCCACCAACTACTGCCATATAAAGTGGTGGACTCAGAGGCCTTTAGAAAATTTGTGGCCATTGGCACACCACAATGGAAGGTCCCCGGGAGGAAATATTTAACGACTCTCTGTACGAACTCTGCAGCAGGACAGGTTCTTGGGAGCTTGGTGTCTTTTCACCACGCCAGTGGCTGCTGATGCGCGACACATGCAGACTTCTGCAGCCATTTGATGAGATCACCAAACTGGTCAGTCGCAGCCAAGGCGCCATCAGTGACATCGTACCTTACGCCTTCTTTCTGGAGCGTGCATTACATTGTGTCATTAATCAAGCCGTCGAAGAGCAGGAGCCGGAAGATAAGGAATGCAATGCTGATGAATTCCCAGGGGGGGCTACTCCATATGAGACAAGTCAGCAGGAGTCTGAAGAGGAGTCAGAGGAGGATGGTGCCTAAGGGGAGGAGGAGTAAGAGGAGTAAAAAGAGCAGGCTTTAAACTTTTCGGGGATTGCTGGTGTTGTCCATGGCGAGGAGACAGAGGACGACATTCTCCTGGGCGATGAGCAGGAGCCAAGCTGATCCACAGCTTCCAATTAAGTGTAAATGGGGGCCTTCATGCTCCAGTGTTTGAAGAGAGACCCCTGTATAAAAAACATAAAGGGCAAGAACCAGTACTCGGTGGCAACATACTTAGACCCCTGGTACAAACATAAAATGGCAGACATGTTACCAGCATCACAGAGGGCTGTTAGAATGCAGCACTTCCAGGCCTTGCTTCGAGAAATGCTGCATTCTGCTTTTGCGGGCGCTAGCAGAGGAATTTTAACTCACAGAGAAACAGTTGCGGGTTCCAATCCAACAGCACATGCAAGAAGAGGGTGGTTTGAAGATTTGTTTGTTATTTTGGATATGAAATCATTCTTGCAGCCAACCCATCGACAGCCGCCCTCTGGATACAGCCTCAGGGAACGCCTAGACCGACAGGTGTCCAACTACATTGGGTTAATGGCTGATGTGGATGCTCTGAGTAGCAAGGAACCCCTGGAATACTAGGTGTGCAGGCTTGACCTGTGGCCGGAGCTGGCACAATTTGCCATGGAACTCTTGGCTTGCCCCTTGTCACTTGTCCTGTCCAAAAAGACATTAAGGGCAGCAGGGGGATTGTGACCGATAAGCGCACTTGCCTATCTCACGACAGTGTGGACTACCTCACATTTCTAAAAATTAATGAGCCATGGATCTCGGAGGAATTCAACTCCTGTGACGACTACGTTTAATTGAATTTCCTCATGCCAGCCCATACATATCCGCCACCAGTCAGAACAAAGTATGGTCCCTGTCTTATGTAAATACAGCGGCATAAAAGGCCTTATCTGTCCGGTGAATGCCTAATGTTTGGGGCCTGTACTCCACTGGCCTGCAGTAAAATTGGCATCCAATGACTGTCTAATATACCTCCAGCTACATAATCGCTTGATCTTTTCTGTACGGTGAATACCTAATTGTTGGGGCCTGTGACGACCACGTGTTATCGAATTTCACCTATTATTATTTGGGGTTTATTCAAGAGGGGGATTTCGTTAGCCATGTTTTCAATCCAATTTTATAATTTTTTGTACTTTTATACATATGTATTTGACATGTATTTGTACCGGCCTACGGTAAAATTGTTATCTGATGACCGTCTAATATACCTCCAGACACATAAACACTTGATATTTTCTGTCCAGTGAATGCCTAATGTTTGAGGCCTGTACTCCACTGGCCTGCAGTAAAATTGATATCCAATGACCGTCTAATATACCTTCAGCCACCTAATCACTTGATCTTTTCTGTCCGGTGAATGCCTAATGTTTGGGGCCTGTACTCCTGTGGGCTACAGTAAAAATGTTATCCATTGACCGCATAATTTACCTTGAGCCACATAATCACAATTTCTTTTATGTCAGGTGAATACCTAATTTTTAGGGCCTGTACTCTCGTGGCCCAAAATAATTTTTTTCTAGGCTCCAACACCCTAACATATTTTTTGTTGGATTTTTTTTGTCATTGAACTATTTGTGCACTTTTAGTAAGTATTTGGTGTCTGCAAATATGTCCTGAAGGTTTTTTAGGTACGCCTGCCTTTAAAGTGAATGGGGCCCGCCACGAACTTGCGGTTTGCGAAAATTTTATCACGTTCTTTTGATCGTTTTCGCGAATCGTCCTGGCCGATATTCGTGAATCACTATTGTTTACTGCAGTGCTGCTTCCACTGAAGTGAATAACCAGCTCCATCCATGAAACACTGGGCGGCACTGTGGGGTTCCAATGCCAGGTGATCAATGATCTGCCTTTTGAGGGGTGCCGAACTACCTCTGATCAGATATTGAACTTTTCATAACTGCAATTCTCATGAATGAATAGTTTTTTTTTTATAAATAACTGCATTCTCATATTTTTCAAGTTTTACTGCTGAAGATAATTTTGAGTGAATAATAATAACGATAATAATAATAATACTAACAACAATGTCCATCATTGTAACCCTCATGATCAGTTGGTAAAACTAACACACTTTTTGTCTAAAGAGAACTACCGTAGTTATTATAAGGAATACTTTTAAATAATTGCTTCCATTTATCAAGTGAGAAAAGAAACAGATGTGTAATAATAATAATTCTAACAATCTTTAAATTGATACTTTTCTATGGGTGATTCATTGCTTATTTTTAGACTTGCATATGTTCTCTCACATTTACATGCAATTTATAGGATTGTATATCATACGCGTTATTGGATAAACCTGAAAAGAATGTAAAACACGTATCACCTACTGGTATTGCCTAGTGTTATGGGGCTTCTTACTAAAGCAGTCAATCCTCTTGCTTCCCCGAGCAGTAAAATGAAGCTCAAGCACATGGGGAAAACGCAAGGAAAACCAATGAGAAAATGTTTCCAAAACAGAGAAAGAATATTGGAAGCTTTCGCCACAAGCAAAGAAAATTGTTTTACTTACATTTAAAAGTTGAAGGCTATTATTAATTTACACTGTCTTAGGTGTATGCTGATAACCTTCAGGGTGAACAATTTCTATGATTTATACCTCTATCCCGATTAGCTAAGAATGTACAAACAAAATCAATTGTACTAGGTAGTACACAAAACAGTAAAATTCCTTTACACTGGCATCAGTATGGCACTTACTTTAGAGCAAAACTGACCGATAATCCAGAATTCAGAATATCACAATAGTTGAAGTGGACCACTTCAATTCTTACCAAAAAATGTATAAACTTATCAAGAGCATTTTTTATGTTTTCATTTTTTTTTTTTTTACAAGTCCCTTAATATCCATGGCTTAGCTACAAATGCCCATGCAAGTAGCAAGCCCATATATATATATATATATATATATATATATATATGTAAAAAACAAAGTACAGCAGCACTCCTATGAGTTGTTCCGAGGACGTGGAACGATGATTATAGAGCAAAAAAAATAAGGTAGCACTTCGGTCTTCCAGTGAATAGGTGGATACTTTATTACACCCAACAGCAATGCAGCATTTCAACTCTCTCAATGGAGCCTTTGTCAAGCTAGTGATAGTAGTGCTCAGACACATATAAATACAGCTGGATACATAAGTGTTTCATAATTGATATTAAACATGTTAACATGAGAATAAAGTGAATACATGATTGTAAATCAAATCCTATAACGTTAAAAACATCTAAAAAACATCAAGTGCTTACAGTGATGATGATGTTAAATTAATACATAATCTTGATTAAATAATCTTGTGCATATACTATAATTACATATAATTAATTCATTAATCATTAATAAGGTGTGCAAAATAGATGATTAAAAGATAATTTAAAAAGGACAAACCCTAGCATGATTGGCTCCATGCGTCACCCTGTTGGTGTCCCACGATGTGCACTGCGCATGCACTCGCAGGCGTCGAGCTCTCGCAAGAATTTCACCTGCGCCGCGCATGCGCACAACACTTGTGTCTCCTGCTGCACCAGTGCGTGAATCTAAATTCACCTTAGATAAGGTTAAGTTACATGTGAATAGTCATTTTTCGCCGTCCATTAACCATGTTGCGCTGGATACATTTATGAATGCGGTCAGACTAGATCTTGAGACATTGAAAACGACAGAACAGGATAGATTGATTGTTAAGAGGAATCTATCATCCATGGAGACCAAAGCCCTGAAGGAGTTATCTGATAACCCCGATCTGACAATTAAACCTGCGGAAAAGGGAGGGGCAGTGGTCGTCATGGATACTAGTGACTACATGGATGAAATTAACCACCAGTTGAGTGACGGGAGTATATACTGGGAGTGTATACTACAGGGTGACCCTAAGTTTAGGTTTTTGAGAAAGATACGGATGGCACTGGATTCAGCTAAGGAGGGGGGGGGGGTACAATAGATGAGAAATTGTACTCATTTCTCTATGTGGATCGACCAAGAGCTCCGGTATTGTATGTATTGCCAAAAATGCATAAAACACTTAAATCTCCACCAGGTCGACCTATAGTTTCCGGTGTATCCTCTCTTTTCTCACGGATTGCTATCTTTTTAAATAAGGTCTTGTCCCCTTATGTACATGTAGCTAAATCATACATACGTGATACTTACAATCTCAATGTTGCAAGTATGATAAGTAGGGATGAGCGAACTCGAACTGTATAATCCTATCCAGCCAATCAACAAGCGTCATACTACTTGCCCCAAGAGGCCATCACAGCCATGCCTACTATTGGCATGGCTGTGATTGGCCAGTGCAGCATGTGACCCAGCCTCTATTTAAGCTGGAGTCACATAGCGCTGCTCTGATCAGTGTAGGGAGAGGATGCAGCTGCTGTTAGGGCGAGATTAGGCAGTGATTAACTCAGCAAAAACACTTCATTCAGTGATCGATCTACAGCTGTGGATCATTGAACTGCTGCTATTTAATTGCTCACTGTTTTTAGGCTGCCCAGAGCGTTTTTATTTCACTTTTTTCTGGGGTGATCGGCGGCCATCTTGTGTCTTGTGGTGCGCCAGCACAAGCTGCCACCAAGTCCATTTAACCATCAATAGTGTGGTTATTTTTTTGCTATATCCTACAATAGGGGCTTGGCTGTGCTTGCTATTTTATTGAGGGGTGAAATACAATTGCCAAAATAGCAGTACCCTAAATCTGGTGTTTCAGCTGTGGCTAGTCAATTGTAATACTGTCTGGCAAAGGATATATTTTTGTTCTGGGTTGAAATACAATTCCCAACTTAGCAATTCTCTAAATCAGTGGTTTCTGCTGTATCAGGGCTACTTTAAATCTATCCATAAAAGGGTATATTAGATTGAAGGTGCGGATAGTGTCATCCTCAATAACATCACACGCTACCGTGCATTTCCAAGTCTAATTCTGTCCGTAAACGTATACCTGTCACCCAGCGCCTAAATACTAGGCCTAAAATTTATATTCAGCTAAATCTGTGGTTATTGCTATGGCTGGTCAAGTTATTTAGTGTCCGTCAAAGCACAGTTTTATTCTGGGTTGAAATACAATTCCCAACTTAGCAATTCCCTAAATCAGTGGTTTCTGCTGTATCAGGCCAAGTTTAAATCGATCCATCAAAGAGTATATTAGATTGAAGGTGCGGATAGTGTCATCCTCAATAACTTCACACGCTACCGTGCATTTCCAAGTCTAATTCTGTCCGTAAACGTATACCTGTCATCCAGCTCCTAAATACTAGGCCTACAATTTATATTCAGCTAAATCTGTCATTATTGCTGTGGCTGGTCAAGTTGTTTGGTGTCCATTAAAGCACAGTTTTTGTTCTGGGTTGAAATACAATTCCCAACTTAGCAATTCCGTAAAACAGTAGTTTTTGCTGTATCAGGCCAACCTTAAATGTATCCATAAAAGGGAATATTAGATTGAAGGTGCGGATAGGGTCATTCCCAATAAATTCACACGCTTCCATGCATTTCCAAGTCTAATTCTGTCCGTAAACGTATACCTGTCATCCAGCGCCTAAATACTAGGCCTACAATTTATATTCAGCTAAATCTGTCAATATTGCTGTGCCTGTATTAGTGTAATACGGTACCTAAATAGACAGCCAGATAGTGTTAGGTGTCTGTAAAAAAAGGCCTGAATTTGAATTCAATACATTGGGCCAAATGATATTTTTATTAATGTGGTGAACAGTAACAATGAGGAAAACATCTAGTAAGGGACGCGGACGCGGATATGGTCGTGGTGGTGTTAGTGGACTCTCTGGTGCTGGGAGAGGACGTGGCCGTTCTGCCACAGCGACATGTCGCAGTGAACCAACTACCTTAGGTCCCAGTAGCCGCCAGAATTTACAGCGATATTTGGTGGGGCCCAATACCGTTCTAAGGATGGTAAGGCCTGAGCAGGTATAGGCATTAGTCAATTGGGTGGCCGGCAGTGGATCCAGCACGTTCGCATTATCTCCCACCCAGTCTTCTGCAGAAAGCGCACAGATGGCGCCTGAAAACCAAGCCCATCAGTCTGTCACATCACCCCCATGCATATCAAGGAAACTGTCTGAGCCTCAAGTTATGCAGCAGTCTCTTATGCTGTTTGAAGACTCTGCTTGCAGGGTTTCCCAAGGGCATACACCTAGCCCTTCCTCAGCGGTGGAAGACATAGAATGCACTGACGCACAACCACTTATGTTTCCTGATGAGGACATGAGAATACCACCTCAGCACGTCTCTGATGATGACGAAACACAGGTGCCAACTGCTGCTTCTTTCTGCAGTGTGCAGACTGAACAGGAGGTCAGGGAGGAAGACTGGGTGGAAGACGATGCAGGGGACGATGAGGTCCTAGACCCCACATGGAATGAAGGTCATGCCACTGATTTTCACAGTTTGGAGGAAGAGGCAGTGGTGAGACCGAGCCATCAGCGTAGCAAAAGAGGGAGCAGTGGGCAAAAGCAGGACACCCGCCGCCAAGAGACTCCGCCTGCTACTGACCGCCGCCATCTGGGACCGAGCACCCCAAAGGCAGCTTCAAGGAGTTCCCTGGCATGGCACGTCTTCAAACAATGTGCTGACGACAAGACCCGAGTGGTTTGCACGCTGTGCCATCAGAGCCTGAAGCGAGGCATTAACGTTCTGAACCTTAGCACAACCTGCATGACCAGGCACCTGCATGCAAAGCATGAACTGCAGTGGAGTAAACACCTTAAAAACAAAGAAGTCACTCAGGCTCCCCCTGCTACCTCTTCTGCTGCTGCCGCCTCGGCCTCTTCTGCTGCTGCCGCCTCGGCCTCTTCCTCCGCCTCTGGAGGAACGTTGGCACCTGCCGCCCAGCAAACAGGGGATGTACCACCAACACCACCACCTCCGTCACCAAGCATCTCAACCATGTCACACGGCAGCGTTCAGCTCTCCATCTCACAAACATTTGAGAGAAAGTGTAAATTCCCACCTAGCCACCCTCGATCCCTGGCCCTGAATGCCAGCATTTCTAAACTACTGGCCTATGAAATGCTGTCATTTAGGCTGGTGGACACAGACAGCTTCAAACAGCTCATGTCGCTTGCTGTTTCACAGTATGTTGTTCCCAGCCGCCACTACTTCTCCAAGAGAGCCGTGCCTTCCCTGCACAACCAAGTATCCGATAAAATCAAGTGTGCACTGCGCAACGCCATCTGTGGCAAGGTTCACCTAACCACAGATACGTGGACCAGTAAGCACGCAGGGACGCTATATCTCCCTAACTGCACACTGGGTAAATGTAGTGGCGGCTGGGCTCCAGGCGGAGAGCTGTTTGGCGCACGTCCTTCCGCTGCCAAGGATCGCAGGGCAACATTATTTGCCTCCTGTTGCCTCCTCCTCCTACTCGGCTTCCTCCTCCTCTTCTTCCACCTGCTCATCCAGTCAGCCACACACATTCACCACCAACTTCAGCACAGCCCGGGGTAAACGTCAGCAGGCCATTTTGAAACTCATATGTTTGGGGGACAGGCCCCACACCGCACAGGAGTTGTGGCTGGGTATAGAACAACAGACCGATGAGTGGTTGCTGCCGGTGAGCCTCAAGCCCGGCCTGGTGGTGTGCGATAATGGGCGAAATCTCGTTGCAGCTCTGGGACTAGCCGGTTTGACGCACATACCTTGCCTGGCGCATGTGCTGAATTTGGTGGTGCAGAAGTTCATTCACAACTACCCCGACATGTCAGAGCTGCTGCATAAAGTGCGGGCCGTCAGTTCGCGCTTCCGGCGTTCACATCCTGCCGCTGCTCGCCTGTCTGCGCTACAGCGTAACTTCGGCTTTCCCGCTCACCGCCTCATATGCGACGTACCCACCAGGTGGAACTCCACCTTGCACATGCTGGACAGACTGTGCGAGCAGCAGCAGGCCATAGTTTCAGCTGCAGCACGCACGGGTCAGTCGCACTGCGGAACAGCACCACTTCACCACCAATGACTGGGCCTCCATGCGAGACCTGTGTGCCCTGTTGCGCTGATTCGAGTACTCCACCAACATGGCCAGTAGCGATGACGCCGTTATCAGCGTTACAATACCACTTCTATGTTTCCTTGAGAAAACACTTAGGGCGATGATGGAAGAGGAGGTGGCCCAGGAGGAGGAGGAGGAGGAGGAGGAGGAGGAAGAGGGGTCATTTTTAGCACTTTCAGGCCAGTCTCTTCGAAGTGACTCAGAGGGAGGTTTTTTGCAACAGCAGAGGCCAAGTACCAATGTGGCCAGCCAGGGCCCACTACTGGAGGACGAGGATGAGGAGGAGGTGGAGGAGGTGGAGGAGGATGAGGATGAAGCATGGTCACAGCGGGGTGGCACCCAACGCAGCTCGGGCCCATCACTGGTGCGTGGCTGGGGGGAAACGCAGGACGATGACGATACGCCTCTTACAGAGGACAGCTTGTCCTTACCTCTGGGCAGCCTGGCACACATGAGCGACTACATGCTGCAGTGCCTGCGCAATGACAGCAGAGTTGCCCACATTTTAACGTGTGCGGACTACTGGGTTGCCACCCTGCTGGATCCACGGTACAAAGACAATGTGCCCACCTTACTTCCTGCACTGGAGCGTTATAGGAAGATGCGCGAGTACAAGCGCACGTTGGTAGACGCGCTACTGAGAGCATTACAAAATGTCACAGGGGAACAAGTGGAAGCCCAAGGCGAAGGCAGAGGAGGAGCAAGAGGTCGCCAAGGCAGCTGTGTCACGGCCAGCTCCTCTGAGGGCAGGGTTAGCATGGCAGAGATGTGGAAAAGTTTTGACAACACGCCACAGCTAACTGCACCACCACCTGATACGGAACGTGTTAGCAGGAGGCAACATTTCACTAACATATTGGAACGGTACGTGTGCACACCCCTCCGCGTACTGACTGATGGTTCGGCCCCATTCAACTTCTGGGTCTCCAAATTGTCCACGTGGCCAGAGCTAGCCTTTTATGCCTTGGAGGTGCTGGCCTGCCCGGCGGCCAGCGTTTTGTCTGAACGTGTATTCAGCACGGCAGGGGGCGTCATTACAGACAAACGCAGCCGCCTGTCTACAGCCAATGTGGACAAGCTGACATTCATAAAAATGAACCAGGCATGGATCCCACAGGACCTGTCCATCCCTTGTGCAGATTAGACATTAACTACCTCCCCTTAAGCATATATTATTGTACTCCAGGGCACTTCCTCATTTAATCCTATTTTTATTTCCATTTTACCATTATATTGCGAGGCAACCCAAAGTTGAATGAACCTCTCCTCTGTCTGGGTGCCGAGGCCTAAATATCTGACAATGGACTGTTCCAGTGTTGGGTGACGTGAAGCCTTATTCTCTGCTATGACATGAAGACTGATTCTCTGCTGACATGAAGCCTGCATCTCTGTTATGGGACCTCTCTCCTCTGCCTGGGTACTGGGGCCTAAATATCTGACAATGGACTGTTCCAGTGTTGGGTGACGTGAAGCCTGATTCTCTGCTATGACATGAAGACTGATTCTCTGCTGACATGAAGCCTGAATCTCTGTTATGGGACCTCTCTCCTCTGCCTGGGTGCCAGGGCCTAAATATCTGACAATGGACTGTTCCAGTGTTGGGTGACGTGAAGCCTTATTCTCTGCTATGACATGAAGACTGATTCTCTGCTGACATGAAGCCTGAATCTCTGTTATGGGACCTCTCTCCTCTGCCTGGGTGCTGGGGCCTAAATATATGAAAATGGACTGTTCCAGTGTTGGGTGACGTGAAGCACGATTCTCTGCTATGACATGAAGACTGATTCTCTGCTGACATGAAGCCTAAATCTCTGTTATGGGACCTCTCTCCTCTGCCTGGGTGCCGGGGCCTAAATATATGACAATAGACTGTTCCAGTGTTGGGTGATGTGAAGCCTGATTCTCCGCTATGACATGAAGACTGATTCTCTGCTGACATGAAGCCATATTCTCTGCTATGGGACCTCTCTCCAATTGATATTGGTTATTTTTATTAATTTCCCTATCCACATTTGTTTGCAGGGGATTTAACTACATTTTGCTGCCTTTTGCAGCCCTCTAGCCCTTTCCTGGGCTGTTTTACAGCCTCTTTAGTGCCGAACAGTTCGGGTTCCCATTGACTTCAATGGGGTTCGGGACGAAGTTCGGGTCGGGTTCGGCCGAACTTCTCGAACCCGAACATCCAGGTGTTCGCTCAACTCTAGTCATTTCTAGTTTGATTGTTTTGTGTCATCTTTCCCATCCAGGTTCTGTGCGAGCAGGCTGCTCCTATTTCCCCACTTCACCATCTCAGGGAATTCAGGGTTTTGTGAGCCCAGGCTGGAGGACACATCACACCTACCTTCAAGGTCTGTATGTGTCCAGAGACTGGTTGGTGCGTTATCTGTTATGCACGCCCGCCATGACATTATAATCCGCCATACTGTGACTGCCATTACTCAGCGCTTTTGTGATGGCATCAATTGATGCACTGGTTGACCGCTTGCAGGGTTTATCCCTAGAGGTTGCGGATCTGCGTAGTTCGGTCACACAGTGTCAGAGGGTTCTGGCATCAGGTACAGGTCAAATTGGTGGGGAGCATAAAGTCGCTGTTCCTGAGAAATTTACAGGGGGTACGGATGATTTTTTCGTCATGCAAATTGTACTTTCAAACGCGTCCATTTTCGTCAGGTAATGAAGATCAGAGGGTTGGTATCATCATGAATTTGCTTAAAGGGGACGCGCAATCCTGGGCTTTTTCTCTGTCGCCCGGTTCTCTGACTCTCCGGACGGTGGAGGAATTTTTCAAAGCCCTGGCATTGATTTACGATGACCCAGATCGGGTCTCGATGGCAGAATCAAAATTGCGTAACCTACTACAAGGTAAACATACTGCAGAGAGTTACTGCACAGAGTTTATTAGGTGGGCTACTGAGTCGGGGTGGAACGACCCCGCCTTACGTAGTAAGTTTTGTCAGGGGTTATCTGAAAGTTGAAAGATGCCCTGGCTTTTCATGAGTATCCGGATACTCTAGAGAATGCAATGTCTTTGGCTATACTGTTGGATAGACGTATTAGAGAGAGGTGTAAGGGTCCCTCCGTGCAGGGGATCCCTCCTGCGTGTGGTTTTGTTGCACCTACTGCCCATGGTGATATTACTTATAACTCTGGGGTAGGGGAGGAACCCATGCAGTTAGGTCAGATATCTTGCCATTCTGATAGTAGAGACTTTAGAAAGGTGCACAATCTATGTTACTATTGTGGAAAGAGGGGTCATTTTTTTTTTGTCTTTATGTTAAACCACAGGTGGAAGAGAAAAAGAAAAAAGAAAAAAAAAGAAGGAGCGTTTTGCGTCTGCTCCCATTCTGGTGCAGCCGGATGTGTCTCAGCCATTCGTGGTGGAGGTTGATGCATCAGAGGTGGGGGTTGGGGCGGTGCTGTCACAGGGTTCATCTCCTGGCAAGTGGGTCCCGTGTGCCTTCTTCTCCAAGAAGCTCTTGGTCGCCGAGAGGAATTATGATGTTGGGGATAGGGAGTTGTTGGCTATCAAGCTGGCCTTTGAGGAATGGCGTCACTAGTTAGAGGGGGCGTCTCACCCCGTTACGGTGTATACAGACCATAAGAATTTGGCTTACCTGCAATCTGCCAAGCGTATGAACCCTAGGCAGGCCAGATGGTCACTGTTTTTTACCAGGTTCAATTTCGTGGTTACCTTTCGCCCAGGGGTCAAGAACGTCAAGGCAGATGCCTTGTCTCGCAGCTTCCCTTGGGGAGGTGATTTAAAAGATCCGGTGCCGATTTTGGCGGATGGGGTGGTGATCTCCACTCTGTACCCTAAATTGGAGATGGAGGTGTTGGGAGCCCAGGAGGGGGCTCCTGGTTCTTGTCCCCCAGGGAGGTTGTTTGTTCCTGAGGGCCTACGATACAAGGTGTTCAAGGAACATCACGATACTGTTCACGCTGGACATCCTGGTGGTAAGTCCACCTGTGATCTGGTGTCCCGGAGGTTCTGGTGGCCAGGGTTACGTAAGAGCATTGAGAATTACGTGACAGCTTGTGAAACCTGCGCTCAGTCAAAGGTTGCTCATACTCGACCGCCTGGTTCACTTCTTCCATTGTCTATTCCATCTCGTCTATGGACGCATTTGTCTATGGACTTCATTACGGACCTGCCGAGTTCCTCCGGGAGAACAGTAATTTTGGTGGTAGTCAACTGTTTCAGTAAAATGTCTCACTTTATACCACTAACGAGTCTGCCTAACGCTAAGACTCTTGCGCAGATTTTTGTGGATAATATTGTGAAATTGTCAGAACAGAAAGGTATAGGACGGCTCACCCCTGTGTTGGTGATGTATAGGTGCTCCAAACTAGTGCGACACCCTACTCACCAGGTTAGACAAATGTATATAAAGTGAATGGGCACTCTGATAGATGGAGTCACATACAGAATCAATACCAAATTTATCCAATTTAATAACACAATAGAACACTATAAGTATAAAATCCTAGCATAGATTACCATATAGAATATAAAATAATATTAATATTAATATATTAATAAAATAATATTGTGAAATTGCACGGTATTCCTTTGGATGTGGTCTCTGATAGGGGCACGCAGTTTGTCTTCAGGTTTTGGAGGGCGTTCTGCTCTCGGCTTGGCATTCAACTTTCATTCTCTTCGGCTTTTCATCCGCAGTCGAATAGTCAGACGGAGCGTACTAATCAAAACCTGGAGACCTACTTGAGGTGCTTTGTGGCTGAGAATCAGGAGGACTGGTCCTCATTCTTGTCCTTAGCAGAATTTGCGTTGAATAACCGTAGGCAGGAGTGCACGGGTAAGTCGCCATTTTTTGGCGCATACGGTTTCCATCCTCAGTGTGGTACCTTTTCTGGGTCTGGTTCCTCCGGGATGCCAGAGGAGGAGAGATTCTCTTCTGCCTTGTCCTCTATCTGGCAGAGGATTCAAGGGAATTTGGAGAGTATGGGTGAGCGGTATAAGCGAATGGCTGACAAGAGACGTATGACTGGTTCGGACCTGTGTGTGGGTGATCTGGTGTGGTTGTCCACTAAGAATATCAAGTTGAGAGTGCCGTCTTGAAAAAACTGGGTCCAAGATTTATTGGTCCGTATAACATTTCTTTACTAAACAAATACGTGAAACCGGTTTGAACCATCGCCATTGCCTCCTCCTACTGTTCTAGTCGAGGGAAACTTGGAGTTAGAGATCTCCAGGATTCTCGACTCGAGAGTTCTTCGGGGTTCCCTTCAGTACCTGGTACACTGGAGGGGATACGGTCCTGAGGAGAGGATGTGGGTTCCGCCGTCAGATGTCAACGCCAGCCGACTGGTGAGGGCCTTTCATAGGTCCCATCCAGATAAGGTTGGTCCGGGGTGTCCGGAGGTCACCCGTAGAAGGGGGGGTACTGTTATGCCCCACTCTGACGATGTGCGGAGGTCGGCCAGGATAGCAGCACGAAGTTAGTGTTTGTTTTGGTGCCGTGCTGGATCCGCCTCTCATCAGGTGCACTAGGTGGAGTCATTCGTTTACATGGCACTCCAGCCAAGTGGTCTGAGCGGATTATACTAATCATTATGGTCTGGGAAGCTAGGAGGGAAGGTTGGCTGTCTGTTCCTGCTCTGGAAGATAAGTTTAATTTCTAGTTTGGTTGTTTTGTGTCATCTTTCCCATCCACGTTCTGTGCGAGCAGGCTGCTCCTATTTCCCCACTTCACCATCTCAGGGAATTCAGGGTTTTGTCAACCCAGGCTGGAGGACACATCACACCTACCTTCAAGGTCTGTATGTGGGCTGGGCAGTGCGGGGAAAGAGGTCAGGGATTAGCTAGGAGGTGACCCTTCCCCTGTCTCTCGTCCAGAGCCTGGTTGGTGCGTTATCTGATATTCGGAGTCCACGCCCACCGTGACATTATAATAGTGTTTTTTTAATAACAGAATATAACAGCAGTATCTAACGCGTGCATTTCACACCGACAGATGCAGCAAATGCAGTAAATTTAGAATTTGCCCAAAATGGGTGTTTTTTTAAACCTAAAATATTATTACAGTATTTCAAGCTTGTATTTAACACTGAAAAATGCAGCAAACGCACCAGATGTAGGGTATTTCGAAAAATGGGTGATTTTTTTAAACCCAGAATATTATTGCGGGATTTCAAGCTTGTATTTCACACTGACAAATGCTGCAAAGGACCCAGATGTATGGTATTGCAAAAAATTAGTTTTTTTTAAAACCCAGAATATTATCGCAGTATTTCAAGCTTGTATTTTACACTGACAGATGCAGCAAAGGCCGCAAATTTTGTATTTTGCCAAAAATGTGTGTTTTTTTAAACCCAGAATATTATTGCAGTATTTCAAGCTTGTATTTAACACTGAAAAATGCAGCAAACGCCACAGATGTGGGATATTGCCAAACATTGGTATTTTTTAAACCCAGAATATTATTGCAGTATTTCAAGCTTGTATTTAACACTAACAAATGCAGCATAGGCCCCATGTGTAGGGTATTGCAAAAAATGGGTGTTTTTTTAAACCCAGAAAATTATGGCAGTATTTTAAGTTTGTATTTCACACTGACAAATGCTGCAAAAGCACCAGATGTAGGGTATTGCCAAAAATGGGTGTTTTTTTAAACCCAGAATATTATTGCAGTATTTCAAGCTTGTATTTCACACTAACAAATGAAGCATAGGCCCCAGATGTAGGGTATTGCCAATAATGGGTGTTTTTTTAAACCCAGAAAATTATGGCAGTATTTCAAACTTGTATTTCACACTGACAAATGCTGCAAAGGCACCAGATGTAGGATATTGCTAAAATTTTTTGTTTTTTTTTATACCCAGAATATTATTGCAGTATTTCAAGCTTGTATTTCACACTGACAAATGCTACAAAGGCACAAGATGTAGGATATTTCCAAAAAATGGTGTATTTTTAAACCCAGAATATTATTGCAGTAATTCAAGCTTGTATTTCACACTAACAAATGCAGCATAGGCCCCAGATTTAGGGTATTGCGAAAAATTTGTGTTTTTTTAAAACCCGAAAATTATGGCAGTATTTCAAACCTGTATTTCACACTGACAAATGCTGCAAAGGCTCCAAATGCAGGGTCTTGCAAAACATGCATGATTTTTTTTAAACCCAGGATATAATTGCAGTATTTCAAGCTTGTATTTGACTGTCACAAATGCACATATGCTGTGCTGGTTCACTGAACTTGCATTTAATAACCGCCGACGTCCACCTAACTAACAAATGGCTAAAAGTTATTTTTCTGTGTCACTGGGCTCAGTGCAGGGTAAAAAGATTGTGCATTGCACCCACAAAACAAAATCTATGTAGATCGCTGAGTTAACAAGCAATTCTGATTAAAGATTCTTTCCAATTCTCTCCCTCACAGCAGCAGCATCCTATCCCTACACTAATTAGAGCAGAGTGACGTGCAGCGCTACGTAACTTCAGCTTATATAGAGGCTGGGTCACATGCTACACTGGCCAATCACAGCCATGCCATTAGTAGGCATGGCTGTGATGGCATCTAAGGGCACATGAGTTAAACGCTTGTTGATTGGGTGCTCTACAGCCTTTCAAAAAGCGCCATTAACTCACCACGCACTGAACCCAAACCCCAACTTTTACTGAAAAGTTCGGGTTCGGGTCCGAGGTCCAAAAATCCTAAAGTTCGGTACGAATCCGAACTTTACAGTTCGGGTTCGCTCAACCCTAGTCTCTAGCACAAAAGGTTCAACTTGCAACAGAAAGACTAAATATATAATTACTACACAAAAGGTTCCAGGAGAGCAGGGTATTTTTAATGTTTTACTAGTTGTGTACAGTAACAAAAAAAATCTAAATTTCAGTTTTTTGCAGATACCGTATATCCAACAGATTTTTTTTCAGGTCATGGGTGGTCTAGTTTTTTATGATTAAATTAATAAGGCAAAATTGAAATCCTTCGAAGTAACCATAGTAGGACCTGTATACTTTGAATCTTTAGTAGTATCACAATGCTACTGTTAGTCAGGAATATGTCTGCCACTAAAAACTTTAGTTTTATAAGCGCAGTAGAGGAGCGATTGTTTATCTATCGATGAGCAAACCAGACAAGATACATTTTTCACCAAGTTCACCAAATATTTTGAGAGAGAAAGATTTCTTAACCATATACATGCGTTGTCGAAGTGGTACTCTTTCTCATTATGAAGAGCCCATGATATGCTCTTTCTCCCCAAAAATGGGGTTTGCCTGAATCTGAAAAGTTTGGACTGAACCAATTTTACAAAAGGTAAAATGCATTTGTTTTACACATTGGTTCAGGTATCTCCTAACTAAATAGTGCCTGCATGGGCCAGTCATCAGACAATATCTGTTTATGCACAGATATGAAATGCATTTGAGATAATTGAGTGTGTGTGTGTGTGTGTGTAGGGGGGGGGGGGGGTTAAGTTGAAAGAATCAGGATCTGAGGAATGATGTAATAGAGGGTGAAAGGAGAAAGGTTAGGTTAAGAAATATTTCAGACCACCCTAAAAAGATGTATTTTTAAAGCTGTAGATGATAACCTATTTGTCTGGAGTAGCGCATTTCAGAGAACTGATGCAGCTTGAGAAATGTCTTGGAGATGCGAGTGAGAAGTTTGGGTTATAGAGAATACCTGTCTTAAATCATTGGGAGAAAGAGACCTCCTGTGGCCCACCAAATTTACAGAAACTAGTGTAAATTATAGATAAAATCTACACATACTTCTAGCTGTCATATATTCTACTTTCTGATACACGGAAATCCACAAAATGCACAAAATGTATTATGAGGCCTGTAATAAATTTGACACATCTTACTCCACTGCACTTTTTACTAAGACTGGAGTATGAGAAGTAGAGTGGTCTTAGGAAATCTGTCCAAATATGTTCAATTTTTTAAACATTTAGTTTCACATAAAGAGATGCCACTGAAAGCCATATCTGCTCATAGTTTGTCCATTGAGGCACTGTTCAGAGAAAAGAGTAGAGAACCTAGGACTAAATATTTATGAACAGCAAGGGGAAGAGGGAAGTAAGTACAACCAGTAAGATGTAGATTTCTCTGTACCTCATCTGCTGAACTTTGGCAAATCAGTTGTTCTGCATTTTCTTTAGCTGACTGTCAGTTAGTGACCTAAGATAATGTTGTACACATTTGAAAGCAAACAATACTGTACAAATATCTAGTTTTCATACCAAGTAGTCATTCTCATAAAATATTTGTCGGACAAATGCCAAATATCCTATCACCTTTCCCAAAAAAAATTTGCTTAGTGATGAATTACAGTGTCACAAAGTGCTTTTTTTGTAAGTAGCGGGTGCAATGACAGGAAGCTGCAATAGCGCCACCCCCGTCATTGTACCCCTCTGATGCCGTGTTCACACATGATTGCGGCATCTGAGGGTAAAATCAACAATAAATTGTTTTTTTTATTAAACTTACCACCTCCATTTGCTCGCGATAGGCCGGCTGGCAGTGGGAGAATACGCCATGATGCCGGCTGGCGTGGTGACGTATGACGTCATCACACCAGTTGGTGTGATGATGTAATCTCGTACCGCATGGGATTTTGGCCGAGATCTTCAAGCAAGATGGAGGCTGGCAGCCCATCGCGAGCAAATGGAGAAGGTAAGTTTGAATTTTTTTTTTTTATACTATTTCAGACTAAATCGACTCACTGACATGAAGCACGAGGAAATTCGGCTTTAAAGCGAATCAAATTTATCCTGAAATTCGGATAGAATTCCACTTTGTGGGATTCGATTTGCTCATCTCTAATAATCACCATAACAAACACAGTGTTAGCAATATGCAGGCATATAACAAGCAGTGGGGACATGAATGAGGGCATGATCTTCTATTTCCACCATTAAAGGCTACCATTGCTGTACTACCTTCTCTGTCTGTCCTTGTCCAGACCTCCTTGTGTGTTGTGCTCCGATTCTCTTTTGTCTGAGTCTGGTGCAACATGCTGTGTTGCTCTGTGCACTGGGTAAGCCTCACTGACAGCTGCTGATGAGGGTAGCCACCAGTTCCCAGCCAGGAAGGAGTGTTCATTATTATGGTTATGGTGCCTAAAAATGCTCAGCATAGAAAAAAGAAAAGCTTTCCTCTAAAGTACCGGGAAAGTAGATTGTTGTAGGGATATTTATTTAGTATAGATGCACAAGGAGTCCACTCTGAGTGCATAGCGAGGTTATGTGAGAGAAGCCTTGTCACTGACACCCTCCTTGAGCTGAGTACTGACTGGGTTGTAGGCTTGAGTTGAGTACTTTCAGTTGAGTATTAACTTAGTTGTAGGCAATATTCTTAAAAGTAACCAAAGTCAAATTAATTATTGACCAATGTTGCAGAAGAGTTGTACAAGTGTATATACTGTAATTGAGCAGTCCATATAGAGATGGTAACCCACTAACAAAGACTTGGACTGAGACTGTGTTGGTCACAGTGTGATCTGGGACCATACTCTAGTGTTTAGAATATTTTAGGTTTTGTGTTAGAAGTTCCATATCATACAAGTTTCCAGCCGGCACAAAATATGTTGTGCCATTTTGTTAGCAGTGCTGAAAGAATAGAGTGAACTATAGTTTAAGTCCCGCTGTATTCATGAGTATAGCATTTACCCTGCCTCTGCTGCCGTTTGGGTCAGTGATTGACAGGTATGTGTGTATGAGTGCATGCACAGCAGCCTTTCAATCATTACCCTCACAGGCTGAAGGCTTAGAGCAGAAGTGCACAACCAGAGGCCCGGGGGCCACATATGGTCCTTGATACTATTCTGTGTGGCCCCCAACCATATGGTGACATACATGTATGCCTATGTCTTGTTGCTGCTCACATGTATTTTTCATGTATTCTCCCTTTAGTTGGGATTTGTGAAGGTGTAACCAGACATTTATGGTATATACTGAATGTACAATACACCATAAATACAGTATTTCAGTTGGTAATACCCCTTTAAGATTTATTTTCGGCCCTTGGGATTGCTTCAGTCTGAATGTATAGCCTCCAGCCAAAAAAAGCTTGTGCACCCCTGGCTTAGAGAGTGAGAACTAAATAAATCCAGACTTAATTATGAGTACAGACTTTGAGTTCACTGTATTCATTCAGCTATACTTGTAGTAAAACATGTTTTGTGCTGTTTCAGCTTCTAACAGTTTGGACCTATAGCTATTATACATGAATTAATCTGGCAAGACTCACTTTAAGCTTGTTGTGCCTTTTCATGTGTTGTGACCACCAAGCATTTGAGCATATGTTCAATAAAATGTTCACAATGCAAAAAACACACAATTGTCTGTCCCTGCTTCACCCTATTCACGCCTGTATGGGTTTTAAGCCTCTGTATGTGACGAAGAATATTTTCATCCACTTACATTAAGCAGAAATCTTGAGATCTGTGAGAAATAAAAACACAATTTGTATTAGTAAGTTGTAACTTTTTATTTATTGTGCAATGCGGTAAGACCACATACAAACGACTACATATGATTATTCATGATGTATATACACTAACACAAGAATTCAAGATATTTGTGTTGATCAATGTCAAGCATGGAGATGTTAGCTACAGTAAATTTATTAAATAAGTTTTCATATTGTAGCAAGCTGTCAGCTGTCTTTGATATTTTGCCTTCTCTGGTGACTCATCAGTGCAGGTTGTCTTCAAGCCTGAAGCAGTCTCAGGTGTAATACTTGATACAGAAATCCACATGCCAAAAATGTAAATTAAAAAATGATGTCAATAATGTTTTATCAGTGTTCAACTAGCTTTTCTGTGAAAATGACTGGCTTCTTAGAGGATAGATTTTCATTGGAAATGTCAGGTAAAGAGTTGCAATGCATTATCAAATTGCCATTTGGAACAGCGAAATTATAGCATTCCGTTAGAAAAATCTGACTATTCAGGTCTTATGAATTGCAACAGAAATGTATTGCACAAGTGAGCTAAAAAAAACTGCAGTCGCGTTTTTTTAAGTTTAAGGATAAAAATGCTGCACCAAAAACATGTCAACCATTGTCCCCTCAACATAACACGGCTTTTACTATAAACATACAGTAATTTCAGAACCAATCTTATTTTTTTTAAATAAATGAAACATATTGCGAAATATAAATGAAAAGGTAGATTCTAGCTATTTTTGTGGATATATAACAATCCTAAATCCTTCATTGGTACATGTACTAGATGCATAAACAATTTTATTGGATTCCTGTCCATGTGTGTACATGTACCAATAATGGATAGAACATTTTTACATATCCACTATAAGGGCCTATTCTTTTGCATTTATCTATACCCTACTCAAGCGGTTTCCTGGCACCAGCGTGGAAGATATGACTTGCAGGGTAAGGACACTATATGTCTTTATATATATATATATATATATATATATCTGCATGTTACAAAATGTGTTAAATATTCAGAATTCAACTACCTTCATGTTTTGGTTTAATTACTTGTTTATGGGATTCTCAGGCAAGAAAGTCATTGGTAGCTTCATCCGGATAAAATGATTGAATAGTCATAGAATATGCTAAACAAACTTTCATCTCCGGCTACCTAACCTTGCAAAACAGAGGTCAAAGGACCTGAACTCTCCAAATTAGTAGAGGTCAGTTAAATGAGACCCCCACCTATCAGACATTTAAGGATATTCAAATGTTTAAATGTCTAAGGTTGGAAAGCCACAATGCAGTCTTATGGTGGGTTTATTGGGCCAATTATCTGAAACGAACATAACTATGAGTGCTTATTCTGACAACAGTCCTGTTTGAATGTGTTGATGACTATAAAATGAATAATGGTGGACGAACATCGAATGGGACGATCGCTCAAACGTGATCAAATGTTCGTGAATTGCAAGTTCACTGCGGGCCCATTCAGTTTAATGGCAGGCGAATCTGAAAAACCTTCAGGTCATATTTGCAGTCACCAAATACTTACAAGAAGTAAGCAAATCGTCCCACAACATGGACAGTGACATACCAGAGGGGGATCAATGGCAAAAATTCCCCCCCAAAATATGTATTTTAATCAGGGGCCATTTTCATGCATCTTAAAGGGAAATTCTCAGAAATGTGCCCTGCCTAGAAAATTTTTACTTTAGGCCACGGGAGTACGGGCCTTAAAAATTAGGCATTCACCTGACATAAAAGAAATTGTGATTATGTGGCTCGAGGTACATTATGTGGTCAATGGATACAGATTTTATTGTAGGCCACTGGAGTACAGGCCCCAAAACATTAGGCATTCAACGGACAGAAAAGAACAAGTAATTATGTTGTGGCTAGAGGTATATTAGACAGTCATTGGCTATACATTTTACTGCAGGCCAGTGGAATACAGGCCCCAAAAATGATTCATTCACCATACAGAAAAGAAAAATTGATAATGTGGCTGGAGGTACATTAGGCGGTCACCATATAATAATTTTACTGTTAGCCAGTTAGATTGCATGCCCCAAAAATTATGCATTCCTCCGTACATAAAAGATCAAGTGATTATGTGGCCGGAGTCATATTAGACAGATAATGGATATCATTTTTACTGCAGGCCAGTGGACTACAGGCCCCAAAAATAATTAATTCACCGTACAGAAAATAAAAATTAATAATGTGGCTGGAGGTAAATTAGGCAGTCACCGTATAATAATTTTACTGTTGGCCAGTTAGATTACAGGCCCCAAAAATTATGCATTCCTCCGTACATAAAAGATCAAGTGATTATGTGGCCGAAGTTATATTAGACGGATAAGGGATATTAATTTTACTGCAGGCCAGTAGACTACAGGCCCCAAAAATAATTCATTCACCTACAGAGAAGAAAGATTGATAATGTGGCTGGAGGTACATTAGGCGGTCACCGTATAACAATTTTACTGTTGGCCAGTTAGATTACAGGCCCCAAAAATTATGCATTCAACGTACATAAATGATCAAGTAATTATGTGGACTGGAGGTATATTAGACGGTTAATGGATATCAATTTTACTGCAGGCCAGTGTGCTACAGGCCCCAAAAGTTAATTATTCACAATACAGAAAAGAACAATTGATAATGTGGCAGGAGGTAAATTAGGCGGTCACCGTATAACAATTTAACTGTTGGCCAGTTAGATTACAGGCCCCAAAAATTATGCATTCAACGTACATAAATGACCAAGTGATTATGTGGCCGAAGTTATATTAGATGGATAATTGATATCAATTTTACTGCAGGCAAGTAGACTACAGTTCCCAAAAATAATTCATTCACCTACAGAAAAGAAAAATTGATAATGTGGCTGGAGGTACATTAGGCGTTCACCGTATAACAATTTTACTGTTGACCAGTTAGATCACAGGCCCCAAAAATTATGCTTTCAACTGGATGGACAAATGTCTTTTTTCGGCCTTATGTACTATGTTACTATGTTACATAAATGATCAAGTGATTATGTGGCTGGAGGTATATTAAAAGGTCATTCAATATCAATTTTACTGCAGGCCAGTGTAGTACAGGCACCAAACATTTGGCATTCACCGGACAGTATAGAACAAGTACTTATGTGGCTGGAAGTATATTAGACGGTCATTGGATATTAATTTTACTGCAGGCCAGTGCAAATGGATGTTAAATACATATGTTTAAAAGAACAAACAATATTAAATTGGATTAAAAACATGATTAATGAAATCCCCCCCTATTGAATAAACCCCAAATGATAATAGTTGAAATTCGATAACACGTGGTCGTCACAGGTGTTTAATTCAATCGAGGTCCCAAACATTAGGCATTTACCGGATAGAAAAGGCCTTTTATGCCGCTGTATTTACCTAAGACAAGGACAATTATTTGCTCTGGGTGGTGGCGGATATTTGTGGGCTGTCATGAGGAAATTCAATTAAATGTGATCGTCACAGGTATTAAATTCCTCTAAGATCCATGCCTTATTTCTTTTTTAGAAATGTGAGGTAGTCCAAACTGTCGTGAGCTAGGCGAGTGCGCTTATCGGTTACCATCCCCCTGCCGCTCTGAACGTCCTTTCGGACAGGACACTCAACCACGGGCAAGCCAAGAGTTTCATGGTAAATTGTGCCAGCTCTGGCCACAGGTTAAGCCTGCACACCCAGTAGTAAATGGATTCCTCGCTTCTCAGAGCGTCCACATAGGCCGTTAACTCGATGTAGTTGGACACCTATCGTTCCCTAAAAGCTGGATCCGGAGGGCGGCTGTCAATGGGTTGGCTGCGAGAATGATGTCATATCTGAAGTGACCGACACATCTTCAAACCGCCCTCTTCTTGCATGAGCTGTAGGATTGGTACTCACAACTGTTTCTCTGTGGGTGGAAATTCCTCTGCCAGCACCCGCAACAGCAGAATGCAGCATCTCTCGCAGTAAGGCCTGTAAATGCTGCATTCTGACATCCCTCTGTGATGCTGGTAACATGTCCGCCATTTTGTGTTTGTACTGGGGTCCTGACTAAGTTGCCCTCCAGTACTGGTCCTGGCCCGTTATGCTTTTTATTACAGGGGTCTATCTTCAAACACTGGAACATGAAGGCCCCCATTTGCACTAAATTGGAAGCAGTGAAGCGGCCTGGCTCCTGCTCATCGCCCAGGAGAATGTCGTCCTCGGTCTCTTCCCAACATCCACGGACAACACCAGGGATCCCAGATAAGTTTAAAGCCTGCTCTTCTTGCTCCTCCTCCTCCCCCAGGCACCATCTTCCCCTGACTCCTCTTCAGACTCCTGCTGACTTGTCTCAGATAGAGTAGCCCCCCTGGGAATTCATTCAGCACTGCAACTTCCTCATCTTCCTGCTCCTCAACGGCTTGATCAATAACACAATGCAATGCACGCTGCAGAAAGAAGGTGTAAGGTATGATGTCACTGATGGCGTCCTAACTGCGACTGACCAGTTTGATGATCTGATCAAATGGCCACAGAAGTCTCCATGCATCACGTATGAGCAGCCTCTGGTGCAGTGAAAAAAAAACAAGCTCCCCAGAACCTGTCCTACCACAGAGTTCATACAGGTAGTTGTTAACGGCACGTTTCTGCTGGAGAAGCCTATCATATCAAGCATATACAAGGTGGAGTTCCAGTTCGGGCAATCACAAATCAGACGTCTGACAGGCAAGTGGTGTCGCAGCTGAATGTCAGCAAGGCGAGCCATGGCCATGTAGCATCTTCTAAAATGGCCAGAGATTTTCCTGGCCTGCCGCAAGATGTCCTTGACCCCGGGGTATTTAGCAACGAATCGCTGCATGACTAAGTTCAGGACGTGTGCCATTCTCTGCACATGTGCCTCTTTGCCCAGTTTCATCTTGCTCAGCAGATTGGCACCGTTGTCACACACCACTTTACCAACTGTCAAAATAAACAGGGTAAGCCACTGATCAGCCTGTGACCGCAGAGATGAAAGCAGTGCAGGACCAGTGTGGCTCTTGGATTCCAGGTACAACAGCATCAGCACAGCATGGCAACGTCTCACCTGGCACGTTGAATAGGTTCTGGGGAGCTTGGGGGGTGCAGCGGAAGAGGCGATAGCAGTGGAAAAGAAGGAGTCAGCCGGTGCCACGGGTTACATGCTTAATGGCAGTCAGAAGGTTCACCCAGTGGGCAGTAAACGTTATCTTCCCTGCCCGTGTTTGCTAGACCACGAGTCTGTGATCAAATGTATATTAGCACCGACACTTTGTGCCAGAGATATATTAACTTGCCGATGAACATGGCCAGAAGGCCTCTGATTCCACCAATTTGTAAAGCAGTAGTTGGTGGGCTAGCAGTTCAGACAAGCCAGCGATCAGCCGTAGAGCAAGAGAATTATCCGGCGTCATCATTTTTTTATGCTCGAACATTTGGGCAACGGAAGCCTGCCTTGTGCCAGATGAACGCGACGACAGCGCGGTAGAAGGTGGAGTGTAGGACAAATGGGAGGAGAGAGGATAAGGAGAAGAGGCAGGAAGAGGCACCAGAAGTGTGGCTTTGTGGGTTCTGATGGCATTGCTCACCCTGGGCTTGGTGATGGGAGACCAGGTGCCTTCTTAAGGCGGTCGTCCCTAGGTGATTGTTGGGCTTATCGCGACTTATGCGTTGACAGCACAGGCTGCAGATGGCAACACTATTATCAGCAGCTGAGATGTTAAAAAAGCCCACACTGCGGAGCCATGTACCGGTGTACTGGGAGCACAAGATGTGACCGTGCATGGTGAATGGCTCGCTCTAGATACATTTGCAGTCTGGTTTTTGGCTGCCTGCTTCTCCTCCCTATCTGCTGCTCCGTCTCCTACTCTGAACTCACCTCCGCTTCCTCTCTTGTGCGCACCCACGTCCATAGACAAGTCATCATCGTCACCTTCACCAACACTGACATTAGAGTTTTCAGAGTAGGCAGCAACAGCGGGGACCACCCTCCTTGGGCTGATCTGGGTACTGTCGTCAGACCGCTGGTTGGCGGCCGTTGCTACCGCCTCTTCCTTATCCGATGCCAAGAATGCCTGCGCATCGGTAAGGTCTGGAAATTGATGGGAAAATAATTCCTCTGACTCGAGTGGAGGAGCTATGGTGGTGCTAGTGGTGGTGGCGGTGTCTTTGGGGGTGTACACAGCAGAGAGTGAGGAGGGTGCTGATACAGAGGATGAGAAGGGTGCAGAAGCTCTTCTGGTGCGTCCTTTGATGTAATCGCACGCACCTTCTCCAACTTCCCACTTAGGCTCGGGCCTGGTGCACCTGCCCGACCCCTACCACCCCTGCAGAATGGCCTGCCTTTTCCTCTGCCTATCATTTTAAAAATTACTCTGTACCAAAGTCATTAGAGAACGTCAGTATTTGTGGAAAAATAAATACAAAATTAATTGTGACACAAGCGGAGGTGAAAGAACGAAAAAGGATAAATTCCTGCGTGATAAGCAGGACTATGATCTCAGGAGGGTTTTTGATTGGAACATACAACGGAAAAAAACAAACAGAAGAAGATTTAGTCGCCAGCATGAAGTGGGGGTTGGACTACTGATTCTGACTCCAGCGTATCAGATGATATGGGTCAAATGGTTGCTGGGGGTGATAAACCAACTGAACACCCTTTAGACGATGCACCAGAAGGAGTCGTAGGAAGAAACGACACTTGAAAATCCTCACGCCAGAGCAGACAGATCTCATGGAGGCATTAGTATCTCCATGTAGAGCTAGCCCCCTGACTATTGTTGATAATGTGGTTATTAATTTGATGGGGTATGAACTGTCTCCAGACTGTATCTCAGTCCTCAACAGAGGGCTGGGATACAGTCTCGTTGAACAGTTTGACCCTGTTATGTTTGAGGTTGATCTGTATTAAGCCGCCAGGAAGTTGCATTTACAAACAATGTTCCATGATAAAAACAAATCAGAGGTCCCGAAAAAAGAAGGTGAAATACCATTGCAATCTGATCCACCAGCCTTTAGCATTAATACACAGCTTGATGAGAATGAATTATTATGCCTGGAGTTTCTGACTGGGACTGATTTTGATAACCCGGCCGAGACGGATCTAGGGCATTTTAAAGGAGGTGTTGGATCCACGTTTTGTCCCCCTATTCTGGCTGGCAGTGTTATTGACAATTTTCACCAGCATGTTTTGCAAGAAATAAGGGCTATTGTTTACCCCCAGGTACAAGAAAATATCACAAATGGGGAGAAAAGAGCCCTTGATTGGTTAAAATCACATGATATTATTGTGAAGCCAGACAGCTAAGTGATCAGTTTACAGATGAAAGATTAAAACAGGATCCAGTTGCATGCATTCAGAGTGAGTTAAAACAGTTGGTATCCAAGTACGTTGCCATGGCTTTTCTCCCAAGTAAGTTCTTGGAGAAATTAATACCTCCTCATCCTATGAAACCCTCATGGTATTTCATACCCAAGGTGCATAAGTCACTGAGCCATCCCCTGAGTCGCCCTATTGTGGACACGATTGGCTCAGTGACAGAACCATTGTCCCAGTATGTTGACTGGTTATTAAGACCAATATTAAGTAGTGCCCCAGCTTACATCAGGGACACTAATGATTTCCTCCTCTCTTTGAAGCTATTTCATTGGCAGGAGGGTTATCAACTAGTGTCCCTGGATGTGGAGAGTTTATACACACGCATACCACACACTGAAGGGGTAACAGTAGTTATTGAGGTTTTACAACAAGCAGGAAAGAGCCCTCTTTACTGTGACTTTGTGCAGGAAGCCTTGTTGTTTATTCTAGAGAACAATGTCTTTAGGTTTGGAATGAACTGGTATAGACAAAAAATCGATACTGCAATGGGGACTCCTGTCTCCTGCACTTTTGCGAATATGTACCTCGCTAGATTGGAAGATAAGTGTATTTTCAATACCAGCAATCCTTTCCTACAGTACATTAAATTGTTCCTACGGTTTGTGGATGATGTTTTTATAGTTTGGTCCGGCACAGAGAACCTGTGTAGGGAATTTGTACAGCACCTCAATGAAGAGAATTGTATGGCGATGAAATTCACGATGAATTTTGGGGGTCCACATTTGGAACTTTTGGATGTGTCTGTCGCGGTTTGTGGCGGAAAGTTGGTCACGGAGGGCTATCACAAGCCCACAGGGACCAACTCTCTGCTACACCACGACAGTTTCCATCCATATCCCATCAAAAATCGGTGCCTTATGGGCAATTTATCAGGTAGAGGCGCATAAATAGCAAAGATGAAGGATATATAAAACAAGCACTGCATTTGAAAGAACAGTTATTGCAGAGAGGCTATCCTGAACATTTATTGGATGAGAACATAAAAGAGGTTGAGAAATTGTCCCAAGATGAGTTATCAGTAGGAAAAAGAGGGATCGGTAGGAATGGGCAACAGGAAAATAAAAATAACAACAAAAAGAGATGCATATTTTCATTTAAATTTAGCCCAATGGCTAATTCTATATGCAAAGCAATATTTAAGCACTGGGATATCCTGAAAAAAGATGGGAGTCTGAAAGGCATAGTGGATGATAAACCGTCAGTCACGTATAGACGGAGTCACACAATAAAAGATAGGATTGTGAGATGCAGATTTTTGGGAGAAAAAAGATTAATTGGTTACAGGAGAGGTTGCCGGCTGGTAACTATAAATGTGGCAGTTGTTCGCTATGTGAAAACAATTGCCAAAAAAAGATTGTCAAAATTGGTCCCATCACAAAAAGGATCACTAGTTTCATAAACTGTTGAAGTACTTATGTAGTATATGTTTTGATGTGTGATTGTGGCCACTTCTATGTCGGAAAGACCATCAGATGTTTATTTGAGAGGATCAGGGAACACTTTAACTCTATAAAGATGGGAAAAGGTTGCATGGCGTATCTCAGCAGAACCGCACGCAAATTCTGCACAATACAAATGCACTATATAGAAATTATATTATAGGTATATCGCACCCCTGCCTCAATCAGAATTTTTGGGGGGCAACTGGTATATCACACCAGTTGCAATAAGTTGTTCCAATGGCGTTTGCCCCCCCTGTATAGCTTTATTATCTCAGCAGAACCGCACACAAATTCTGCACTATATAGAAATTATATAATAGGTGTATTGCACCCCTGCCTCAATCAGATTTTTTGGGGGTTAACTGCTATAGCACACCAGCTGCAATTAGATGTTCCAATAGCTTTTGTTCCTCTGTATAGAACGGCACACAACTGCTGCACAATACAAATACACTATAATATACTTTCTATGTTAGAAAGTATATTGTAAGTATATTACAACCCTTAGTATGTCACACCTATCGATAGCACACCTATATAGACTTTTGTGGCCCTATTAGCTAGCATTTGGTGTCCCTATACTCTCTAACAGTCTGTCCCTGCTCCACACAGCAACCTCTCCCTATACTGGCAAAAAACTGAAAGTAAAATGTCGGCCATATCGGGTTTATTTATAGGGTAGGGGTTGTTTCCATGTGCTGAAATGTCTTAATTGGATGTCCTGTCCCACCTGATGGATGTGTCATGGGTCAAAGTTCTGCACAATGCAAAGAATATGGTGCCGGCTGACATCGCCATATGTTCGCCTGTTCAGCGAACAGCGAACGAGCAAAGTTCGCTGCGAAACGACCGCTGGGTGAACCGCAAGGCCATCTCTATCAATGAACTAACAAAACGCTTATTCACTGGGTAAAATGATCTTTTGCGTAGCACATTATATCATTGTTTCCCGGCAGCAGGTTGTGCTGTGTAAACAGTGATCTGCTGCCCAGAAACAATGAATCTATATGTTGATGAGGAATTTCAGTAGCCATTGCGTGTCCCCATTCAGTGAAGGTGATCACTGTATGTAACTATTCACCTTCACTGAAGACCAGGCAGTTATCGGGATATCAGCATAATTGTCTGCTCACTTGGCCCATGTCAATGGACCTTTACGATAGTACTGTATTATGTTTACAGTTTTATCTATATTACAGCAGATAACATTAATTATTAAGGGATTGAATAACATCTGAAGATTCATGGAAGGTCATTATAGCAAAATCTGCCCTCCAAAAGCCATATGGTACTCCTTCCTTTCTGAGCCCTGTAGTGTGCCAATACAGCAGTTTATGTCCACATATAGCGTGTTTTTGTACACTGCAGAATCAGAATAATAGATATTAAGTGTTAGTTTCACTGTTAACCCTTGCTGTGTTAAACACAAAGCTTGTAAAACAAAGCTTGTAAAGTTAGTTTTGAATAATTTGAGGGGTTTCGTTTCTCAAATAAAGTCATAGATGGGTGGTTTCTATTACGTAAGCCCCCCAAAGTGACTTCATAATTGAATTGGTCCTTAAAAAAGTTGCTTTTGGAGAGCTGCTGCTATATGTAGCTATCAATCTGGAGTGCTATGTATTACACAACTTGTAATGTTACAGGTTTCAGTTGCCAGAGAACAAAGACCTATACTTGATTAACTGCTTTGCAGCCAGTAATGAACATGGACATTGCAGTGGGGTCCTAGTTCCTACTATGAAACATACATTTTTGCCATGCTGATCTCACGTGTGCTGTCGGTATACCCATGAGATCAGTGGCAAGAGAGCACAGGCCTGCTACCGCGGCAACAGCCAGAAACAGAGATAACCCTGATTCTGGTAGTCAAACTCCTTAGATACTGCTGTCAACATTGGTATCTAAGCAGTTAGACAGAGAGAAAGGGCTCCTCTTGATAGCCCAATAGTCCCCCCATGATAAGATGATCATGGGGTGTTGACGGGTTGTCATGTAAGCCGGCATTCCTGACAATGTCCTATGTGTCTGTTATTTGCAAACCCTATTAGGCTCTACTAAACGCAAGGTCTACTAGACTTCTTGTCAATATACAACAGTATAATACTGACAGAAATATTGCAGTATATTATACATAGCAACAAAGTCCAGGGCAGCACAATCCATAGTCAAAGTAAGGAGTGCCAGCAGTTTAGACAAAACCAACCGTCAAAACATAAATAAAAATAAAAAAGACTGCAGCACTTCTGACTGGTGAAAAAAATGTGTATACCTTTATTCACCCGTGCAACATTTCAGTCCGCTTACTGGGACCGTTCTCAGGCTTGCAGGGGTGAATAAAGGACTACACATTTTTTTACCAGTTGGAAGTTCAGCTGTTATTTTTCTTTTTAAGTATATTATACACTGCAGAATCATACTATCAAGTCTCTAATGGGATTTTTAAAAATGTGAAAAAGTTTAATAAAATGTTTTAAAAAATCAACACAATAAATCACTTTTCCCCATTAACCACTTCAACCCCCCTAGCTGAAACACCCTTAATGACCAGGCCACTTTTTACACTTCTGCACTACACTACTTTCACCGTTTATTGCTCGGTCATGCAACTTACCACCCAAATGAATTTTACCTCCTTTTCTTCTCACTAATAGAGCTTTCATTTGGTGGTATTTCATTGCTGCTTAGATTTATTTACTGCCAAGCAGGTTTGTGATGTGGTATTTCATTGCTGCTGACATTTTTCACTTTCAGTTGTAAAATTTTGCAAAAAAAACGACATCCATATATAATTTTTTTGCTAAATTTATTGTTCTACATGTCTTTGATAAAAAAAAATGTTTGGGTAAAAAAAATGGTTTGGGTAAAAGTTATAGCGTTTTCAAACTATGGTACAAAAATGTGAATTTCCACTTTTTGAAGCAGCTCTGACTTTCTGAGCCCCTGTCATGTTTCCTGAGGTTCTACAATGCCCAGACAGTAGAAAAACCCCACAAATGACCCCATTTCGGAAAGTAGACACCCTAAGGTATTCGCTGATGGGCATAGTGAGTTCATAGAACTTTTTATTTTTTGTCACAAGTTAGCGGAAAATTATTATTTTTTATTTCTTACAATCTCTCATATTCCACTAACTTGTGACAAAAAATAAAAACTTCCATGAACTCACTATGCTCATCACGAAATACCTTGGGGTGTCTTCTTTCCAAAATGGGGTCACTTGTGGGGTAGTTATTCTGCCCTGGCAATTTAGGGGCCCAAAGGCGTGCAAAGTAGTTTGAAATCAAAATCTGTAAAAAATGACCGGTGAAATCCAAAATGTGCTCTTTGGAATTTGGGCCCCTTTGCCCACCTAGGCTGCAAAAAAGTGTCACACATCTGGTATCGCCATACTCAGGAGAAGTTGGGGAATGTGTTTTGGGGTGTCATTTTACATATACCCATGCTGGGTGAGAGAAATATCTTGGCTAAAGACAACTTTTCCCATTTTTTTTATACAAAGTTGGTATTTGACCAAGATATTTATCTCACCCAGCATGGGTATATGTAAAATGACACCCCAAAACACATTGCCCAACTTCTCCTGAGTACGGCGATACCAGATGTGTGACACTATTTTGCACCCTAGGTGGGCAAAGGGGCCCACATTCCAAAGAGCACCTTTAGGATTTCACCGGCCATTTTTTACAGATTTTGATTTCAAACTACTTCTCAAACATTAGGGCCCCTAAATTGCCAGGGCAGTATAACTACCCCACAAGTGACCCCATTTTGGAAAGAAGACACCCCAAGGTATTCAATGAGGGGCATTGCGAGTTCATAGAATTATTTTTTTTTTGGGCACAAGTTAGCGGAAATTGATTTTTTTTTTTTCTCACAAAGTCTCCCTTTCCGCTAACTTGGGACAAAAATTTCAATCTTTCATGGACTCAATATGCCCCTCACGGAATACCTTGGGGAGTCTTCTTTCCGAAATTGGGTCACATGTGGGGTATTTATACTGCCCTGGCATTTTAGGGGCCCTAAAGCGTGAGAAGTCTGGAATATAAATGTCTAAAAATTTTTACGCATTTGGATTCCGTGAGGGGTATGGTGAGTTCATGTGAGATTTTATTTTTTTCTCATAAGTTAGTGGTATATGAGACTTTGTAAGAAAAAAATAAAAAATAAATTTCTGCTAACTTGTGCCCAAAAAGTTTCTGAATGGAGCCTTACAGGGGGGTGATCAATGACAGTGGGGGGTGGGGGTGATCAGGAGTCTATATGGGGTGATCACCACCCTGTCATTGATCACCCCCCTGTCATTGATCACCCCCTGTGAGGCTCCATTCAGAGGTCCGTATGTGTTTTGCGGATCCGATCCATGTATCCGTGGATCCGTAAAAATCATACGGACGTCTGAATGGAGCCTTACAGGGGGGTGATCAATGACAGGGGGGTGATCAGGGAGTCTATATGGGTGATCACCCCCCTGTCATTGATCACCCCCCTGTAAGGCTCCATTCAGACGTCCGTATGTGTTTTGCGGATCCGATCCATGTATTCGTGGATCCGTAAAAATCATACGGACGTCTGAATGGAGCCTTACAGGGGGGTGATCAATGACAGGGGGGTGATCGGGGAGTCTATATGGGTGATCACCCCCCTGTCATTGATCACCCCCAGTAAGGCTCCATTCAGAGGTCCGTATGTGTTTTGCGGATCCGATCCATGTATCTGTGGATCCGTAAAAATCATACAGATGTCTGAATGGAGCCTTACAGGGGGGTGATCAATGACAGGGGGGTGATCAGGGAGTCTATATGGGTGATCACCCCCCTGTCATTGATCACCCCCCTGTAAGGCTCCATTCAGACATCCGTATGTGTTTTGCGGATCCTTACAGGGGGGTGATCAATGACAGGGGGGTGATCAATGACAGGGGGGTGATCAGGGAGTCTATATGGGTGATCACCCCCCTGTAAGGCTTCATTCAGACGTCCGTATGTGTTTTGTGGATTCGATCCATGTATCCGTGGATCCGTAAAAATCATACGGACGTCTGAATGGAGCCTTACAGGGGGGTGATCAATGACAGGGGGGTGATCAATGACAGGGGGGTGATCAGGGAGTCTATATGGGTGATCACCCCCCTGTCATTGATCACCCCCCTGTAAGGCTCCATTCAGACGTCCGTATGTGTTTTGCGGATCCGATCCATGTATTTGTGGATCCGTAAAAATCATACGGACGTCTGAATGGAGCCTTACAGGGGGGTGATCAATGACAGGGGGGTGATCAATGACAGGGGGGTGATCGGGGAGTCTATATGGGTGATCACCCCCCTGTCATTGATCACCCCCCTGTAAGGCTCCATTCAGAGGTCCATATGTGTTTTGCGGATCCGATCCATGTATCTGTGGATCCGTAAAAATCATACGGATGTCTGAATGGAGCCTTACAGGGGGGTGATCAATGACAGGGGGGTGATCAGGGAGTCTATATGGGTGATCACCCCCCTGTCATTGATCACCCCCCTGTAAGGCTCCATTCAGACGTCCGTATGTGTTTTGCGGATCCGATTCATGTATCTGTGGATCCGTAAAAATCATACGGACGTCTGAATGGAGCCTTACAGGGGGGTGATCAATGACAGGGGGGTGATCAATGACAGGGGGTGATCAGGGAGTCTATATGGGTGATCACCCCCCTGTCTTTGATCACCCCCCTGTAAGGCTCCATTCAGACGTCCATATGTGTTTTTCGGATCCGATCCATGTATCCGTGGATCCGTAAAAATCATACGGACGTCTGAATGGAGCCTTACAGGGGGGTGATCAATGACAGGGGGGTGATCAATGACAGGGGGGTGATCAGGGAGTCTATATGGGGTAATCAGGGGGGATCAGGGGTTAATAAGGGGTTAATAAGTGACAGGGCGGGGTGTAGTGTAGTGGTGTTTGGTGCTACTTATTACTGAGCTGCCTGTGTCCTCTGGTGGTCGATCCAAGCAAAAGGGACCACCAGAGGACCAGGTAGCAGGTATATTAGACGCTGTTATCAAAACAGCGTCTAATATACCTGTTAGGGGTTAAAAAAATCACATCTCCAGCCTGCCAGCGAACGATCGCCGCTGGCAGGCTGGAGATCCACTCGCTTACCTTCCGATCCTGTGAACGCACGCGCCTGTGTGCGCGCGTTCACAGGAAATCTCGCGTCTCGCGAGATGACGCATATATGCGTGACTGTGCGCAGAGCTGCCGCCTCCGGACCGCGATCCTGCGTTAGGCAGTCCGGAGGCGGTTAAGCATTGCTTAATCATGTAAACAAAATAAAATAAATCTATACATAGTTGGTATCACTGTAATCATTCAAACTGTAAAATGATGATTTATTTTTATTCACCCTAGTGAATGTCTTAAAAACCCAGAATTGATCCATTTTGTTAGTTGTACCTCCCAATAAAACAATAAAAAGTAATAAAAAATCGGCTGTGCACTAAAAAGTGGTAATATGAACATCAACTAATCCCACAAAAAAAGCCATCACCAGGCTCTATTAATGTAAAATGAAAATTTTAAGGTTCTCAAAACATGGCGACAGAAAAAACATGTTAATGTTTAATGTGATAAGTAAAATTCACAGTCTGAACGTAGAGATGGCAGCTCTAGATTTACAGAACAGTTTTATGTACTGTAAATATTATTCAAAAAGACCATTAACCCTTGAACCAAGATTCCAAGACATTGTTGTGCCATTGTTATGAAGAAACATTTTCATTTTTAAAAGAGTTTATGGAAAGCTGATACCAGTCAACGCACTGTGTATGTAATGTCCCCTTAAGGAGAGGAAAATATCTTCAAGAGTCTTACATTGCTTTCAAAACTGTGCTGAAATGTCGTTCTCACATCAGAGAAGAACACTGGAAGCTGCCAATGTGACAGACGTTATTTCTGAATATTTCTCTGCCTTTAATTTAAATCAGTGTAATGTTAGAAAACATTTCATGCCTTCAAACAGCTGATGAGGTTGAGATTCAATTATAACAAATTGCAACATGCTGTCAGCTCTTTTTAACAAGTCATTAGTCAAAGAATTTTTTTAAGTCACCCTAGTACCAAATGGAACGTGTCTGCCTGCCTGAGAGCTGTAATTGTTGGAATCCACTAAAGGCTTGCTAATGAACTAAAGATCACTTTGGTCTGAGACTTTCTTCAAGGCAGATTTAAGTAAAAAAAAACAACTCTATATAGATCAAAGCAGAGAAATACTGGCCATTTGCTAATTTGTCATCCGTTCTAAACATAATGTGAAGGATGGGCTTCCATATTTGAATGCCACCTTAAAGAGCCAAATGCCTACACACACTATGTTGTACATAAGAATGATTAGTCATTCAGTTACTTATCTAGCTGTTTTTACATACTGTAATTTTGGTGCAATGTGTGCATGTGTTTTGAATTGAATAAGAAATGAAAAAACTTTCTATAAGCCCACATTTTTCTTTGTTAGAGGACTGACTCTTGAATTAATAAGAAAAAAAAAAAGTGCATAAAGACTACACCAAAACTACAATGTGCAAACACAAGGTCAGCCTGTTTCACATGATTAGAACATGACTCCACTTTCTGTCTGTATTATGACAGTAATGTAAGCTGAGACCAGCAACACACCTGATGGTGTTCTAAGCTTGATTTAATGGAATTGTGGGGCATGGATGTAACATCTATATGAATGATACAATTTGGTCATATTTAGATTTTTTTATATTCTCTTTTAAAAGGCACAAGTACTATTATTTATTTAGCCAAATTATATTTTTTTACATTGTGCATAGAGGTTAGCATTTTTCCTGGACAATCTGCATCTACACTCACCTAAAGAATTATTAGGAACACCATACTAATACGGTGTTGGACCCCCTTTTGCCTTCAGAACTGCCTTAATTCTACGTGGCATTGATTCAACAAGGTGCTGATAGCATTCTTTAGAGATGTTGGCCCATATTGATAGGATTTCATTTTGTAGTTGATGGAGATTTTAGGGATGCACATCCAGGACATGAAGCTCCCGTTCCACCACATCCCAAAGATGCTCTATTGGGTTTAGATCTGGTGACTGTGGGGGCCATTTTAGTACAGTGAACTCATTGTCATGTTCAAGAAACCAATTTGAAATGATTCGAGCTTTGTGACATGGTGCATTATCCTGCTGGAAGTAGCCATCAGAGGATGGGTACATGGTGGTCATGAAGGGATGGACATGGTCAGAAACAATGCTCAGGTAGCCCGTGGCATTTAAACGATGGCCAATTGGCACTAAGGGGCCTAAAGTGTGCCAAGAAAGCATCCCCCACACCATTACACCACCACCACCAGCCTGCACAGTGGTAACAAGGCATGATGGATACATCTTCTCATTCTGTTTACGCCAAATTCGGACTCTACCATTTGAATGTCTCAACAGAAATCGAGACTCATCAGACCAGGCAACATTTTTCCAGTCTTTAACAGTCCAATTTTGGTGAGCTCGTGCAAATTGTAGCCTCTTTTTCCTATTTGTAGTGGAGATGAGTGGTACCCGGTGGGGTCTTCTGCTGTTGTAGCCCATCCGCCTCAAGATTGTGAGTGTTGTGGCTTCACAAATGCTTTGCTGCATACCTCGGTTGTAACGAGTGGTTATTTCAGTCAACGTTGCTCTTCTATCAGCTTGAACCAGTCGGCCCATTCTCCTCTAACCTCTAGCATCAACAAGGCATTTTCGCCCACAGGACTGCCGCATACTGGATGTTTTTCCCTTTTCACACCATTCTTTGTAAACCCTAGAAATGGTTGTGCGTGAAAATCCCAGTAACTGATCAGATTGTGAAATACTCAGACCGGCCCGTCTGGCACTAACAACCATGCCACGCTCAAAATGGCTTAAATCACCTTTTTTTCCCATTCTGACATTCAGTTTGGAGTTCAGGAGATTGTCTTGACCAGGACCACAACCCTACATGCATTGAAGCAACTGTCATGTGATTGGTTGACTAGATAATCGCATTAATGAGAAATAGAACAGGTGTTCCTAATAATTCTTTAGGTGAATGTATGTATTCAATTATTTAATTTATTTCTTTGCATATGGAGGATGCCAGGATGACTCATATACACAGGTATGGGGCACGGATGGAGATGCATATAGTAGAGCATTTCAGCAGAGGCTCCAGAAGAATCTGTGCAGAGAATATCTACGTACTGTACATATGGAGTGCAATAATTCATGCCATGATTTTATCTGTCTGACTCACATGGAATATGACAGAAAAAACTCCCTATGTGCATTTGGCAAACATTGAAAGTGGTGTCACATTTAACTTGAAGCAATTTTTGTGGCAGTGTTTTGAACCTAAGACAGAGAAGAGAAACTTGAATCCTTTCTTTATATTTGTCATTCCCTTCTAACCTACTTCTGGCTTTGGCTCAAAAACTGCATTATAAAAATGCCACAAAAAAGCTCTGTGTGACACAGCCCTAAGGGTGGTTGCAAATGTAGATTTTAATTAAAGAACGAATAAGATATATAAGACTGGCACTCAATCTATGTGTATCACATGAGAGAAATCACAATTTATTGGCTATATACTCCTAAAAAAAGACAATAAAAATACTATAAAATTATATAATATAAAACTAAGTAAGTCACTGCGTGACTCCAATTAGATCCGATTGGGTCACACATAGGCTTTACAATGTATGCTTATGGTGATCATGGGTACAGACATAATACAAAAAAATATTAAAACGGTGCACCTACAAAGGGACAAAGAAAGAGAAAAAATAGATCACGATAGATCTCTCAAAAATCACATGTGTAGTCCCTTAATTAGCTGTACAGAGAGGGAAATCCAACAGCTGTAATAGAGAAGTCCCCCTCTAGATTCTGAGGATGTATTATTATAGACAGCAATGTATTCCTACAGAAGTGTCCAGGTATTCACCTTGGAAAGGTAATTGCTCCACAAGAACTCACAGTGAACCTGTGTTAATCCAGTCATGCAGAGATTCAATCCATCAGACATGATACAGACTCTATCGTCAGAACTGTTTTAGCCAAATGTATAACTGGTGGTTAGGTAGAGATAGTAGGTTAAGTGGTACTTAATGTCTTACCGGTGACGTCTCAAAGACGATGACTGTTGGTTCCGTACCGCAGCTCCTACTCACCGCAACAAGCGTCTCTACGATAACCCGCCGGCGTCCTCGCTTGCCACTAGCTGTCACATGGTTTCAGTCAAGGATCGCGAGAAGAGCCTTTCAGTTAACGTCTTCGAACTGAAGGTAGAACAATCCTGGGGATGTAGGACTTTAAAACGCTCCAATTTTGTTTAGTCAGTCCATCAAAAGATATTGGCCAATATTTGAAGTGAAGATGAGGGGGTGAATCACGCCAGACGCATTTCGGGGACTTCTTTCCCCTTCCTCAGTGGCTCTACCCCCATTAATCCATCATATCCTTTTATATTCCCTCCGGTAATCGTCAAGAGCAGGACTGGAGCAAAAGTTGATCCTTGCGGTTTGATTGCGTTTTGTATGTGTTTTTTTATCTTCATGTGCGTTTTCTATATATTCTATGCACATTGCTGTAGTTAGGCTATGTAATAAAGGAAAAAAGTCGGCAACATTGCTATCTTGGAAAAAAAAGGTGAAAAAAGAAGAATACACCCACATAATATATAACAAAGCCCATACATATTTGTATAGGAATGTGATCCTATTAATCTTACAAGATGTGAGTGTCCTTGTAGTCCTAAGACAATTCAACAATATATAAGTGTGAATATCCAACCTCAGACGAGGGTGTATCCGTTAAAGGGATATTACTTAAATATAATACATAACGTGAAAGTGAATGACACAGAAATCAAAGTAAATGAATGTGAATAATATAACTGATTCCTCATCTTTATTCCATAGTTTAGGCTTTCTGTCCTAGAGTAGGTTAGGGTATGTGTGCCTATCTCCAAGGAGGGATCACAGTGCCAATAACACAGCCAGATATGTGATTCCTCATTGGATGAGAGGCACACAACCCAAATATTCAGAGAAAGCCAAAGATTTCCAACTCGGCGTTTAATCCCTCTGTGACCATACTGCCAAAGTTGTAAATAAGTCTATATCAGCTCTGGACATTCTCTAAATGTGTTTTCCTCCTCTCCAGTGTTTGTCTATCTCACGTCACCGGTAAGATATTAACTACCACTTAACCTACTATCTCTACCTAACCACCAGTTATACATTTGGCTAAAACTGTTCTGACGATAGAGTCTGTATCATGTCTGATGGATTGAATCTCTGCATGACTGGATTAACACAGGTTCACTGTGAGTTCTTGTGGAGCAATTACCTTTCCAAGGTGAATACCTGGACACTTCTGTAGGAATACATTGCTGTATATAATAATACATCCTCAGAATGGATGGACTTCCCTCTCTGTACAGCTAATTAAGGGACTACACATGTGATTTTTGAGAGATCTATCGTGATCTATTTTTTCTCTTTCTTTGTAGGTGCACCGTTTTAATATTTTTTTGTATTATGTCTGTACCCATTATCACCATAAGCATAAATTGTGAAGCCTATGTGTGACCAAATCGGATCCAATTGGAGTCACGCAGTGTCTTACTTAGTTTTATATTATATAATTTTATAGTATTTTTATTGTCTATGTTTAGGAGTATATATCCAATAAATTGTGATTTCTCTCATGTGATACACATAGATTGAGTGCCAGTCTTATATATCTTATTGATCCTCTGATTGGGTGATCAGTTCAAGACTAGAACACCTATTCCATACTGAAAAGGTAGTAAGCTATTCACGCTAATCATATCTATTTTAATTAAAGAACACAATTTTTTTGGCGGAAAAATGCTTTGGCCATATAGTACATGTTGGTCAACAGGAAATTATACAATGCCCCACTTAAGAAAGTTTCCTGGTGTTTCTTTGACCGTTGGCATTTTTGGTTCAAATGCTCTGTGTAGTGTATTTTAAAAACAATTTCCATACACTTCCACACACAAAGTAAAATGTAGTCTAACTTAAAAGAAATCCCCCCCCCCCCAAAAAAAAGGGCTTTTAAAACTTACATGGTTACATGGATTTCATCAAATTGTTTACAAGCCAAAAACACACTATTCACAAAAAAGTATAGAAGCACCCTGTTTGAAAATCTAATAAAAGAGATGTTTGAAAAATGCACCTAAACACCATCATGAAAAACACATAATGCAAAAAATTGCAACTTTACTTCTTTTATTTGTGCAAAATTGGGAAAAACTGTCACCAGGAAATTTACTCTTAAACTAGGCACAGTGACTAGTAGGGCTAGTTTAGCTGAATGTAATGATACCTTTCACTTAGTGACCCGTCCCGTAGCTTTATTCTAGAGAAAAAAATACATTTCATCCATATACAAATAATGAATTTAAGTACACTGAAGGTGGGCCCTTCCTCCTTCTCTTTCCTCTGCCAGACCCTTCCTCTCCTTGATGCAAGTATATGCATAATGATTTGGCCTGGCCCTGGCAATAAAAGAGGGAGTGGGCCTATTTTTTTGCAGTTCTGGGATCACAGCAACCTTGCGAGTTACACTGCAACTGTATTCAGTTCAATGTCAGCTACACATTAACTGTTGGTCGCTCAAGGGCGTCACAAGCAGGATCGTCATGTGGCTCCTGCCTTAAACTGTTCAGATTTGTGGCAGAAATATATTCACATTTTGAAAATATTTTTTATGAGCAGCTGTATGGAGCAGTGTGTAAAAAGTTCAATGTGGAAAAAACATAAGGGCTAGAAGATACTTTTATTTAAAATGCTAACTGCTCTAAAAACACCTCAAAATGGCCCGAATGGAAATGTTATATGCATATGTTACATTAAAAAGGCTTAAGGCTGCTATTTATGACAACTGATATTTTTGTAACGTGGCCCTTAATGTATTTCATTGGTTTTGCTTTACACTGATTAAAATATGCTAATTCTTTCATGAAACTAAGTGCCCCCCCCCCCCCCCCCCCCCAAAAAAAAAGGGCTTTTTTAAGGTTAAAAGGTTTGGGAAGAATATGGAATGTTTGTCACTTATCATTTTAAATGGACCTTCAGATCTCACACAGCTGTTTGTAAAAATGTTTTCCATGTAACACAGCTGCAAAGAAGTGAAGGTGATGAAGGAAATATTTACACCACCATCAAGAAACTCCTTACACTTGTGAGAATCACTCATAGCTATTTCTTATGAAACGTAATGTCCTGCAATGGACTTTAAATATGCACTATATAGCAAGGGTGTCATGTTTCATATAAGGGTCAAGGTAAAAATGTCGAGCTAGGTTATAAACAAAGCATTTACAGCATACGTCTCAAGTGGTTAAATAACAAGGAAGCCATAAAAGAAGCAATCAATCAAAATCAAAACTAAAAGAAGGAAATAACTATTCTAGTTTATCTCCCAATAGTTAACAATGACTTCTCCATACAGAACAGCTCTATATTCTGGCTCACAGAGAGGGTTCCAAGCTGAAATTCCCCTCTATGCTGTCTGTATGGCCTAAAAGGGAATATGCATAGGGCTCAGATTGTTTTCCCAGAAATGAACCCCTTTAAAGGTTTATTTTAACATGACTAACATGTGTAAGAAAAAGGCAGTCCTGTTGCTGCCATGGGGACTGTAGAAGTGGATGGATCTAGTTGATCGCAACACTGTCATTAACTTAATGCAAGTGCTTTTTTTTTTTTTTTTCTCATGTTGTTATGTGATGGTGTCAGATTTTGAGCTACAGTTGTCAGAATTTTAAATATGATGTGGCAAATCCCAACAAAAATGGATGTACAGTTTTTAAACTCCCTCAGAAGGGTCTCCCAAAATTAAAGGGAATTTTTATTTTCCATGATTACGGGAGCAGCGATCTTGCCGTAGCTGCGGTTGTGAGCAATTAGAGATATTCTTTACTGCAACGAAATGCATTATCTGCACAGGATGACTCAATGACTTCTATGTTCTGAGACCTGTGCAGAGGTCATTGTGCAGTGAAGAGAAGCAGGGAAGCTGTGACCATGACCTATTGTGACTGACATGACTTGATTTAAACAATGGGTTATTTTCTGATGACATATTTTCTTTAGGGTCCATTCACATGTCCGTGAATGTGTCTGCACCCATTCTGCAATTCTGTGGAACAGGTGCGGACCTATTCATTCTCTATAGGGCAGGAATGGATGTATCCGCATTTCCAGAGCGCAGCCCTGATCTTCCGGTCCATGGCTCCCGAAAAAAATAGAACATGTTCTATTCTTGTCCGCAATTGAGGACAAGAATAGGCAGTTCTATGGGGGTGCCGGCCGGGTGTATTGAGGATCCGCAATACACTACGGGCATGTGAATAGACCCTTAAGCTAATTACAAATTATCCTGAACCTGACAGCAAGTCTTGATTCTCCCTGATGCGTTACCGTGGACACAAAGCATTATATGGTTCAATATGAATTGGCTGTCCAGGTAAACTCCTCCAGAGAGATAGCTATGGTCAATTGATAGAGGTCCGGAATGAGGGGCTGTTTTCTATTAAGTCACAGTATCCTAATGGGTTTTTCGTCTTTTCAGCATCACCAAGGAGTGGAATTGAATTTTATTTATGTGGTTATTGTTTTTTTTATATATTTTTTGCTTGTGTATTTTTTGGTATGGAAAATAATAATAAATATTTGAAATTGGGTTTTCTTACCAGACAACAAAATTCTATTGTCCTGAATATTGAGAAGGGGGGGGAGGGGAATGTTACGGCAGAGAGATCTGGATTTTGCTACAGGGAAGCCACCGTGCTGCTTTCTACTAGAGTAGTCTCTGTGTGATTGAAAGCTGACCTACAGGGGTCAGAAACACAAGTGCAAAGCACCAAAGGGCAGGCAAAAGTCAGGGACAAGCCAAAATAAAAACAGGCAAAGAATGAACAGCACAGTAAATGGTCGGAAGTCAGGGCAGGCACCAAAGGGTCAATAAAGAGGTCAGACACAGATCAGGTCGGGCAGGAGAGGGTCACAGTCCAGAAAATAGATGGAAAGGCCTTGACAGAGCAACTTTGGTGGCTGAGCCCACCGGGATAGGAAGAGCAGAAGGCAGGTCTACACCGCCGGGACATGGAAACCCAGGACTGGTAAGTAGAACTGTAACATGGTTGTCTTACATCACAGACTTTAAGTATGTACCAGTACCTTGAAATCCACATTATTATATTATTAAAAGAGGCATTCCTATTTTGTAAGTTAACAGCATACTGCTAGAATTGGTATTGCAATCTGACCTCTGGGACGCCACATGATCCTGAGAATGAAGGGACCACGGCACTCTAAAGCTGCATCTACTTTTGAGTTTTTCCCTGTTTATGGGTGCTCGTGGATATCTGGCTGTGCATGGAATTGCAGCTGGTCCCATTCACTTGAATATGGACATGCTGAAGTACCCTGCACAGTAGGCGACCAGAGTTCGATTGTGCTGAAGAAACAGTGAAGGGGACTCAGCATTGGGCAGAATAAATAGTGAAGGGGAAGCTTTACACTTGTCAGTCCCAGAATGAATGGAGGTCCTAAAGGTTGGTCCAATCTAAAATTGATGGAGATCCAAGATAAGAATAACTTATATACAGTCCTGATCAAAAGTTTAAAAATGGCAAAAAATCATATTTAGCATGGCTGGTTCTTAACAAGGTTCCAAGTAGAGCTTCAACATGCAACAAGAAGAAATGGGAGTGAGACAAAACATTTTTTGAGCATTCAACTTAATGAAAACAACGAATAAACTGAAACAGGCTGTTTTTCAGTTGATCAAAAGTTTAGGACCACATGCCTTTAAATGGCCAAATCTGTTCAAAGATGTGGATTCATTGCCATTTTCTATCAGGTAGTCACATGTTGTGATGGCAAAGGCAAAAAAACTCTCCCTTTTTGAACGTGGTCGGGTTGTTGAACTGCATAAGCAGGGTCTCTCAAAGTGCGCCATCGCTGCTGAGGTGGGACGTCATAAGACAGTCATTTAGAATTTCCTAAATTCTTAAATGATCCTGAGGGTTATGGAACAAAAAAGTCAAGTGGAAGACCCAAAAAAAATGTCATCAGCACTGAGCCGGAGGATCCAATTGGCTGTCCGTCAAGACACTGGACGATCCTCGACCCAAATTAAGGCCATTACTGGTGCTGAATGCAGCCCCATCAGACGGCATCTGAGACTGAAGGGCTTCAAAAACAAAAAACGTGTTCAAAGACCTCGTCTCCTTGAACGCCACAGAACTGCTCGTTTGGACTTTGCAAGAGAGCACCAAACATGGGACATTCAAAGGTGGAAGAAAGTTTTATTCTCTGATGAGAAAAAATGTAACCTTGATGGTCTTGATGGTTAACAACGTTACTGGCATGACAAGTAGATCCCACCTGAGATGTTTTCTATGCGCCACAGTGCAGGGGGCGCCATAATGGTCTGGGGTGCTTTTTCCTTCAGTGGAACAATGGAGCTTCAGGAAATGCAGGGGCGTCAAAAGGCCGCTGGCTATGTCCAGATGTTGCAGAGAGCATTCCTAACGACTGAGGGCCCTCGTCTGTGTGGTAATGACTGGGTTTTTCAACAGGACAATGGTACAGTACACAATGCCTGCAGGACAAGGGACTTCTTTCAGGAGAATAACATCACTCTTTTGGCCCATCCTGTGTGTTCCCCTGATCTAAATCCAATTGAGAACCTTTGGGGATGGATGGCAAGGGAAGTTTACAAAAATGGACAACAGTTCCAGGCAGTAGATGGCCTTCATGCGGCCGTCTTCACCACTTGGAGAAATGTTCCCACTCACCTCATGGAAACGCTTGCATCAAGCATGCCGCAACGAAGTTTTGAAAGTGATAAACAATACCGGCAGAGCTACTCATTACTGAGTTCATGTTTTGAGGTTGAATTTCTGTTTTGGGGGGGGATTTTATTTTTTGGGAGGTGTGGTCCTAAACTTTTGATCAGCTGAAAAACAGAGTGTTTCAGTTTATTCATTGTTTTCTTTAAATTGAATGCTCAAAAAATGTGTTGTCTCACTCCCATTTCTTCCTGTTGCATGTTGAAGCTCTACTTGGAGCCTTGTTAAGATCCAGCCATGCTAAATAGGATTTTTTGCCATTTTTCAGGTGGTCTCAAACTTTTGATCAGGACTATATATTGGACCTCTCTTTTTATTAAAAAAAATCAGATAGGTATACCAAAAAGTCCTTTATAAAAAATGTATCAGAAGTTTTTGTTATAATAATATATTTTAAAATGATTAGTAAGTCTTGCAGCCGTTTAAGCCATCTTTTTTTAATTTGACTCCCCATCGAATTCCATGTCCCTCTTGATAATTAAAACTACAGTATAAAACAACCCAAGATGAAAATAACCACTACTTTCCTGTTTACTGCTAGTAAATCTAAACAGCTGACAATTTGCATTTCATTTAGTTTATTACATTATTAAAATAACCCAGTCATGTAATGCATGGAATTGACAATTTCTGGAAAATCACTAAAGAACATTCATTAAAGGACAGTCTTTCAAACAGTAAATCTATCATGATTTCCTTGTAATCATTTATAAACAATATTTATGCAAATATAAAGCAATTCAGCAATTTGGGCCATTCTGCTAGAGGCAGCAACAGATGGTACAATGTAGAGACAAAATGTTTGAGGAAGGTCTCATGTTATCTCTCGATAAAAAATAAATCCCTTGTGGCACGGCTTTCCAGTTCTAAAATGAAATTAAACTGAAATATTAACATATTGCTTGTGTAGTTCCAAAAAAAGACCTTAATACAAGATTCAAAATAAAATACATATGTGGCCATTGTTTTGTACAAAAGTGAAGATGGACAAAAACGTAAAAAGAACCTCAACATAGTTTGAAAAGTTTTGAACAGACATCTGCCTGCAGGATAAGTTGGTTATTAAATTGAAATTTCTTGTTGGCAAAGTCACGTTACTAACAATCTACCTAATTTCATTAGTGAAAGTTGTGTGGCTATATACCACTTCTTAAAAGAAATGTGTCATTAGAAAAAGTTATATTATTTAAATTATGATTTTAGTTTAACATAATATTAAAGCATTTTTGATAATCTTTTTTTTCCATGTCAATAACTGTAATTAAACAAAAAACATCATTTCTGCAGTTTTCACACTGGCCACTAAGCCTAATAATAGGTGCCACTTCTTGGTCTACACAGATTTGCTTTGCTTTACTGCAGTTATCTGATTATCTGTCATTCAATCCTGCTTTTAATTATATCATCTCTTTGTAATAACTATAGGTAAGGACAGATGAGGACAGTGAGTCTCTGAACTGAAACAAAGCCTGCTTTACCTACCTACTTGCAGTATAAGCCCAAAATGGCAGAACCGTAACTGGATAACAGTCCCTACACTATAATAAGTGCAGGACAGACAAAACACACAATATGGAAAAACATAAAGCAGAGTCATACTAAAGGAGTCAGAACCAGATGGCCTACGCAGTACCAAAACGTGACACAATGGAAGGTCAGGAAAAGAGCAAAGGTCAATGCATAATAAATCAAACAGTACTGAGGAACAAGAACCACGCTAGTGAGCCAAAGACTATCACTGACAATGATAAATGAACAGGAGGGGCTTTAAAGAGAGCATCGGCTCGCTGGATCAGTACTTGATAGGTCCAGTAGCCCGGCGTTCCATAGGTCAGAAAAAAATATATTTGTAATTGAGTAGCTGAGCTAACATTCAGCTCACTGCTTGTCTCCTCCAGCCCATGCACACTTTGAGGAGGAACAGAGCATTGCATCCTGTTACTAAGGATACGGTTGCTTCATTAGGCGGTGTGGCTCTGTAGCACGTCGTGGCCGTGCCAAATCTGAGGATCGTGCCGCTGGAGCCAAGACAAGTAAGTTTACACTCTGTGCATAAATAAGACAGGATCCACCATCCACAATAGGAGATTGTCAAAGTTTTATTTACTCCTTGCTTACAAAATGACCTCTGCACAGGTCACAGGGCATGCCTAGGAAACTCTTTCATAAAAGTCAATAAGTTCAGTTCCTGTGCATTGTGTCTATGGCCCATGTGGCTGCCGTAAAGCAATTTTTGTTAATGCTTTCTAAATGCTAATAAGAACAGCTCAGGCAAGATGGGATTTAGGAAACAGAATAAATAAATCTGCAGAAAATAAAATCAGATTAGAAAAAAAGATGTGTTACTATATGTTTTAACTGACATATTAAATTTTTGGTGACACATTTCCTTTAAAGTCCACCTGCCATCAAGACAATTCATTATGTTGATTATTTTTTGAATGCTAGACTACAGTATTCGAAAACATTGTCATTTGTCATTTTATTCACAGTAGGCTCCTTCTGAGCTCAAGGCCATAGACATAAAAATAATTTTCCTCCATTATGACCCAGTTTTTTTTTTACATTATTTTGTCATATATGATATGCAATGTTAGATAACTGGGCATGTTGTGGATTTTAAAATCAACAGTGCCAAGTTCGTTATTCTATGTGGATTTTTTCCAGAACATGTGAATGGAGTATACAATACTCCATTCACTTACCTTATTGGTGGAATGAAAACATCTTCTGATAAGATTTAGTTGCTGAATCCCTGTCTAAATACTGGAAGAAACCTGAAATTACAAACACTGCCTAATATAAATATGCCATTTTGTTTCTGCTATATGTCTTTAGCTAAGTGCAGGGACAGATTGGCCATAGAGCTCACAAGGAAATTTACCATTACCTTTAATAAATGAATGCTAGGAGCAACAGATATTTATGCACCTAGGCCAGTGATGGTGAACCTTTTAAAGACCGAGTGCCCAAACTGCAACCAAATACCCACTTATTTATCGCAAAGTGCCAACACGGCAATTTAACCTGAATACCAATATAGTATATCTTCCATGTACTTTATCATTTAGCTATAATAGCTTAATATCCTACATTCAGTGTGCTGCCTGTGCTGTTCACAGTGCGTCCTGTGCTGATGAATGGCTGAAAAAGTCTAAAGCATATTGGTACGCCATAGACTTTTTCCAAGGCGCGGGTGCTCACAGAGAGGGCTCTGAGTGCCGCCTCTGGCACCCATGCCATAGGTTCGCCATCACTGACCTAGGCCAACGGCTGCAGGTACCCTCCTGAATTCAATTACATTGCCATTCTCAGGACAGTAATACAGTTTGTAACTATAAATTCCCTATTAAAAGTGCCCTGTTTGACCCAGGAAAAAGTACAGCAGCGTCTTGAAAAGATTAAAATAGACAAATCACCAGGACCAAATGGCATACACCCCTGTATCATACAACCCTGTAGAATTAAGTAATGTCATAGCCAGACCCTTATTTATGATATTTAAGGACTCTATACTGACAGGGAGTTTTCCACAGGATTGGCGCATAGCAAATGTCTTGCCAATATTCAAAAAAGGTCCAAAAACAGAACCTGGAAACTATAGGCCGGTAATTGTAACATCTGTCATGGGTAAACTGTTTGAAGGTTTTCTAAGAGATACTCCAAGATAGTATCTCTTAGAAAACCTTCAAACAGTTTACCCATGACAGATGTTACAATTGCCGGCCTATAGACAGCGGTGAATCAACGGATGTCGTATATCTGGACTTCTCCAAAGCATTTGACACTGTACCACATGAAAGGTTAGTATATAAAATGAGAATGCTCGGACTGGGAGAAAATGTCTGTATGTGGGTAAGTAACTGGCTCAGTGATAGAAAACAGAAGGTGGTTATTAATGGTACACACTCAAATTGGGTCACTGTCACTAGGGGAGTAACTCAGGTGTCAGTATTGGGCCATATTCTCTTCAATATATTTATTAATGATCTTGTAGAAGGCTTGCACAGTAAAATATATTTTTTTGCAGATGACTCTAAACCATGTAAAGTAGTTAACACAGAAGAGGACATTATACTGCTACAGAGTGATCTGGATAGATTGGAGGCTTGGAAAGATAAGTGGCAGATGAGGTTTAACACTGACAAATGTAAAGTTATGCACATAGGAAGGAATAATGCAAGTCACCTGTACATACTAAATGGTAAAACACTGGATAAAACCGACATGGAAAAGGACCTAGGAATTTTAGTGAACAGCAAACTAAGCTGTAGAAACCAGTGTCAGGCAGCTGCTGCCAAGGCCAATAAGATAATGGTTGCATTAAAGGGGCATAGATGCCCGTGATGAGAACATAGTCCTACCACTTTACAAATCACTAGTCAGACAACACATGGAGTACTGTGTACAGTTCTGGGCTCATGTGAGCAAGGCAGACATAGCAGAGCTGGAGAGGGTTTAGAGGAGGGCAACTAAAGTAATAACTGGAATGGGGGGACTACAGTACCCTGAAAGATGATCAAAATTAGGGTTATTCACTTTAGAAAAAAGACGACTGAGGGGAGATCTAATAACTATGTATAAATATAGGAGGAATCAGTACAGAGATCTCTCCCATCATCTATTTATCCCCAGGACTGTGACTGTGATGAGGGGACAGCCTCTGCGTCTGGAGGAAAGAAGGTTTGTACACAAACATAGAAAAGGATTATTTACGGTAAGAGCAGTGAGACTATGGCACTCTCTGCCTGAGGAGGTGGTGATGGTGAGTAAAATAAAGGAATTCAAGATGGGCCTGGATGCATTTCTGGAGCGTAATAACATTACAGGCTATAGCTACTAGAGAGGGGTCGTTGATCCAGGGAGTTATTCTGATTGTCTGATTGGAGTTGGGAAGGAATTTTTTCCCCTTTATTGGGGAAAATTGGCTTCTACCTCACAGGTTTCTTTTTTCCTTCCTCTGGATGAACTTGCAGGATAACAGACCGAACTGGATGGACAGATGTATTTTTTCGGCCTTATAAACTATGTTACTATGTTTGAACGCTGCAGCAGGGGCATCAGTATTTTGTACTGCACTATGGTGTTTTTGTTGGCTCTGTCCCACTTATATTGGCCCTGCCTTGTTGTGTTGCCTCTGCCTACTGTCATTTTGGACCTGTTTACATGAGGCCACTTTTAGTTTTTTTGTTCCAGGGCCACTTTAACGTCTCAGTCCACCCCTGGCTGAGTGGCTTGTCATGTTCCTGGAATGTAGTGTAAAACATCAACAATAAGTGAGTGCTAGAGAATGCTTAAAAAAATGATATAGTACCGATCATCATTAAAACCAACTGTGACGGATGCTTTTTAACAGTAGCACTTTCTAGCACCCCATACTCTGGTTACTTAATATTGAGTTTGGATGGTACTAATAAAGTGACAACAATTATTGCCATTATTTTATAATATTCAGGAGAATTGTCACTGTCCATGAAGGAGAAATTGGTGCTTATGTATTGTACTTATTTATGAATGTGTCACCGCCAGACATCTGAGAAGCTTTGACAGACGTTCTTCAGAACCTCCTGCTTGAGGTTCTTTTGTTTTGATTTCGTTTTTGTCATCTCGTTTCCCTCTCTCAGCTGTCATCTAGTTGCACTTATTGCATCCCTTTAAACCCCCTCCCATACTGCATCACTTTGCGGTTTATACAACTTCCTGGAGTGTGTACATGCTGGATGCTACTACTGATGCTTCTACAGATAAGTCTGTTCGTTGATTTGTGTTTTCCTGTTTGCTTGATCCTAGGTGACCCTGACTCCCTCAGTATTAAGTGTAGGGAGCCGGTGGTCGTGTCCTCTCAATATTATAGGGTGTTCAGGTGTCATACAGTCGAGGCATGAGGGCATGCAATTTTCTATCATAGAGATCTTTGCATGGGCTGAGAAGACGGAGAGTTTCAGGGTTTAAATAGGGGTCACTCTTTTGTTCCTTAGTTTCGGATCAAGCCAGTCGGATCCTTATTTGTAACTTCTTGTTTTTGTTACACCATCCGTGACAGAATGTTTTGCCGTATATTATACTAGTATATTACCATTAGAGATGAGCGAATCGAATCAGACGAAGTTCGATCCGAATTTCAGGAAAAATTCGATTTGCAATTTCCTCGCGCTTCAAGGTAACGGATTTTTCCTAAAATTGCGGCTACAATGGTGACTACAAGTGTGAGGAGATGGGGCAAGGAACTCTGGGAAGGAGGGCTGACTCATAATGACATGCATGCAGCCAATCAGCAGCCAGCCAGCCCTGTGATGTCACAGTCAGACATTTTCCAGTGTTCTGACTGCAGGGACAGATGTGAGAAGGCGCTAGGGACAGCAATAAGAAAAACCTCATTGTGAAAATAAAACTGAAAAAACTATTTATAAGTGCAGGGAAAGGATAGGGAGGAATCATTTCACAGCATCTTAGTGCAGGTAGAGACGTCTGAAGTCACTAGGGACAGTGCTAGAAAAACCTCAGGGAAACATTATTTGGGGAACCAAATAGCCATTATACAGCTCTACAGTATAAGAGTTCTATGTTTCACATTTAACATTTAAACATAATCATTATGCAGAAACATGCCCATGACCATCCCTTTTCCCCTCCTATTCTCTGGCCTGCGCGCCAAAAATGATTTTTTTAAAAACACTATTTGTGAATGTCTTCTGTAATACTGACCTGGCGAAGGGGGCACTCCGCTCTTGAAACGCATAGACCTGTATTAATAAAGAAATACATCTTACCTATACTTACCTGTTACCAGGTTCCTGCGACAGCACCAATACAAAGGCTCTGATTTCTTCCTTGTACTCCTCTATGATTCTTCTCATCCCGACCAAATTGGCAGCATGGGCAAGAACCTAGGCAGCAGCACAGACATCCCATAGGCTGGACGGGGAAATACCAGCAAAGTGAAAAAAAGCAGTAGTGGATTCTCACAACATTCGAGGGTAAGCACAACTGATTATTTATCATTATCTCACATTAAGCAGCAGCACACATGAAGCACTGCCTCCTGTCTCTTCTTTCCTTTGCATTTCACAGCTCTGGCATTCCATCAATTTGTTCTTGTTATTGGTGTGCAAGTGCTATGTTGAAAAGCCTTTAGTGGCTTATATATGTGGAAAAATAATAATATATATACAATATATATATATATATATATATATATACACATTTCACTTCTGCAGCCATTTGTATTGAAAGCGTTCAGTGTCCTATTTCAGTACAAAAAGGAAAAATATATGCGCATTTCACTTCTGCAGTTATATGTGGTGAAAGCGTTCAGTGTCCTATTTCAGTACAACAAGGGAAAAAATATAAGCACTTCACTGTTGCATTAAATTGTGGTGAAAGAGTTTAGTGGCCTATTTCAGTACAAAAAGGAAAAATATATACGCATTTCACTTCTGCAGTTATATGTGGTGAAAGCGTTCAGTGTCCTATTTCAGTACAAAAAGGAAAAAAATATACGCACTTAACTGTTGCATTAAATTGTGGTGAAAGAGTTTAGTGGCCTATTTCAGTACAAAAAGGAAAAATATATATGCATTTCACTTCTGCAGTTATTTGTGGTGAAAGCGTTCAGTGTCCTATTTCAGTAAAAAAAGATGAAAAATATGCGCACTTCACTGGTGCATTTATTTCAGCTAAAAGCGTTTAGTGGCCTATTTCAGTACAGAAAAAAATATATATATACGCATTTCACTGGTGCATTTATTTGTGGCAAAAGCATTTACTGGCCTATTTCAGTACAGAAAGAAAAAATATACGCACTTCACTGTTGCATTAATTTGTGGTGAAAGCATTTAGTTGCCTATTTCAGTACAAAAAGGAAAAATATATACGCATTTCACTTCTGCAGTTATATGTGGTGAAAGCGTTCAGTGTCCTATTTCAGTAAAAAAAGGAAAAAAATATACGCACTTCACTGTTGCATTAAATTGTGGTGAAAGAGTTTAGTGGCCTATTTCAGTACAAAAAGGAAAAATATATATGCATTTCACTTCTGCAGTTATTTGTGGTGAAAGCGTTCAGTGTCTTATTTCAGTACAAAAAGGAAGAAAAATATGCGCACTTCACTGGTGCATTTATTTCAGCTAAAAGCGTTTAGTGGCCTATTTCAGTACAGAAAGAAAAATATATATACGCATTTCCCTGGTGCAGTTATTTGTGGCAAAAGCATTTACTGGCCTATTTCAGTACAGAAAGAAAAAATATACGCAATTCACTGTTGCATTTATTTGTGGTGAAATAGTTTAGTGGCCTATTTCAGTACAAAACTACAAATATATACACATTTCACTTCTGCAGTTATTATTATTTCAGTACAAAAACTAAATATATCCAGCGTTCACTTTTGCAGCTATATGTGCTGTGAGGCAGTGACAGGCCTCATGGCTGCTAGGGGAGATTTATGGCAGAATTTTCTCTGGCAATCATCAGATCTGAGGCAGCACCAGGTGCCACAATCAGTCTGGTAGAAAAACAAAATATATTCCACGTTCACTGTTGCAGTTATATGTGGCAAAACCTTTAGTGACGTATTTCGGTCGAAAAACTAAATATATTCAGCGTTCAGCGCTGCAGTAATATTTGTGGTAAAAGCTTTAGTGTGTGTATATATAGCTTTAGTGTGTGTATATATAGCAACATAGTATTAACTTGCCTAATTATAGCTTGCTGCATTCTCAAGTGCTGCATTTATAAGTGCATCTGAGATATTCAGGAGACTAACTTAGACTAACTTAGAGATTTTTCACTGTAGCAGAACTTCAGCTGTGTTTTTGGTGGATACTCAGACACTGTGCTTCAAAACAGGTAAGGGATTTGTTAGACAGGTTCTTGCTATTGTCTGATTGCAAATGAGCATAGGTGATTAAGGTGTTAAATTTGTTGTTGGGGGAGGAGCTTTTGTGGGAGTGTGTGTATATATAGAAACATAGTATTAGCTTGAATAATTATAGCTTGCTGCATTCTCAAGTGCAGCATTTATAAGTGCATCTGAGGTATTCAGGTGATACTCAGGAGGTAATCTGGAGGTGGATACAATCTAAAAAAGTAAGATTTGTTTGTTTAAAATCTTTCCCCTCATTAAAATGGCAGAGCTGGTTCAGTGCAGGAATTGTTGTGCTTTTATTTCAGATTTCACTCTTCAGAGGTTTGGATGCTGTCTGATCTTTAGACAGCTCTCCATAATGCAGCAGGAAATTGCATTTTTGAAATCTGAGATTTGTAAATTAACTGTTAAACAAACTCAGGCTGGGAATGTTGCAATGCCACTGCCACAGAGACCCCCTAGAAATGGAAGATGGGTTACTGCTGGTTCTGGTAGACTTAGAGTTGTGGATAGAAAACATGTCCCACAGTCTGTGGCTCTCCATAATTCATTTTCAGCATTTTCAGCACTTTCAGAGCATAAGAGCAACATGGAGGTTGGCTCAGGCACAGTGGGTGAGGAACAATCATCTCCTATGCCTAAAGTATGCAAGACTGCAGCCAAGGACAAAAGGGATAAGGTGAGGACTGATAGAAAGCAGCTGTTGGTGGGCAATTCTATCATAAGAGGTGTGAAGTTTGAGGAAAATGGTTTTGTTAGATGTCTCCCTGGTGCTACCGCTAGCAGGGATAGACGACGTATCCTTAATATTGTTAGGCAAGCAAAGCAGGAAAGGGAGGTGGATGTAATTGTCCATTTAATCTAAAATAGCTAGTTCTGCCAGGAGTTCAGATATTCTAAATTCCCTACTGGGATTATCTCTACAGCAAGTAGTTGAGGAGCCAACTTGGAAGGAGGCTATTTTAGATTTAGTATTCACAAATGGGAATTTGTTATCTGATATTACTGTAGGGGAAATCTTGGTATCTAGTGATCACCAGTCAGTGTGGTTTATTATAAGTACAGTGACTAAGTCACACCACACAAAAACAAAAGTTTTAGATTTTAGAAAAACTGACTTTTCTAAAATTTGATTAGTGGTATATGAGTCCCTATCAGATTGAAACAGTTTCATTGGAGTCCAGGAGAAATGGGACTACTTAAAAGTGGCAGTATTGAAGGCAACAGATAATTGCATTAGGCTTGTCAGTAAAAGCAAAAAAAGGAAGAGACCACTGTGGTACTCAGCAGAAGTGGCCAAAATCAATAAAAACAAAAAGATAGCATTTAGTAATTATAAAAATAAAAAATAAAGGATGACAGGCAAATTTATAAGATTAGACAGAGAGAGGCCAAACAAGTTATAAGAGCTTCCAAAGTACAGGCAGAAGAGAAATTAGCTCAGTCAGTGAAAATAGTCACTCTTCAGATACATAAATGAAAAAAGGAAACTAAAACAAGTAATTACCAAATTAAAAGCAAAAGTAGGAAGGTATATGGAAGAAGATAAAGAACTAGCTGACTGCCTAAATGAATACTTCTGTTCAATTTTTACATAGGAAAATGAAGGAAAAAGACCTCAGTTAGGAAGAAAGACTAATGAATCTTTTGATGCATGTGTCTTTACAGAGGAAGAGGTTCTGAGACCGCATTTGGATTATTGTGCTCAGTACTGGAGACCATATCTCCAGAAGGATATTGATACTTTGGAGAGAGTTCAGAGAAGAGCTACGAAACTAGTACATGGATTGTAGGATAAAACTTACCAGGAAAGATTAAAAGACCTTAAAGGGACTCTGTCACCAGTTTCTAACCCCCACTTTTAAAAATATTGTTCTGTCCATGGAGCCCTTGTGATTACTAAGGTGTTGTTATAAGCTAAATCTGCTGGCTCGTTTTGATAAAAAAAACGTTTTATCTAACCTGTCAGTCATATAGATAAGGTGCCCAGGGCGTTTCTCATGGTCTGAAGATGCCGCCGCCGTTGGTGCCCAGCTCCTCCTCTGCTCTGGTCAGCGCCGCCTGAATATCAAGAAATACGCCTCCGGCTCTCCCTCAGTCCCCCCTCCTTCTTTTCTAAGATCCCGCGCGTGCGCACAGGCCTGTGCCTGATGCGCCCGTGCGGACTTTTCAATTCAGCCTCATTGAGCGAAGTGCGCATGCGCGCGCACTTCGCTCAACCTCCTCATAAGACGCACGCTGCCGCCAGCCAGTCAGAGCCTGCCAAGAGCTGTCCGGAGCCGCACGTCTGCCCACGTCTGTGCGCACGCGCGGGATCTTAGAAAAGAAGGAGGGGGGACTGAGGGAGAGCCGGAGGCGTATTTCTTGATATTCAGGCGGCGCTGACCAGAGCAGAGGAGGAGCTGGGCACCAACGGCGGCGGCATCTTCAGACCATGAGAAACGCCCTGGGCACCTTATTTATATGACTGACAGGTTAGATAAAACGTTTTTTTTATCAAAACGAGCCAGCAGATTTAGCTTATAACAACACCTTAGTAATCACAAGGGCTCCATGGACAGAACAATATTTTTAAAAGTGGGGGTTAGAAACTGGTGACAGAGTCCCTTTAACATGTATAGCTTGGAAGAAAGACGAGACAGAGGGGATATGATAGAAACTTTTAAATACATAAAGGGAATCAACACGGTAAAAGAGGAGAGAATATTTAAAATAAGAAAAACTGCTACAAGAGGACATAGTTTTAAATTATAGGGGCAAAGGTTTAAAAGTAATATCAGCAAGTATTACTTTACTGAGAGAGTAGTGGATGCATGGAATAGCCTTCCTGCAGAAGTGGTAGCTGAAAATACAGTGAAGGAGTTTAAGCATGCATGGGATAGGCATAAGGCCATCCTTCATATAAGATAGGGCCAGGGGCTATTCATAGTATTCAGTATATTGGGCAGACTAGATGGGCCAAATGGTTCTTATCTGCCGATACATTCTATGTTTCTATGTTTCTATGTATTTTGGTAGAAAACAATATATTTATTCTGCGTTCAACGCCGCAGTTATACGTGATAAAGCTTTTAGTTGCGTATTTTAGTAGAAAATGAAAAATGTATTCTTAGAAAAATGTATCCTTATTAAGGAGGGGTCCACGGGTTCACGGAAGCAGAGGCGGTAGCAGTAAGTCAGTGCGTAGTGTTGTCGGTAAATTGACCTACTCTGCGGTGTGGCAGATTTTTGTACAGCCTCCAGAGGAGGTGAACATGGCGATATGTAGAATCTGTGCGCAAAAGGTGAAGCTTTGCCATTGTGCCAATGTTGGCACCATGGCCCTGCATAAACATATGCATCGTCACCATAAAGTGGCTTAGGAGAAAAGTTGCTCCGATGTGGTGGCCCAGCCTGCCGCAGCAACCGATGCATCACCCAGTGGCACGCTGCACCCGATTTCAGGCAGTCAAGGCTACACCACCTCAGACGAAGGGAGCTGTCTGTTGTTCAAATAATCTGCTGGTCCTGATGCTCCTGATCCTCCTACTCCTCGTCAGTCATTCCGTCAGCAATCGATCACCGAAGCGATTGCCAAGAGACAACAGTATGCATGCTTGCATACAAGGCTGCAGAAGCTGAACGTGCTGCTGTCCAAGTTGCTGGTGCTGCAGTCCCTCCCTTACCAAGTGGTGGACTCTGCACCTTTCAGAAAACTTATGGCGTGTGGCAAACCAAAGTGGAGAGTCCCAAGCCTTTAGTGATGTATTTCGGTATATGGTAAAACCTTTTGTGATGTATTTCGGTCGCAAAACAAAATTTATTCAGCGTTCAGCTCTGCATTTATATGTGGTAAAGTGTCTATTGACTTATTTCGGTTGAAAATCAAAAGTTATTCAGCGCTGCAGTTATATGTGGTAAAATCTTTATTGACGTATTTTGGTCGAAAAACACATTTTATTCAGCGTTCAGCGCTGCAGTTATATGTGGTAAAATCTTTTTTGGAAGTATTTCGGTTGAAAATCAAAATTTATTCAGCGGTCAGCGCTGCGGTTATATGCTGTAAAATCTTTATTGAAGTATTTTGGTCGAAAAACTAATTTTAATCAGCGTTCAGCACTGCAGTTTGTAGGGGATTAGCTCTTTTCCAGGGGTTGCAAACACACGCTTCTTCACAGACACCAGGATTTAGGGGCCAAACTGTGCTTTATTGTGGCACACGGCATAAAGAAAAACACACAAAGCCAAAATAAAATACCTTGCCCGTCTGGGCCCTAACTAAACACATAGGTTTCCCTGACTCACCTAAAGCGTACCACAGTTCACACCCGTGATGAGATGCGGCTTTCCCAGCCCAGCCTCCAGCAGCCTCCAGGCTGCTCCCACACCAGTGTCTCTTAGGGGATAGTGGTCTCTCAGCTTGTCCGCCCTCAGACCACACAGAGCCACTCCAGCCTTCTGTGTGCAAGTCCCCCAAAGTCCAGGCTATTGCATAGCCTCGTGGCCCCTCAGCCTGGCTTATCTGAGACCACACTGACAGAGCCTCACCAGGCCTCTGTCCAGTGGCGTAACTAGAGTTCTATGGGCCCCAGGGCAAACTTTAAATTGGGGCCCCCCCGCCAAGACTCCACCCCCGCCAAGACTCCACCCCCGCCAAGACTCCACCCCCGCCAAGTTAAGTTTAAAAAAAAAAAAAAAAAAATCAGTTGCAGGTTTTTTGTGTATCCATGGACTACCTCCAGTGATACCAATTTTTTTTTTCCAGACATTATTAACGTCCACTGATGAGCCATCCATCTGCCCCACCCCCACCCTGATTGCAGACAATGGCAATAATAATGTCTGAATTCAGGGGGTGGGGCGGATGGATGGATGATCAGTGGGTGGTAATAATAATGTCTGAAATCAGGATGCGGGTGGGGCGGATCATGGATGGATCATGAGTGAACAGCAATAATTTATTACCGTCCACTGATGATCCATCCATCGGACCCACTCCAGCCCTGATTTCAGACGATAATAATGTCTGAATTCAGGGGGTGTGGCGGATGGATGGATGATCAGGGGACAACATGGATGAATCATTGCATTACTAATACTACCTACCAGTCTATAGACCAGTCCAGCAGGCAGTGAGGCAGGAGAAGATGGTCCTGGAGTGCAGTACTTCTGCTGCAATGCCCAGCGCTCGCCCTTGGTGTCTGTCTGTCGGTCGTCCTCTTCTTTCTTCCTCGGAGAATCGTGCCCTGAGCCCTCTAATCTGTGCTGGCACAGGCACACACTGCTGGGGGGCGGGGCTCTGCCTCTTTTAAATCTGCTCTCTGGCGGGCTTTTGCTGCGCCTGTGGCTGTGCGCCTAGAGTCTACTCTCCTGTCCTGACGTCAGAGACTCTCATCTCGCGTGAGCGGAGGGACGGGTCACGCGGCCGTGGTCATGTGGGTGTATTGTGGGCGTGTGTAGCTTGAGGGAGGGCCCGGCGGAGGAGCGGCAGCACCAGCTGAGTGAGGGAGGAGGACGGTACACACAGGCAGCGTGAGCGCAGGTGAATCAAGCAGTGAGCACAGATTAGTTTCGCAGGGCCCGCCTGCCGCCGCAAGCACTTGCTGGCCTGCAGCGGGCCCCCCTCCCGCCGGGCCCGGTCGCAGTCGCACTCTCTGCGACCGCGATCGTTACGCCCCTGCCTCTGTCTGCACACTCTCCAGAGTGAGACCCACCCAAGATTCAGTAGCAGGATTAAATAGGATCCCTGGACATGAGCATGCCCTAAGTCCCGGACTGGAACCTGGGGAAAACACTTCAATGTTCACATTGCTACAAGTTATATGTGGTAAAATCTTTATTGATGTATTTCAGTCGAAAAACAAATTGTATTCAGCGTTAAGCTCTGCAGTTATATGTGGTAAAGTGTTTAAAGACTTATTTCAGTCGAAAAACAAAATTTATTCAGCGTTCAGCGCTGCAGTTATATTTGGTAAAACCTTTTGTGACGTATTTCAGTCAAAAACCTAAATTTATTCAGCGTTCAGCGCTGCAGTTATATGTGGTAAAATCTTTATTTACGTATTTCGGTCGAAAAACTCATTTTATTCAGCGTTCAGCGCTGCAGTTACATGTGGTAAAATATTTATTGAAGTATTTCGGTCCAAAAACTAAATTTATTCAGCGGTCAGTGCTGCGGTTATATGCGGTAAAATCTTTATTTAAGTATTTCAGTCGGAAAACAAAATGTATTCAGCGGTCAGCACTGTGGTTATATGTGGTAAAATCTTTATTCAAGTATTTCGGTCGAAAAACTAAATTTATTCAGCGGTCAGTGCTGCGGTTATATGCGGTAAAATCTTTATTTAAGTATTTCAGTCGGAAAACAAAATGTATTCAGCGGTCAGCACTGTGGTTATATGTGGTAAAATCTTTATTCAAGTATTTCGGTCGAAAAACTAAATTTATTCAGCAGTCAGCTCTGCGGTTATATGTGGTAAAATCTTTATTGAAGTATACCGGTCGAAAAGCTAAATTAATTCAGTGGTCAGCCCTGTGGTTATATGCGGTAAAATCTTTATTGAACTATTTCAGTCGAAAAACAAAATTAATTCAGCGGTCAGTGCTGCGGTTATATGTGGTAAAATCTTTATAGAAGTATTTTGGTCGAAAAACTACATTTATTCAGCGGTCAGCGCTGCAGTTATATGTGGTAAAATCTTTAGTGACGTATCCTGATGAACTTCGCGACTCTTCCGGGGCTCAAAGCTATCTTGGCGCTTTGTCTTCTCATTGTCTGTAGCTACTAGAGGCCTGTTCATGCCAGGCAGGTTCCCCCAGAAGTATCTGGGTCGATGAGCAGCACATACCACACTTGCATCAATCTTGTCAGGATTCGTCTCCGGGTGGAGAGAAATTGTTTTTTTTTAATGCTTTTTCCATCATAACCACGTCGTCGAATAAACTGAAGACTGGTGGATTCTCTCCTGTCTTATTAAATATTGAATATTAAATTGAACCAAAACTTGATTAAAATTATAAGAAAGTAAACTTAAATTCGCCAATATATTATCCCAATCTTGGAGGGAAATTCACAGACAATCAATTTGCCAAGCCTTTTGTGCCGGAGAATGTGCATTATTAAATCGTGTTTAAGCAACACTTTATAAAGTTGATAAATTCTAACCTTCTGTTCTGTCCCATATTCCCTATAAATGAATAGACGAAGCGGCCACTCTGTGGCCTGCTCATGCTGCTGCCAACTCCACAATCTTTCGTCGTCATGCCACTCCTCATGCTGCTGCCACCTCCACACTATATCACCTTGCCACTCTGTGTCCTCCTAATGCTGCCGCCACCTCCACACTTTGTCACCTTGCCACTCTGTGGCCTCCTGATGCTGCCACCACCTCCACAATATGTCACCTTGCCACTCTGTGGTCTCCTGATGCTGCCGCCACCTTCATACTCGGTCGTTGTGCCACTCTGTAGCCTCCTACTGATGTTGCCACCACCTCCATACTCTCTGTCATTGTGCCACTTGGTGGCTTCCTCATACTGCTGCCACCTCCATACTTGGTCATTGTGCCACTCGGTATCTCTGTGCATTCAAAATGCCATCAATAAAATGCACCTGTGTTTGTTGTCCATAACATGGGCCTGCCCATGCCATAACCCCACCGCCACCATGGGCCACTCGATCCGCAACGTTGATGTCAGCAAACCGCTCACCCACACTATGCCACACAAGCTGTCTGCCATCTGTCCTGAACAGTGAAAACTGAGACTCATCCGTGAACAGAACCCCTCTCTAACGTGCCAGACGCCATCGAATGTAATCATTTGTCCACTCAATTTGGTTACGACGAGCAACAGCTCTGGTAGACATTCCTGCAATGAGCATGCCAATTTCACACTCCCTCAAACGTTGTGACATCTGTGGCATTGTGCTGTGTGATCAAACTGCACATTTCAAAGTGGGCTTTTATTGTGGAAAGTCTAAGGCACACCTGTGGAATATTCATGCTGTCTAATCAGCACCTTGATATGCCACACCAGTGCGGTGATATGCCACACCTTGTGTATGTAGAAAATGTTGCAGATCTTTGAGTTCAGCTCATGCAAAATGGGAGCAAAACCGAAAGTGTTGCTTTTATATTTTTGTTCAGTGTATATTCAATCATTACTCACAATAACTATCAGTGCTTTTCCATCATGTACAATTAAAAAATAACCATTCATTTTTACCCACAGTCTGCATTTTGTAGGTTGGTACCCAGTCAAACCACTATTTGAATACTGAAATCCCAAATTAGAGGCAATATAGTCACCCAGAGGTTTTTTTTTAAAATATGAAAATACAATCGTGGTGTTGTCCTAATGTGACCTTATGTTTTTCTCAGATGAATTTATATTTATTTGACTGAATATCTGCATTTTCAAAGATTTACTAAAGAGAAAAAAGTAAATTTCAACATAATTACAAATTCCCGGAGAGAAAAATTGTAAATGCAATCATCTGAGAATTGCTTTATTCTCTTGATGTGAAAGGTTACCCAGATGTGCTTGTGTGCATTAGCTTGCAGCATTCATGCTATGAAATTACAAAAGGCAATAGGTTAAAAAGTTCTATCCAAACCTTGTTGTCTCTGGGCAGAGCATATGCTCCCAGCTGCTCAATAGAAATGTGTAGCGAGATGGAAACGGGCCAGTTGTTTCCTCTTGTAGCCCTTGGCAATGTTTTAGTCTTTGCTTCTCCTTGATCTCTCAATTTATGTAATAGAAGGAGGAAATGATCCTATCAGTTTGAGCAGCCTGTTTTGCATCATTTTACACAAGTAACTAGTACCTGCATACATAACTAAATTAACTCCAATATAAAGAGACATTTTATTAAAAAAATGAATGTACAGTATGTAAATCGATAGAGAAAACTTAACCAGTAGTCATGACTTACAAAATAAAGATGCTTTCAAGACCAACCTTGAATATTTGGAAGCCCCTAAGGATCATATGTGTCACGGCTGAGGATGGGGAAAACCCTCAGCCATGCGTTGATGGAAGATGGTCGCTGCTTGACCAGGACGACAGGATTAGGGAGCAGGTCACCTCCTAAAGTGTCCCTAACCTGACCCTAACTCCTAGCTGCATGGGCCGACCTTTAAGGTAGGAGGACCCATGCTCAGGAACCTTGGAGCCCTAACTCACCCTCCGACCGGTCCCTTTACTAGGAGTCAGGGTAAGACAACCTATTCCTTCAGGATTCAGAGGAACAGGAGTCTCACTGGCCAAGCTGCAAGGAAGGGAGCACAAATACAACCTATGGCAATGGCAGGTACTTGCCACAAGCATAACACTCACCTGCCACAGACACAAAGCCTGGAACCCATGTGGAAGTACTGCTATCCACCAACAAGAGGACTCAGCACACAACACACATCACACGGGAACCCAGGACCATAGGTGCAATAAACAAGCATAAAACCAAACACATCTTCTAGACACCAAACGACATTATATTTGCTATGACCAGAAGGATGGCCCCCACTGGCAGTTGGTAAGTAACCAGGAGGATGTCTCCAGCAAGCATGGCTGAAGCACCCTCTCTGGCTACTGCCTACAACTGAGGCTTTATAGGGCCAAGAGGCCACACCCAACAATCAGACACACCCCGTGACTCACACACACAGAAAGGGAGTTAACCCTTCCAAAACCACAGAAGGGAAAACACAACTTAAAGGGGAAGTGTCCAAATCCAGCACACACTGTGGCTGTGGCCGCCGGCAACGACATGGGTGGCAACCATGTCCTGGGAGTGAGCCCAAAGGCCGGGACAGTGCCACCACATGTACAACTCCAACCAAACATTGCCACGGGCAACCACAGTGTAGGAAAGATGTCGGTGCACACCACACATAACACAGAGTGCACACAGACATACAAAAGTGCATACAAACGCGCACACAACTCCAAGGGAACCGCACACATAGCTGTTGTCCGCGGCAACCGCACTTGAGGCTAACTACATTATGCCTCCAGCTGCGGTTGACACTACAACCCAAACCGCGGGCAACTGTATGCGGCTCCCAAGGAGTCACGGCCATAGCATAGTCGTGACAATATGACACCAAAATGCAGTTTCCTGTTTCTTTCAATAATTATTTCTAAATGATCTAACAGATACTTTCTATTATTTGAGGGTTGTTTTTTATTAAATAGATTTTTCAGAAATGAGCAAAAGCCCCTTTAACCTACACGATTATTGTCTATCAAAATGTCTGATCATAAATATTCATTACTTAAGAGTTCTGACCCTGTCTAGCCTTTTTGGAATTAAAACGGCCTCATCTACATTATCTAGCTGCAGTCAATGTGATTGGTCAAAGCCCCCACAGAAGACATTAGGAACTCCCTAAATGGCCCTTTACATGGGCCAATTACCGTATTTTTCGCCCTATAGGACGCACCGGCCCATAAGACGCACCTAGGTTTTTGGGGAGGAAAATAAGAAAAAAAAATTTTTTTACCAAAAGGTGTGCTGTGTGTTTGGTGGGTTTGGAACTAATGGTGGTCTGTGGATGGCACTATTACTGGGGATCTGTGGATGACTGACACTGTTATGGGGGAGATCTGTGGATGACGGACACTGTTATGGGGGAGATCTGTGGATGACGGACACTGTTATGGGGGAGATCTGTGGATGACGGACACTGTTATGGGGGAGATCTGTGGATGACGGACACTGTTATGGGGGAGATCTGTGGATGACGGACACTGTTATGGGGGGATCTGTGGATGACGGACACTGTTATGGGGGATCTGTGGATGACGGACACTGTTATGGGGGGGATCTGTGGATGACGGACACTGTTATGGGGGGATCTGTGGATGACGGACACTGTTATGGGGGGGATCTGTGGATGACGGACACTGTTATGGGGGGATCTGTGGATGAAGGACACTGTTATGGGGGGATCTGTGGATGACGGACACTGTTATGGGGGGATCTGTGGATGACGGACACTGTTATGGGGGGATCTGTGGATGAAGGACACTGTTATGGGGGATCTGTGGATGACGGACACTGTTATGGGGGGATCTGTGGATGACGGACACTGTTATGGGGGATCTGTGGATGACGGACACTGTTATGGGGAGATCTGTCGTTGACGGTCACTGTTATGGGGGAGATCTGTGGATGACGGTCACTGTTATGGGGGGATCTGTGGCTTGCACTGTTACAGGGGGGATCTGTGGCTGGCACTGTTACAGGGGGGGGATCTGTGGCTGGCACTGTTACAGGGGGGGGGGGATCTGTGGCTGGCACTGTTGTATATGTGCCATCCACAGACCCCCAGCCCATAACAGTGCCATCCACAGACCCCCCAGCCCATAACTGTGCCATCCACAGACCCCCCAGCCCATAACTGTGCCATCCACAGATCGCAGCCGCACCCCTGCCCCCCCGCCGCCGCCGCCACCACCATACAAATATAAGATGTGATATTCAATTAATAATTATCAAACATGCCCCCTCACTGTCTCCTATTACTACCTTACATCCTAATCGCTGCTGTTTTCAGGCAGGACGGTCGGGCGGCCGGCGCGTCTCACTGACGTCACTTGCCTGCGCCGCCTGCTTCATTCATAAAGTAGGCGGCGCAGGCACGTGACAAGAGTTATGCTGCCGCCCGCCCGCCTGGCCTGCATGAATTCAACAGCAGCGATTAGATGTAAGTTAGTAGTAGGAGTGAGGGGGCATGTTTGATAATTATTAATTGAATATGACATCGTATATTAGTATACTGGAGCGGTGGGGCGGTGCTATACTACACTGACTGCACCGCCCCGCCGCTATTGCCAGCCCCCAGACCCTCCTCCCAGTCCCTCCCCGAGTCCCCGCTCACTGATACATCGCTGCCAGCGATGTAAAACTGCAAGTATTCGCCCCATAAGACGCAAGGGCATTTCTCCCCCATTTTGGGGGAAGAAAAAGTGCGTCTTTTGGGGCGAAAAATACGGTATTTGACTGATTATTGGGTACAAACGTACGTACAAACCTTTGTTCCCGATAACTGGCCTGTGTAAAAGTGCCACCGATCACCCAATGAACACCAAGATAATCATTTCTGCATAGCAGATTGTCCTGTATAAACAGGAATCTGCTGCCCAGAAACAATAATTCTCTATAGGGGTGAGCTATTGCAGTAGCCATTGCTTTTCACACATACACAGGAGATGATTGTTATATGTAAATGGAGCTTTCATCTCCACTGATGATCAGGCAATTGCCTAGAGCCAGGGGTATAGCTAAAGGCTCATGGACCCTGGTGCAAGAGTTCAGCTTGAGCCCCCCTTCCCTCAGTGCTTTGTGGCAATGGGTAGGGGTGCACCTAGGATTTCTGCTGCATCCTCCCTAATGCCACATTTTCAACCTAACCCCTTCCCTCCAGCCCTACTGTTAGGCCAGACCCACTCAAGTGAGTTGGATGCGATAAACTCACAGCGTGTGTCAGAGAAAGTTTCCGTCCTGGCCTCCGCTCATCTGACAGGACTGCACAGCATTATAATGCTGTATAGCTCTGAGACTACTGGAATCTATTGTATTACACTGACATGATGCTGTACAATCTTGTCAGAGAAACGGAGGCCAGAACGGGAACTCTCACTGACACACTCTGCAAGTTTATCTAATCCAACTCGCTGGTGTGCCTGGCATTAAAGATATACTTGGAAAACATTACATACAGTGCTATGAAACATACAGGAGTATACAGCGCCACATACCTCTTACACCCATGGATGTCTCCTCTGATGTAGATATTATTTTTCCTCATCTTCAGAACAGACAGCCACGATAATTTATTTCAGCCATGTCTAGTCTCTGCAGAGTTTGACAAAAAGACATCTTAGTTTCCTACTTTTCCATCATCCTCCCACATTCGCAACATCCCATCCTGCCTCCCCAATAATGTGCTCACTGTGCACCCCAATACTATACTTCAGAAACAGTCCCCCTGAAAATACTATTACTACACAGATTATTTGCACATAGTGCCCTAAAAAATAACTACACCTAGTAAATAGTTTCCCTGACACTAGTAGTGTAAAAATAATGTCACCCAAAATAATTGTGCTAAGCTGATACTGTACCAGGGTGCCCCCACAGTAATATTGCTCCGAAAAGTCCCACCAATAGTAATAATTATATATTAAAGTTCACTTAGTATTAACATGAAATGTCCAAAAGAATGTCTGAATGGAGCCTTACAGGGGGTGATCAATGACAGGGGGGTGATCAGGGAGTCTATATGGGGTGATCACCACCCTGTCATTGATCACCCCCCTGTCATTGATCACCCCCCTGTAAGGCTCCATTCAGACGTCTGTATGATTTTTACGGATCCACGGATACATGGATCGGATCCGCAAAACGCATACGGACGTCTGAATGGAGCCTTACAGGGGGGTCATCAATGACAGGGGGGTGATCAATGACAGGGGGTGATCAGGGAATCTATATCGGTCATCACCCGCCTGTCATTGATCACCCCCCTGTAAGGCTGCATTCAGACGTCCGAATGCGTTTTGCGGATCCGATCCATGTATCCGTGGATCCGTAAAAATCATACGGACGTCTGAATGGAGCCTTACAGGGGGGTGATCAATGACAGGGAAGTGATCAGGAAGTCTATATGCGTGATCACCCCCTTGTCATTGATCACCCCCCTGTAAGGCTCCATTCAGACGTCCGTATGTGTTTTGCGGATCCGATCCATGAATCCGTGGATCCGTAAAAATCATACGGACATCTGAATGGAGCCTTACAGGGGGGTGATCAATGACAGGGGGGTGATCAATGACAGGGGGTGATCAGGGAATCTATATGGGTGATCACCCGCCTGTCATTGATCACCCCCCTGTAAGGCTCCATTCAGACGTCCGTATGTGTTTTGCGGATCCGATCCATGTATCCGTGGATCCGTAAAAATCATACGGGCATCTGAATGGAGCCTTACAGGGGGGTGATCAATGACAGGGGGTGATCAGGGAATCTATATGGGTGATCACCCGCCTGTCATTGATCACCCCCCTGTAAGGCTCCATTCAGACGTCCGTATGTGTTTTGCGGATCCGATCCATGTATCCATGGATCCGTAAAAATCATACGGATGTCTGAACGGAGCCTGACAGGAGGGTGATCAATGACAGGGGGGTGATCAATGACAGGGGGGTGATCAGGGAGTCTATATGGGGTGATCATGGGTGATCAGGGGTTCATAAGGGGTTAATAAGTGACGGGGGGGGGTGTAGTGTAGTGTTTTGTGGTACTTTACACAGCTATCTGTGTCCTCTGGTGGTCGATCCAAACAAAAGGGACCACCAGAAGACCAGGTAGCAGGTATATTAGACGCTGTTATCAAAACAGCGTCTAATATACCTGTTAGGGGTTAAAAAAATCACATCTCCAGCCTGCCAGCGAGCGATCGCAGTTGTGTGCGGTTCTGCTGCGATACTGCAGCTACATAGAGGGACAAACGCTATTGGAATAACTAATTGAAACTGGTGTGATATACCTGTTGCCCCCCCCCCCAAAAAAAAAAAATATATATTGAGGGGTGTGATATACCTATAATATACCTTCTAACATAGAAAGTCTATTATGGTGCATTCGTATTGTGCAGCAATTGTGTGCTGTTCTGCAAAGATACTGGAGCTAGATAGAAGGACAAACACTATTGGAATAACTAATTGCAACTGGTGTGATAAACCTGTTGCCCCCCCCCCCCCCCCAAAAAAAAAATAAATGATTGAGGGGTGTAATATAACTATAATATACCTTCTAACATATAAAGTATATTATAGTGTATTTGTATTGTGCTGCAGTTGTGTATGGTTTTGCTGAGATACCGAAACTAGATAGAGGGACAAATGCTATTGGAACAACTAATTGCAACTGGTGTGATATACCTGTTGCCCATTAAAAAAAACTGATTGAGGGGTGTGATATACCTATAACATACCTTCTAACATAGAAAGTATATTATAGTGCATTTGTATTGTGCAGCAGTTGTGTGCGGTTCTGCTGAGATACCGCAGCTAGATAGAAGGACAAACAGTATTTCAATAACTATTTTCAACTGGTGTGATATACCCGCTGCCCCCCCCCCCCCAAAAAAAAAACTGATTGAGGAGTGTGATATACCTATAATATACCTTCTAACATAGAATGTATATTATGGTGCATTTGTATGCACTATAATTGCAACTGGTGTGATATATCTGTTGCCCCTAAAAAAAACTGATTAAGGGGTGTGCTATACCTGCTTTCACAAAATACTTGTTAAGGGGTTTGATATACCTGCTTTCACAAAATACTGATTAAGGGGTGTGATACACCAGCTTCCACAAAATATTGATTGAGGGGTGTGATACACCGTATTCCACAAAATATAGATTGAGGCCTGCGATAAACCGGCTTCCACCAAATATTGATTAAGGGGTTTGATTTACCAGCTTCCAGCAAATACTCATTAAGGGGTTCTATATACCTGTTTCCACAAAATACTGATAGAGGGGATTGATATGCTGGCTTCCACCAAATATTGATTGAGGCCTGCGATACACCAGCTTTCACCAAATATTGATTAAGGGGTTTGATATACCACTCCCAGCAAATACTCATTAAGGGGTTCTATATACCTGTAACCACGAAATACTGATAGAGGGGATTGATATACCAGCTTCCGCCAAATATTGATTGAGGCCTGCGATACACCGGCTTCCACCAAATATTGATTAAGGAGTTTGATTTACCAGCTTCCAGCAAATACTCATTAAGGGGTTCTATATACCTGTTTCCACAAAATACTGATAGAGGGGATTGATAGAACGGCTTCCACCAAATATTGATTGATGCCTGCGATACACAAGCTTCCACCAAATATTGATTAAGGGGTTTGATATACCTGCTTCCAGAAAATACTCATTAAGGGGTTCTATATACCTGTTTCCACAAAATACTGATAGAGGGGATTGATATGCCGGCTTCCACCAAATGTTGATTGAGGCCTGCGATACACCAGCTTCCTCCAAATATTGATTAAGGGGTTTGCTATACCAGCGCCCAGCAAATACTCATTAAGGGGTTCTAGATACCTGTTTCCACGTAATACTGATAGAGGGGATTGATATACCAGCTTCCGCCAAATATTGATTGAGGCCTGCGATACCCCGGCTTCCACCAAATATTGATTAAGGGGTTTGATTAACCGGCTTCCAGCAGATACTCATTAAGGGTTTTTATATACCTGTTTCCACAAAATTTTGATAGAAGGGATTGATATACCAGCTTTCGCCAAATATTGATGGGGGCCTGCGATACACCGGCTTCCATCAAATATTGATTAAGGGGTTTGGTATACCGGCTTCCAGCAAATATTCATTAAGGGGTTCTATATACCTGTTTCCACAAAATACTAATAGAGGGGATTGATATAACGGCTTCCACCAAATATTGATTGAGGCCTGCAATATATCAGCTTCCACAAATACTGCTCTTCAAGGGGGACTTTGTGACAGGGTAATTTTGAAAATGACAGGCAGAGAAAGAGGCAGGCCATTCCGCATGGGTGGTAGGGGTCGGGCAGGTGCACCAGGCTGGTGCCTAAGTGGGAAGTTGGATAAGGTGAGTGCGATTATGTCAATGGACGCACCAGAGTTGGTTGAGTGGCTCACTCACCCTTCTGCTTCTGCATCATCCTCACTGACTTTATGCTGTGTGCACCCCCAAAGACACCACCTCCACTCGGGTCAGAGGAATTATTTTCCCATCCAGACCTTACCGATGCTCAGCCATTCTTGGCATCGGATCAGGAAGAGAAGGTAGCAACGGCTGCCACCCAGCGGTCTGACGACAGTACCCAGATCCGAGATCTCTAATGTCAGTGGTGGTGAAGGTGACGATGATGACGTGTCGATGGATGTCACGTGTGTGCCCAAAAGAGAGGAAGAGGAGGGGAGTTCAGAAAGAGAGACGGAGCAGCAGATAGGTGTCACGAGGGTGTCAAGAGCCACGTCTGACTCCGTTATACCCGGGGTCAGGAAGTCGCAGCGGGTGGCTGCGCGCTCTATCTCTAAAGATCACAGTGTTTCTTAGTGTTTGTTTTCTGTGTTTGCCTTGCTATCCTTTTTGTCTCACTCAGGGATCCGTAGCTTCTCCTCCTCAGCTGTTTCTTGTCTGCCACTCCCAAACTCCTTATATTCTCCTCTCACACTTCTCTTGTTGCCAGTTATAGAGCTTCCTGCCTGGACATCTATGCTGACCCACTGGAGCTGAGAATCTGGTTGTTGTTCCAGAGTGCTACCCTCCGGATCCCTGTTGGGCTTTTGTTGTCTCCTGTTTTTGCCCTCCTGGGATTATATGTTTAGTTTGTATTGTCTGTCCTCCCCTTGGTGTTTTCCTTTAGAGCTAGTGGTGTGGACTAGTGTTCCCACCGCCCTGTTCACTATCTAGGGCTCATCCTAGGGAAAGCCAGGGTTTTAGGCACGTGATCGGCGTACGGGTGAGGAACCCGTCTAGGGACGACAGGGCAGCCAGGCGCCAGTCGCAAGGTGAGTCAGGGGTCACCACCTTCCCTCTCACTAGGGCAGGGCCTCCCTCTTTTCCTCCCTCCGTGTCACGTATGTGACAGTTACGCCGATCGTGATATTATAACTGGCCCTTATTTTTTTTTTTGAGAAAAAAAAAACAAAAAAAAAAATATATAATTTTTTTTTTTTTTCTCTACTTAGAATCCAATATGGATCCTATTGCTGCTTTGGCAAAACAGCTTCAAGGCCTGTCTTTGGAGGTGGCAGGATTGAAGGCGTCTGTCCTCCAACAGCAGCAGCAAATGCAGCAGACCGTAAGCCCAGCGGTTGCTATGGGTAACCAGGTTGTTACAGAACCCAAGGTTGTTCTTCCTGACAGATTCTCTGGGGGAAGGGACAAATTTGTGTTGTTCCGTGAGGCCTGCAAGTTATATTTTAAGCTGCGCCCTTACTCCTCAGGTAATGAAGAACAGCGGGTGGGGATTGTTATTTCCCTGCTTCAGGGGGACCCGCAATCCTGGGCGTTCTCGTTACCCCCTGGTTCCCAGGCTCTCCGGTCAGTGGAGGGATTTTTTGGGGCTTTGGGTCTCATATATGATGACCCTGACCGTGTCGCCCTGGCTGAGTCGAAGTTACGGAGACTCCTACAGGGAGATCGGCCAGCAGAGGAATATTGCTCAGAGTTCCGCAGGTGGGCTACGGATACTCAGTGGAACGACCCGGCTCTCAGGAGTCAGTTCTGCTCTGGGTTATCTGAAAGGGTTAAGGATGCGCTGGCGCTGTATGAGACCCCCCTTTCCCTTGATGCTGTTATGTCCCTCTCTATCAGGATAGATAGACGTCTTAGGGAGAGATCGAAAATTCCTGAGCAATCGGTAACCTCTCCCAAGCAGCAGTTAGTCTGTACGGACTTGGATGAGCCTATGCAGCTAGGAGGAACTTCTCGTCAGGTCCGTCCTCCTGAGGTTCGCCGTAGGTGGGGGGCTTGTTTTTTCTGTGGGGGGAAGGGTCATTTCATTAATGTCTGTCCCTCCTTTTCCCAAAAACAAAAGACCGTCGGAAAACTACTAACCCCAGGCTGTGCGGAGGATGTCAGCCGGGGGGTATACGTTTCCTCCATACGAACATCTCAATTTGTGTTGCCAGCGGTTATTGTTTTTGGTGTTAAGACGGAGTCTATTTCTTTTTTTCTAGACAGTGGTGCAGGGGTAAATTTGATAGATGCCCATTTTGCCCGCACTATGGGTTTGTCTCTCTGTACGCTGCAGAGACCCATTCCCATATTCGCTATTGACTCTGCTCCTCTGTCTCAGAGAAACCTCACTCACGTTGTCCATAACTTACATCTTCGGGTAGGGGACCACCATAAGGAGCGTCTTTCATGTTACGTTCTGGAGGGCCTTCCCTCTCCTGTGGTATTGGGTCTTCCCTGGTTGGTAGCGCACAATCCAGTGGTGGATTGGCAGGCCAGGGAGATATTGGAGTGGAGTGAGCATTGCAGAGAGAATTGCTTAAATAACAATTGCTTAATCGCCTCCATAGCTTCCCTACCTACATTTATTTCGGACTTTGAGGACGTTTTTTCTGAAAAGGGTTGTCAGAAGCTACCACCTCATCGTCCTTATGATTGCCCGGTTAACCTGATTCCCGGTGCAAAATTACCCAAGTCCAGGTTGTATAATCTTTCGGGTCCCGAGAGACAAGCCATGAAAGATTATATCTCCGAGAGTCTGGCCAAGGGACACATCAGACCCTCTTCTTCACCCGTGGCTGCAGGGTTTTTCTTTGTTAAAAAGAAAGATGGGGGCCTGCGTCCTTGCCTAGATTTCCGTGAGCTAAACCGGATAACCGTCCGAGACCCATACCCTCTTCCTCTCATTCCTGACCTTTTTAATCAGATTGCGGGTGCTAGGTGGTTCTCCAAACTTGATCTTAGGGGGGCCTACAATCTGATTCGTATCAAGGAAGGGGATGAGTGGAAGACAGCTTTTAACACCCCTGAGGGGCATTACGAAAATTTAGTCATGCCTTTCGGTCTGACCAATGCCCCTGCTGTCTTCCAACATTTCGTTAATGATATTTTTAGTCATCTCATCGGCAGGTTTGTAGTCATATACCTAGATGATATCTTAATTTATTCGGCTGATCTGAAAACACATGAAGTACATGTCAGGCAAGTACTGCAGGTCCTACGGACGAATAAATTATATGCGAAAATTGAAAAATGTGTCTTCGCCGTTCAGGAAATACAATTCCTGGGGTATCTATTATCTGCTTCAGGTTTCCGTATGGATCCTGGGAAGGTCCAGGCAATTTTAGATTGGGATCTTCCTGAGAACCTTAAAGCTCTACAACGGTTTTTGGGTTTCGCAAATTTCTACAGAAAGTTTATTAAAAATTATTCAAAGATCGTTAAACCCCTTACTGACATGACTAGGAAGGGGACTGATTTTTCTAAATGGTCTGACGCCGCTAAAATTGCATTTTCCTCTCTAAAAGAGAGATTTACCTCGGCACCTGTCCTAATTCAACCTGATGTCTCCCAGCCTTTTATTGTTGAAGTTGATGCGTCGGAGGTGGGAGTGGGGGCTGTATTGTCTCAGGGTCCGTCTCCTGGCAAATGGCGTCCTTGCGCTTTCTTTTCCAAAAAATTATCTGCAGCAGAAAAGAACTATGATATTGGAAATAGGGAACTGTTGGCGATTAAACTGGCGTTTGAAGAGTGGCGTCACTTCTTAGAGGGAGCAATCCACCCCGTCACGGTAATTACGGATCACAAAAACCTTCTGTACCTAGAATCGGCTAAGCGTCTCACCCCTAGACAAGCTAGGTGGTCGCTATTCTTTACCAGATTTAACTTTGTCATCACCTATCGTCCTGGGGCAAAAAATACCAAGGCAGACGCATTGTCTCGTAGTTTCCCTGGAGGGGGTAATGTTAGTGATCCGGTACCTATTTTACAAAGAGGAGTGGTTGTCTCTGCTGTACACTCTGTTCTAGAGGGAAAGGTGTTAGAGGCCCAGGGGGACGCCCCGGCCTCTTGCCCCTCAGAGAAATTGTTTGTACCGTTAAACCTGCGTCTTGAGTTATTGAAGGAACATCATAATTCGGCACTTGCTGGGCACCCGGGTAGTAAAGCAACCTTGGAGCTATTGTCTCGTCGTTTTTGGTGGCCAAGGTTGCGTCAGGATGTAATAGATTACGTGTCTACTTGTTCTACTTGTGCACGCGCGAAAGTCTCTCATACACGTCCAGCAGGGTCTTTATTGCCACTTTTCATCCCCAATAGACCATGGACACATCTATCAATGGATTTCATCACTGACTTACCTTTGTCTGCGGGTAAAACAGTTATCTTGGTAGTAGTAGACAGGTTTAGCAAAATGGTACACTTTATTGCGCTACCCGCACTTCCTAATGCTAAGACTCTTGCTCAGGTGTTTATCAGTGAAATCGTGAAGCTTCACGGGGTCCCTTCCGATGTGGTTTCGGATCGGGGAACCCAGTTTATTTCTAAGTTTTGGAAAGCTTTTTGTACCCGTTTAGGGGTACACTTATCCTTTTCCTCAGCTTTCCATCCTCAGTCGAATGGACAGACTGAGCGTACCAACCAAAACCTAGAAACATATTTAAGGTGTTTTGCGTCTGAAAACCAAGAGGTGTGGTCATCATATTTACCGTTAGCCGAGTTTGCCATAAATAATCGCCGTCAGGAATCCACTGGCAAGTCACCATTTCTTGGTGCATACGGTTTTCATCCCCAATTTTGTACTTTCAAAGAGGGGGGGTCTTCTGGGGTTCCCGAAGAGGAACGGTTTTCTTCATCTCTTTCATCGGTATGGCAGAAGGTGCAAGCTAACTTGAAAAATATGAGTGGTAAATACAAATGCATGGCCGATAAGAAACGGTCGCCAGGTCCGGACCTAGGAGTGAATGACTATGTGTGGTTGTCTACTAGGAATATTAAGTTGAAGGTTCCCTCTTGGAAACTGGGTCCTAGGTTCATTGGTCCTTATAAAATTGTAGCCGTCATTAACCCTGTGGCTTTTCGCCTGGAGCTACCTCAGACTTTTAAGATCCATAACGTCTTCCATAAGTCGCTGCTCAAGAAGTATGTTCCACCTCTAGAACCATCACCGCTGCCACCTCCTCCTGTTGTTGTGGATGGTAATCTGGAGTTTCAAATATCCAGAATTGTTGATTCTCGTCGGGTCCGCCGCTCTCTTCAGTATCTGGTGCATTGGAGGGGTTACGGTCCCGAGGAAAGAATGTGGGTTCCAGCGTCAGAGGTAAACGCCAACAGGTTGATTCAGGCTTTCCATGTCTCTCATCCGGAGAGACCTGGTCCTGAGTGTCCGGAGGCCCCTCGTGAAAGGGGGGGTACTGTCACGAGGGTGTCAAGAGCCACGTCTGACTCCGTTATACCCGGGGTCAGGAAGTCGCAGCGGGTGGCTGCGCGCTCTATCTCTAAAGATCACAGTGTTTCTTAGTCTTTGTTTTCTGTGTTTGCCTTGCTATCCTTTTTGTCTCACTCAGGGATCCGTAGCTTCTCCTCCTCAGCTGTTTCTTGTCTGCCACTCCCAAACTCCTTATATTCTCCTCTCACACTTCTCTTGTTGCCAGTTATAGAGCTTCCTGCCTGGACATCTATGCTGACCCACTGGAGCTGAGAATCTGGTTGTTGTTCCAGAGTGCTACCCTCCGGATCCCTGTTGGGCTTTTGTTGTCTCCTGTTTTTGCCCTCCTGGGATTATATGTTTAGTTTGTATTGTCTGTCCTCCCCTTGGTGTTTTCCTTTAGAGCTAGTGGTGTGGACTAGTGTTCCCACCGCCCTGTTCACTATCTAGGGCTCATCCTAGGGAAAGCCAGGGTTTTAGGCACGTGATCGGCGTACGGGTGAGGAACCCGTCTAGGGACGACAGGGCAGCCAGGCGCCAGTCGCAAGGTGAGTCAGGGGTCACCACCTTCCCTCTCACTAGGGCAGGGCCTCCCTCTTTTCCTCCCTCCGTGTCACGTATGTGACAGTTACGCCGATCGTGATAATAGGGGGTAGAAGGAGAAGAAGCAGGCAGAACTTGCAGTGCACAGGAGGCAAAAAGGCGACTGCAAATGTATCTGGAGCGAGCCATCAACCATGCACGGTCACATCTGGTGCTCCAAGGACACCTGCACATGGCTCTGCAGTGTGGGATTTTTTTACGTGTCAGCTGCTGACAATACTGTTGCCATCTGCAGTCTGTGCTGTCAACGCATAAGTCGTGGTAAGCCCAACACTCACCTAGGGATGACCACCTTAATAAGGCACCTGGTCTCCCATCACCGAGCCCAGTGTGAGCAACGCCATCAGAACCCACAAAGTCAAACTCACTGCGCTCCATGTCCTGCCTCTTCTCCTTCTCCTCCCATTTGTCCTCCATTCCACCTTCCACCGTGCTGTCATCAATTTCATCTGGCAAAAGGCAGGCTTCCATGGCCTAAATGTTCAATCGTAAAAAGTTGATGAGGCAGGATAACCCTCTTGCCCAATGGCTGACCGCTGGCTTGTCAGAACTGCTAGCCTGCCAACTACTGCCATATAAACTGGTGGACTCGGAGGCCTTTAGAAAATTTGTGGCCATTGGCACACTGCAATGGAAGGCCCCCGGAAGGTAATATTTTTCCCAGAAGGGCATCCTAGAGCTATATGGCCATGTTCAGCGGCAAGTGAATGCATCTCTGGCACACAGTATCGGTGCCGAGATATATCTGACCACAGACACGTGGTCTAGCAAACACGGGCAGGAAAGGTACATAAGTTTTACTGCCCACTGGGTGAACCTTTTGACGGCTGTCAAACATGCAACCCGTGGCACCCGTGTGGATTTGGTGTTACCGCCATGTATTTCATGCAGGCCTCCCTCTTCTCCTCCTCCTACTCTATCCTCCGCCTCCCCCTCATCTTACTCCTCCTTTTCCACTGCTACCGCATCTTCCGATGCACCCTCCAAGCTCCCCATAACCTATTCGACGTGCCAGGTGAGACGTTGCTATGCTGTGCTGCGGCTGTTGTGTCTGGAAGACAAGAGCCACACCGGTCCTGCAATGCTTTCAGCTCTGCGGTCAAAGACCGATCAGTGGCTAACCTTGCTCAATTTGATGGTTGATAAAGTGGTGTGCGACAATGGTGCCAATTTGCTGAGCGCACTAAAATGGGGCAAAATGACACACATGCCATGCATGCGCAAGTCCTGAACTTAGTCGTGCAGCGATACGTTGCCAAATACCCTGTTGTTCAGGACATCTTGCAGCAAACCAGGAAAATCTCTGGCCTTTTTAGAAGATCTTACACGGCCATGGCTCACCTTGCTGACGTTCAGCGGCGACACCACTTGACCGTCAGACGTCTGATTTGTGACAGCCCGACCAGCTGGAACTCTACCTTGTAAATGCTTGTTAGGCTGCTCCTGCAGGTGCGCAACGCATGCAGACTTCTGTGGCAATTTGATGAGATCATCAAACTGATCAGTCGCAGTCAGGGCGCCATCAGTGACATCGTACCTTATGCCTTCTTTCTGGAGCGTGCATTGCATCGTGTCATTAATTAAGCCGTCGAGAAGCAGGAGCTGGAATATGAGGAATTTGCAATGCTGAATGAATTCTCAGTGGGGGGCTACTCCATCTGAGACAAGTAAGCAGGAGTCTGAAGAGGAGTCAGAGGAGCATGGTGCCTGGGGGGAGGAGGAGGAGCAAGAAGAGCAGACTGTAAACTTTTTGGGGATCCCTGGTGTTGTCCATGGATGGGGGAGAGACCGAGGAAGACATTCTCCTGGGCGATGAGCAGGAGCCAGGGCACTCCACCGCTTCCATTTTAGTGCAAATTGGGGCCTTCATGCGTTGTTTGAAGCGGGACCCCAGGATTAAAGCAGAAAGGTCAAGGACCAGAAAGAGGTGGCCACGTATTTAGACCCCCAGTACAAACACAAAATGGTGGACATGTTACCAGCATCACAGAGGGCTGTCAGAATGCAGCATTTCCAAGCCTCGCTGCGAGAGATGCTGCATTCTGCTGTTGCAGGCGCTGGCAGAAGAATTTCCGCCCACAGAGAAACAGTTGCAGGTACCAATCCTACCACGCATGCCAGAAGAGGGCGGTTTGAAGATGTGTTGGTTACTTCAGATATGAGATCATTCTTGCAGCCAACCCTGCCGCCCTCCGGATCCAGGGAACGTTTAGATCGACAGGTGTCCGACTACATCGGGTTAACGGCCGATGTGAACGCTCTGAGAAGGGAGGATCCCCTTGACTACTGGGTGTGCAGGCTTGACCTGGAATTTGCCATGTAACTCTTGGCTTGCCCCTTGTCGAGTGTCCTGTCCGAAAGGACGTTAAGCGCAGCAGGGGGTATTGTGACCGATAAGCGCACTCGCCTAGCTCACGACAGTGTGGACTACCTCACATTTCTAAAAATGAATGAGGCATGGATCTCGGAGGAATTCAACACCTGTGACAACCACGTTTAATTGAAAATCCTAATGCACCCAGAACAAAGAATGGTCCCTATCTTATGTAACTAAAACGGCATAAAAGGCCTTTTCTGTCCAGTGAATGCCAAATGCTTGGGGCCTGTAGTCCACTGGCCTGCAGTAAAATTGAAATCCAATGACCATCTAATATACCTCCAGCCACATAATCACTTGATCTTTTCTGTACGGTGAATGCCTAATTGTTGGGGCCTCGGAGGAATTCAACACCTGTGATGACCACGTGTTATCGAATTTCACCTATTATCATTTGGGGTTTATTCAAGAGGGGGATTTCGTTAGCCATGTTTTTATTCCAATTTAATATTTTTAGTTCTTTTATACATATGTATTTGACATGTATTTGTACTGGACTAGAGTAAAATTGCTTTCCAATGACCGTCTAATATGCCCCCAGCCACCTAATTACTTGATCTTTTCTGTCCGGTGAATGCCTAATGTTTGAGGCCTATACTCCACTGGCCTGCAGAAAAATTTATATCCAATGACCATCTAATATACCTCCAGCCACATAATCACTTGATGTTTTCTGTCCAGTGAATGCCTAATGTTTGGGGCCTATACTCCACTGGCCTGCAGTAAAATTGATATGCAATACCCGTCTAATATACCTCCAGCCACATAATCACTTGATCTTTTCTGTCCGGTAAATGCATCATTTTTAGGGCCTGTAATCTAATTGGCCAACAGTAAAATTGTTATATGGTAACCGCCTAATGCACATACCTCCAGCCAAATAATCACTTGATCTTTTCTGTACGGTGAATGCCTAATGTTTGGGGCCTGTACTCCAGTGGGCTACAGTAAAATTGTTATTCAGTGACCGCATAATGTACCTCGAGCCACATAATCACAATTTCTTTTATGTCAGGTGAATGCCTGATTTTTAGGGCCCGTACTCCCGTGGCCTAAAATAAAAATTTTCTAGGCTCCAGCTAGGCACATTTTTGAGAATTTCCCTTTAAAACGCATAAAAATGGCCCATGATTAAAATACATATTTTTTGTGGGATTTTTTGTCATTGATCCCACTCTAGTATGTCACTGTCCATGTTGTGGGACTATTTGTGCACTGTTAGAAAGTATTTGGTGGCTGCAATTATGACCTGAATTTTTTTAAGGTTCGCCTGCCATTAAAGTGAATGGGGACCGCCGCGAACTTGCGGTTCGCGAACATTTAATCGCGTTCGCTCGTTCACGAATCATCCCGGCCGATGTTCGTCCATTACTATATGTGATCGCAGCCCTAGTGTCAGAATAAGCATCAGTACACAGCGGAGCAGCGTGGCGGAGAGGATAGGCCGCCATGTACTGAGAGAGCGCTACTTGGTCCTGGTGGTCAGGGATGAGGACTGTGTTTCCCATGGATAATTTTCTACTGGGAAATACACGGCACAGTATAATACAGTAGAATCTATATAATATAAAGATATTAGCCCTACCCCAGAATAATGTTACAATTATGTGATCATTTGTTATATAGAAAAACGTCTATGTCAGGCGTATTATTGACACAGATTGTGGCGCAAAGGTCCTTAGAACGGCAACCTGCATATTTTTACCGCTCATGCCAGGTCCAAAAAAGAATGGCATGGGCCCTTGATACAGTTATGGCCATCCAGTTATTAGACACCACCGCCATACATTGACCGGATAATTTAAAAATATGGTAATAGGGGGCAGGCACTCTATTTATGGGTTCATGGAAAGGCAGTTTTTATTGATTGATTAAAATAACATAAAATAGTGTGTACATAAAGCAATAGATAATGGCAATATAACAACAGTTAATATCTATAGGATAAATATTTGTATACCTGCAATAAAATAGCAGTTGGCAATTAATAGCAATATCACCTGAAAAATAGCAGTTAATGGATAGCAGCAATATTCGCAACAATGGATGATAATGAAAAGCAAAGAGTCTCTTAATATGGTTGGTTTAAGAGCAATAGTTCCATATATCAGTCCCCATATGTTGTAGAATAGATCACTATTCTTAGGGGAAACAAGGTTTCTGTACCATGTGACAGTATCGCAACATGTGACAATATCGCAACAATGTTCTTGATTGTAGCAGTTATGAGATTTTAGTTATAGGACTGACTGCGATTGATCGCTAGATGTCTCCTTATATTTCTTTCGTATATAATGCGAATAATCAATTGCAGTTTCGTTTTTTGAACTAGAAAATCCACTATTGTGCACATTGAATGTTTTAAATATTTTCCTTTACTCACGGTTTAGCTGTTTTCTGGTGCGGAGTCCCGCTCCTATTCTGAGAAACAGACTGACCTATATAGCTCGGAACCTCCGATCACAGCTTGGTTAAAAGTCGGCGTGCCACATGCTATGGCGGCGTCTCTGTTTGTTATTAGTTCCGCCCCTTCAATGTTCGGATCGCCTCTTAACTTCTTTATTTCAGCTGCCGGGGTTCGCTTTATAGATGGTAGGTCAATTTTCGTGAGTAATTTAGATTAGATTCCTCTTGGAGCGCTCCAGTAGTGTAATTCCAATTTTAGTATGCTTGTTCACCCAAACATGTTTCGGAGCTCAAACTTGCTCCTTCCTCAGTGGTCAAGCATACTTCGCATCATGTCCTCTTTTTATTCTGTGCCGGTTTATCGGAAAAAACGAAATCTGATCCGGAATTGTCTCTTTGTGTATTCCATTATAGGCTTCCAGTTCTCTATTTAATGCTGCTTTCAAATTCTATTATTTGTAAATATTTTTAGATTGCTTTTAAATATAGTTGTTTAAAAACATTAAAACATTTGTATAAAACACATATAAAAATATGTATATATATATATATATATATTTAAAAACTCTATAAGATATTGGAGAGGTATATATAATATCAATGTTTCAATTATGCATGTGATTATAAATGTAGTTATTCTATTATAAAAAAATAAATGGAATAAATAGAGGCCTCTGGAGAGTATGCAGTTTTATGGGGGACCCCTCGTTAAGGGAAGACGGGGGTGCTGATATAAAACAGAAACCCCTGTCGTCCGTCAACCAGGGGCACCCCATTTTACAGGAAGCCAAAGATTTTGAGTTCCGCATTCAAGCCGTTTGGTTGAATGGAGTCGAACTCAAAAATTATTCTTGACTCCTGTCGGGACATTCTGGCTATGTGGTCACCCCCCCTCCTGTGTTTATTTATTTTTTCAAATGCTGTAAACACTAAACCTGAGGGGTTCTGATTATGATAATGTTTAAAATGTCTCGACAGGACATGTTTTTCATACCCTTTTTTTTATGTTTCCGATGTGTTCAGCTATCCTGGTTTTCAACAGTCTTTTCGTACGACCTATGTATTGTTTGCCGCAAGGGCATTGGATCAAATACAATACATTGTCCGAATTACATGTGAGCAGATCATTTATTTCAATTTTAAAATTATTTTGTATAGATTGTACTTCTAGTGTTTTTCTCGGGAAGCTGGTTTGTTTACAATTTGAACATCTCCCGCATCTATAAAACCCTTTTAGGTGGTCCCAATGTTGTGAGATTCCTTTCTTTTTTATTAGAGTTTGTTTTGTCGTTGGCGCTATTTTGCATCCTAGGTTTTGTGCCTTTGTGTACACAAATAGCTTTTTTTTTTTATATTAGTGTACCTAAAGTTTTGTCTTCCAGGATGTGATGCCAATAGCGTCTAATAATTTGTTCCACTTTCTTATATTCAGGGTTAAAGGGCAGAATAATTCTTGGCGTTCCATCTTTCAGATTTCCACTCCCATTTTCCTTCTTATCTTTATTTTCATTTTTGTCATCCCCATTTTTAAGTTTAAAGAAGGTATTTCTATATTTTTCTCTTATTTTGGATAATGATTCTTCTACTGTATTTATTGGATAGTTTTTGTTTAAAAAAACGCATTTTCATATCCTCAGCTTCCTTCTCGAACTGCTCCACTTTTGTACAGTTACGTTTGAGTCTGCCAAATTGTCCTGTTGGTATATTCAGCAGCCATCTAGGGAGATGGCAGCTGCCGAATAAGATGTAGCTGTTTCTCGATGTCGGTTTCTGAAAAGTGCTGCATATATATCTTCCCTCCTCGTTCCTAATTAGTAAATCCAAATATTCCGTCTCTATATTGTTCACATTACTAGTGAATTTTAAGTTGAACATATTTACATTTATATCTTCTAAAAAGGTTAAAAGTTCCTCTCTCCCGCTTTTCCAAATAAAAATAATATTGTCTATAAAACGTTGCCAGAGCACCAGGTCTGTCCCCAGTCTTGGACCAATATGGATGTCCTCCCAATTTGTCATAAATAAATTTGCGTAGCTAGGGGCAAACCTGGTGCCCATGGCAGTCCCCCTTGTTTGAAGGTAAAAATCGGATCCAAAATAAAAATAATTATGTGACAAGATAAAATTTACCCCCTCCTCTAAAAAACGTATCTGTTCAGTATGAAATCCACTATTTTTCTCTAGTTGGCTTTTCATTGATGCGACTCCCTGTTCATGGCTTATAATTGTATATAGGGAGTTCACATCTAGCGTCCCCATAATCCACTCAGGATTACACTCCAATTTTTCCAAGATTTCAATGATCTGGGTAGTGTCTTTTATGTATGAGGCACTTTTTTTTACTGATGGCTGTAGCATTCTGTCTATATATTGTGATAAGTTTGAGGTTAAAGATCCGATCCCTGAAATTATAGGGCGACCGGGGGGGGGGGGGGGGGGGGGGGGGGTTTGAGGATCTTTGTGGACTTTAGGGAGACAATAAAACACTGGCAATCTTCGTTGCGTTTTAACAATAAAATCATGTTCTTGCTGCAATAAAATATTGCTCTCCAATCCCTTTTTACAATACTCTAGGAGTGTCATGGTCTTACCTCCTTGCTGTTCCCTTCGTTTGACATGTGCTGGCGGCCATCTTGGTTTCTGGGTTTTCTTGTAGCCTCCCACCCTGCGGCTCCTCCTTCCCACTGGGAGGAGCTGGATGCCTAGCTCATATATATAGGAGGTCTGTGGCTTCAGTTCCTTGCTTGGTCCTCCTGTGTTCACATGCTTCCAAGACTGCTGCTGCTTCTGGTTCCTGATCCTGGCCTCGTCTGACTACCCCGTTGGTTCCTGATTCCGGCTTCGTCTGACTACCCCGTTGGTTCCTGATTCCGGCTTCGTCTGACTACCCCGTTGGTTCCTGTTCCTGGCTTCGTCTGACTACCCTTCTGGTTCCTGACCTCTGTCTCCGCAAGACCCTGCTTCGGTTTAGCCATCCGTTCGGACTTTGCTACGGCTTGCTCTTCAATAAAACCTTCTTATTTTCCACTTATCTCTTGTTGTACGTCTGGTTCATGGTTCCATGACAAGGAGTTCATGATAAAATTGCTCTCCCGGATCTCCTTTTAATTTAGTATAAGTATTTGAATCTGTCAGTTGTCTTAGACATTCATTATTGTATATTGACCGGATAATACCTCTGTATAGTGACCGGATAACACAGCCATACCGTGACCGGATAAAAGGGTATAAGAGGGCATAGTACAGGGAATGACTGGGGGCAGTGCACAGGGTTTGGTAAGAGGACACAATGCAGGGTATAAGGATGTACATTACGGGGTGAGGGGCACAGTACGGGGTGGGGGGCACAGTCACATGACCCTGTGACATTAGAAGATCCTTATGGTGAATACCGTTCATACACCATCATAATAAGAGGCAGAGGAGTGAGACAAGGGTGCGATTATGTGGCTAGAGATAAAAAAATGTAACTGTTGGCTAGTACAGGCCTCAAATATTAGGCAATAGGCATTCACCTGACAGTAAAGAACTTTGAATTCTGTGGCTGAAGGTACATTAGGATGTCACAGGATAAATATGTAACTGTCCGCAAGTACAGGCCCCAAAAATTACACCACCCAGTACAGGTACTTGACCTTTATACTTTTTATACGCGGGTCCCTCTTCGAATGCTGGAGCATGAAGGCCCCCATAGCCACTAAATTGGTAGCAGTAGAGCGCCCTGGCTCCTGCTCATTGCCCAGGAGAATGTTGCCCTCGGTCTCATCCCCCCAGCCATGGACAACACCAGGGATCCCCCTAAAAGTTTAAAGCCTGCTCTTATTGCTCCTCCTCCTCCCCCCAGGCACCATCCTCCTCTGAATCCTCTTCAGACTCCTGCTTACTTGTCTCAGATGGAGTATCCCCTCCTGGGAACTCATTCAGCATTGCGATTTCCTCATTTTCCAGCTCCTGCTCTTTCGGCGGCTTGATCAATGACACGACGCAATGCACGCTCCAGAAAGAAGGCGCAAGGTACGATGTCACTGATGGCGCCCTGGCTGCGACTGACCAGTTTTGTGATCTCATCAAATGGCCGCAGAAGTCTGCATGCGTTGCGCATAAGCAGCCACTGGCACGGTACAAAGAAACCAAGCTCCCTAGAACCTCTCCTGCTGCAGAGTTTGTACAGGTAGTCGATAACAGCATTGTGAAGATATGCGTATTGTGTGGCCTGTAATTGTACCATCTAATTTGTCTATTGGGTACTTTTCGTGGGTTTAGTGTCTGGAGAAAATTAAGTTATACAGTGTCTGGACTAATTATCTCCAGGCAGACAAAGGGGGAGACCTGTGAAGGTATGCGTATTGTGTGGCCTGTAATTGTACCATGTAATTTGTCTATTGGGTAATTTTCGTGGGTTTATTGTCTGGAGATAGTTAATTTATACAGTGTCTGAACTAATTGTCTCCAGGCAAACAAAGGGAGAAACCAAACTGTAACGCATGTACTATTGGTTGTTTCTTGCCTCCCCCGGGGAAGGCCCCCCCTTTTCAGGGGGTACAGTATAAATACAAGTTCGGGTCAATAAAAAGCAAGTCTTCTTACACCCTTCATCACGTTTCGGCTGTTGTTTGGGTACCTGTGATGTGTGTGGGAGTGATACCGCTGAGATTGCTGGCGGTTACACCTTGGGAATCTACCGAACCAGCACCGAACGGAGGGCTGTACTCACTGCGTGCTTCTCCATTCGGGTAAACCAGACGAACCAGACGCTACTACTAACGGGGTTCGTTACAGGCATGTTTCTGCTGGAGCAGCCTATCAAGCATATACAAGGTGGAGTTCCAGTGTGTCTGGCAGTCACAAATCAGACGTTTGACAGGCAAGTGGTGTCGCCAGGGCCGGTGCTATAATAAGGCAGACCAAGAGGCTGCCTTAGGGCGCAGATACGGGGGGGGGGGGGGGGAATTAAACTTTTTTTTTTTAAATACCCTGTATTTTTCTTCCCTGGGCTTTATGGGGTGAATACTAATGAAGTGCTTCCATTTGGAAGCGGTTCATTAGTACCGGAAGACCGGGAAGCTGTGAAGGATCTGTACTCACTTCTTCCTGGTCCTCCGCTCGGCTGTCTGCTGTAAAGGGCTGCGCACCATGTGACCTCACTGTGTGCAACCTTCACGGATGACAGCCGAGAACCAGGAAGAAGAACAAGAGCGCTAGTGGTGAGGAGCGGCTACATCCAGGAGCAGGAGAGGTAAATTATTTTATATGCGTTGATGGCTGACAAAGGGGGAGGAATGCTGACATGATGGGGGGCATGATGGCTGACATGATGGGGGCATGATGGCTGACATTGGGCCTTATGGCTGACATGGGGGCATGATGGCTGACATTGGGGGAACTGGGGGTCTGATTGCTGGTCTGACCTGAAATGCTATGGAAAATATTTTTTTCTTATTATCATCCTCTAAAACATAGGTGCGTCTTATGGGCCGGTGTGTCAAACCATCGATTCTCTGAAGCAGAGAGAAAATACCAGCACCACACAGAGGAGAAGCCAGCTGCTGCAGACGTGACCAGGGCCAGGGGAGCTGCGAGGGGGGGACGGGGGGGCCGCACCAAAATGTAGCTTCGCATCGGCCCTGGGTGTCGCCACTGAACGTTAGCAAGGCAAACCATGGCCGTGTAAGATCTTCTCAAATAGCCAGAGATTTTCCTGGCTTGCCGCAAGAGTTCCTGGACCCCGGAGTATTTGGCAACGAATTCCTGCACGACTGAGTTCAGGATGTGTGCCATGGCATGTGTGTCATTTTGCCCAATTAAAGCGCACTCAGCAGATTGGCACCGTTTTCGCACACCGCTTTAGCAACTGTCAAATTGAGTGGGGTTAGCCACTGATCAGCCTGCGACCGCAGAGCTGATAGCAGTGCAGGACCGGTGTGGCTCTTGGCTTCCAGGCACAACAGCCGCAGCACAGCATGGAAACGTCTCACCTGGCACGTCGAATAGGTTCTGGGAGCTTAAGGGGTGCATCGGAAGAGGCAGTAGCAGTGGAAAAGGAGGAGTCAGCTGAGGAGGAGACGGAGGATGGAGTAGGAGGAAGAGAAGAAGTAGCCGGCCTGCATGCAATCCGTGACGGTAACACCAAATCCACACGGGTGCCACGGGTTACATGCTTAATGGCCGTCAGAAGGTTCACCCAGTGGGCAGTAAAAGTTATGTACCTTACCTGCCCGTGTTTGCTAGACCACTTGTCTGTGGTCAGATGTATCTTGGCACCAACACTGTGTGCCAGAGATAGATTCAATTGCAGCTGAACATGGCCTTATAGCTCTGGGATGCCCTTCTGGGAGAAATAATTCCTTCCGAGGACCTTCCACTGCGGTGTGCCAATGGCCAAAAATTTTCAAAAAATCTCTGTTTCCACCAATTTATATGGCAGGAGATGGCGGGCTAGCAGTTCCGACAAGCCAGCGGTCAGCCATTGGGCAAGAGGATTATCTGGCCATGTTTTACACTCAAACATTTAGGCCACGGAAGCCTGCCTTGTGCCAGATGAACACGACGACGGCACGGTGGAAGGTGGAGTGGAGGACAAATGGGAGGAGAGAGGAGAAGGAGAAGAGGCAGGACATGGAGCGCCGGGAGTGTGGCTTTTTTGGTTCTGACAGCGTTGCTCTCACTGGGCTCTGTGATGGGAGCCCAGTGCTTTCTGAGTGTTGGGCTTACCACGACTTATGCGTTGACAACACAGGTTACAGATGGCAACACTATTGTTAGCAGCTGACATGTAAAAAAAATCCCACACTGCGGAGCCATGTGCCGGCATCCTGGGAGTGCCACATGTGACCGTGCATGGTGGATGGCTCGCTCCAGATACATTTGCAGTCGGCTTTTTGCCTCCTGTGCACTGCGAGTTCTGCCTGCTTCTCCTTCTTCTCTTCCCTATCTGTTGCTCCATCTCTCCCTCTGAACTCCCCTCCTCTTCCTCTGTTCTGGGCACTTCATCATCGTCACATTCACCACCACTGACATTAGAGATCTCGGAGTAGTCAACAACAGCGGGAACCACCCTCCTTGGGCTAATTTGGGTACTGTCGTCAGACCGCTGGCTGGCGGCTGTTACTACCTCCTCTTCCTGATCCGATGCCAAGAATGGCTGCGCATCAGTAAGGTCTGGCAATGGATGGATAAATAATTCCTCTGACTCTGGTGGAGGGGCTATGGTGGTGGTGTCTTTTGGGGTGCACACAGCAGAGAGTGAGGAGGGTGCAGATACAGAGAATGAGGAGGGTGCAGAAGCAGAAGGCTGAGTGAGCAACTCAACCAACTCTGGTGCGTCAATTGACATAATCGCACACACCTTCTCCAACTTCCTACTTAAGCTCCGGCCTGGTGCATCTGCCCAACTTCTACCACCCCTGCGGAATGGCCTGCCTCTTCCTCTGCCTGTTATTTTCAAAATGACCCTGTGCCAAAGTCCCTTGAGAAGAGCAGTATTTGTCGAAGCTGATATATGGCAGGCCTCAATCAGTTGTTAGTTGATGCTGGTATATCACCCTCAAGCAGTAATTTTGTGGACGCAGGTATATGAAAAACCTCAATCACTATTTTGTGGAAGCTGATAGATCGCAGCCCATACAAATGCACTATAATATACTTTCTATGTTAGAAAGTATATTATAAGTATATCAGACCCCTCTGTGTATCACACCTATCGTTAGCAGAATGTTACCAGTCCGTAAAAGGACTTTTTGACACCGTTTGGTGTCCCTAAGTTCCTAATAGCCTGTCCCTGCCCCAAAATGCAACCTCTCCCTACATTGGCAAAAAACATCATGTAAAATGGATGCCAGATCGGGTTTCAGTTATAGGGTTGGGGGGGTGTCTATGTGCTGAAACGTCTTAATTGGCTGTCCTGTCCCACCTGATGGATGTGTCATGGGTCAAAGTTCGGCGAAATGCAAAAGAATATGGCTTGCACGGACATCGCCATATGCTTGAATGTTCGGCGGATCGCGAACGCACATAGTTCGCAGTGAACTGACTGGCGAGCGAACCGCAAGGCCATCACTAGCGATGAGTCCCACTTTTGTCTCGGATGCAATGATAGCCAGCGATTATGGTCGGCAACACCATGAAGAGGCCTTCACAAGGGAATATCACATTATTGACACTCCCAGGTTTATGGTGTGGGATAGTATGGTGGCCAGACCTCTCTAGTCTTCATTTTAGGTACACTAGCAGCTCTTCATTAAATTGATTTGGTCATGGAACCAGTGATTTCTCCACAGTGTCCCGGGGCAGTTTTTTTTTAAACTTGCAAGAAGCATAATTTAATTTTTGCTCTCAAGATAATACATTGAAAGAAACCATTGATTATGACTCAAAAGACAGTGATGGATGCTGTTCAAAACTAAAAAGGCCTCCAGCAATCACTTTCTACTGTAATGCTCCTCTAATCAGCTGCAAAAAGAGTCTATCTGGTGTTAATTACTTTATTATCTAAGGTTTTTGCTATTTTGGGTTATTTTATTTTTTGACCAATTAGTACTCACTATACTTAAGAGAACCATTTTTATTCTATATTTTTTTTTTTATAAAAGGGAATGACCATTTTTACATTTGATGGGCAGAATAGATTTTCAGCCCTTATACATATTTTAGACATGTTAAAACAGCCTGTCATTTACATCGGATCTTATATTCTTAATGTTCGTCATAAATGATCTAATTAAAGCGATTTCCCAAAGCCGCATAAAGTTAACTCTTTCCTAACAAGGCGATATTCCGTTTTTGCACTTTCGTTTTTTTTGCTCCCTGCTTTCCTAGAGCTAAAACATTTTTATTTTTCCATTCACATAGCCTTATGAGAGCTTGTATTTAACAGGACAAGCTGTAATATCTAATTTGGGGGCTCATTTTTCGGAGGACAATCTGTAGTTTTTAAGTAGCTTAAGTAGTATTTTTCTAATACCATTTTGGGGTGTATATTTCTTTTTGATCACTTTTTATTCAATTATTTTAGGAGATAATGCGTTGGAAAAAACAGTGAATCAGACATTTAAAATGTTTTTTTTTTTTCCATTATGCCATTCGCCATTCGTATGGGATAATTATTTTTTTATATTTTAACAGTAGTGGTATTTTGCCCATGATGGGTTTTTATATATATTTTTTTTTATTATTTTATTTCAAAACTTTTATTTTTACATCTTCTTTTACTTTTTGTTAGGTCCCCAACAAAAAGGTGGCAGGTGGCAGCACTGAACTGAGATATGCTAATAATGAGCTCATAATTAGAATAGGGTTCCCAAATCTGACCCGCCAGACCCAAAAGCGTGCCTGACCCGGAAGCGTGCCCGACCCTGGGTCACTGAGGGGTTAAATGTCCGCGATAGGCAGCAATGCAAACAGCAGACACCCAGCGGCTATAGCGCTCGCTCTGCTCCTGAGTTGGGTCCATCGATCCATCTTTAAAGATCCAACATCTGACATACATGTAAAAATGAAACACCCTTTTCAACATTTAAGCAATATCGCTGTGTTATTTTGGTATTGTAAAATTTTACAGTGAAAAAAGTAAAGGAGTAACTTGCAAAAGTATGGGAACCCAAGGAAATTTGAGGGATCAGAAAACTTTGAGCAAGGTCTTAAACCTTAAATAACCTGTCAGGATTAAGGCTTGTTCACAATTATTGTTAGGATAGGCCAGATTATGTAAATTTCAAAGCTTTATAAATAACAAGACTGCTCTAACCTTGTCCCAAAAAACAGCAGCCATGGGATCTTCTCAACAGCTGCCTAACATTCTGAAAATGACAATAATTGAGGTCCACAAAACATGAGAAGGCTTTAAGAAGATAGCAAAGCATTTTCAGGTTGCTATTTTCTCAGTTCGAAATGTAATTAAGAAATGGCAGTTAACAGGAAAAGTGGAGGTCAGGTGACTGTCTAGAAGACCACGAAAATTTTCTGAGAAAGGCAAATCAAAGCCCCAGCTTGACTGCAAAAGACCTTAGCAAATTCTGGAGTCGTGGTACATTGTTCTACTGTTCAGCGACACCTGCACAAATATGGCTTTCCTAGAGAAGTCATCAGAAGAAAATCTGTCCTTTATCCTCACCACAAAATCCAGCATCAGAAGTTTGCAAAAGAGCATCTAAACAAGTCTGATGCATGTTGGAAACAAGTCATGTGGACTGATAAGGTTACAACAGAGCTTTTTGGCCACAATGAGCAATTGTATGTTTGGAGAAAAAAGGACACAGGATTTTATGAAAATAACACCTCTTCAACCATTAAACATGGGGGTGGATCAATCATGCTTTGTGGTTGTGTTGCAGCCAATGGCATGGGGAACATTTCATGGGTAGAGGGAAGAATGGATTCAATGAAATTCCAGCAAATTCTGGAAGCAAACATAACATAAACTGTAAAAAAAAACTGAAGTTGAAAAGAGGATGGCTTCTACAAATGGATAATAATCCTAAACACACCTCAAAATCCACAACAGACTACCTCAAAATACGCAAGCTGAAGGTTTTACTATGACACTAACGGTTCCCTGATCTGAACATCATTGAAAATTTGTGGATATACACCAAAGGAGCAATACATGGGAAACCAAAAAAGGGGCTCAGTCACATAACAACCGCAGGAGCACATTGCTGGGGCAAGGAAATAACATGAAAGACAGACATGCAATGTGACAATGCACTGCAATATAAAGTACAAAAATTGCATGGAAATAACAAGTGCTACACTATAAGTGCGAGATACTTGGCAAATTATTTTGTACAAAATTATTTGAGCCCGTCTGCCAAGCGTCAAGGCGTTCTCTGTTAGACGGGTTCCTACGCTAAATTCTACCTGTTAGGTGCCAAAACGGCTACCGTACACTTCAGGGAGTGTAGGTTCCACGTACCTGCATTGTAACCTACCTGTTGGGTGCCATGACGGCTACCATCCACTTCAGGGAATGCAGGCTACACAGCAGGCCCACTCCACAACACCACCGGCGCCTAAAAGCCACCAAGGACCGCAGTGGGAGTCCTGGTGCTGTGGCTTCAGTGAATGAAGTGGAGCAGGCCTGACTATGAACTGACACTAATTAAAATCAGCCAATGGGGCAGACAGGGTGGTCAGAAATGTGAGACTGAGGAGGCAGCCACACCTCAATTACAAACTACAAGGGAAACCAAAAAAGGGGCTCAGTCACATAACAACCGCAGGAGCACATTGCTGGGGCAAGGAAATAACATGAAAGACAGACATGCAATGTGACAATGCACTGCAATATAAAGTACAAAAATTGCATGGAAATAACAAGTGCTACACTATAAGTGCGAGATACTTGGCAAATTATTTTGTACAAAATTATTTGAGCCCGTCTGCCAAGCGTCAAGGCGTTCTCTGTTAGACGGGTTCCTACGCTAAATTCTACCTGTTAGGTGCCAAAACGGCTACCGTACACTTCAGGGAGTGTAGGTTCCACGTACCTGCATTGTAACCTACCTGTTGGGTGCCATGACGGCTACCATCCACTTCAGGGAATGCAGGCTACACAGCAGGCCCACTCCACAACACCACCGGCGCCTAAAAGCCACCAAGGACCGCAGTGGGAGTCCTGGTGCTGTGGCTTCAGTGAATGAAGTGGAGCAGGCCTGACTATGAACTGACACTAATTAAAATCAGCCAATGGGGCAGACAGGGTGGTCAGAAATGTGAGACTGAGGAGGCAGCCACACCTCAATTACAAACTACAAGGGAAACCAAAAAAGGGGCTCAGTCACATAACAACCGCAGGAGCACATTGCTGGGGCAAGGAAATAACATGAAAGACAGACATGCAATGTGACAATGCACTGCAATATAAAGTACAAAAATTGCATGGAAATAACAAGTGCTACACTATAAGTGCGAGATACTTGGCAAATAATTTTGTACAAAATTATTTGAGCCCGTCTGCCAAGCGTCAAGGCGTTCTCTGTTAGACGGGTTCCTACGCTAAATTCTACCTGTTAGGTGCCAAAACGGCTACCGTACACTTCAGGGAGTGTAGGTTCCACGTACCTGCATTGTAACCTACCTGTTGGGTGCCATGACGGCTACCATCCACTTCAGGGAATGCAGGCTACACAGCAGGCCCACTCCACAACACCACCGGCGCCTAAAAGCCACCAAGGACCGCAGTGGGAGTCCTGGTGCTGTGGCTTCAGTGAATGAAGTGGAGCAGGCCTGACTATGAACTGACACTAATTAAAATCAGCCAATGGGGCAGACAGGGTGGTCAGAAATGTGAGACTGAGGAGGCAGCCACACCTCAATTACAAACTACAAGGGAAACCAAAAAAGGGGCTCAGTCACATAACAACCGCAGGAGCACATTGCTGGGGCAAGGAAATAACATGAAAGACAGACATGCAATGTGACAATGCACTGCAATATAAAGTACAAAAATTGCATGGAAATAACAAGTGCTACACTATAAGTGCGAGATACTTGGCAAATAATTTTGTACAAAATTATTTGAGCCCGTCTGCCAAGCGTCAAGGCGTTCTCTGTTAGACGGGTTCCTACGCTAAATTCTACCTGTTAGGTGCCAAAACGGCTACCGTACACTTCAGGGAGTGTAGGTTCCACGTACCTGCATTGTAACCTACCTGTTGGGTGCCATGACGGCTACCATCCACTTCAGGGAATGCAGGCTACACAGCAGGCCCACTCCACAACACCACCGGCGCCTAAAAGCCACCAAGGACCGCAGTGGGAGTCCTGGTGCTGTGGCTTCAGTGAATGAAGTGGAGCAGGCCTGACTATGAACTGACACTAATTAAAATCAGCCAATGGGGCAGACAGGGTGGTCAGAAATGTGAGACTGAGGAGGCAGCCACACCTCAATTACAAACTACAAGGGAAACCAAAAAAGGGGCTCAGTCACATAACAACCGCAGGAGCACATTGCTGGGGCAAGGAAATAACATGAAAGACAGACATGCAATGTGACAATGCACTGCAATATAAAGTACAAAAATTGCATGGAAATAACAAGTGCTACACTATAAGTGCGAGATACTTGGCAAATTATTTTGTACAAAATTATTTGAGCCCGTCTGCCAAGCGTCAAGGCGTTCTCTGTTAGACGGGTTCCTACGCTAAATTCTACCTGTTAGGTGCCAAAACGGCTACCGTACACTTCAGGGAGTGTAGGTTCCACGTACCTGCATTGTAACCTACCTGTTGGGTGCCATGACGGCTACCATCCACTTCAGGGAATGCAGGCTACACAGCAGGCCCACTCCACAACACCACCGGCGCCTAAAAGCCACCAAGGACCGCAGTGGGAGTCCTGGTGCTGTGGCTTCAGTGAATGAAGTGGAGCAGGCCTGACTATGAACTGACACTAATTAAAATCAGCCAATGGGGCAGACAGGGTGGTCAGAAATGTGAGACTGAGGAGGCAGCCACACCTCAATTACAAACTACAAGGGAAACCAAAAAAGGGGCTCAGTCACATAACAACCGCAGGAGCACATTGCTGGGGCAAGGAAATAACATGAAAGACAGACATGCAATGTGACAATGCACTGCAATATAAAGTACAAAAATTGCATGGAAATAACAAGTGCTACACTATAAGTGCGAGATACTTGGCAAATTATTTTGTACAAAATTATTTGAGCCCGTCTGCCAAGCGTCAAGGCGTTCTCTGTTAGACGGGTTCCTACGCTAAATTCTACCTGTTAGGTGCCAAAACGGCTACCGTACACTTCAGGGAGTGTAGGTTCCACGTACCTGCATTGTAACCTACCTGTTGGGTGCCATGACGGCTACCATCCACTTCAGGGAATGCAGGCTACACAGCAGGCCCACTCCACAACACCACCGGCGCCTAAAAGCCACCAAGGACCGCAGTGGGAGTCCTGGTGCTGTGGCTTCAGTGAATGAAGTGGAGCAGGCCTGACTATGAACTGACACTAATTAAAATCAGCCAATGGGGCAGACAGGGTGGTCAGAAATGTGAGACTGAGGAGGCAGCCACACCTCAATTACAAACTACAAGGGAAACCAAAAAAGGGGCTCAGTCACATAACAACCGCAGGAGCACATTGCTGGGGCAAGGAAATAACATGAAAGACAGACATGCAATGTGACAATGCACTGCAATATAAAGTACAAAAATTGCATGGAAATAACAAGTGCTACACTATAAGTGCGAGATACTTGGCAAATTATTTTGTACAAAATTATTTGAGCCCGTCTGCCAAGCGTCAAGGCGTTCTCTGTTAGACGGGTTCCTACGCTAAATTCTACCTGTTAGGTGCCAAAACGGCTACCGTACACTTCAGGGAGTGTAGGTTCCACGTACCTGCATTGTAACCTACCTGTTGGGTGCCATGACGGCTACCATCCACTTCAGGGAATGCAGGCTACACAGCAGGCCCACTCCACAACACCACCGGCGCCTAAAAGCCACCAAGGACCGCAGTGGGAGTCCTGGTGCTGTGGCTTCAGTGAATGAAGTGGAGCAGGCCTGACTATGAACTGACACTAATTAAAATCAGCCAATGGGGCAGACAGGGTGGTCAGAAATGTGAGACTGAGGAGGCAGCCACACCTCAATTACAAACTACAAGGGAAACCAAAAAAGGGGCTCAGTCACATAACAACCGCAGGAGCACATTGCTGGGGCAAGGAAATAACATGAAAGACAGACATGCAATGTGACAATGCACTGCAATATAAAGTACAAAAATTGCATGGAAATAACAAGTGCTACACTATAAGTGCGAGATACTTGGCAAATTATTTTGTACAAAATTATTTGAGCCCGTCTGCCAAGCGTCAAGGCGTTCTCTGTTAGACGGGTTCCTACGCTAAATTCTACCTGTTAGGTGCCAAAACGGCTACCGTACACTTCAGGGAGTGTAGGTTCCACGTACCTGCATTGTAACCTACCTGTTGGGTGCCATGACGGCTACCATCCACTTCAGGGAATGCAGGCTACACAGCAGGCCCACTCCACAACACCACCGGCGCCTAAAAGCCACCAAGGACCGCAGTGGGAGTCCTGGTGCTGTGGCTTCAGTGAATGAAGTGGAGCAGGCCTGACTATGAACTGACACTAATTAAAATCAGCCAATGGGGCAGACAGTGCATTGTCACATTGCATGTCTGTCTTTCATGTTATTTCCTTGCCCCAGCAAT